>NC_053518.1:93782675-94425187 GCF_016920715.1 Anopheles arabiensis
ACCACCATGTTCGGTTCTCGTCATTACCATGTGAAAAGCTCATTTTCAGCCGAAAGTCTGCATCATTTTCTCTAGCAAAATAATCAACTCCCACCTTACACAACCGTGCGCCAAACCCGCCCGATCCGTCTCAATGTCATTTGTCGCACAAAGCGGTTGCCCTAATTAAAGGTCGCACCGGCAAATTAGAGGCTTAACGCGAACCCATTCATAGTTCGTGCCGCGTTAATCCTTTCACGTTAGCCTCGGGGACCGCCGGTAGTGACGCGCCCCTATTGTGGCCCCTCGGTCGCCGGCTTTTAATCGATATTGTGTCAAAGTCTACTGACTGCGCTATGAAAAAGACAACCGGCTCGGCCTGCTGTACGGCACAGCTGGTCAAAATTAATGATCAAGGATTATGTTTCTCGCGTCGTTTCTTCCCCCCGTGCTCGGTCCCGCACTATCTTGCCATAGGACATCATAGGAAAAAGACAAACCAATTCCATGCTACTGGAGGGTCGACCGGAGCAGGAACGTCTCAAGGAGTGATGAGCTTGGTAAGAAAACCACAATGCTCCAGCATCCTTCGACAGCCCAGTCCAGAGAATTCTCAATTCTTCCACCTCACTGCCGTCACTGCTCCGTACACGTTTGGCTTCTTTGGCAAACAATTTATCTAACCGATTGGATATGGCACGAAGGCACCAGACGGCATAGAAAGAGAGAAAGGGAGAAAAAAGGGCACCACCGCAACAAATGCCTATCCAGCAAACAAATGTGCCCGATATGCACGATAAATTGTGATGCACTCCCCGGTGGAGCGAATGCTCTGTCACACACATCCACACATCCCCACACACACCACGGGTGGCTGTGTCGCACAGCTGGCACAACAAATTATCCCCCTGAAAAGGCTAAGTGCTCCCAACGGGAGACAGGATAAAGCCACCCTTTCAACACACACAAACACACATATAGCACATAGCTGACAATCTCCTCCCCCCAACCGTAAAAAGGGACGATTATTTGCTTTTGTGTGTAGTTTTTTTAAAGGTAAAATCAACACTCTTTGCGGTAGAAAAAATCTCACCACGCCGAAAACGGATTTGATGTCCCTTGACTGTGTTGGGCCTTAGGTTTTGGTGGGGATAGAGAAAAACAAATTCTATTCTTTGTCACACTCTCTCTCTCTCTCTCTCTTTCCCACTCGCCCGGATTTGCCGTAGGGATAGAGTAAATATTAGCTTAACGGATTAAATTTCCGGTCAATATGGAAGTGCGGAAGTTTCCCGCTGCGGCACACGGGAATTATCCTTTATCTAGACGGGGCGGAACCGATAAACAGAAGCCGAGCGGTGAAAAGTTGTCCCACCGTTTCGATCCTCGTGTAATGTGTTAATGCAGGAAGTGTTGTTGAGCACATGGAGAAGCACAGTGCTTTGTACAGGGGGGCTTGAGCTACAGGAAACGAAAGTGGAAGTTTGCAAATAGTTTGTAATTAGACTACCGAACCGGGAATACTTTAACTTAAAGTTTGGTTAACGAGTTTTGGTCATGGCTGACTTTTGGATATAAATTTCAATCAGATGAGTTTGGAGTATCTTCGTTTTGGGGTATTTTGCCTTTCGACAACGCCTAAATTTATGCAATTTGCATCACAAATTCACCTGAAAATGATTGGGGTGCATGTATCGATCGGTAGCAAGATTGAAGCACTGCTTTTGTTTCTCTTCTTTGTTTCTACAGACCTACCGGCAAGCAAAGAAAGCAAAGCAACACGAGAACCCCACTTAGGCACGCACCAGCACCAGTGGCAAAGCCCAACCCCTAAGGATCTTCACACGGTGCGAAACGTGCTAAATTAGGGATTGTTTCTGTGCAGAATTGCGCACTAAAATTGCCTTGCAATATCCTTTCCTGCTTCTCGAGGGTGTTTGTGTGTGTCTGCGTACTTGCAACAGTGTGTGTTTGTTCGAGCTGTTCCCATACGAAGGTGCGTGTGATTGGAAAGCAATTTGTAAGCAGCGTGATGGTTACAGCATTTTCCCCCTGCCGCTGCTCTTCGAAGCTCAAAGGATCTTCCAATTACTTTCGTCTGATTCCAGCTGCACAAGAATGTTGAGTAACACGATACACTATTTGCACCCACGACGCGTGCCTTTTATAGTGTTTTTTTTTGCTCTCCCTCTCCCAGATGCTGTTCCCATCTGGCAACGAACTGTAGTAGTTTTTCTTCTTCTCACACATCTCCACTGTACGACGTGTTTCTTCAAACACAAACAAGCACACCCAATGACTCCTTTATGGTAGCCCTGTTGACCAACATTTTCCCATCTGACCACTCGATAACGGATAAATGGCGACCGAGCCAACAACCTTCCACCCGTACGGTCTGCAACAGTGTTGTGCATAATAGTTGCGCCTGCCCTTACTTTGTTCCGGTGTCAAACGGTGTCAAGCGGACCCGGGTGAGACTTTACGCCCTCGTTACACACACACCATTGTCTATCTGCACTGTCCGCCATCGCCAGCATGGCGATGAGCCTCATTACTTTTAATTGTCAATTATCTTCCGCTATCGCCGTTTTCCGGGGTTCGGTTGCGGATTTCCATTACAATCAAGCGATCCTGTCCGTTCCGGTTCCTCCCGACATTCATATTTCCATGCACAAGTCCTTCCTCTCCCTTTTGTAGCTTCAATCAGCGTAGCATTTGTTGTGTGCGTGCGTGTGAGAGTGTGTGTGAGATTTTTTTTTATCATTTTCCCATTGGGGCGGGTTTGTTGGTTTCTTTTTGTGCCCAACATAACCATATCCATTACAGTTCCGAGCAACACCTAGTGCAGGAGCGAAACCCGACCAACTCGGGGTTTCCATGTGGAATATTTTTCCGAATACAATCATTTCCGTCGTTTCGCATAACAGTTCGATGGAATTTTCGTACGCGCTGCTTGCCAGAGATAATTAACGAACGAATAGAACGTGCAGAGGGAAATGGAGCGTGTTGAGTTACTGGGCGGTGGGAAAATAATTTGTTGTGGATGGGATCAAAACCATTTCATTGCATTTGTTTTGTTATAATTACTATCGTGAATTCGGTGAAAATATTAATAAAATGTAACTATCGTTTCCTAACGCACATCATGAAAAACGCCTAAATGTATGCAAAAGCTTTGCCTTTATAATTTCAAAGAACCCATTCCTGCAATAAACGTGTAAGTGTAAGCACCTTCGGCGCGTTGTGAAGGTAAAAAAATCCTTCTGTATCCTTTCAATGTCAATTTCCTTCCATTTACAACCCAATCCCCAACGATGGGCTGAGTAACGACGATGGTGGCAATAAATAGGCGAACAGGGATGTTAACTGCTTCGGAGGGTTTCTTTAGATGGGTTATGTTTAGGGATTCAGCACGGTCATACATGTTCGGACATTCACGCTGGTCAGCGGATGGTGCGAAACTGCCGTTCCATGTATGGGAAATGCTAGGCGAGGAAAAAAATGCTAACAACACTGCTAACAACGATAAATTGTCGGCTCCGCGGGAAGCCAAGAGCGCTCCCGGGACGTCTTTTTAGGACACGGTAAACATTATTGTAATATTCCTACAAAATGACGCTGTTGATATGTATTGATTATCCTTTTTTTAAAGGGAGTGTATTACCTTGGGCACTTTTTGATTGTCTGTTTTACAGATTGTATGCTCTATATACGCCTGTTTTTATGCAATTCCAGAAGCAAAATCGCTTTAATAACAAAGTGAAAGCATATTCTGTTCTCAAATTGGGGATACGATGAAATTTAATATGGCCAGACGTTTTCATTGGGCGTATCAGGATCATCAAGTGCCCACGAGCTTTCAGCTCATAACACGACGGATCAGATCGTAATTCGTCCATAAACCCCGTAATGGCAGCACATGTTCTCAAAATGTTTGATATTACAATCGGTTGATTAATCTGTTGGTTTTATTTCCTCACTCATCTCCGTACGATGATGCCGCAGGGCGTCATGCAACATATTTGTTCTCTACCAGAGCCTCTTTCTTTAACCGTATCATTAAATTCATGCGTTCCGAATACACGCTACTCCCAAATACTTTAACACCTGCTCTAGCGCGCTTAAATCGATCATCCCATCTACGGTCGCTTTAAATTCCCGTACCATCGAAACCCGATAAAAATCGGTACCGCCGGTGTTCCGAAATAAATTCGGCCCGTAGTAAAATATTGTCACAGACCCTCCCCGCCCCCACCTGACAGGACAAACAAAACAAAAGCATCACCCAAACTTTGACCCAGCGAGACGGGGAGACAGCGGGAGCTGCTGCGTGGGTAAGGTGTTATGCATCCAAATTGGATTTTAATTTGCTCCCTTTACGGCCGCTCCGAGGGTCGCACCTGGACCGGGGTGGAGAGGGCGTAAAAAGCAACACCGGGACGCGCCCGGGCAAGGTGTCCCGGTAATAAATTCAATCATGTAAATTGTGGACTCCCCGGGGTTGGTTTACCGTCAACCGTTACGGGGTCGTGGGTCTTGGTTTTGCCAGTACCGGTGGTGGTCCAGTTGTTATCTTTCGCCGTTTGTGACGTTGGGTTTGACGGTACAGTGGCTCTAAGCTCGTGTGGTGCGGTGTTGTGTGGTGTAATTTGTGTCGGATGCAGTGGTCGATCACACTGCTGAAGAGAGAGAGAGGAAGAGGGAGAATAAAAAAAGTCCTTTATCTCTGAAAAACATCTAGTAATGGTGTAAACGTGTTGTAAACCGGATGCTCTAGGCTTAAAGGAAGCTGAGATTATTGTGTTCAAACTGTAATTAAGTTTAGCGTCATGTTCAGAGTTTTGGGTAAGATTTGAATCATTAAAATCTTTTAACCGACATTCATGTTCGAAATTGAAATGAAAGCTATCTACTCCATACAAAAACATCCATTAGTAATTCTACTCCTCCATCAATATAATCCTGCATTACATATTCATTTATTGTAATGCATCCAATTTCCGGGCTGCGTTTATTGAAATTGGTATTTACCAACCATTTTCTGCCGATCGATTGTTCGAACATTTTCTCTGCCCGGTACATATTGGTTGTTTGTTTTCGTTCCACCCTCTTTCCATATAATCAGTCCCATTTGCCCACCCCAATCTAACACACATATGCGTTTATTTTCATAAAGCTTTTTTGCCGCACATCTCACCGCACGGAACGAGGGTGAGGAAAAAGTCATACAATAAATCAAGCGTGCACATTTGCTGAATGAATTATGACATCCATTAACGCGATTTGATTACTTTTTCGCACGTCGATATTATCGAATGGGTGTTGTTTGTGGAATTTTGCGCTAATAGATCGACTTATTGCACTATATGCCGTAGGCCATCGAATGAAATATGTTTTCTGTAAGGGGTTCGGACGAAAGGCCTGCTTGTTTTTATTTCCATTGTGTTCACTTTTCTAATGCACAAACGCCCAATCCGCGCAGTTTTCTCGGCTTGTGAAAACTCATTTCACAAAAAGCTTTCCCTGTTTTTGTGGCTTCCATTTCACCCCACAAACAGGCCAAGTGTCCTCGTTGCGAACAAAATCGATGCTAATAAATCGACTTCATGATTAGATTCCAGCACAAACAATACAAGACCTTTTCCGGGGAACGGATCCAGCTCAAGAGCTCCCGGATCCGAAGGGATCACCATCAGATGGGAAGTTATTAGTTACCCTCAGGGCCAAACCGAACATTCTTCAGCGCACTTCCGCAGCAGTTTCTAACGTTACCTCAACTTGCCATCAAAACAGCAAAAAATACATCCATCGATATTTGCATCATGATTAGCGGTGGCTAACCAAAGAATGAAAAAACTCCACAGTGGAAGGCAATGTATAGAGAGATTCGCCGCAAAATGGGAAATTCAAGGCGAACAAAACATGGAGAAAGAGCACGTGAAATAAATCTCTCCCACCAGCAGCCGTAACTTCGCAATCACAAAATACCACCATTTGCCTTGCGGGTGTCCATTAGAAATTGCTTTCGCTGTGCTGTGGCATCCTTCCAAACCACCCATTCTAATCCAACAGCTTCTTGGAATTCTTCGGTCGACCGCCGAAATCGGCAAAAACGTCAACCGATGAATGGAGACATTTTTCCAATTAACATTTGACCCTGCGAGAGTCATCAAAACGAGCAAAAAAGACTCACCCGGACCCAACAAAAGAGAGGAAGAGGATGTTTAAAAGCGAAAAAACGAAATGTTGTCAACAAATCAAATATTAATCCCACCCGGGTACTTAATTAACGTGCTTCACAGTTCTTTGCTGCCGTGTAATTATTGCAGTTGTGTCTTTAGTGTCTTTAGCAAATTATCGGTTCCACAATACTTCATTATCCTAGCATTGTTTGGTTAGCAAATTAAACAACGAACAGTTCACTAATAATCACGCGGTGC
Organism: Anopheles arabiensis; assembly: GCF_016920715.1. NCBI lineage: Eukaryota > Metazoa > Arthropoda > Insecta > Diptera > Culicidae > Anopheles > Anopheles arabiensis. The sequence goes on from NC_053518.1 coordinate 93,789,095, forward strand.
ATTTCAATTACGCCGTCTTTAGGGAATTTATGCAAATGCTGTACTTACCCCGAAGTACCATTTGCTGTGCCTAGCTTGGGCGAACAAATGGACCTCGAAGTGTGGTACGCCTCCACGGAACTGTAGTTGTAGTAGCAGCAAAAAAATGATGTCGGAACTTCTAAAAGAGGAAAAATCAAGCGACGTGAAAAACGCTTCCCGATATCACGTCTTTATTGTTCGTCCCGGGGGAGAGTTTCGCTCTCCAGCCAACGCCAGCCTAGACGCCGAGCGTGCACTCAACAAGTTTGCGAAACACTTTGCCCACCGGTTTCGGTACACTTTGCCGTTAATGAGATTTTTCCCTTACTTTGTCGACGCGCTTGCCGTGCTCCATCGGCCGGATTTACCATCCGTAGGGCGCGAAGTGATTTGGCAGGAAAAAGTGCAACTGCTTGCGAAACGGCGTGCGCAAGACCCGCGCCCCGTCGGTTGTTGCCGGATATAATCGTTAATTAAAATTCGGCATCCAGGATTTTGTCGGCTGTCGGGTGTAGTGTTTGGGCGTGTTGTTGTTGTTGCTCTTGCTGCTACTACTTCTTGCCGGCACAACTTGCACGAAAGATGCTAACAGCTTTAATTTACTTAATGTTTGATTCGATGACTTCATTTGCCGCGTATTATTTGCCGCAACGCTTGGGCAGGCGAGCTGATGAAGGAAGCAGATTATTATGCAAAGTGCTGGAATCCCGTTAAACGCCGTAATGGTTTTAATTCACGATTGTTGGATGTAATGAAATTTGTCTGTGGAAAACATTTAAAATGATTGTGTTCAGCACATTCCGCCGTACCTGTGCAATCACTACCAATGGCATTTTTCATAGTATAAAAATGTTTTTTTGTACTGCACATTGCATACATTGGGGCGCTTTTTGTTAGGCATGAAAATTTATCATACAGTTTGCATGTAGACTCATAATACAATTAACTATTTTACATTGACAATAAACGCCTTTTTTCAGCAAATTGTAAAGACTAGCACAGGAATTGATATAATTGGTTTCTATAGCATGACGGACAAACATAATCAACAACACGCATTACTGAAATAATACGTGTTAATGCGGCCCTTTCACTCTGTTTGATAAATGCCGGTCATTCATTTCATCACTTCAACATGTAATGATATTGCGATTTGAAGGATAATTGTATACATAAATAAAATGTACCATAAATCCCGATCTTTCATTTCCATTCTGATGAACGAGATTATTATGATTTCCTGCAACAAGGTTAAAAGCCTTTACTCCATTGGATTGTTTTGTATTTACCATGATTTGCAAGTTAAGTAAAGTATAATCGCTGCTAAGCAAATTGAAGTGCATTTTACACAAACAGGCAGCACTAAAAACCTTCATAGCATAACATAACACAAAGCAAAATGGCAACGACAATCAAGCGAATGTTGTAAGCTTCTTCTCATCCTTTTTACCCTGTATGCAATTATTTTAAAAGCTACATTTCTTGTGGCTCCCCGTTCATTTTAGTAAAAGAAAAAAAGACACCAACAAAAACGAATCTCACCATTATCACGGCGTGTCGCAGATGCTTTCAGCTTAAATTTCAATAAAACCACCACACATAGACGCTTACACGCTTACAAAGTTTGCCAGAGCTTTCCTCCAACATCGTGTAGGTTGATATTAACGAAAAAGCCTGTCGTGTACGGAAAATTCCAAGAACACACCCGCTACGTTCTGAGCATAAAGTGCTGGCAAAAACATGCCTATTTATAAAAAAACGTCCTCATCTCACAAAAACCAGTCCCAACACGGCAGCGTAACAGTCGTCTAAGAGTGATTTAGATGATGGGGCCCCCCTTTCATGAAAGGGTCTCCCCTGCCGCCGGTTTTATAAAACTTGACCTTTTAATGAACTTAACCTGGTGGCAACTGGGACTTAGTTTAGACCCCCCTCGCTAGCAACAAAAAAGGGAAAGCCCCCAGAAACAGCAACAGTGAAAGACTTCAATTCAATTCATGCTGCCTGATTCAGCGTTTTTGTTCCGGTTGCCTATTCTCTCTGCCCTGGCACGGCAAAAGAATACGGCATCTAAACGGTACAACTCAGCTCTTCCCCCCGAAAACCTATTCAACTTTGCGTCCAAATCTAATTGTTGAATCATTTTTCTTTTCCACTCCACACCCCACCGTCTCCTTCCAGCGCACACGGAGAAATCGCGCCAAGAAGAATGACCATTTTCCTGGGCGTTTCTCTATCGTCAAGATTAGCAAGCTTAAATTTATCATTGTAACCTCTCCCGTGCACGTTACCGTCTGAGTCTGAGTGTGTTCTGTCACGATTGATGAAGGCAACCGGAGGTTCCCTTCTTGCGAGCATGTCTTCTGGTCTATTTATCGAGTTGAGTGTGTGTGTGTTTGTTGCAGAAGACGCTCCAGTATATTCATCACCTTGGATGGATCCAATTTTTGGTCCGGACACCTTACCCCCGTGCACTGGAAAGTACAAGACGATTAAGAAGATGACAGCGAGTTTTTATGCCGAGTCTTGGCTGGACGACGTGCTGCTGCAAAATCCTGATCGATGGCCACTTTCATTTCCGACAAGGGTCAGCAGGTTTTTTGTTCCTGTTTTCGAAGATGAGAAAAAGCGTTTCAAGCACAGTACCGGGAAAGAATAATGATGATTGTGGTCTTTTTACGATTGAGTTCTTTTGCAGGCATCAGGAATGAATTAGCATAGTGATATTAACCACTTTTGCTATCTTCTCTGCCAGGTGGTACTCAAAAGAAGTGGAGAAAATAGCAAAAAACACTGAAAGTCAATTTTGCTACAATCTCTTGAAGCTTTCAGGATATCTGCACCAGATTGCTGCGCTGTTAGCTGATACAATCCCAGAGAAAATCAATTCGATGAACCCTAAACATAAAAATAACCCAAATTCCATCCCGAGTGATCCCTACGAACGGTTGCTTCATCCGACCAAAAATAGGATACAGTTTACAGTTTTGTATATTTTTCCAAAACATTGAATCAAAACTTTCACTCTTCACAACTCAAACACGAGCCCTGCTGCTTGCAGAAAAAAATCAACGTCCTATCTCCCCCACCGCTCCCACAACATCAACAAGTCACGTTCTGTATCCGTTGGTTCGATGATTGCCAAACACACAAAAAACCCAGAGTGTTGAAATTTTTATTCTACTTTAGCAGCCTTTTCTAGTTCGTGCCGCATCTTTCCGACCTGAAAGCAGCCAGAAGAATCAACATAGAAGAAAACTCCACTTCCTTCCGTTAAATGCGCTTCAAAACTAGCCTTCAGAAACTTTGCTCTCCAAACTTTTGCAGCCACGGCCCTAGCTTTGCTCGGTGGCTTCGGCACTGGAACAAACATCGGCACTCTATCCATGCTTTCGCATGCTGCCCCTCGATTAGGGGATGGAATGATGTGTTTCTTTTATTTCGTTTTCCTCCCGCTCTATCCTAGTTTTTAACACTTTTCCGGCGACTTTTTCTAGCTTATCAGAGACCGAAGCCCATCATTTGGCGCTTCCCGGGGCTGCAAATGACAGGCGCTGGGCGAGTGTGAAGCCGCTTCACGGTTGCTTCAAAGTTTGGGAAACCCGTTACACAGGATGTTGCGGAAGTGGATCGGCACGAAACTGTCACACATGTGTGTGACTTGGCAAAACTTTGAACCACAGTTGGAGTGTTTTCGCAGAGAGGAAAAAGCTATTTTCCATCTTGAAACGGGAAGCGAACTCACTGTGATGGAAATTCAAACAGCCCACGCGCATTCAGCGCTCTAACAACTTCCTTCCCGAGGTCTCATTACACAGGCATTTCCAGGCGTGCAGTGTACACCTGTTTGTATGCTTTAATGATCCGTACCTAGAGCATCTTCCCAGAAGAATCCACCTTCACAAATTGCATACCAACGTCTGCAAACACTTTCCCCGTCAGCTTCGCCAGACCCTACATCTCCCGGGCAACCGTCTGGATACCACTTAGCGCTGCCTTTCCTACGTTTCGTACGGCAAAATTGCTGAAGCACGCCTCCTAGACACCCGTTTCTAGCTAAAGTGGTGCCCGGCGTGAAGCACCGGCCCTCGGTTTTACCCCTCACTTGCTAACGAGGAATCGGAAGAATCATCGAGCAGCATAATTCAGTCATAACAGATCAATGCGATTGAAAAGGAATGCGCAAAACGGATACTCCTGCGTTCGCTCTTCGGTCTATTTTTACAACCGAGAACCGGGTGACGGGTTGGTTCGGCGGTTAGGTACAATCGGGCGTAAAGAAGCGTACCGAAGAAAAATGAAGCTGATGATGTTTCCACGAACATTGTGCAGTGCAAGCGGTCCTTATAAAAACATCGCTTTTTTGCACCACCACCACCCCTTTCAACGCGACGAGCAACGCGCTTGCGATGTGATGTGGTCGGAGAGGCCCTGATATTTATACTCATAACAAACCCGGCCACGGTCCGGTGGACAGTTCCTGTTGGTCGGTTATTTTTGCGAACGACCGCTTCTTTCCCGTGGCCCCGCTCGACGCCACGCCAAGCTAAGCGGAGCGCTGGAAAAATAGGACACCGCCACCGCCCGTACCCGCGACTGCGGACGAAAAATGTGCGAAGCAAGCAATTTTCATAACTTCAACAACCTCCCAGTACCTCTGTCCTATCGTACCGTAGTGATTATCGTTCTCATCAGAAGACGATGGTAGAAATAAGCTCGATAGCAACAGCACCGACCGTCGTTGGGAATGAAAAACGTTCGCAAAAGAAAAGCTGTTGAACGACGGCCACGACGACGACGACGGTGATGATGATGATGATCAGGAAGATAGCGCTGAAAAAAGGATACAGCGCATCACACCAGCAAATGCAACCTCTCTCTCTCTCTCCCCTTGTTTCCTGGTAGCTGTACAAAAACTATGCACCACAGAGCTACCGCACGACGAAGAACCTGTGCAATCAGAAAAAAACCCGCTCCAGAGAGAACTAACGCACGGGATGCGCCATTCTTGCTCGCCAAAAGGATGAATGAAGCAGGAGGTGTGGGAAAAACCCATCCATGCAAATCAAAAGTGTACTATTGAGCAAATAACTGAAAACCCAGTCGACAGCCTGGTTATGAAAAGGAACAAAAGCGTTGAAAGCCCCTTTTTGGACTATTGCGCCTAAAGCTATGCATTATGCATCACAAGCCCTCTAAAGGCATGCAACCTACCTGTCAAAGCTGCCTTTTTCTGTTCCCTGCGGCTCAACTTTTTATTCCCCTTTAATCAGCGCACCAACTGAGCATGCACCCTGAATGGTGTGTGTGTGGTCACATGGTATGTGTTAGCGAGGTAAAACCCGAAAAGAAAAATAGGGAACGCGTACAAGATTGAAACGAATGGTGGACCAGGGAGATAAAATAATAGCCCTCGGAGGTGTTTGCACTCTGCACTGATGCAAAAGGATGCCGCAGCCCACACACCCACATAAACCGAGGAAGTTCATTCGATGGTTCATAATGGTGGATTTAAGTTTAGCTGCATGGAAATAAGTCGCAGCCGTGTGGATCTGCAAATATCGTTTAAAGGAGAAAATATGAAGTTTGCCCGAGCAAACCCGCTGTACGCTGTGTGGAGGTGCGCTTTGTTCGGCACAGGCGACAGTGTGCAGTGGTAACGTCTTCGCATGTAAAATTGTCTTACGTGGGAAGAGGAAATTTAATGTTATTGAGCTGCACGGTATGTTTCACAGCTTGTTAACCCATTTCGTGGTGAAATTTACTTTCTCATAAGTTTTGGAGTTGAATGGTATGGAGCATAAGAGTATGTTGGAAGTTCTGAGTAATGCTTGTCGTGGTGCTAGAAAGCCAAGCCATGTGACAAACATATCTTTAGGAGCCTGGTACGTTTGATCTATCAAACTTTATGTCAGACATACGACAAATAGCAACGAATGAATTGCCACTCAATACATTTTGATACTTGAGTTATAGTTATACTTGAGCTATATCTTTGATGTTCTATGACTCCTTTAAAACGTTCACAGAGAATAGTGCGTGAAACGGGTCAAAGAGCAGCATCTGCACTTCTTCTGAATTCCCAATCGGATCGTTAAATGGGGTTTATCTCATTTCATGCCATTACGCAGCCCTATCTAAATACGAGCATGCATTACAAACTTTCCATCGTTTACCATCGTTTACTGTCTACCAGCAGCTCTCACCATGCGTGAAGAATAAATAGCATCACATCGAGAAACATTGGGAAACATCGCATTCTATCGACTACAATACGCGAACAGGACCCACCAGCCCAACCGCGGATTGATTGTATCATGGCGTACCATGGTCTCACACCACCGCGGCAAGAATATGTCGCACAAAAGGCGACCAAAATTATGCAGACACAATTTGCACAGCCCGCAAAACGCTCCGGCGGCAGCTGTCAAGCGATGAAGTGACACCGCTCGCTGCTCAGCGCCCAACTCCCACCATGGTGGCACGATTTACATAAATGTTAATCGTTCTCGAGGGAGTCACACACAAGTTGCAACTGGAACCGTACGCAGCACGGTTGTGCGCTCCTTCGCATCCGAACCGTTCGCAGCCGCGCGGGCGCTCCAATTTCAGCGATGCTAATAATATGTATATTACGCTTTGATTTCAATTTGTGCGGCAACCATTGTGATGGCTCCCGTCCTCATTTTGTAGCCACGTGCACGTGTGCGAACACATACACATACACACGTGCTGTTGAGCGGACGAAGCGAGAGTTGGTGAACAGCATTTACGTTACGGAGAAACGCAATCCAATGGAGTTTACGTTAATGCTAAGGTATCGATGCGGCTAGATGCTGGACAGCAGCGATCGATTATGTGCTATCACCATTTCTCATTACAAATGGTAGCGAGGCGTGGCGTACTACAATCAGGGAAAAGATATCGCTCCGAAAGTCCGAGCGGATACGCCATGGACGAGGGTGCTGAGAGAACGCTAATTACAGTACGACAGAATTGAAAGCTGACGAGTTTTCCGCTGTGCAATGGCTTGCATGACGTACGGAAGATTTACTGTCGAAATACAGGCAACAGCTGCAATTAAATCGCAACTGATCAATCCATTTGAAAGGAAATGATAAACTCCATTCCATAAGTTGATTGATTTTCTCCAAGGAAGGTTATAAATTTTAATTAGGTAAACCCATCGCAAGCAGGAAACACATTCGTAACAACATTTGACTGTTTTCAACTAGAAATGATAGAGTTGTGCATTATTTATCCTTTTTTACTGTACAGATTGCATAAATTCGTTGTCTAAGTAAAATAGCCTACATTTATGCAATTGCCCTTGCACTCCTAAGCATCGTCATTTCACTGCTATTGATTGTACAAGAGCAGCAGTTAAATAAAACCAAACAGGCCATCGAAAAGCGGGTATTTAAAGTTCTTCATCGTAAATAAATATTTTAATGAGATTCAAACCCGTTTCATGCGGGCTCCAGAGTGCATCCGAACGGACTGCGCTTGCCGCCAGCGCGAGCTGTTTACCGTACCATTCTAGCTAGCGAGCGATATTTAAATGATCGATAAAGAGGTTTTCGTTAATTGCAAATTTGTTTGAGCAGGCCGCGGGAGGAGGGCTGGCGTGCACTGCGTTTGACACGATGTGGTTGCTTCCGTTAATGATGTTGCTACATTTACTGCTGCGCGAACGTTTGCCATATCCTTTCAGCGAGCAGCTGACGTCGATAGGCGATGGGTCAAACGGTGTTTCGCCATGTTTAAATAAAGAATTAATTATTCATGTCATATTGTGCAACGTTTTTTTTATCGCCCTGCCTGTTCTGTGCCTCTCATCATTGCAACACAAAATAACGAGAACAAGCACATTACTGTAATTTGCTTCTCTGAGTGGTTCCATCAAAACAGTCCAACGAGTTGGTGGTATGGCAGCGCCAGCAAAAGCAAAAAGAAAGAAAAAAAAGTTACTGAGCATGATTTTAATAATTAATTTTCATTTCCCCCCCTGCTGCGGGTGCACCCGGCTCATGCAAACCCATTATAATGACTATAATCGATGGTAGAACAATCGATTATGGATAAGGTTTACGGTTTTTGTATCGATACAGTGCCCATTCCGCAACGTTTCGCCGAGCGCAGCAGCCACAAAGTTACATCAACTTCCAATTAGCTCGAAAACAATGGGCAAGCCACAGCGACATTGGCAAGGATTTTCGACATGCGTTTGCACTTTTTATGACCCATCTGCTGACCCAACCCTGCTATCCAGGGAAGGACCTAATGAACTTTACTGTCCGAGATTGGTTTACCACGGTTGGCAAGTGTCAAAGGGTAAGCTCGATTGCATCCTGAGAGCTGCAACACTGCTGCGGTTACGGTCCAATCGGTTGGCAATTTGCAACAACGGACGTAATGCTGGGATTAAAAGGGGCTATTTACTGTGCAAAGGATGCACGCACGACCAGCCGGAGCAAAGGTGAGATGGAATAAATGACACAAATGAAAGGTCAGTTGAAATAATGTAGATGAAACTAGATATTGCGTAGGTGATTACGAATCAAAACCTTTCACATTGCATACTTTTAGGGGAAGCCTTTAGTATTTCGTTCAACTAGTAAATGAGGGCAGCCTAAATGTATGCAATCGGCTTTTCTAAACAGCTTCCTTATGTTTCGTGTCTTTATAAATACGGGATTACAAACGTAATTATTTCCCGTTCCAATGCCGCTAAGCTTTACGAGTACTGTTGGGTGTGATCAAATAGAAATTTTAATGTCACACAAAACGATATTAAATTATGTTCCCAATAAATGGTAATTCAACTTCCCTGATAAACAGTCACCGGGATCGAGTGCCTCCCATTCGAACAGTAAATTGGAATTCAATGATTTGTTTCGCTCGCGTAAGTGAATACACATTACCAACACGACTGTGCCTATAATTAAATTGGCGCTGTAATTGCAATGTGCGTGTGCCTCCGTAATACCACGCAATAAATCGACCACGCCGCACCTAGCGCCAATATACCGATGGCGTCACGCAAATGTGTATGCTCGTTAAAGATTACATTAAATCAAACACTGGCCATCCTGTGAAGGCTGTGAAAATGTGGAGGAATGTGATTCCTGTTATTAGGATTTTCGCTGTAATGGGAATAATTATCGTGGTAATGTGAGAAATATCACATAAAAGCTCGCTCGGGATTTTGTTGAACTCATCAAACTAGCCACCAATCTGATAAACGGGAAGATTTCACTAATTACAGTTCCCTCAACCAAGTTCAACTCTATAGAGCTGATCCATTCTCAACAAACAAAAACGCAAACATGCTCGCAGTCTTCTTGAGCTTTCAAGCTTTTCTTTTACAACGTAAACGCCCGCTTATAGTGTTCCGTTGATTTAACGATTTCAATCACCCCTCACAAACTCTAATTGCTCCACTTTCCGGTGAATTTATTCCACCTTTTGCAAACCGTTTTTGCGAAATTGAATTCAGGCTTATCCTTGGCCCGCGACCGGGGCTGTTTCCGGTCGCGCACTTACAAGCGTCATCCAACCGGCAGCAGCACCAGCAGCAGCGGCAGGCTCGTTAAGCAATCAACCACTTATAAACGCTTCCGTCCCTTCGAGCCTCGGATGCTTTTCTTTGTGCTTTTCTTTTTTTTTCTTCAAGGGATGCTTCCCTCCCGTCGTAAGTCGGGAGTGAGTTTTCATTCCGTGCTTCCACCATTCGGTACATACTTTATTTGCTCGTTCATTTACACACTCACTTACTCACTGGGCGCCTCCTTCTCCATTGTTAATGAACCTGTACCTGTCAGAAGCAACTTCACTTTCATTGCCTTGTTGAGATGCCCCATCCGCTCGATCCGACCTACTTTGTGGAGTGAAAATTGCAATTGGAAGATTTCTGCTCACACAAGAAAAAAGTGTTCCTTGGGGCGTCAACGAACCATAGGCCCTGCAGGTTGAGATCGTTCTCTGCTTTAGTTTCAATTTAGCTGCCCTGATGCTGTCTTCAACCGATCATAACCATCCGTCCTAACCGTCCTGGTAAATCAAAACCACACTGGGCCACTGTGGGTCCGTTTCCCATTATGCACGCAATTTCCGGATGTTCTCCCACTTCCCTACTTGTGGTCGTCCGTTTGCCGTTGCCGGTTGGGATCGGTTCTAAATTGGATACGATGGGGATCGTTGTTGTGCGAAGAATATCATACCGTTCTTTCGCCTATGTCTCTCCCTCGGCGAATGCTTCCTTTATCCATTTATCTCCAAGGCGAACGGTTGGGAGAAGGTTGCTTGCTTGGTGAATCAACTTCAAGCCGTCTTTTCTTCATTTTGCGTTGCCCGACAATGTGTGCACTTGTCCTTCTTTTTCCTCCGGGATAATCCAGGAAACGTTAAACGCTCCTAACGCTCAGAAATCGGTTAAGGTGCACCAGAAAGGGAGATGTTTAAGAAGCGGTGTGTTTGTGCGGGAAAGGGAGAGGAATAAAATGAAAATACCAGCAGAATGGCGTAAGATAAGTAAAATAAATGTTTCGCTGACTTTTCCATTCGCCTTCGGGCGAGTTTGGCGAGTGAAGATGATCCGCGTGTTCCACGTTGGGTGGTGTGTTCCGGGGAGGATTTACTTTTCCATCTCACACTGTCCATTCCATTTCATTGCAACGCTTTCAATTCTGCTTTTTGTGCTGTGCTGTTACCTCGCCAAATGCTTTGGTTAGTGTTTTTATGTTACTGTCATTTTTTGTAGTTTGAATTCTTGCACCGTTTTCCACTCGCGCGCGTGCTGTGATGACAGTGTTGTCCGCCAACATCCAATTGCTGTGCAAATAGATGCAGATACAGAGCACTGTATTGAGGTTTTTTTTTATCAGTCCCCTAGGATGCGTTTGATGTCATTCGCATTCGATGGTTTTATTGAGGGATTTGAATCTTCGCTAGCAGAGGTGCATTGGAGCGCAATGACACGTTCCGTGCTCGTAAAAGCTTCGATTTAGTGACGGAGATTTATTGCAATACATTCAAAACGAGACAAAACTACATCTATTTTACTGAAATTGTGCTTTTGAAAGTACGCCACAAAGAAAAGAAGTAGTCTTTACACAACTTTTAAACCATTGATTTGGTCACTTTTCGCTCCAGTGGGCGAAATCAATCGAAAGTTCAACACCCCACCGGGACTCCCAAAGCTGTCCGAGGTTTTCCATTTTATTTGCCACTTTCTTTTCAACTGTGCACAATGCTTCCAATCTTCTCCTCTCTCCAGCGTTGAAGTCAACTCAATAGCGAGGGCTGGAATCGATCTGTACAACCGCGTGTATATACAACGCTGACCGGCGACCGGGTATAGCATATCGACTACAATTTAACAATTTCACCAAGTGGCACCACAGCAACACCGTGCACATGGTACTTCACTTTATCCGAACGCCAATCTTCTGGAACCCTGGAGCTGAACAGACGCGACTCCCGGTGGACGAAGACGACGACGGCACGCGGGGATGGGCGCATCGAAAAGAAAGCTGACACATTTTTCGACACAACAGCTATTGGCCAACAGGCCAGCGTACCGGTTCGCTTCGACGATGTGTTGACTTTACTCCCACCCTCAGCAGTTCTGGCTGCACCTCAGCACAGCAGGCACGGAACGAAAAGTCGAATGAAACATGACGGAAATAAATATATTCGTAAGAGGGTTGGAGCTGATCGTTCTACCTTCTTCCAGGAAGTTCTGTAACGATGTTCTTTCAAAAAGTGTTTAATGTGAGTGTGAGCAGCAGCGTTCTGTTTGACCGGAAACGGTAATGTACCAATATAAATCGTGTTCGGCGCTGACCGATACTCACAAGCATCAACAGTACATTAGTGTCATTCATTTGTCGTTCCCGGAGCGCAATGTTCTGTTTGAGATTTTTCCTTTGCTTCGCTTCGTTCTTTGAGCAAACAATCGCAGCAAAAGGGCGCAGCAGTAGATCGGTAATGGAATCAGGCCGGGGTTTAGTGGATCGTAATCTCTCGTAAACTGATAAAAGGGTTATGATTACATTACTCCTTCATATCCCCGTCGATTTCACTCAACGAAGCATGGTCGCTGGCACACATGAAGGTCATCCCCAACGGGAACCGGATGCTCCTTGCGGGAGGTAGCCTACCGCACTAATCGTATTTGTTTTCGACGCCACCCACAACAACAATAACACCATTATCAAACCTTATCCCAACACGGAAGGACTGTCAGAGGTAGATCCCTATCCATGTCTCGCCTTTCAACGCGCGGTGAGCGATGGAACGTGCGCGCGCGCACGCTTCGGATGATAATGTTGATGGTGGTTGATGGTAGACAACCGCGCCGACCCCTGGACTCACCGTGTCAGTTGGTCTGCCAGCGGACGATGTCCAGGGGAAACGATACACCCACTAGCGCACCTCGTGTAGTATTGTTTGTGCAAATGCATATTTTATTTAGTATTTACATTCATAAAGTTAGACAAACACACAACAGTAAGTAAACCAGTTAAGCAAAGACACAGCAGATGGTGTGCCAGACGTTGAAGATACGTGGTAGTAGGCAAAACAGCGGATGATACGACCATAATAACGGGCGGATTAGAAGACCCGGCCAGAGCGGAGCTCCCATTAGCCCCCCCAAGGTATGTGGTCGTCTTATCTCATCGAACCAGACAGTAAGTAGATTGTGCTTAAATGGGATTTAGAGCCGGCAGCGGAAGAGATTGAGCTCCGGCAAAGATTAAACAGCACTTTACGCTGCCGGGAGATGACACAAAGAGAGAATCCATAACAATCCGCTTATTTGTTTTGGTGGCGGGATGTTTTTTTTTTGTGGCTCTCAAGATACTAGGATATTTGTCTATTCTGGAGCGTTCATTCGATGTGCTTGAGTGAGTGTCATTTGCCGGTTCCCTGTGACTGATGAACGGCGACCGAGCTTTGGTAACATCGTTTCAGCGTGAGATCTTCACCAACAAACAGCGGGTGTTATCTCATCATTATCTATGTGGGTAAAATATCGACCCAGAACGCTACCTGCATAGCAACTTCACAACCAACTCCAACGATAACTTCTTTAGACGTGCGACCAGATGTGACAATTTCCAGAAGCATGTCATCAACCGATAGTGCATCCACTTGTCGCACCCAACCAGATTGATACCATTAATTCCCATTGAAGATTATCTTATCAGAGTCACTTTTTTCTCGCAATCCAAAGAACACATTTGTCTACTTGTCGGTGGAACAGCGGCCGAAAAAAAAACAACCGTTTAGCATACGTTCCGGCCGCCTTTCCACTTGATGATTGTTGTCTGCAGCTCCCCATCAAACGCGTGTCTCTTATCAAATCTGTCAACCAAGCCTGACGATTACACGGGAGCATTCTCCCTACATCCCGACTGTCCCATGCTCAGTAGACGACACGCGTTCGAAGTGATCACTGCCCACGATGGACACGCGCCAAGACACTCACCTAGCCAAGCTTAACAATGTGACAATACGCCCAGCCTCGGCGGGATCGCTTGAGGAGGAAATTAGTCGCATAATTGAGGATGAGCCCCGGGAACATCCGCTCCATCTGCTCGATCTCGACGATCTGGTAGGCAAACATCTCGTCTGGCTACGATCGATGGCACGCGTCACTCCTTTCTACGCCGTCAAGTGCAACGATGATCCGGCAATACTGGCCACGCTGGCCGCCCTCGGTACCGGGTTCGACTGTGCATCGCAGGCAGAAATGCGCACCATCCTAGCGCTCGGCGTAACGCCCGACCGTATCATCTTCGCGCATCCGATCAAATCCGTCCAAGCGCTTGCGTTTGCCAAAGCGCACGGCATCCGGCGCATGACGTTCGACAACGAGTGTGAGCTGGAGAAGGTGGCGCGCGAATACCCGGAGGCCGAGCTTGTGTTGCGCATACGGCACGATTCCGACCGGGTGCTGATTGCGCTGGGCAAGAAGTTTGGCTGCGATGCCCGGGGTGATGGACGCGTGCTGCTGGCACGCGCCAAGGCACTCGGCGTGACGGTGATCGGTGTTAGCTTTCACGTCGGTTGTGGCAGCTTAGATGCAGACTGTTTCTATCATGCGATAGCATCGGCTCGATCAGTGTTTGATTATGCGAAGGATGAGCTGGGCATGCGACTGTGGCTGCTGGATGTGGGTGGTGGATTCCCGGGAGACAACGACAAACCGATCGATCAGTACGCGGAAGCGGTATCGCGAGCGTTGCAAGAGTTCTTCCCACCCGAGCAAGACGAAGAGGTGTATGTCTTGGGTGAGCCGGGACGATTCTACGTCGGATCGGCCGCCACACTGCTCACGACGGTGCAGGGGAAAAAGATTGTGCGGGATGACGCTGGCCAGATACAGCAGATGATGTACTACATCAATGACGGCGTGTTTGGCACACTGTTCGATTGGCTGAGTCTGCGCGAGATCAAGGACCTAAAGCGAGCGGTGCCGTTGGTGCGGCGGGAGCGTGAGCACGAGCCTGCCTTTCCGACAACCATCTGGGGCCCCACCTGCGACTCGACGGACATTGTGTGTGAGGATGTGCCGTATCCGGAGCATCACATCGGTGACTACATCGTGTTTGAGAATCTCGGCGCGTACGGCATGACGTTTGCGACCAACTTCAACGGATTCCCCAAGCCGACGGTGCAAGTGTACGTGAAGGAGCACACTTGGTAAGTGGTTGATACGAGTGACAGTCCAACTCCATTAGAATAACGAGCTCCAATCTCTTATCAGAGGCCCACCGAAAGAAGAAAATTAATATTAATCGTGAGGTCATTGGTTGTTAGGAAGAAGTCGTAATTCGTTAGTTACATCGTTTTGTTGACAAGAGGCATGACCTTTTTGTTTGCTTGTTGACAAGATTAACAATTTTACTGCCAAACCCTTGCCGGTTGTTATTCGAAAGCGTGCACTTGTTTATACACAATCCCAAGTATGATTATCAATGTAAGGCTCTATTATTCATCTCCATGTTTTTGCCGCTCCTTCTCTACGAGAGCGGCCTCTTCCTATAGCTTTTGACCACAACGCCATTACATTTCCAGTTTGCTTTGAGTGGCAAAAAAACATTGCATTCCTCGGCACCTACAACATACCTCGCTTTACTCTTCTTTGCAGGAACATGCTGCACTCGATCGCCGGCACCGACTGGAGGCAGAAAACACTCACCTTTTTCGAGAGAGAGTGCCCTAGAAAGGGGCAGGAACAATCCAGCGACCAGCTTTAAATTGTATTGCATTGTGTGTTTGTGTTCTTTGAGCACGGGGTTTTAAATAAAACAACCTCCTAAGTGTACCAGTGCTAGCAAACGCTCCAAAATGGGGATTGCAAAACTAACTAACCTCGGATATTTTGCCATTACCTCGGTTGAGAAATTCCCCGCTGTCCGTACGAAATCGTTGGTTCGCTGGCAGAGTAGATAAATTTCAAGTGGCACTGTGGTGGTACCTTGGCCTCAGAGTGCTTTACAGAGAGAGAGGGCCTTTGAAAGTATGGAATGGTTTCATTTTTATGTTTACACCACAGCAGACCCTCTTGGTGAATCCTTTTTCCTGTCCAATTTTCTATTTCGACTAGCATCAAGTGTTTCGACCCACTACGAGACTCAAAAGACTGGCTCCGGAATGTACTCTTCAAGTGCACTTCTTCCTTTTTTATCATTTTACTTTCGCGCGCGCACCAACACAGCAAAAGGCATCATTTCTTCACTTTCTTTCAGTAACATAAAACCGAAACCTTCCGCTTCTAGCATTTTCCGGCAGAAAGGGGAACCGGTACTGGTACAGGCGGTGCAAAAGATGATCCCACTTTTATTACCCTGTGGGTGCAGCAATAATACAAAAAAGCTGTTGACGGTAAAATAAATTAGATTTGATGGAAATTTTCCGATCTCCTCGTCGGTGCGGATGGGTTGCGGTCTATATAGTATCCTTCCTTACCGGGCGTTGGGTGTCCATGAGCAATGTGCCCGACAGACGGTGTGTGCCCCGAACGAGAAGGTAATGCTTTAACCTGGCAAATCCAGAAGATGCTACACACGACGTGTATCCCCTATCGTGCCGGAAGGTAAATCCTTCCCTGTCCTGCAAGTGGGGGATGTATTTTGCTCACGTCATACCCACTCGCAGGCCGGTGAAACTTCCGGCAGGATCAACACTGCCGCTCCAGACGGCATGGAAGGTGTTTACGCGAATGCTTGCCAGTAAATCAGAGCCACAAATATAAGTGCTCCGAGGAGTGTGGTCGTAAAATATTGCAACCCACTGCCCCTTACACCGATAGCGTGTGAAATTTTCGTCGCCCAAGGATACAGGACAGGCACCATCACCACCACCACCACCAGAAGCGAGCGGACGAAGATGAACCGAACAACCTCAGATGTGCTAAATGAATGTGCTTTGGGGAATGCGAAGGAAGGAAGCAGAGCAGCGGGTGGCGTTTTTCCTCAACATCCTAATTAGATCCAACGGTACGGAAACTTTACCACCAGCAGTGCGTTTAAACAAGATCATCCCAAGCGGTAAGGAACCGCATAAAACGATAAAAAATATCTCGCACTTAGGAACAACTTTTCCGTCGTAAATTAAAAGTCCTCTCGGACCGGATTCCCTTCCCCTTCGCTTCCGAAAATACCTATTTTAACGCAATTTAAACCTATACACACACCCACCTTGTGTGCGCACATTACGCACATCAACCTTCCATCACCAGGGGCAACGCGGCGCGAAACGATGCCAACAGGCGTGGAACGGAAGTAAGCAAACAAAGGAACGTTTTTAAGCACCATGAAGGCTACATTTAGGCGCATCAGCGACGGTGCAGCGTCTCGTGCGCCGGATTTGGGCTACGGGCAGGTAGGCAGGTGCAGATCGTACCCATTATTTACGGCACAACTTGAGTGAAATTATGTGCTAATTAAACGTGATTCATTCCCGGTAGTAACGCGGACGACAGTGGAGTAGCGTACTGTGCGCCCTCGTACTGTGCGAATGCGGTGAAAGTAGCAACAATAGGCAGCGTTTTCTGTTGTGTCTCTATTTCTACTGCTGCTAGCTACAGATTCTGTGGCATTGTTGCCATATTGGATGGGTTTTTTTGGTTGTTCGTAAATGCTCTCGGATGGCGATTCTGGATAAGGCGTACCTTGTGGGGTCTATTCTACGGCCATTTCAGCAACACACAATGACGAGCTTTGTCTATTTGTTACCGAAGAGAATGGGCTTTTGTTGTAAATTCTTTGATGACTCAAACAACCCTCCAGGGAGTTTTAGTATCCGCTACTGTACTTCCAAGATTACATGAGTTAATTCCCTTCTCAACACCGGCTAATGGTGGCGACCTCAACCCAAGCCATCCGATATTTCAACGACATCATCATTCAAACTAAAGTGTGAAATGTCAGTACATAAAACGGAAAATAGCGCGGCCTTAATGTCCTTGTCACCAGACGCACCAGATGGCCATTCCACGATGGCTGTACGACCCATAAACAATCAATACACCCTCTGTCTCACCCACCTTCTTCAGAGAACCGGTAAACGAAGAGAGCAATAAAAAAGTTCAAACAAACTGCCCAAAAATGTTGGGCCACCCATCCATGTTTAGGCGGCGAGGATGTCCACGGAGACACCCCATGACACACTTCATTTACGATTCCGTGTGCGTACCGTTAACGACATGACGATATACGCACTTGTTCTTCTGGTCTGGTATTGACACTGTCAGAATGTTATCATTTAATTTTCATCGCATCCTGCCGCCGCCTTGTTGTTCGCCCTGTAAGTAGGGCGGGAGCTGCCGGGGACGGCAACACGCCGGCAACAAACTGCTCGACTCGAGACGTGTGTTTATTTTGTGTCCCACTAGAAGAACCGGAATCATCTTCAGTTACGACGCATGCCGGAAATATCGCTTGCCAAATAAATACCCAATCCCCAATGCATGCCAATGCCGAAGAATAACTCAATAAAAGTGAATGTTTCCTCGTTGTCTAATGGCCGGAGTAAACGAAGGCTGTTCCCCTTTCTCCCGTGCGCATAAAGTTTGATTTGTTTGACGAGAAGCTATTCCATTTCCAATCTGCACTCTGCCACCCGTTGCCATACAAGATCATTACGTGATGTTACGGGCGGGGCGGTTTTCCTGGAGTCTTAAAGTGTGAAGTGGTGCATAAAACAACGAAATGTGCTCAAGAAAAGTGACGCTACTAAACGGTCCTGACGGTCCTCAAGGTCTTAGAGATGATTCGTTTGACCGTTCAGAAGTGCTCCATCGTTAAAAGATGCCTCGTTCCTTAATAGATGTGGGTCCGAATAACAAACCCCCCAAAAAAAGCTTTCCCTCTCGCAAGGCGTACAATAAATCCGACTACACTGCCAACTGATCTGCCGCTCATAATTAATGTTAACCATCACCATCGAGGCAAAAGCAGAAACAAAAAGAAAGACAGCGGTAATGAAAAACCCACTCCCCGCATGGCGCATGACGTTGGAAATGGAAAAAGTTTATAAAGCGTAAAAGCAACAAATGGATTCTTTCCATTTCTCGGGCGTATTCCTCTATTCGCCACATTAGCATTTCACATTTTCCGGCCCTATTGCTGTGTGTTGCCATCAGGAATCGGAGCGAAGAATCAGAGCGGAACACACACACACGCACACAGTGGGGCATTTCTTTTTTGGCGGGGAAAGTGGGTAAGCAACAAGAACAGAGCGCGTCCTTAGCATTCAGCAACTTTTGCTACACGAAAATACTAAGAACGTCATCATTTTCTGCGCGCCCGTACCAGGAGCGGTGTTCTTCATCGGAACATCAACCATCTGTCGTCGCTGGCTGGTGGCTGGTGGCTGGGGGAGAGGATAAACGTTTCGTATAAAACTGCGTTTAGGTTTTAGATTTCTAAGACATAGTCCTGCCAAGGTTGGTGGTTTTGCAATTGAATATTTTAACTGTTGCCAGCCGTTGCTGGTGAAATTTTGCGCCAGCCAGTCCCAAGACTCCTTCATGCGGCAGAGGGCTAGACTGCTGGCGCTTAAATAAAAGCCGACCACATAAATGATAGCATTTTTTGTTGCAAGACGAGCTCTCTCTCTATGCTTTCAAGTGGAAGTATTTTAATCAAATATGCAGACAGAACTGGGGAAGTGTATTATGCGTGGATTCGCTCTTCCTTCACCCTTCACACTCCTCGGCGCTTGACTCGAAAAGGATGAACCGAGGGAGCAGGAATTAAATTAATTTCCAAGTACTTCCCCCGACTGATCGATTTACGGCTTTGGGAAAGGAATCGTTTAGTCGTTTGCATTATACGGCAAAGCCGACTAAGTCAATCAGCCGACCGTTTGGAGAAACGGATCGGCCTTTCGTATCGAATTAGAGTTCCGCACAAAAGGGGAGAAGAAAACAAAACACAAAAAATAAGCCGTATTAATCATTCCATTGACGAACGTGTGCTTTCACTGATTGTACACTACCAGCGAGAGAGGCTGCCGCGCTTAATCACCACATCCGGCCGTACGGCGGTGTTGGTGGAAAAACGTGACAAGCATCTTCAAACTGTTTCCGATAACACTTCACTTCGAAGCAGAACAATTTTAATGTACGCTGTCGTTCGACGCAAAAGGAAACCGGTCCTCCCACCGGAACAAGATGAATGACTCCGGCCGGACAACGAAAAGTTGCTGAAATGCTGACTGGAGCCCGTTTGGGGGTAATTTAATTTGAGTGTACCGAACAGAGAGTCAACCGGGAAGTCAGCATAAAATGTTTGTATTATTGCACAAACAACCACCACAATGGAAATGTCCTTTCGTTTGAGGGGGGCCGAAGAACCCGAAGATATCCCAGTCCGACACCGGTCAATAGAAGAATGGCCGCCAGCGCCACAATGCACATCCTAGGGCCGGTGCTTTTCGGACTGTTTAATTGACCCATAAAACATAGATTTTCTAATGCATAGAGAATGAACGTGCAGGCTTGCCCCGAACGGCTGTTGGCGTGCACTTCCCGGTACGACACACTCTGTTGCATCACAGCAAAAGGCACCCCGGAAATCCGGTTTTGCATTTTTTATGCTCACCATACACCGGGAGTGGCTTAACCACCATCAAAGTGAGCCGAGTGTGAGTGCACTTGCCGCATACAACTGCCAGGGCAGGCAGTAAAATTGCATCGAACAGCATTCGTGCAAATTCTGGGGTTAAAAAAAAGCCACCACCACCTTCAACCGAATGCATTAGAGTGGCTGTAGCCATTGTACGAATTGTATTGTCCCGATTGCCGGTGGTCCCGGTGGACCTTTTGAACCGTTATTGTGTTTGCAACCGGTTGTTCGTGATTATCCTGACACTCTCCTGCCTTTAGTGGCTTATTCTTGAAACACACACACACTTTAACCGGGCCCCAGTTAGTGTTTAAAACTGCGTCAGCCAACCGTAGTGGAATGCAGTTGATGGGAAAGGGATTAAAACAATCGCCAACATGACTGCATTTGCAACCGCATCAACCGTCATTAGTCGACCGATAGCCAGTGGGGATCGGTGTGTGTGGTGATAAATAATACCATTTGCAAAAATCTCATTCATTCGGTGATAACTGCCTGAGCTGCGGGTGAATGTGTTGCAGTGGTCAATGCGATTTATAGCCAATCCGATCCCCCATTCCCATTCCCCCATTGCATTACGATTGAAGTGCTATTGAATAATTTAATTGCGATGATACACTCTTCCTCGTAATGCGGGGAGCTTCTGTTTCTGATAGTGCGTGGTTTGAGGGCGCGCGTAAGCCAGTTTGATCCTAATTTTATCTCAAACTAATTGACTTTTTGCCGTGTGAGATTGAGTGTTTTTGGGGCAATTCGCAGGCTTATCGGTAACGACAGTAAGTAATCCCTTATTCCAATTCCCATTTTCACCCATCGGATTATTATTCAGCATGCGACGACACCAGTACCACAAGTTCACCTTGGATTTAGTCTATATTTGAGCTAGCTTTATGTCTTACCTTACTTTAAAAACCGTACGACCCGCTTGCCGGCCGGGTCATCGGTCACCCCTGAGTAGATAGGCCCAGAAAGCGTACTTCGCGAACAGTACTACGGCAACGCATCCTGTCACCGTGTACCGTTTCGTGACGGTTTGCGCTTCTCGATCCCTTCGCTGTGATTGTCACGCCGCCGAGCGGGTCTGAGTGTGTAGGCCACGAGCAGCTTGCGGTTCATTCAACCCGTTCGTTGTCTCCTTCACATCCAGCAGGCCTTTTTTACCGCCCACGGCACTACCGCCGGCAGTTGGCAGGATGTTAAACCGTAAGTCGTTGTCCCGCAGCCGTTTCTGCACAATCTTGCCCGTGTCCTTTATGCTCGCCTCGAAGCGCTGCGCAATGTCCTCCTGCTTGGCCTTGTTGCCTGCCCCGTCGCCCGTTACCACGATACGCACTTCGTACGATTTGCTGAGCCACTTCAGCACGTTCTGGATCTTCGAGGCGAGATCGTGCTCGGCGATGCGGGCACTGATCGTCAGCAGCTTGTCGCCCTTAACCGAGGCGTCCTGTTTGGATTTCTTCTTTTCCTCGCGGCGCTTTAGGTCTTCGTTTAGGTATTCCGAACCGGTCATCAGTCTGGGGAAAGGGAACATCATTTCGCTTTAGACAACAAACACAAGGGCGTATGGCTTTTGCGCATTTGCCTGTACCTGTACACCGGACGTTGCGTTTTCGTGTCAAGGTCAGTAATCTTTACCAGCTTCAAATTGCGTCGATTCGCTATCTTTCCGGCCTCATCTAAATTCACAATCGAGATGGATTCGTCCGCAGCGATGAGCGTTACTTTTGGTGATGTTTTTGCCTTTTTGTTGTGGTTCGCAGCACCGGCAACTGCTGGGTCCTGGGGTTTCGATGTTTTCGTTGAATAAAATGGCACATTCCCTGGGGAAACCAACGTGGCACGGTTCCAGCTAGCAGGTGGATGGGCCAAGGGAAGCCGCCGTAGCTGTGGAACCACTAGTCGGGTAATGAAATTCATTTTTTACTCGTTTTTTCGTCGTACAGAAAGAGAAGCGATGGAGATTTTTCGAAAGTGTCACAAAAACAGCTGATTTTGTTGTGATTTTGTACTGCATTTGATAAAGAAAATAACTACGTACGTAGTTTTATCAAGCAAGCAGATTTGATGGCGTCGCTTGATTTGATGGTGATCATTTTGAATATGCAATGAATTTTACAAAAGATCATTGAGTACTGATGGAATAGCTTGCATTTTGGCAATATTTACCATTTTTGCTGTATAAAATTAATGCAATCACATAAAATCATCCCCAAACAGAGGTGAGCAGCTGTCAAACGTGTGATTCCCATTTGACAGCTTACGTCATGTACGAGCCTGGCGTACGCGTACTGCTGGTTGCATTCTCGTTATTTCTCGTGAAGGTGCTAAAAGCATTTCCCGTGTTCGTTCCGCTAATTGTGATCGAAAAGTGAATCAACAGTTCCGAAACCGAGCGATAAGCAGCGGTTTCCGCGAAACGTGCCATTTGTACGAGCGCGTACACGTACTGCACTTCCGCGAGTGCACGCAATCGATCGCGAGTTCAACGAACGCGAAAACATTCATTCGCCCGCCCTCCCCCACTGCACACACGCACACAGCCACACACGCACCTTACTTGCGTGCACGGTGTCGGTGAGGTGAGGTGGGTCTTGCTCGGCTCCGTAAAACCGAGAGAAGGCAACAAAAAGCAAGAGTTTCATACGTAACCAAAATGGTGTTTGCCAGCTACAACAGTGCGTCGTACCTGCTGCCACTGGACAACGATCAGAGTGTGGCGTTCTATCGGAACGAGAACCGGCTCTTCCCGACCCCGATCGGACCAGCGCCGGGGGGTGTTGCACCCCCACCCGGAAGAAATAGCAGCAGCAACGCCGCGAACGACATGAGCATTACCGAAATGCTTACCGCTGCGTACCATCACGAGATGCAGCAGCAGCACCACCAGACCGTTGGCAGCGGTGCCGGCGGCGGCGGCGGTGGCGCTAGCGTTGGAAACATCGCCACGGGTGATTGCCCTTTCGGGCGAGTTCAATCACCAGCCGCGCAACATCAGCAGCCGTACCATCATCGTTTCGGTGGTTCCGTGGCCATGTGCGATGATTTCCAACCGGTCGGCTACCTGAACGGTTCGTCCAACGGTTACTATGGCTTTGTCCCGTCGCTCGCCGCTCCAACAGGTGGTAGCGGCGGTGGTGGTGGAGGTGTTGGTGGAGCGCGTGGACCCGAGCCGTGCAACAATAACAACGTGCTTCCGGATGCCGTCAACAACAATCGGTCGCAGCACCGCCCGGTAACAGCGGCAAATGTCAACGGTCAC
Source organism: Anopheles arabiensis (assembly GCF_016920715.1). Classification (NCBI taxonomy): domain Eukaryota; kingdom Metazoa; phylum Arthropoda; class Insecta; order Diptera; family Culicidae; genus Anopheles; species Anopheles arabiensis. The sequence continues at coordinate 93,812,519 of NC_053518.1, forward strand.
CTGTCGGCGATGCATTTCCATGACAACCGAAACCATATCAGCTGCAATGATGCCGGCGAGCAGAATAACAACAACAACAGTAATAATAATAACAACAACACCGGGGACGCTGCAGGGATGTTCCACGTGCAGCCCTTCCCGGCGCAACAGCTACTAGTGCGGAAGCGAAAGGAAGCGGCTAGTCAGCAGCATCAACAGCACGAGGACGAAGAAATGGACACCAATGGACAGCTGGCGGCGGGACAGCAGCACCCGAAGCGGCGAAAAACGAGCGACACGGAGCAAGGCTGGATGGAAGCGGTACCATTTCCGGGCAGCAACGGTGGAGGAGGTATGTAAATTGAGTTGTAATTGCAATGAGGTCATAAAGCTAAAATTAACGCACCATGATTCGTGTCCTCATCTTGCGTCCATTTCCAAAGGGAACATTTTTCATTTCCTATTTGAATTTTCACCTCATCATCGTTCTGTACAGTGTGCGCTGTAGGTGTATGTTTGAACTTAGAAGCAAATATCTTCTATTTAGGGTTCCAAAGATAAAGATAGGTCATTTGTAATTCACGTGAAGTGTAATAATCCTTCAATGTGTAACTTCTTCGGCAGATACCTTTGTTGCTAAGGCACATACTGTAACTTGTTCCAAATTTATTTCATCATTAGCGGGGTTGAAGGTATTTCTGACTTCGTTTTCTTTAAATATCTTGCGCCAAAGTGAGTGTGTGTGTGTGTTGCGTGGGTGTCTTTCTTAATCATCGCCAGATCACGGGCGCGTGTTGCTCATTCGCCACCTCGAAAACACATTGAATTGAATGGAAGATTTTAAAATATGGTCTCATCTTCTCCTTTTGCCCCTAAACAAACCACCCCCCGGTGGGTCTCCGTAGTACTGTACCAGCATCGGGCCGAGATCCACGAGCCGGCCATGGACGAGATGGAATGCCAGGATCATCCCCATCTTCCCGCTGCCGTTAATGGACTTCAAGGGGCGACCGCGACCGGACAACAGCACCAACTGCCAACAAGCAAGAGTAAATATTTCGACACTAGTCGCTGCATGATGTCGCACATGATCTAGTAGGCAGGACGACCAGTACGTACACCCGGACGACGGACGGACGCGACGGACGCGCACGGCTGGATGATCTCACATACCTTGCGAGCGAATGTTCACAATGTTGTATTCGATCTTGTTTATGTCAGTGTGTGTGTGCGTGTGTGTGTGTAACTTCTTCAAGGAGAGACAGAGATCAACAGGCACCGCGGACATGTTAATCAGATGACGCTGACCAGACAACACATCTTTACAAGCCCTCCTTTCCCCTCGTGTACCTTTGTTGACGTAACCCAAATCCATCTTTGGCTCACACGCATGCATTGTAGATTCATTTACAATAGCTCCCAATTTTCACTGTACGTTCGACCTCATTTGACATGATCGTTACGTGTAGCATCCTAACATTTCACTTAGTTATCTATCGTTTTTTTTCTTCTCTCTCTCTCTCACTCTCTTTTGTTGCCTGGAAATTCATTCCCATCCATATTGAAACGTCCACACACCGACATGCACACTCACACACAAACGCCAACGTTAAGTTCAGAGGAGGGACGAATTGTCGTTGACCAGCAGCAGCTGCACCGATGCTAGTAGGGACGCTCGTGGCACCATGACGGTACCGCTGCCCGGCCATCCATTTGTGCGGCTGCCGGTAGCTTCCAGTCTGCATCCGCCCACTGTGGGGCGGTTCGAGCATGGCAAGAGCGGCCAGGGCTGCGATCTGGACCTGTTTCACAGCTTGCACGGTACCGGTGGCGGGTTTTCGATAGGAAAGTGACCTTACCTACTACTACTACTACTGGTACTTATCTTGGGACGCGTTTGCACGGGACACGGTTGTTGCTTTTGATAAGGTTTACACACATTTTTAGCTGATTAAAACATGGAGGTAGAAGATTTCAAGTATCATCATCGTTCGTGGGAATTTCACGAGCCTTAGTGGCGCGGTGTGGCGCGGAGAGACCGAACTAATCCTTATCAAATCGTTTCCACTAATTGACTGTACTTTAACGTTTCTACGATGTACCTACAAAACGGAAGGAATGAAAATCCGTCCGTGTGAGTTTGCCTTTTTTTAATTGTAACTTTGATAGAGACTACTTAACGATTCTAGTGTGTAATGAGGGTCACATATGCGCATGCGCGCTTTTGAAAGTGTACTTAACGACTTAGGCTTAGTGGGAGATGGAGAAGGAGTTGGGCGTTGGGAGGAAACGATACTACTAACTCGGAAACGAACAGGAAGAAGGCACTCGGCAGTGCCTGTATTAGTAGTAGGGCCTCCGTGAAGAGGACGAGGAGGGATAGAAGTAAGATATTTTCCTAGTTTGCGTAGTACGTGTTTTAGGTTCACTAACAATTTGAATCAAAAAAAATTAGGGAGAACCAGAGGTTCTTTGCGGTAACTGAATAGCTCCCCAATTTTCGTAGATGAACTTTTGTGTGATATGTCCGGAAAACGAAGCGACTTTATTGCTAACGTGCACGTGTGGAACGTGACACACGCTCTCCCTTCCCTTTAGGCTCTATGTTATTCTTTGTTACAAAGAAAAATAAAGCACAAAACGACAACATCAGGCTTCTGCTTCTTGGGTAGATGAACAAGAATATTTGAGAAAACACGTGAAAGGACGTTTCGGATATTACTTCTCGAATGAAAAATAAACGTTACACCACACACCGTTGTGAGATAGTAGATGTGTGTTACATATATTAGGATTCGAATTAGTTGAATCTTTTCTAATCGGATTATAGACCGTAGTAGCAATACACGTTGCACGGTTCGATTGACGAGTAATGGTTATTAGCCGTATTCTTCATCACATTCAGAGAGATGTTGCTCGGTTACGCAAACCGACAGTCAAGCAGGAACACGATTCCATACAATCTAATCCCGTTTTTAATGCTTATTTTTTAGGAGTATTCTTTCAATAGTAGGATGAACGGTGTTCCTGAAATAAGTTATTTTTTTGTTTAAATACGTTGTTTTCGAATTTTAATTAAATTCTCTTACCTCGGTCTGTTCCAAATGCTCATCGGCAACCTCTTCCGACTGCCAATTGTTGTTGATGTTGTTGCCATTGTTTCCTCCCCCTCCGGGTGGGATGTTTCCATTAGTACTACTAGGCCCACCGTTCATGCCACCGTGTGTCTGTTGCTGCTGCTGCTGCTGCTGCATTCCACCCATCCTTGGTTGTGTTCGTCCCTCATCGCGGCCGTTCGCTCCAACCTGCTGTTCTTCCACTGCCGAAGTAGCCGGCTTCTTTTGCACCACAACGGTCCAGCGATCGTCAAAGTTGGTCCCACCGGTCGGATGCTCGATGGCAGCGGAGGAAGCTCCCCCGCTAGGGCCACCCGCTGCCATACTGTTGCCGGATGGATTTTCCATATCGCACACTTGATCCGCTTCGGCCAGATCGTACGTCGTCGACGAGTACACCACGTTGGACGAGCTCGAGCTGACCACTACGGCCGATTCCAGCGGACGTTGCTCTTCCCCGTTGAACGGGACAATCCCATTCCCATTCCCCCCAACATCACTGCCCGCTGAATTGCCCGCGGTGCCTCCCTCGTAACCGATCGCACCGTCAGGCGGTACCTCGTTCACGTAGGCCGCACTTTGCTGACCTCCCACCGACAGTGGCACGCCCGTGATTGCGTCCTCCTCCTCGTCCCCCTCCTCACCCTCCACGGCGGACGATCGGAGCAGAATGTTGTTCAGAAAGTTCTCCAAATTGGAGATAAACTCGTCCTTGTCCGTGCGATTCCAGCTTTCCAGGTGGCGCAAAAAGTCCTCCCGACTGAACACGTCCCCACCGGCACTGCCAGCACCGGCGGCACCGCTGCTCATGTCACCACCACCCGCTTGTGGATCATCGCCTTGGGCGGAGAGGAATGAGGCAGCGGCCAGCAACGATGCGGCCGGCGACTGTCCCGTCCGCGCATGGTGATGATGGTAATGGTGCTGATGGTGATGATGATGGTGATGTTGCTGGCCGGCGTCGCCACTGGGTTGGCCGTAATCCATCGACGCTCCACCGGTCGCATGGTTGCAGATGACACCCGCGATCTTAAACAGCACCGAATCGTTGATGTAATCGACCGAGTTGATCACGGACACAATGTCGCCCATAATGATGTTGATGATCTCCGAGTTGGCCACCGCCAAGGGGACAAGCTGCTCCTGGTTAAGCGGCCGAACGGCGGAAAGGCGACGGCCAGCCCCGGGCGGTGAGTTTGACGATGTGGAGGGCGCATTCGGTAAGGAGCCGCCTGCTAGTACCTCACCAGCGGACGTGGCCGGAAGGTTTCCTCCCGCCTGATCCGATCCTGCAGCAGGAATGTAATGATATTGCTGCTGTTGTTGTTGCTGCTGCTGCTGCTGCTGTTGACGAAGATTCGTATAGTTTTGGACCACCTCCAGCTCAACGGTAGACTCTTCGCTCCTTTGCTCCCGTGGTGGCGTGTTGCGCGGCTGCTCCGCATTGATGCTTTCCCCACCAACATTTACACCTTCCGGCATGTTGGCCAACCCGGACGAGGCGAGCAAATTGTTGCTTCCCACATTGTTCACGTGGTTTTCCTCCTGCAGCGTCGACTCAATGTAGCGATTGTACAGCTCCTGGATCGATTGCAGCGTGCGCTGGCGCAGCGGATCGGATGAAATGAGCTGCAGCTCCCGGAATAGCTGGATGAGAAAGTGGGGTCGCGATTCGTTGGCCGTAATGAGATTCTTCACCTCCTGGTAAACGTTTTCCTTCAGCGCTTCGAACAGTTTCGAGGTCGACCTGGAATGGGGCAAAAGGGGGAAACATGATTAAAATAAACCATAAAAACATAATCAATTAATCGAGCAATGAATCGCCACTCACTTTGAATCATGCTGATAGGTGCAGGTGGACGCCAGATTCATATCACCACCGCCGGACACGTAGCATCCGCTGCTGCCTTCCCCGCCGGCACCCGCATCCCGACAGGAGCGTAGCGAAAGCGGATACTTCTTGTGTCCGCTCGCTTTCGGGTGCGTTTTGTTCGCCAGCCCCAGATTGATCGGGTTCGTGTGAAACTGCAGCTCGCCGAGATCGAGCGAATTGGACTGGTTCAGGGGTGCATGGTGGGAGTGTGGTTGCTGCTGCTGCTGCTGCTGTTGGGGCGCAATTTGTTGCTGATGTGGAGATGGCTGATGCAGCAAAGCAGACGATGAATGTTGCGACTGGACCGACTGAGGCTGTACGCTCGGTTGGTGTGTGTGACCGTACGGATGCTGCGCTTGAACCGTTCCCACTGGCTGGCCGCGATGCTGCTGACGCCCGGGTAGGATCGGTTGCTGTGACGGGAACGTTTGCTGCGCAGCTCTTGCTCCGTGCATCGGCTGGCCGCCGACATTCGGCAGTGGAGCTTGTTGCTGCACCACCTGCTGCTGCTGCTGCTGATGATGATGGTCAACCATTTGCCCTGCACAGTCATCGGTAATCGAGCCGTCCTGATTCGGATGGTATCCGTGGGACATGGACGAGTCCAGCTCCTGGCACAAACCGGCACTGTTCGCCTGGTTCGCATTGCTCAGCGAGTTGTTGCGCGTGATGTTGAGCGACTGCTGGTACTTGTTGCTCTGGTTGTTCATGTACTGGTTCGACGCATTGCTGTTGTTGCGCTGCAGCTGATTGTTGATCGTATTGCAACCCGTTCCACCGCCAGCACTGCCGCCACTGAATCCAGCTCCTCCTCCTCCTCCACTGACAGTTCCGGACCCGGCACATCCAATCCCATTGCCTGCTCCTGCTCCGACAACAGCACTACTGCCACCGCCGCCACCACCACCACCACTACCACCGCCACCAGCACTGCCACTTTGGGAGCATGATTCCTCATTGCTTTTGCAGCTGTTGCTCGATAGAAGATTTTGTCTTGAGTAGCTGCAAGAAACGGTGGAAAATAAATGGATTAGCAAAGCGCCTTCTAAAGCAACAGAACCAACAAACACATACAAACAAGTGTTAGTACTATAGAAACCAAAACATCAGCTACAACGTGGTGTAAATATTCCAAAAGCTAATTAATCACAATTGACTGCACAAAATGACAAAACTCCACACAGGATTAGGACAGATGCAAAGGGGCACACACTGACAAAGAAGAAAGGACACACTAACTTACCATGGTTCGATTCAAAACAGTGCGTTAGTGGAACTAATTTCCGATTTCGCTAAATCTCTACTCTATCTAAAGCTAACGGCCACAACATTTCGACTGCTCCGAATGTGTTCGCTCGTACCAAGGGCAAAGAGTCATCAACAGCAACGAGTGAAGGAGTGTGTATAAGGATTGGCAGAAAGGAGGATGGCGTGGAGCGTTTGTGTGGGATAATGGACGGCCAGGGGAAAGCGACAGCGACAAAACAGAAAAAAAACCCACCACCCCGTTCGATGCTGCAAATTCAAACTAATATTCTACCTAATTTCCCTAACGACGTAATCTTAGGACAACAATTGCGCTACTCTACGACCTACGACGCTAATGAACAAGACTATACTAACAACATGTAATGGGTAAAAAGGGTAATGGTGGTACAACGAGTGCAAACTGCCGCGCCTTGTGCTTTGGGGGAGGTAGTTACCTTCGGAAGTTATCCCAATAGTTATTGGCCCTCACACCCGGCAGCACCTGGTTGTTGAGGGCTTGCGTTTGCTGCTGGGAGGAGGACTCTGGCTGCTGTTGCTGTTGCTGGCTGTACAGATTGTGATTGTTCTGCATGTTTGCGTTGGACAGGTTGTTGTTAACGGTGTTGTTGAGATTGTTGTAGTTTTGCCCGAAGCGCAACGACGACGACGAGTGCGGCTGATGGTGGTGAGGCTGCTGCTGCTGCTGCTGCTGGCCCATGGCCGGGGTCGGTGTAGCCGGCTGCGAGCTGCTGCTGCACAGATTGTTTATCATGTTCGGTGCGACCGATCCGGTGTTGCCGTACTCGTTCGCCAGCCCGACATCCGTGCTGGCAGCAACGCCTCCACCACCACCGCCGGACTGTTCATCGTACAGCGCGTTGTTAAGCGTGTTAATGTTAAGCGGACGTACACTGGAGCGCAACCGTCCCGCACTGGCACCGCTCGGTGGCAGTCCGGCCTGTCCGGCAAGGGGGTTAGTATTGTTACGCGGCAAGCATTGCGAGGCGTTGGGCACCAGCGGCTGTGGGGACATCATGGCGTGATTGGGCGGCATGGCAGCGTGCGGACTGTAGGGCGGCTGCTGGGTGAAGGGTGGCATGCTCTGCAGCATGGAGGATGGTGTGGGATGGTGAAGGGCATGGGGGTGATGGTAGGGAGAGGATTGCTGGTGGGACATCATCGGCTGTTCGGAGCGGGCCCGCGTGTACATGCTGCTTGCCGTGGTGGCCGCCGCATTCGACGCGTTCAACGAGCTGTTGTTCGGTGGCGTCGACTCGGCCCGAATCAACGTGGCCGCCATCGGTGGGCCGTGGGTTTCGTGCAGCAGCATGCTGCTGTTGGTGCCGAGAATGCGCTCCTGGAGCTGATTGGGAGAAACATTCAACATTAATCGTTGATACAAATAAAAATAAAAAACATTTTATTTAAAAAAGGAACATCTTTCCCACTTACCAACAAGACCGCATTGTTGAGATTGTTGATTTCACGCTGCTGAATCCACAGCAGCTGATTGCACTGCGTGATCGAGTTCATCAGCATCTGCTGCGTCTGCATGATGTGCTGAAAGACGATCGGATCGGGCGGTGTGTTCGGGGTGGCGGCGTGAGGAGGCAGCAAGTTGGCCGCTACCCCGTACGGACCGCCTCCCGTGCTCCAGCTGCTGCCGTACGCACCGACACCTACCCCAACGTACCCAGCGCCGGGCGCATGGTGCGAAAGGTCGTGCATTCCCGGCCCGTACGGATGCCCGTAATGGGGACTGTGGGGGCCCGTGTTCGAGCTGGACAATCCGCCCGCCCCGCCACTCGTCCCAAACACTGGCCACGGTGAAGAGCCACGATGATCTCGTGTTCCGGCGGCACCACCACCACTACCACCAACAGGCGCACCGTCCGCATCCAGCTCGCTGCGCTTCATTCGATACCGATCCGCCGCGGCATTGCGGTTGCAAATGTCCGGCATGGGCGGCGGGAAGCTGCGCGTACTGCTCGACTGGTAGCTGGCCGACTCGAGCTGCGCGTGAGCGAAGATATCCGACGTCACGCCCGAGTCGGCGGAGTTGGTTTTCGAATCGTTCGTCGCATTGCTGCCGGCCGTATTGTTCTGCAGCGAGCCGCTAATGGCCGACGGTGCCGGTGCGGGCGGAATGGTCGTGTGCGTGGACGGTGTGCCGCGGTGATGCGATCCCGCACCACCACTGCACGACTCCACCGAGGACGAAACCACCGACGATGGGCCGGCCGGTTTCGGGTCGTGGGCCGAAGTGGTCGGCTCATGCGCACCAACGCCTTCCGTTGCGGCCGAGCGCGACAGTTCCGTGTTTTTCTTGATGCTCTGCGTCATCTTTTCGATCCGCTCCAGCTCGCGCCTCTTCTGCTCCAGCTCGGCCTTCAGCTCCATCTGCTGGCGTTCCTTCGGGCCGGCCGGCACACGGCCGCTCGGCCCGGCCAGCGACACGAACGAGGCGACGTGGTTCGTCAGCTTCTCGGTCGACTGATGCTGGGCCTGCTGCTGCAGCTCCATCACATTGTTCCGGCGCTTGTGCAGATCGTTCCGGGCGTGCTTCAGGCGATCGCGCTCGGCCGCGATCGATTTCGCCTGCTCGCGCAAATCCTGCGTCATCGCATGCAGCGCTTCGACGCGTTTGTTTAGCTGCTCGCGCTCCTGGTTGGACAGCTCACTGCCGTCCGCCTCGTTCGGGATGGTGGTACCGTCCGGCAGCAGCGTTATCGGCGCCGAGCTCATCGAACGGGAACGACTTCTGCTAGAACGTGCGTGAGGTGGCTGTTGTTGCTGTTGCTGCATTGCAATCGCCGTAGCTCCCTCCTCTTCCTCATCATCGCCCTCTTCCTCGTCCTCGGGTGCATCCTCTTCGTCCTCCTCTTCCTCGTCGATCGACTCGTGGCCCGTTTTCATCTCGATCAGCTTCACCGTGTCCATCATCTCCTTCAATCGCCGCAGCTGCGACTTCATCGCGTTGATTTCATTGATCTTTTCGCTCAACATGTCGGCTGTGCCGTTCAACACCGAAGCTTCCTCTTCGTTCAGCTGTCCTTCGTCGTCTTCCTCGTCCACCGCAGCGGACGACGCCATATGCCCGTTGGCCCGTTGCTCTTCACCCAGCTGCCGGTGCGCTGGCACGGACATGCCCTCGACAGTGGCCACCGGGTTCAATCCACCGCTCGTACCTTCCATCGTGCTGCCGCCTCCGTTGAGGAAGATTTTCGTAGCATTCCTTGCGTCGGACGCCGGGGCCGGAGCGTGCGTCAGCTCGATCGGCACGTTCCGTGGTTCCGCGGGCACAGCGGCAGCCTCACCGTCAAACTGCCGGTTTGCGTCCATGTTCAGATTCTGCAGCTCCGACACGAGATTGTGCATCTGGCTCTTTTTATCGCGCAGTTCGGCAAACTTTTGCTGCAGTATCACCTGGTCCGCCATCACGTCCGCATCGTGCTCGGGTCCGAGCATGTTGCTCAGCTCCTGCTGGTTCTGTATAAAGGTGGAGAGGACGCGCATCCGCTCCATGATGCTGCCGATGCCGTCCTGCACCTGCTCGACCGTTTGGAACGATTCGATCGGTGGCGCTACGCTAGCTGAATGCATATGGCGAATCGATTCCATCTCTTGCAGCTGCTGCCGGGCCGCTTGCTGCAGGCGAAGCAGGTGTGCCTGCTGCTCCTTCAACGCCTGCATGTTTTTCGACTGCGTCTCCATGCGGTAGCGCAACTCGTCGCAGGACGCGGACGGTGGCACGGGCGTTGTCGATTGATTCGTGCTGATGCTTTGCACCGATTGGGGCCGAGGACCACCGTTCAGCTGAAAGGTTTGGCAAAAGAAGGATGCTATTAATGATGAAACTGTGGCTGTGTTATTTAGCGGTGCAACAGCGAACGAGATAAGTAAGGAAGATGAGAATTGTTACAGTAGATTCTCGAATGCAGAGAATACGTTTACCTTACGGGCTATTGCGGGATTAGACAAAGAGCTCATATTGCTTGGTCAAGCAACATAAACGTTGTTAAACAACATGCAAATAATTTTACATCAATTCAATCGTACTTTTGTACGGAACCAACAAAGAGTAGCTCAGTAATTAGTAGTTGCAGCACTCGACACACACGCAAAACAGAAAAACACGGCAGGACAAGCTGGAACAATGGGGGGGCAACAGATAAACGCACCTCCGTATCGGAGTGCTGCACGTCCTCCAGTGTGGCGGAGTTAATCGGCACAAAGTAACAACTCTCGTCTCCCATACTTCTCTGTCTCTGCTGCCGCCGGCCAACGCCACTCACGTTATCAATCTGCACCGATGAGATCAAATTGGTGGTAAGCTTGATGTACTCCTGGATCTGATTTAGCGTCTCCTCGACCGTAGCACCGGCAGTGTTGAATGGCAAGGTGGCGGACCCGTAGCGCGATCCGGAAGAAGTCGATGGCACGGCTGCAGTCGCTAGGTGCGGTTGATTATACTGCTGTTGATGCTGCTGCTGCTGCTGCTGCTGGTGATGGTTAGAATTTTTGTTCAAGTTCAGCTGATTCTGAGAGGCACCATCCGGTACGCGATAGCTTAGCGGCGAAGAAGTGGAGCGTGTCTGTCCGGCTTGTTGCTGCTGCTGATGTAGCTGCTGCTGTTGCTGTTGTTGAAGCAGTAGAAGTGGATTTAGGATGTGCTGCTGCTTCGGTATGACGCCCGTACTGGAAGCGCCACCGGAAGCGGAATGTCCAGCCGATGCGCCACTGTGCAGAAGATTGTTGACGCTGTGTGTGGAACCGATCGGGCCACCGCTACCACTCGCTGAGGCACCCTCGTTCAGGCGGAAGGTTTGCTGTAGCGCCGAGTTGGGAGTCGTTGGAATCACCACACCGACTGCCGTATTGTGCGGTTCGTTCTGTTCGCCGCTGGCACTTTCGTTCAGCAGATTGCGCCGCACGATCGGGCGCACCGGTATGTAGCGGCTGTTATCTTGCAGCGACAGATTATCTGCAACGAGAGCACATGTAACACAGGAGGTATAAATAGTTTTACTTCGAGGTTAAAAAATGGGGTGCGTTTTTACTAATTTATCTCCCAACAGTGATAACCGGGGTGGTGGTTGCGATAAGTGAAACGTTTCTGAATGGGCCGATTCAAATGCCGCGTAGCGGAGATACTAAATCTTTTTAACCACACTTACTCCCATCAGCCCCGTGGGGGCCTGAAGGCCATTGAGCGGGTGTGTTTCACAGTGCGGTGCGTTACTGTTACACACCTTGACGCAAGCAAATGACGCTAAATTTAGATCATAAACGCGGGGTTTTGCAGCGCACATTGAGCGTGTCTTGGACACGTTACGGAAATCCAAACGAAAAAGGGTAACAAGGTTTAGGAAGGGACAATTTCGTTCCACAAACAGCTTCCAGATCGATAAAACACAGACACACATACAGGTAGCATTCCGCAATCGACGATGAAGCTCGTACTCGTGTTTGCCATTCAATTTTGATGAGGATTATTTTTGTCTTGCTGTGACGCAGAGCAAGCGAATAGAATTTCCTCGACCCACTGCTACAAGCTACGATACCAAACATGGAAAAGATGTAGACAAGGTGTTGATGCACGTGGGCTAGAAGAGAGAGTCGGAGGGAAACCAGCAGCAACGGCCGGCCGGATAATTTCACCAAATCCAACGCATCCATTACTCACCGATTTCGTAACAGGTGCCCTCGCCTGGTGTCCGATTGTTGCGCGGTTTCAGCAGAACGTTCTGTCCCTGGGATTGCTGCTGCTGCTGCTGCTGCTGGCCGCTTGTCGGCGGGTGCTGGGCGCCACTGAAGTGCTGCTGTTGTGGCTGTTGTTGCGTATTGTTGTTCTGCACCACCGACGATGCGCCGGAGACGGTCGCCCAGTCGACGAGTACCTTGAGAAGGAAAAACACAGTCACTAAACCGATCCAACAGAGAAGCACGCTGCCGATGATCATCCGGCCGGGTCAAAGTCACGTCGTCGGTTGCGGACGATTTGCTGTAGCAGACTGGCAAGCCCGAGGACCCCGCTGCACGATCGTGCCCGTCGATGTGCTCTCGCGGGGCCATCCTCTCAGCTCAGGTGGGAGTTGCGCGAAAATCTGGCCTTTCCGTGCTATAATTAGCTCGGCGATGCTCTCGCCGAAATCTTTCACGGCACATACACACACACACCCTTGTCTATCAGGTCTGTGCGCACACGTGAAGCGTCTACCAGCCGCACCGAAAGCTGCTGCAACTTACATTCAGCTGCTGCTGGAGCTGGTCTCTCCGGGTCGGGGCGACGATTTCCTGCGGGACCGCATTCTTCTTCGACGCTTTCGATTTCGGTTTCGTGCCCGTCTGCCGGTTGTTGTTCTGATTGTTGCTCGAGCCCGGTGCCATTTTCGCGCAGGAAGTTCAGTCGCTGTGCTGTGGCAACAATTTTCACTCTGTCAGTGCACTCCAGGAGGACATGTTAGGAGCGGCCAGACGAATGCACCGCACGACACGTTGCACCTAGATGTGTTGGGGGTTAAAAGCACACAATGCTGCAGTAAAACACTGAAGCAAACGATACAGTGACAAATTTTCAATGATTTACGAGAGTTAACTTATGCAAAATGTAATAATTTAGAGCATTTCACTGCAGACAGGCGTTTTGTTTTCTCCAGACTGAAGAGATTTTGTGTATTTTTTCTGCGTGTGTGTGTGTGTGTGTGTTGACGTTTCTGGTTGATGGACGCGTTTGACACTAGCGCACAAGGTGCATACACTGTAGGTGTATGAGTGAGAACGAATTTTTGAATTTAAAATTGAAATGAACCATGTTTTGAATGAAAGTGAAAATTGTTGTTAAAAAATTTTTGGGGGCCTTTTTTTTATAGTCCATGCGTTTATGCAAATTGCAAATTTATTTTTACACTGTCTTGGAACTATGCCTTGGCAACGGCAGTAGTGAGAGGGCTTCTCATTACAGTGAGAGATGAAAGAAATTCTCATGCCTACGTTTCATCAGCTCATCACCATCGCTTTTCCAGCGATGGAATGAAAGTGTGGGAAAGAGTGGAGCTGATACTGAGCGAGCTGGTAGAACTCTCCACACGACTGAGAAGCCGTGAGATGGGAGTGAGTATAAGCCAGTGCTCTGTGCAAATGGAACTTTGCAGAACAAATGTGCTAAAAAGAAGGTAATGAGTGCATTTTTGATGTTGTACGAATAACAAAGCTTTTTATTTTAAGTTTGATAAGATTGTACTGCCATATGAAATTGTAGGGATAAACTTTTTTTTAAATATGTAAAATCGTTCAAAAAAAGTTGTTTATTGTCTATTTGTTGTTTCTGTTGGGTGAAATAAAAAAAAAAACACACACACAAGATTCCGATGAGATAGAGCCTCTCTCTCACTGTTTCGCACCGCCTCTCGCACAATCTCACACGCAAAGGTTTCGGGTAGATGCACGAGAGCCGGCCGTCGCTTTACTCTCGCAACACTCGAAGCGAACGGACGTGCCCGCTGGCGTGTGTTGCGTGTCGGCGCGTCTGAACCAAAAGATTTGGTTTTTTTGGGTGTTCGGTTTCTACGTAACGCAAACGTGACAACGTTCAATTACAAACTGACAAAAAGTAATTCAAAAAAAAAAATATCTACGATTTCATTTCGCTCATGAAACACAAGCGCACTATTTCGGGGGGGGGGCCGCGTTAGTGAATTACTCGACAAACGAAGTGTTTGTGTCTAATATCTCCCCGTGAGACAGCAGCAGCAAGAACGTTTCCGTAAGGCGAACGGGTAAGCGGAGCGACGCAGTGATGGTGGTGTGTTGAAAGGGGTGTAAAGGTGCAGGAGGAAGGTGGGACATTAGGCATTATAGAGGAAAAACAAGATCTCACTGTACCCACCCGCACGCCGTAGGAACTGTTTGTGTCTGTGTGTGTGCGTGCGTGCGTGCGTGTGTAACGTCATTTAACATAGAGCCACGAGAGAGGAAAACAAGTGAGAATAGGGAAAGTGAGAGTGAGCAAGAGAGAACGAAACCGAAGGCAGCAGACGACGAAATCAAACTGTGCGTTGGTGTGAGCGAGAGCGGGAAGGTGTGTAATAAAAGCATTATGTTGAACGCGCATAAATGCATATGTGAAGTGGAAGGGGCAAGGGCGGGGAAGGCGGATATGGTGTGCAGTTTTTCTCCTTCCTCCGCTGCTCTGTTGTTGCTGCTGCTCAATGCAATTTGTTCTTCATAGTTGTTTTTGTTTTTTTTTTGCTTCACAATGAGGAAGAAAAGAAGGATGGCATCCTGATTAATGAAGTGAAGTGTGATTATAGTGTCTGGTGGTAGTGGTGGTGGGGGAATCAATGAAAAAAAAAAACTATAGGGTGTTTCTTCTTGCTAATAACCTAATTTCAATGGCACGTTTGTGTTTCAGTTGTTCTCTTGAGGTTAGCGACAAGTTTTATCGTCGGTTTTGAATATGCTACTTTGATGAGACATGAGACAGGTCTCCGCCTTGGTGACGTGTGAGCAAAAACTCTCGTCACTCGTTCTCGCTCACTCTGCCTTGTGCACTTTACAGGAAGGGACAGGAAGGGTGGTGGGGGGATAAAGCGATAATCTCGCGATAAAGCAATTTAAGTGTGAATTATTTCCGACAACAATTTTGTGTTTGCTCTGTGTGTGCGCTCGCGCGCGTGTTTGTGTGTGTGTGTTTGTGTAATTGAATGGTTGTGTCGTCGGTCGTCGCCGAATAAATGAAACACACCGTTTTCTTTTGTTTGCCGTCGGATGTGTGTTCGAATGGCTTTTGAAGACACTTTTTGTCCAATCGAGTGTGTGTGTGTGTGTGTGTGTGTGAGTGAGAATGAGCAATAAACGATTGCACATACATTGTGTATGCGTGCTCTGCTCCCCTTTGATCGATCCCTCCTCGAATCGGTCGTTTGTCCGCTGCTTTAATATTCATTTTCATCCATGCAAACACACACACACACCTAGACGCACGCACACAAACACACGCACTAATACGAGCGCAAGCATACCATTGCTCGTGTCGCTCTCTAGGTAAAGGCGTATTTTTTTTTTGGTTTGTTGCCTCGGTAACGTCGAAATAGCAAAACAACGCACTAATTTTCAGTTGAAAACTATCGTCAGTCGGTGTGGCACTGGGTTTAATTAACGGTGTGATTGTGTTAATCGAAAAATGTGATTAAAATCTAGGCAAATAGGCAAATAGTTAACAAATAAATTATGGAGCAACAATAAGTACTTGAATTTAACAGTGTACCAGTATTTACGAGCTATTTTCATGCGCAATGGGAATTGAAGAAGTGAATGTATTTCTGTTTCATGAATTATTTTTAATTCCGTTTTTCTTCTGCTTCTTCTTTTCTTCTTCTGCTCAGAACCTTTCATCCTACCATCGCGTGTGACGTGTGCTGTTTATTATTGTGACAAGCGAATATTATTACTCTCGCAGGAGGGAATATAAAAAATACGCTTTTTTGGTGAAATAGAATCGAGCCGTAACATCGTAATATTTGCGTAGCTATATCTTTCTCCCATCTCCTGGAGCGGAATGGAATACGGCTAGTGTTAAATAATAGTTCTCGCCGTGTGTGCGTGTGTGTCTGTGCGAGAGTGTGTGTATATGCATGACGGCAAAGGTGTGTGCAGTGCGAATTGTGGAAAAGCAAATGAGATAAATCGGCCGAAAGTATGTTCAATCAAGCAATCGTTTAAATATCTCATTTGTGAGTGTCGCCGCCCTCTGTTTGCTAATGAGAATTCGGTTCTCTCCCGTCTCATGCCGTCTCGTGGGATTGTGGAAGCATTGAAGTAGGAGAAGAAGAAGAAGGAGTTAGAGTAGAGGGGCAGGCAGAAGGTGGTGATGGTGGCTGGTACCCGCATTTACAAAGCGCGAGTGCATTATTGCATTTCCCATCCAAAATAGTCGTGCCGAGGGTGAGAATCCCATCTCACGCACCGCTCTCCTCCTCTCACCGTGCAACCGGCTGTCAGATAATTGACAGATTCCTACGAATGTGTATGTTGTTGTTGCTTGGGTAACCGGACCCAACCAAAAAAAGAAAACAAAACGAATCGAGTAGTCGCATTTTAAACACGATAAAATTAAGCAAAGCAACCTCCCGAAAAAAAGCACACGAATCTTTCCGGCTGGCCGCGCTATTGGCCCCCCTTCCAGCGGGCCCTTTCCGCCCTTGTGTGCGCACGTAATAAAAGCCGGTTTTTTTTGTGTTGCGTCCCCAAAAGGAGAAACTCGTCGCGCTCCCCGAGCATCATCACACACGCGGTTCGGTCGGTCAGCTAATTCGCTCACCATTCGCCGTTCGGGCGAGTTATTCGCGCGAGCGTGCGGTCTCGTTCTCGGCCCATTCTCTCTCTCTCTCCCTCTCGCGCGCGCGTTCACGGTTGCCCCCGCGAGACGACGAATTACAGAGTTCGTTTAAGGTTTTTTTTAATCTTTGGTTGTTGTTTTTTTTGCCATTGTTGTTTCCTGCCAATGAATTTGCTTTCCGAAGCAAAAGGTGCAAAGACTAAGCGCGCGGAGTAGAGGTAAATCGCTGTGTCCGTTAAGAAAAAAAATAGCTGCCAAACGGAGCAGCGCCAGCCACCGCCGAGCCAACGGCCAGCAGCGGCAGCAGGCAACACATTCGTTCGCTCAGGTGGAACTAACATCATCAATATTGAAACACGGTGAACGCAATATCCGATAGCACAGCGCAATAGCAGCAACATCGGGAAGCAATTCCGCACAGCAGCATCATCATACTACGGCTCGATTATGGAGATCAAGGTGAGTTGTTTAAATGACAGCTTTGACATTTTTAAGGGCTCGCAGGAGAAAGAGAATCTGCGTGGTGGTGGGAGATTTACATTAACGCGCAGCGAAAGTGATAAGAGAGGGGCCGAGGGAGGAGTAGCGTTTTCCACGGAAGGGGTAATTTTCCGGGAAATGTGCAAAACAAACACAGCTTGGCAAAAAGTTTATCCTCTCCGGTGGCGCGGCGCTCCCGTGTTATGGTGGGGCATTATCGGTGAAGTTCGTTTTCGGTGGAAAACGTAATTATTAAATTAAATAAATTTTCCATTTTTGTGGAATTATAACTTGGATATCTTTTTTCTCTAATTTTATTATGCCTTAAGGCATTCTTTTTGCCAATTAAAATTGTTGGTTGTGATTGTAACGGAATAATAAGTATCGATTTGCTTGTAAAACATATTTCTAGAAAATGCTTAAACCTGCTCTGATGATAGGTTCAGTAAAGGCAAACAGCCCATCTCGCTTCCAAAAACTGCATAACGAGTGTTCAGCGGAAAATCAATCAATCCAATTGGCATACTTCACAAGAACGCACACACTGCACAGCCCATTGAACGTCCCCATCTTCTTCTCGGAATGTAAACCCCCAACACGTTCATGCGAATTGTTTCGCAACAAGCGAGTGCAGCGTCAATGCAGCTGGCTTGTCGCAGCTGCACTGATTTACCTCGCTACCCCAGGGTTCGGAAAGTCATATAGCATAATCTGCTGCGAACGAGCAGGATGCGCGAGAAAAACAAAGCGCGACAAACAGCGCAGCTTTGGGAAGATAATTTCATGTTAATTTCCTTCCCACTGTGTGTGTGTTAACCTGCTCTGTTCCTGCCGATGAGCTGTGTAACCCTTCGCACACAATCGCCCTCGGGGGGTGCACGGGTTTCGGCAGATAACGGGCTCGGGCTCTAATGTGTTTGCCCCGACAGGGCGTTATCAAAACTTTGTTGTGCGCTGTTCTGTGTGTGTGTTGATGTGGCGCTATTTTCTTCTTCGTCTGTTGCACTTCTTGTGTATTGTGAGCATTCACAGTGTGTGAGATGTCTATCACGCTTTTGTTCAGCTGTGTTTTTTCTTTCTTCTGTTTAACTCTACTTTCTTATCAACTTGTCGATTGCGGGTCGGTCATTGAAAGTTGAAGTTTCTGTACAGACCGCTTGTTGGTGGAAGAAGCAAACGAGTGCAGGTGCGGGAAGAAAATCTCACCACCAAAAAAAAAGTTTCAAAACAGCTGAAATGCTTCTTAGAAGGAGCTGTGTTGTATAAGCTCTGTTATAGAATGAGCCCGAACGCTCGCCCCGGTTTATGACGAAATAAAAATAGCAAATTGGAAAATGCCTACCTTATTATTAGGTCCCCCCTATTCGCCTAATGCCTTTCGTGTCTGTTTTTGTGGGGTGTGTATGGCTCGTAAAAAAGGTAATTTTAATTTCCAGGCTCAAAGACCGTCCCGCTCAAATATACACTTCACGATGATAATGATTTGACCAGAGCCAAACCAATAATATACACCAGGGTTTTACAATCCATCTTCCACCACTAGCACTAGCTGCTGCGGTGGTATCAGTATGAATGATTTATGCGTCGAGAATTTTTGTTATGTTTTACTATTGCTAAAACGTCACGCCATAAATAAGTCTTTCGTGTAGGCCGAATGCTTGATGGGATGGATAGTTTGATTAAAAGAAAACACAACCAATCTACGGGGTTTTTTGGTTTGTCCATGACAAACAGGTTCTTTCTTTTTCTGTTGGAAGAAGGTCTGCAAAGTGTGTTTACGGATTTCACATCCCGACAAAACTATATTTGAGAACTCCACTTTGCGGTACAATTTTAATGTTTCCAAATGTTTCGAACTTTCTTGAGCACTTTTTTGTTGGCTATAGAATGCATCGTAAATCATAAAATGACGTCACACTTGTACATCCCGGGAAGAGCCTAAAACTTTTGCTGTTGTTCGTTCGCGTCATTGACGAGTCCGACTGACTGATTGTTGCTCAGAAAACCACTCAAATCCGGCTAACAGATATGCTCCTTTTTGTCCTTTTCTCCTTCCATGTGGAAATTAGAGTTTAAATTCGCACATTGCATGTGTGTTGCGCGGTTTCGATGCCATTTTATTACCGTGCCCGAAACCCGTTCAAAATCGTGTGAGATGATGTGGCCCTGCTTGCCTGCCTCGTGCTGCTTCCTGTCAGCCCTTGCTCACTGCTCGAGTTGTTATTCGACTCTGTGTTTTTTCACATTCGGTCGTAAAATCTTTCTCTCTCTCCGTCTTCTGTGTGGATGGATAGAAGATTCTTGCTCCTCTTCCGGAGGGTGTCCAGGGTTATGACTGGATCCCCAAGTAGAGAACATAATGGATGCATGCACCACCGTCCGTCATCGACGATTGCGGAAAATAACGCAAAACTTGACGAGCGGCAGTGTGTTCTTGTTCTGTGTTCTTCGTGTTTGTGCGCATGTTGTTAGATGTTGGTGGCCTCGAATAGTTAGTCACATGTAGCTTAACGTGGTCGTCTTTTGTCACGGTTTAATATGTGTGAGTGTGTGTGAGCGTGTTGTCGCTTTATTGCTCCCAATCCAAGGGGGTGCCCTTTTTTGTACTTTGGTCTATGGGAGTGCTTGCTTTTTTCCTTCTCCAACAAGAGGATTAGGTGTCATAGAGCGCAATAGTTTCGTATGTTAAGTATGTACAGTTATGGTAAAAGCTGAAGATTCTTGAATGTTCTTAATATCCCGCAAGTTTGAATTAAGCAATAACTTTAACTGTTGTCAGCACGTTTTTCTGCAACTCTCTGATCCGGTGTTCCTTTTTTAGTAAAACCCGGTTTGTAAAGTTTTGTGATTTTATTGGAAGGGTAGCGTTGATGCTTCTTGTCATCAAAGTGCATGAGTCTTTATGAGGTGCAATTTTAGGAAGATGCATAACACCGTGTACACACTGTTATCTGTAACTAATGAAACATGAAGCTCGTCAATCCAGCGTTATTACCGTAATACATGCTCATAAAAGGCAAACCTCTACACCCCACAGTCCCCTTGGCTGCCATAAATCCAGTGTCCGTGACATCTCTTCCGTCCCATCCCGAGCAGCGAACAAGGACAGTAAATTTGCGCTGAGAAAAAATAAGCAAAGGAAACTATTTTTAACCCCTCACACTCAACTCTCTCTCTCTCTCTCTTGGTGCAGTTTGTGGAGTAGTAAAATCGATACCGTGCCTTCCCTTTGGCTTTGGCTCCATCGATATCCGTCAAACCCATGGCCAGTAATGGTCAGAGCTGGTGGACAAATGAATGATACTCCTGCGCCGGGTCCAAATGGTGTGCTTTATCATGTGCCTGCTTTCTATATCCTTTTTTGTATGAGTTATTGCTGCATGAGGAAAGCTGCATTCGCTACAATAAAAGGATATACGCTGGAACTAATTTACATTTTACAGTAGTTTGAAGGCAAAGCCATTTGCTAAAAGCAATTGCAATTTGTTTTAATCTTAGTTTTGAAAGTTATTTGAAAGCGGGCGACCAACTGTACCAAAACGGACTAGAATAATCCATCGATTGTTGTGGAATAAATGTTAAAAACATCAATGTTTCCTTCTAGGGAGCAACGCTAGCTCTTACGGTAGAAATAGGTCACTTTCGAGAGGCTCATTTCAACAATGTTCTCGAAACACGGGACTAATCGTGGATTTAATCACCCTTAGCGTTTCGATACTGTACATTACGTACCAATACTATAGTTGAGAGCATTCCTGCGATCGATGTATTTTGCTCGGGAGAAAGGTATTTAATTTTCATGTTTCCGGAGGTTGACCACAGGTTCGGTACACATGGGGAAAGCACACACACACAAAACTGCAAAACCACTCATACCAACAGGTGGATGTGTTGTGGGATGAGGTTGTGTTAGAGCGAAAAAAAAACACATTCCACATTTATTTTTCCACGAATCACGCTTCTATGTTCTGCTGTTCGTTCGCTCTTGTGACTGGAATGCATTGCTACATTATTAGAAATGAAAACAGTTTGGTTAGAATTGATGCAATCCGCTCGCCTCTGGATGCTGATTAAAAGCATTTCGACACAACACTCCCCTTTGCACATTGAAGTGACATTCGTTTGCTGCATCATCATCGCGTTTGCATTTTGCTGTCTGCGCTAATTGGTGCAAGTGATTACACGTGTCAGAATCAGATGAGATATTATTTGCCCAAATCCATACGAATCCTACGATACGAGAGAGGAATGGATGAGGGGAAGGGGAGCTTTTTGGTTCGATCGAAAATCAATGAAAAAAGGATGGTTGATTTTTCCCGAAAGTTTATCACACACAGGCACTAGATGGCAATCGGGGTTCTGCGGGGATGGGCTTTTAATTAGTCGTGAAAAAGGCGGGCTCTTTGATGTATGCACCGTGTATACACCGTTTCCTGGAATGTAAGCTGTGTGATCTGTTGTTGAATCTGAATGCAATGGTTGGGAAATTTGTAGAAAAGTGATGTGACTAATATAATGTTTCATAGAACGCACAATTCCGTTTCTACTGGTTTAGAATAAAGATACAAATGTACATGCGTATTAAACAATATGGAAATGCATTCGTAAGTTTTCCAGCGATGGAAAATGTAATTCTAAATGCTGTTAAAAACCCATCCAGTATGTTTCATCGATTTGCTGCGTCATAAAACGTGGAAGGAATGTGTGTCAATCGATATTTATATCGTTTTCCGGGAAAGTAGCTTCGTTCAACTTCAATATGAAATGTGTAGTAGTAATTGTTACTTCGTTCTTAGCTCGATGTGAAGAACAAACACCACTCTTTTGTTGGGGTGTTTTATCTGCTTGTGCTAGAGAAATTCCTGGAAAGATTCAATCTTGATAAGAATCGAACCGTCGACGGGTCGTGTAAAATCCATGCTTCTACGCATTGCACTATTGGCTGAACCATGCTGATGCATCGTTACAATCCAATACGGTTAAAGGCTGTAGCTTTAGCTCATGATTTCGTAGTTTGACCAGTTTTGTGAAACACCTTTCACACTTCCCAATAGTGATACTGTAAGATCCGTTTTTTTCGTACAATTCTTGTAAACCTTATCTCGCCTGCTGGAATGAGCCAACATTCCGCTGGATTGAATCTCGGTTTTTGCCCGTCTGCCGGTGCTTCTCAGCTCTTTTATCGTGTTCCTCCAATCGATGTGTACGACTCACGACTGCGACGTTTGATTGCAATTGAATTCAATATCGTCTGTGAAGGTTGCAGCGCAGCCGATGCATTGACTGCTTGCTGGGACATCCCAACCGTTTCAGAATCAGAAAAGAGCAGGCACAAAAACAACAACAACAACAACAACAACGGCTCTTCGTCTACCCCTTGTCCGTTTTCTAATCGGCACGACGATGGACGACGAATGGTGCGCCGAGTGTTTGGTTACGGTGGCGTACAAAAATCGGTGTGAAAATTGTGGACAAAAAGGGAAGCGGTCTGTAAGGGACCGCATGAGGGTAAGGAAGCAAGTAGAAGAAGGTTCTGTGGAGAAAAAAAGTATGAGAAAGGGAAAATAGAGAGAACCTTTTCGATTGAACGCAGCAGAAGGCCCGTATGCTGTGTGCGAGTGTGCCTTAATTGGTAATTGAATTCTTTCCATTTTTTCCCGGTCATATTCTAGGGTACCAGGCTTTATGATGTCGTGAATCAACTTTGAAGATAAACTTTTTGAGACGGTTGTGAAATGATCTTTAAAAATAGTTCCTCTTACTTATAGCATATGCTATTTTGGGGTGGAAAATTACGCTCCAGACGTTTCGTTGGCGAAAAATAATACGCAGTGGAACTATTTCCATATCATTACACAATAAAGGTTTAAAAAAGAATAATTTCTTAGTCGCATTATCTTATCCTAAAGCTCTTAGCAATGACGTCTTGTCGTCGCTACGTAAAATGCAACTCCATTCGTGCCGCGAGCACACACACACACACACACGTACTCGTTGTTTATCATCACTTTCTCTCTGCGCCGTAAATAATAATCTTTTCACCCCCCCTTCACCACCCCGTTGTGGAAAAGAAGTGCCTTGAGGCATCGCGTTCTCGTGGGGATTTTAATCTCATTTTCCTCCTTCCCGGTTTGCCACTTTGCGCGCGTTTATACCGCCCACTTGTTTGCTTCAGTTGACAGGCGTTGTAGCGTTGTTTTTGGCCTGCCATTTCGAATGGAAAATCGATCCCCAAGTGAGTGGCGCGGGGCGGTTAGTTTCCGTTTGTGTATGAAAATGCGCATTTTCCTTGCTTCTTTTATTTGAGCGCTCCCTGCTCCTCCTCCAGCCGGAAATGCGTCTTTGTTTGGCAATTGAAAACTGTTTGGCGCAGCGGTTAATAATACGAAGCAAATAATCAAAACCATGAAAAGTGATGTCAAAGGCAACAAAGTCGCAGCTATAAAACATCTCGCTATTCCGTCATCAGCCGTGTTTGTGTGTGTGTGTGTGTGTGTGTGTGTGTGTGTGTGTGTGTGTGTGTGTGTGTGTGTGTGTGTGTGTGTGTGTGTGTGTGTGTGTGTGTGTGTGTGTGTGTGTGTGTGTGTGTGTGTGTGTGTGTGTGTGTGTGTGTGTGTGTGTGTGTGTGTGTGTGTGTGTGTGTGTGTGTGTGTGTGTGTGTGTGTGTGTGTGTGTGTGTGTGTGTGTGTGTGTGTGTGTGTGTGTGTGTGTGTGTGTGTGTGTGTGTGTGTGTGTGTGTGTGTGTGTGTGTGTGTGTGTGTGTGTGTGTGTGTGTGTGTGTGTGTGTGTGTGTGTGTGTGTGTGTGTGTGTGTGTGTGTGTGTGTGTGTGTGTGTGTGTGTGTGTGTGTGTGTGTGTGTGTGTGTGTGTGTGTGTGTGTGTGTGTGTGTGTGTGTGTGTGTGTGTGTGTGTGTGTGTGTGTGTGTGTGTGTGTGTGTGTGTGTGTGTGTGTGTGTGTGTGTGTGTGTGTGTGTGTGTGTGTGTGTGTGTGTGTGTGTGTGTGTGTGTGTGTGTGTGTGTGTGTGTGTGTGTGTGTGTGTGTGTGTGTGTGTGTGTGTGTGTGTGTGTGTGTGTGTGTGTGTGTGTGTGTGTGTGTGTGTGTGTGTGTGTGTGTGTGTGTGTGTGTGTGTGCGTGGCTGTGTGTGTGAGAGAGTATTAGAGGACAGAAACGTATGTTTGAGCGTTCTCCGCTCGAATGACGAATGACGTGTACCTCCTCCATTCTATTGCTGCTGCTGCTGCTGCTGGCGATGGATGGTGGTAATTGTGGCGGAGTGTGTTTCACAATCTGGCGAGGTCAGGCGGAGAAGTACATTCTCATAAATTGATGCTGGTGCGGGCAAGAGGAGAGACCGTCCAATTTGATGATTGCCCACACTGACACCGATGGCCGGATGATGGCCGAGGGTGGTTGATGGTTTGAGGTGCTACCAGAGACACCCCATATTGGAATGAAAAGATTTCTCTCTCGCCAGATTTCAAATCAGCTCCGGGTTTAGCTCTCGAGACGACGGCCCACCGGATAGCTCTCCAATCGAACGCGGAGTTCCAACGGCTTTGATGGGCTTTTTGCTGAGAGAAAGAAGGTCACACACACACACACTAAATTGTTAGCTAAAACGGCAAATCCACTCCCAAGTGGGACCACTGGCGGTCACGGGATGATGATATCGGTGGTCGAAATTGCAGCGTGTCCTTTTAATCGCAACAGTTCAAGGGTTTTTGTTGCCGCACTTGGACAAGAGTGATGTTTAGAACACAACAATCGATTGGGCAAATTTGTTTCTTCTCTTAGTCCGCGCTCTTGGCTGAGGGGAAGAAGGGAATCAAAACGGAAACGACACACCATACGCCAAGCATACTTAGTAGCAATGAATGCGCATATTTGATTTGCAGAGTCATGAAACGATTGCGTGATATATACACATGCTCGGTTGTGTTTGGAGCGCGCGCGGGGCATCGCATGTGCTTCAGTTCCCACTGCATGCATTAAAGAGGAACAGAGCGTAATGCTTCTTTCATAATATACTATAGCGTGGTGAAGAATGAAGGTTAGCTCCTTTCCTTTTTATGAAGAAGGAACGATTAGGGTGAATTCGGAAAATGATTGTTTTATGATTCTTTTTGGACAAATATTTTGCCCAATTTCTTGCATTCTTTTCAGAAGTAACAGCGACACGATGATGTGTCCCTGCTGCTGTGCCTTCCCATTGAGCGGTTTTAATGCCGCTTAAAGCTACAAAACAAAGGCCCCCAGACCTGGTTGGCAATGCCAGCGAAGGGTCATTTCCAAAACGTTCCCTAAAGAAGGATAGATGACGCTCCCATGCGGCCGTCAAGGGAAGTAATTGGTGCGACAAGGACACAGCACCGGTCCAGGATCTGCTCTCCTTCTCTCTCTCTCTCTCCTGGGCCGGTGGAAAAGGGACAGCAGCAGCGGGAAAAGTTTTGCTTCTGCGCTCGCTTTTTCTTTTGTGCTTACGAGCAGCAGCAGCAGCCCGGTTCCGGTGGTATTTTGAAATGCGCTTCGTGCCTCTGCTTCTCTCTTCTCCCCCTTGTCGGTGTATGTGTCGGTATGTTCGGTAGTCAGCCCTGGTGCCGGGGCCTGCCGATAACTTCCGGCAGGCGACAGCAGTTGGTTCGGGGATTTTGTTGCGCTCGCAAATAAAGATGCGCTCTCCCTCTTGCTCTCGTTTGTGAGAAAGGGAACGAAAAACAACGCCCGAGAGCAGCAGCAGCAGCACGAGTTTGGATACATTTTTCCACTTTTGGAAAGATTTCCCTCACACATTTTCCCGAAGTGAGCGAGAGCGAGAAAGGGAGAGAGATATAGAAAGAGAGAGAAAAGAAGCGAGAGAGCATGCTCGCATTTTCCGATGTTGCGACAATCGCGAACACTCGATACCGTGCCGTGGTTTTTCCTGAACGAAACTAATTCCCGTACATCCCTTGCACAACAAAACAAAAGCGAGCGCATGGAAAGCTTCGATTCTCCCACACTCATGTTTTAGTCAAAGTCGGTTCTTCTGTTCCAAAGCAATGCCGCTCTACTCTACGACTAACGGGCGCGCACACATCCAATGGGGGGGATTGTGTGTGACAAAGTGGAAGGAACCGGCGGCCCCGGGTTTTTTACACGCGATATCGCCGCTCCTACTCGCGGGGGGAGGGGAGGAAGGGGGGCAATTCATCTCCACTCCCCAAGGTGGCGGAAAGTGAATCCTTAAACGGAGCCGAGCGAACTCGGCAGGAAAAAGAAATCAATAATGCAAACATTAAAGAGCTCATACGCGCTCGCTCGCTCGCTTGTTGAAAGGAATATATTTTAGGGGGATTTCGGTTTTTTTTCTCGTTCTGCACCTTTTTCAATGGGAAATAAAAGTCACACAAAAGAGGAGAGAGATAGAGAGTGAAAATAAAAAATAAAAATGTTAAGTGCGCAAAGCATGTATGCCTGTGCGATAGTTATTTAAATGGCTGCCGCCGTCAGCTCAAGAAGTAGGTTGTTTAATGGATTTGCTAACCACACAACATCATACAACAGCTACTGCTGGATTGAGAATTGCTGCAGAAAATTCACACCGAGCGACGAGGAGGGAGGAAGTGCCTTTTGAGCCTTTTCTGGTGCAGCTGTGCAAAAGGAGTTGCAAAAGGAAGAGAATGTAAAGCGGGCACAAAACGGCATTACAGATGAGGGTTTGTCGTTTTTGGTCGTGAAAAAAACCACGCTATTCCTATGATTTATTTAATTGAAACGGTCAACATTCGAAAAACACATCATGTTTAGCAGTTAAGCGGTAGCGTGTGTTGACTAATTGGGTTGGGTTGGGCCCAATTCTGAGCAAGGAATTATAAATTTCACGGCTCCGTGAGCACCGACAGCCGAACGAAAGAGAGTGGCACTTAATTTATGAAATTGTTGTAAGGCTTCTAAGCTTTTGCTTGTTTTATTCTGTTGTGGGGTTTGAAGTTGTTCAGGGAGACGTTTAACATTCTGTAGGAGTTTTGTACGATATTGTAAAACAATTTTGATGTCATTAGAGATATAAACGACACGAGAATGCATGGAATGACGTCATAACGGCGTGTGGTACTTGACATCACAAAACCAGTCTGCATATTGGGTATTTAGAATTAAGTGTAATAAAACCAAGTAAACTACGACAACAAATCTACATTCTAGGCTTCTGGTAGTCTATTTTGATGCATAAAATTAGTTATGAAGTTATGAGCAACTATTCCAATTTGGTGATTTCAAGTGGCACGGTAATTTAACATTTATATGTAGAGAACATCTGCCACCGGAGCTCGTTGGCGTTCCGAAAGCTGATAAAACCTATCACACAATACACAGCAATCAAACCACCACCACCACCACCCACAAAACAAATATATAAAGTATGCAAAAGGCACAAAATAGCGCACCGGTAAAATGGTACAAAGGCACTCTCATACATAAATCCATATCTCTCGCTCTCTGTGTTGTTGTGCGGGGCGGGCAGGAGGGGTGAGTGCGCTATGCTGCTGCCGAGTGCTTGCCACTTTCCACGGCGTGTTGTGGAGGGCCGGGAGGAGTCAGGAACAGGCTGCTCTGTGTGGTAAGGTGCGCAGAACTTGAACGGATGCTCTATTTTTTCCTCCTTGCCATTCCTCCCGCTCGTAAATGGTGGTATGTGTGTGTGTGGGTGTTTGCTTTTGTATTTCCCGTGCCCTTTTGCATGGCTCACTCCCCTTACAACCCACCGTTTGTTTGGGGGTCTCTCCGTTGTTTCGAATTTTCTAGTTTACTGTTTTTTTTCTTTCTGCAACCTCTTATTTGTTGCGCTTACTTGCTTCGCGGGGTGGTGGTGGTGGTGGTGCTGCTGCTGCTAAATGATAAACGGGAAAAGTTTTGCAAAACCATCGTTTTCGAAAAATGGTTCCAAACGCGCGCGCAAGAGAGTGAACCCCGTTCCGTTCTGTCGGGCGAAGAAAACTTGGCTGCTTTTTTTCCTACTTTTCCCCTTCGTTCCCGAGAACAACGCGCCAAACCACCCGGCCGTGCATATCCTTTTGCGGCCGAAGGTTCATTCAGCCGGTTTTAAGCGCTTCTAGGTTTTGTGTGTGCTCTCTCTCTCGCTCTCTTTCTTCCACACGCTATTTTAATGTTGGTCAAAGCATAAAACGCCACCAAACGACATAAAGGCGCGGCGCTTGTGCCTTCGGGCAGTACGGCGCAAGTACTTGGCTTCCCCCCTCCCCATGGGGAGGAGAAAGCAGGGCGGCAGGGAGCTAGGGAGGGAAGCCCATAACCCTTGTGGGGTGCTCGGGTGATAAAAGTTTTTTCGAAAATTGCTTTAATATTTTAATACAATCGATTTGTATGGACGAGCTATTTATTTCCCACTTTTGGCCTCTCGGCTGTTCTTGGCAAGGGTTTTTAAGGGGGTTTTCTTTACGTTGTGACATCGCGCACTGTTGATGTCGCAGTGTTTGCTTTTGTCTGGTTTGATGCATTGCACAAAGGAATGGCCAATGTGTGATTTCCTATGTTAGTTATAATTTTAAAGAGTAAATAATATAATAATCGATATTTTATTCTAAATAAAACATCAATAATTCAAACTAGTGTACTTCAAGTATTTTTTTGTGTATTTACATAGATTTTGTTTTTCACAAAACTGTCACAAGTATTTAGCCACATTATTTCGTGAATAATCAGCTTCCTTCCGCTACACAAATGACGATACACATTTGAAGGAAGTCGCTCACCAACACACACAAAAAGGACAACAGCGCGGGTCTTCCTGTCCTAGTTTTCCTGTCAAAAAGGGGAAAAATCGTTCCCGGTTACGGGTTCGATTTTGCGGGCCGCAATTGAAAATGGGGGGAAATTGTTAAACTTTTTGACATTGATTTGAGATTGTAAAAATGCGGCGATGCGCGTTAAGGTGTCGTAAAAAGTGTGTGTGTGTGTGTTGTAGGGCAATTGGGAGCATTAACAAACTTATTACCCTTCGCTTTACAATCCTTGACAAATGTGATGAAGATTGGACGGAGTTTGTGAATTTTTGAAACCATTTTTTCTACAAGATTTGTCTCCAGAAAAGTCTTTTCGAAGTGTTTAAACTTTTGTGAAGCGTGCAACAGTCGCGACAAACCTCTAGCCGAGCACACATACGCTTTAGTGCCTTCGGTGCCTTTTTTGGCACACATACACACGCATGCACACGCGCACAAACACATAGACACGTCTCTGTAGCACACACACAAACACAAAGACACAAATACATCATTGTGTCGTTCCAGCGAGGCTCTGGATTTGACGTAAAATGATATCGATTTTTCCGCTTTTTCACATTGCTGTGAAACTTTTACCATCGCCGTCGTCGTCGCTGTGCTTCTTCAGGCTGCTGCTGCTGCTGCTGCTGCTATGTCTCAACAGCCGAATCGAATAGTACGGTACAGTTCGACTAGAGTCGGTTCGCCTTTAGTGTGTTTGTTGCTCGTTTGCTATTCCACAAGTCACTTGTGCTTCTTTGGGAGTGTGCGAGAGGACGGTGGTGGTGGTGGTAGGACTCGGTAAAGCCAGCATTGGTAGCTCTCTTAGCCATTTTAGCCTCCCATTCAGCCCGTCCCCGCCGCCCGGTATTTCGCATCCTGATTTTGCACATTTTCCAGCACACAATTTTCCATCTGATTTCCCATCCTTGTTTGTCGGAGAGAGACTGTGCAGAGGATTCGTGAGGAGGAACTGGTGGCCACACGGGTGGTGGGAGGGGGACGGTACGGTTGCGGTTCGGTTCCAGTCAACTTCTGATGAAGGTTTCAGGCAAAGTTTTGATCAACATTTGCTAAAGGTTACAGGATAGGAGTGTTTGTGTAATGTACCTAAAAATAAACGCAAAACACGCCAGTGGAAAAACGTTGCACAATAATTGGCTTCGGTTTTATTACGGCGCTGGGCTTGGTAGGCGTGTACAATTTGCTCTTTTTAATTAACTATCATTTAGTAAAATTATTATAAAAATAAAATAATATAATAAATAGCCAAAACCAGAGAACCATATTGCATACTTCCCACAATAAGTCATCAATTTAAAGCTTTTTCCTTTGCCATTCTCAGCTGTAGCAACCGCAAAAGAGTTATTTAATGAAACGAGCGATTAATAACCAAGTTTCGATTAGTGTGAAACAAATTATGAAAGTTCATTCAATAATAACTGGAAATGTGTTTATTCTGCCTCTGCCACGCAAGCAAAAGAGAGACAGCGAAAGGAAGAAGGGCTTTGCCAATCCGGCTTGAACAAAGGGCTGTACAGGGGCCTGGGCATGTCCTGCAAAGGGACAGTAGTAGGGGCAAGGGCGGAAGTTTTCCATTACCCCGTCGGTGAATATAAATTCTGATTATATTCTCGCTTTTGTGGACGGCCAGCGCGTGAGCGAGAGGCACATTTTCGGTTTTTGCGGCCGTGGCTGCCGCGTGTACCCACCCGTGTCGTCCATCCTCCGGCTTCTGCTCTCGTTTCGGGCTTGATGCGCCGCTATCTTGCTCACTCTGAAGACATTCAGCATAACCTAATCTCACGCTCACCGTGTGGTTGGAAGCACACTGCCGAGAAGAGCCAGAAAGACGAGAGAGCGAGAGAGATGGACCATGATGCGAATTCATTTTCTCCTGCCCGTTGTTGTTTGTTCAGTTTTTCCACATCTCGTTAAACCTTGATTTTCCTTGCCGAGGAAGGAAGGAGGGCGAGCGATGGATTAAGGGGAGGCTTTTTTGCCACCCCAAATTGCGCCCCAGCGCCCCTCGGGTCAGCGCGAGGCACTGCGTGAAGATGGAAGATGTGTTTGTTTGGTTGTTTTTTTTTTGTGTGCGTGGCTCTCCTCTCTCTACCGCTGTCGCTTGGGTGGTGTGGTTATCGCTTTGCCTGAATCGGGAGTGGGTTTTTAGGGATAAAGCATATTTCCTCCTATTTGGTGGCTGTCCATTGCGGCGCGGAGGCCGGTTTAATGTTGAATTCTTCCTTTTTTGTTGACGATATTCATTACCAATGATTTACGTTGCATGTGTCTTTTGGTAACGTTTTTTTGATGGATGAATACTCGCACTAGAACGTGCGGTTAATGGTTGTTTGATCGTAAAGGCGTGAACGAGAAGCATATGTGTGTTATCCAATCAATTGCATTGATTTGGCATGAATCTGTGTGAACTTCACTTGGTTATTAAAATCCGCTTGTACGAACATGACTGTCGTTTTGTAGTACATTTTCTCGGTACTGGTCGATGGTCTTTTCTGGCAGAGTGCATTATTCCTGAGCTCTTTATTTGGAACTTGTAACAACAACACATGAAGGCGAGTGAAGAGCGGCCATTTCTAACGAACAGCATTTGCAATTTGCAAGCGATTGAGTGCGCAACATGGGGAGGCTTTTTCCGGCAAATAAAATCTATGCCGCCCTCCTGGTGGTACGTAGATAGCGAACGATAAGTTTCTTCATCTCGTCCAGAAGGTCCGTGTGCAGGGCAGCAAAAGTCGTCCCGCTCGTTCGGTCGGGTCCACACGCCAACGACACGATAGGTTTGAAGTAAAATAATGATATAAATACTGTGTACACTTAGCGATGGAATGGGGGGAGGACTGGGAAAGAAAGGACCTGGGTGGGTAGGTTAGGCGTCTCTAGTAGGCGGTCACAATTGTGTCCGACCAGCAGCGAGGTGCATATGTGTTGCAGTTGAGCGTCGGACGAGCGAAACATTCTAAATATATGCAACGAACGAGAACCGTTCAAGTGCACACGAAAACCGGTCAGCGTCGGTGTGCGCGCAGAGGGTGGCCAGGCGCGGGAAAGGAACAGGGAAAGGCTCGCCCTGGCTGTTCCCCTGTCCCCGGGTTCCATCATAAACCGATTGCTCATTTGCTTTCATCCCGCTGCTCGTTAGGGGGGTTCCAAGGAAGGGAGGGACCATCACGCTCTCGTCTCGGTATCGATCCGAGCGGGATTTGGGCGTGTTGTGGGATAGCAAAAACGGGCCGAGGGGATGCGCGCTGCACATGCTGCTGCACTGCTTTTGTCACTCGGTACGCTAGTGCATAGTTTGCACCACTGGCTGTATGTGTGTGTGTGTGTGTGTGTGTGTGTGTCCACCGTGAGTGTACATGAGGCAGATGAGACAGCTTCTTGGCTGCGAGACGAAAAATGGGAAACGAAATCGGTCCGGTCGAATAACGCCGGATAAAGATTGGCCTCGGACTCGTGTCCACACACCAGGGCCGGTTCCAATGTCTCTTCGAGCTGAACAAAGTATTGGTGATGTCAGCATTATAAATTGTATCTGCAAAATGACACAGCATTATGGGCATGAGCATTAATGAGTGTTGTAAATTTGTTTTTCAGTGACATTTTAGAGATTTATAAGCCTTGCAACTTATTATTAACTAAGCATTAACTAATTGCATTTTGAAAACATAGAAGAAGCTTTTGGGTTTTGTAACAATTAATACATTCATTACTTTGATTATTATTTAGTAATGAGTATAACTTTTATACTCTTAACTACACAATTGGAAATTCTGCGTCACAATCAGTTTTGTTTCTAGTTCTATAGCTGTTATGAATTTGAAAATGATGTATATGTTGTTCACAGTTCTTTTCAAATATCCCTTTTCTGCTTATATCTTCTCTTGGGCATATATCTTTACTCTAAAGGGAGAATGTTGCGTTGGGTTGGTTGGTAGCAACCAGCAGGAGTTAACAAAATACAGCTCTTGTCGTTGTATCAATACTGAAAAGCGTATTTTGTTTTAATTTGTCAAAAAACGATATGAATGAAACAGAAATTAAGCTCAATGTTTCCTTAAATTCATCACATTTCATGCTCACCGAAACGCCCCCGGACGTGGCTTAAAGGCAAATTGATTTTCAATGCAAATATAGCTGTGAAAGAAACCCCGCCCTAGCTCTGTCCCAGCTTGTTGCCTGCGCCGTTGAAAACGTTCCGTCGAAGTACACAAGCAGATACATGTTATTTTATTTCTCTCGTGTTCGTGTTTTTTTTGCCGCCCTTACCACTCGCAGCGTTTGGCAGATTTATGCAAATATTATTATATAGCAGTTCGGTATGTTGTGCTATGGTTTTTTGCATCGCTTTTCATTCTTTTCTGTTTTGATTTATTTTTTCTGTTAAATCTTTGTTGATTGATTGCGAAACGGAATGCTTATCGCCGGTGTAATTATGTGGGTGAGTGAGTGGTGATAGTAACATCTGTTAAATGTGAAAAGATTTTCATTTTGATTAAAGTTACATATAGCTTTTGATTATGTAAAAATGTATTTTATCAACGTTTAATTCGTATAATCAACGGGGATGGCGTTATAGAAAATTGTCCAACGCGTAGTCCATTTAATCGGGGTAATCAAAAGATGAAAAGGAAATGTCACGCACAATGAAAAGCCTGCGCCGACAGCCGGGGCTTTCAGGTCGAAATCAATAATACCTTACCGAGTAAAAGCGTGTGGATGGGAAGAGCGAAAAGACCTGGTCAGGATTTGGGTGTGCGTTTTCCCTTCCCTTGGTATGGCAGGAAGCACGAAGAGGCAAGAAGGCACACACTGTTCTGAAGAAACACGGCAACGGCAGAGAAACCATGACGATAAAGACGCAGACGTTCTGTGAAGGTAAAGCAGGGGCAGACACAGGGCAAGCACAAGACCCACCACGGGAGAGAAAGAGATATGCTATCCACTTCTCCGAGGTTTTTTGTCCGTGGGTTTTCATGTTTTTGTGGTGCATTGGCCATTGCCAAACCGGAAAACATGATGCGGAATGATGATGTCGAAGATGCACGCTGCGAAAGATCGCTTTTTAACTTATTTCTCCTATTGCTGCACCTCTCATCTCTCCGGTGCTTTGGTTTCCTTTCGGCATTCAGCAGCATCTCGGCACTGTAGCTTCTTGTGTTTGCTTCTGTGTGTACAGCAGGGATCTTCCCTTTTCCCGTCATCGTTTCATTTCTGTTGGCGTATGTTTTGTAGCGCATTGTTGCGTACCCGTCGTGTTGTGTGCTTTTACGGTAAATGTTGTACGTCTTTCAATGGTGGTGGCTTTAATTCATTCAATTTGGTGGAAACCGAAATTCCAGATAGCCCGGGATTGTGCTTGCTTTGCTTGCGCGAATGCGAAGCAAGTGTGCACGTTTGTTGGTTGGGCCTCGAAGGTAATGTTATAATTTCACCACAATGAGTCATAAGCCAGAAGAGAAGGTACAGGTAATGGATGGGACAGAATTGAATTGCAATAAACAAAAGTGTAATAAATCATCGTAACGAATAGTGTGCTGCCTTTTGCGCATGTTGCTTGTATTGGCTATTATCGTGGTGTAGATAGGAGCGGTCTCATGGCGCATTGTTTGAGCGTACGCTCTTCAGTAACACAGGTCGTCGGTTCGAATCTGATATGGGTGGATGTTTTTCATAAGCATTTATATCTTTACACTCATCTGGTAGGTTATATGGCTATGTTAGTATAATTCCAGTGAATGGATTCAACTCATGTAGAATAATAAAGTTTATCATATTTACCAATTTAACTATATTACAAAATAATCAGGTGAATAATCCATGTTCTTCTACATTACTAAATGTAGTGTGAAACAGTAAAACACTTTCATACAGTTTGTGATAATATTTATGAATTACGCGTTTGAAACAGAGCTTCTAAATCAATCTACAAAGAATAGCAAAACCAGTTAAGCATGAATCTCTCGAGCAGAAATAAAGCAACGCGAAAAAATAAACAAAAGTAGCAAAAGTGTATTTCAAGCCGCGTGGGTGGTGGTTGGGTTGCGCTTGTTGGCTGTGTTTTGGAACACAAAAAAAGGCAAGTGCTTTGGAAATATGTTGCCTCATGGTGAATGTTTTCTACCGTCATTATAGCGACGTGGTTGAGCATGAGAGAGAGAGAGACAGAGACGCGCACAGGCTAAAATGGATTGGATGGAAAGCTGTTAGGGACAAACGCACGAACGAATCGGAGATGCGTTGTATGAGAAGTACCTTACTTATGCTTTTGCTTAAATTAGTCACAAGTTTTTTGGATTGAATTTATTAGAAGAGTTGTATACACAATTCAATTGACTACATATTTTTACACAATATAGTTTAAAACACATTCACGGTACTAATAAGTGGATTTTTCAGTCGCTAAAGTTTAACACATTCCAAAGAACTTATCAATCCTTCCGGCAATTGCAAATTGCAAAGGAAAAGAGGGAAGAGGGGCTAGTAAATCGGAACCAGAAAGTGTCCATGTTTTGTATGTGGAAGCCTTCCCCACAGCCCTGGCTTCCTGAGCGTTTTCCCCGTTTTTCCTATTGCTGTATGTGTGTGTGTGTGTTTGATGCAGCTGTATGTGTGCTTTATTGTACGTGTGCTCGATTTCATAAGGCACACCACCATCAGGCTGCTCGACTTGTTTTTCGGTACCATGAAGGCGCAGCTGAGTGTGTGTGACGGAGCCAGGACTGAGGCCGGGACTGAGTAGGGGATGAAAGTTTAACTTGAGAGAAAATTGGAACTTCACCGACAAAACGCGGGGGTAAGGGTGGCTAGAAGAGTGTGTTGAGGTTAACGACGAGCAAAAGAGAGCTAGCAAGGGAGAGAGAGAGAGACAGTGAGTGAGTGTGCGAGAGACAGCGAAAGGGTGGAAGGTTGTAGATAATATTCGTTTCATATCTCGTCCACTCGTCAGCACCGGTGCAAAACCTCCCTTCGACCCATCATAGAACGGAATAGATTGTGAGGGGGAGGGGGGGGGAGCCTTTTATGAAGCGGAAGGGAAGAATTTTGAGTTGAGTTTGAGTTGTACAGCAGCAAGAGCGCACACACCACCTCCTTGTGCGCTGATCCGGCCGGCCCCGGTGTTGCTTTCTTCCCTAATCCCCGGGAACGATACTTGGACGGGGGGAGCCTCAAGGTAACACGATATTGAAAATGTTCCACCTCCGCACAGCAGCTTGGTGGTGTTCTCGCCGGGTTTTCATCCTGGTTTCGCTTCTGGATTTGCACAAATTTTGCAAAGCTCGTTTGTGTGCTTCCTTGGGGCACCATGTACGGGGCGTTTCCTTTGCTACTTTTCATGCTTTCAATGCTTTTTTTCTCTGCTGAACTCGGTTTGTTTAAGATTTTGATCAACCCCAAGGCGGCGGCACACTGTGGTTTTCAGTGCGTGCGTTTGCTGTGGTCAATTTATTTGATCATGAAAATGGATAATGATTTCGGTGTATTATGGATACAGTTTGGTTAAAATTTGATTGGATTTGAAATGGTACAACCCTGTCTATTAATTAAACCAATTACGAAGAATTTGATCTGACGATTCTTCTGAAAACTGAAACGATCTGAACCTAACAGCATAACATTTAGACCATAATCGCAAAATAATCATTTATGGTTTAGCCTAGCTTTAACCCAAAACGAATGCTTTTGACTGCTCCGTTTACCTTTCGATTAAAAGCTTCATCCGACTGGAATGTAGTATTCTGTTGTCAGGAACGGTTGAAAAAGGTAGAGCAAAATGGGTACCGAACGACTCCACAAAAAGGAGAGCAGGTGGATCCTGTTTAGACGTCATCTCGACGGCTTCTCAATCCCACGGCCCAGGCAACAGTCAGTCAGCACATAAGCGGCGAACGGAGGAAAGGTGCTGCCAGGGTGCTTTTAAACTTGTTTCCGAAACGGCTCTTGTTCGCGTTTCAACTTCGGAATGGATCCGAGCAAATTGGAGGGTGAGGCGCGCATATTTAAAGAAAGGTGCTTTCGGGAATTGTGACTGTTGTGTTGGAGTCGTTGGTAAGAATTTTTCAAATTTTATTGCTTTATTCTCTGCGCAGGTACAAGCAAACGCCGCAACGGGCCGATTTTTGACACTCGGTTGCTTTGGTGTATGAAATGTTGGGCTGATATTGAAATGTGATTTATGTTATGTCCTTGAAAAGCGGATTAAATAAGTCCAATATTATGAGTATTTTAATCCACGGCATGCTAAACTATGTTTGCCCTTTATGAACATGACAAATCTGGGACCTAGTGATTGACCCAGAATCACAATAAACCACATCCAAATCTAAACCCCCGAGTGTGTGGTGGCGATTGGTGGAAAATATTTACACTCGCTATCAAAATTTCGTTACCCCAGGGCCCCGGTCCTCATCGTGTGGTGGTCGTATTAATAACCTACTAACGAACAAGACAAACGACCGGCATGTACCTCTCCCGTTCCAGGGGTGAGATAAGATAAGACAGCTTCTCGCCGCGAGCTCTCCCTCTTCTGTGTGTCATCTCGCTTCACGTACCAGGCTGCTCTGTGTGGCGTTCTGCGGCGGTTATCTGCTTAGACTTATTGCACAAGTAGGTGTGTTGAGGGAGGAAACAACGCGAGGACAAGACGTGCGGCAACTTCTTACTCCGTTCGTCGGCCCCTGTTTCGTCGCACGTTCTCTCTCGTGTTTGTCAAATACATGTGTCAATTGGTTTGCTTTCGATGGCAAATGAAACCAAGCTGTTGAAGGCAAGTTTCGCTGCTGCTGCCGCCCTTTTCTTCCCAGTGTGTCAAGACCAAAAACGAAGCAAAAGAAAAACACGTGCTTTCGTCAAAGCTGTGTGCGTGTATGGTCGATCCGCATGTCGTTTTTTTTTTTGTTGTTGTTTTGCTGCGAGTGTATAGAGAGCACAGCGCGTCGTTGTAAAGCATCGAAGAAAATCGCTTCTGTCTTTGCTGCCGCTTCCAAAAATAAAACTCTCAAAACAACCGCGCGCGGGGTGTGTCACGCCGGCGGGGTGAAGCATAAGAAAGGAAGGAGAAACCGAGCGAGAGAGAGCTGAAGCGAGAATGGGAGGGCGAGAAACACATCAAACCCCGATGGTGGTGTGCTCTGTGTAGAGCGATTTGTGTGCGTTTTTAACGTTGCAGTTTATAATATTGGAGATCGTTTTGTGGCCATGTGGATCGCAGCAGATAAGTCTCTTAATGGGTTATTTAAATAAAAGCGACGGTGTGAAGATCGATCGCTGACAAGCAAATGACTTTTCGTTTACACTCGGTGCCGGTGCAGGATAGATTCTATCGAGATGTATTCGAACAAAGTGAAGCAGGAAATTTGAGTAAATTTACATCATCTACGAATTATTGTTTATTTATTTGCCTTATTGATCATTTATTTTATAAGTTGTTTATGTGTTTGTATGGCCTGTTACAATATTTTATATGACAACCAGCTATCTGTCAAAATGAAGCAAAAAAATATTTGCAATTAAAGCTGTCAACTGCTCGAAAAGTACTGTAATCGAGCTCGATTTGCCATTGCGATGTGTGTTTTTTGTGAATTTAATTGATTAAAAATACAACATGGCACTAACATTCAACGTTTTTTCTTATTTTTTTGCTCAAATTATTTTACCATACATAACTTAAGTTCTTCCCACTACGCCCCAAAACAAATATAAACCCGATACCTTAAAGATCGACGACGAAACCTTTTCGTGTGTGCAATTTTAATTTTGTGCCACATTTCAAAGCTGTCGTTTTCGTATTTTTTCTCTCTCCTCTCTCCTCCCCTTGTTTCGAGCAAGCCAGTAAGTTGCTGGGAAAATAGAGGGCGCCTGTGTGTGTGTTTGTGTGGTGGTAAAAATCTTATTGATGTCGTATTTCCGCTGCACTTCAATTATTCATATCTCTTCGCACCACCCTGGCCTCGAAGAGCAAAAAGAAGGGCCCCCATAGAGGAGGGCTGCAAAAGGAGTGTGTGGGGAAGTAGGTTACTATTTGCTGGACACAATGCGGCTGTCCCCGAACCTGCTGCTACTAGGTACTACTGCCGACCTGGGTCCGGTCCGACCAGTGTGTAGTGTGTATGGTGGTGCGAGGGCTCCGGAAATCGATTTAACGAACTGAACGAAAACCACCCTAGAGACCGATACGGGTGCGGGGCGATGAAGGGTAGCTTTCGTAGGGAGCACAGGGTTGGGGGATGAAAGCAAGCAATAGCTATGCCACACAGTTAACCGATAGATTCCGCGAAGGCAGCAAAGAGAAAGAGAGCGCGATAGAGACAGAAAGAAGAAGATAAGGCAGGGTAAAAAGTTTCCCAGCTTGACGATACTTTTGCAACTCCAGCTCGATGTAGAGTTTTAGTTGATAAGTTGACTGGAAGGTTGCAGAGAGATAAAGCTATGTTCACAGAAAGCATACATTTAAACATGTTTTGCTTTACATAAAATAGCAAAATAAAACAATTTTAGCTGTCTGATTTATTGTAAATAATATAAAATATAAATAGGGAAATAGGAAAACAATGTCAAGCACCATTTTTAGGCATTTAAATCCACTTCCATGCTTGATCGGGACAATTTAATTGTGTTTTCCATTTCCTGACACATATCAAGTAACTTCCCGCATACTTTTGTCGGTCAAGGTGGAGGAGCAGGAAGAGGAGCAGGCTTTCTGGGTGCTGAAGGGGCTCAGCAAAAGAGTATAGATCGTTACATAAAGCCACCCCTCCCCAACCACAACCCACCGCGCTCCCCGTGTCATAGCATAAACTGTTGAAACACGATAGAGATACGGTACCATCGGGGTGCGAAACGATACGCGCCGTGGTGCGATTTACCAACGAGCGAGCGAGCGAGCAGGAGAGCCGGCCAACACCGCTCTCAGGGAGTGTGCGACAGAGAGGCAACGGTTAAATAAGATTCAGCAGCAGCGGCAAAAGAAATGATGTTGAAATGTAGAGGGTTGATGGGGTGGTGGGTTGCGTAAGGTAGAAGGTAGGGGGGTGGTATTGAGCGGGGGGTGGAGGGTGGTTTGGTACGTGCTCTTCTTGCAAGCGCCCCTGTAAATGGGATCGGAGCGAGATGGGAAACAGCTGTGCAGTACACACGGGCAAGAGCGAGAGGATTTTCGCTGTGAGAGAAGAATTTGTGTTTGTGTGTCTGTGTGTGTATCTGCGTATGTATCTACCGTTGTGCAAGGCGCGCGCTATGTGTAGTGTGTTTTGGTTGGTTTTATGTATATTCCGCCCCTGTATGTATGCAGGCACACTTACCGGCCCACCGTCGCCCACCCGCCTGGGAAGATGCGAAGAACATTTGCGAGTCATTAGAGCGGGGAAATAATCATCTGAATGATGGATAAGAAAATGAGGCGATGAGGGACAGACGGAAGAGGAAGGCGGAGGTGGTCGTGCGGATTGTTTGTGCGAAAAGTGTGTGTGTGTGTGTGTGTGTGTAGGTCTTGCTTAATTTTTTTGACATTTCAATTCGATTCTTGCATCAATAATGAGTAGCACGGAGAGGAGACACGGTATTGATAATCGATGTGATATTAATTTAATTATTCATAGTTTATCTCTTCTCACTGGACAGTACAGAAACGAACCAACATTAAACTATGTAGTTTGTTGTATATTTGTTTCATTGGTTTTAATTATCTTTCCCCTTCTTTTCCCCACTCTCGTGGTTGTCGTTTGTACCTACCGCCAACGTGATGCTGTCACCTTGAACTTCTTTGTGCGCTGTGTGTGTGTGTGTGTGCGCTTGTGTCTGTGTTTGTCGTTCATTTTGTTTAAAAACCATTTGAGCTACTTCTCGGTTGCACTTGCCACCTTCTGCACCGGAGCAAGATTGCAATTTGTTTTTGTTTGATTTACGTTTCGCAAATCCATGCTGATGGAAGTTGTTTTTTTTTTATTTGTCACTAGGACGTGCGTGAAAGGGAGATATGAGGGGGCTTTGGCAGTGCCCGGAATAACAGTCCAGGACGGTGGTTGGACCTTGAGCAATTGAGAGCATCTGTAAATAAAATGGGGGAAAACGGGGAAAATGGATCGCCCAGCAATGTCGTTTCTGTGCTCTCCAACAAAAAAAAAGCATCCGCGCTGTCACGAGCGCCACCGTTCTTCTCCAGAGCAAATAATAGGAAGAAAAGCTCCATGTTCCGAAATCGAATCGAAATTGTGTGGAGCTGAATGGGAAGGAGCCGCGGCGAAGTGTTTGTGAATCATATATTATGTATGCACCGTGCATAGATGAAATTTACTCTTGCGCTACTCTAGCGCGCACGGTTTGGGGTCGTTTTGGATTTAGAGTTTTTGACACCCCTCCCCACGGACACACACACACAAACGTGCGCGGATATCACACCGAAGCGACGACCGATCACCTTGAAGGTGTGTGGAAGGCATTGTCACTGGGGGCAGCGAAAAGGGCAGCGTTGAATGCGTTTTCGACCATTCGGAATTGTTTTTTCGTTGTTCTGTTCTCTTTAGATGATGTTCGATGTTGTTCTTCTTTAATATGGTTGAAAACAACCTTCGGATTTGATGTTGTTATTGTTGTTGTTCGTGGTGGTGCTGCTGGTGGGTACTTCTGTGTTACAGTCACGGTATGTTCGACCTCGCATCGATTTTTTCCTTCTCTGTTTGTTAGTCTCTCCCTCTCGCGTTGTTTCGTCATTCGGTTGGTTGTTTTTTCTTCTCTCTGCTCACAGTTTTGGCAACAATTCTAGGTGGGTTTCCTTTGGCAAAGAAAGGCGATTTTGATGCATTGGAATTTTGCCCTCCTTACTTTACTCAAAGGGGAGCACGAAGAAAAGCATTTAATGTAATGTAAAGTACAATGTTAAACTATATTATTATATTCTTACGGGTTAGATACATAATAATTGTGTTACAGCAAGAATAAAACTGGCATAAAATATGAAATGAATTACTATTATAATGCAATTCCTTCAAGAAGTAAACGGTCGCTCTCATGCTCGTGGAGCGCACGCGGCAAATGGCGTTGTTGTTCGGTGTTTTGCCTATGAATATTCATTACGCAAGTAGCACGTATGCACACACACACACACACACATGGTAGGCTACTTTTTATGCCTTCAAAGCGAACCCTGTACCAAAGGCAAATCAATCTCTAATAGGCAACGGGCACGGGCGTGTGCACATTACTTGCCGTGGGATTACACGTAATACTTAACCATGCAAAGTAGTCTTTCTACCTCTTGCTGTGTTGCATTACGAGCGAGTGTGTATTTTTGGCAATGCTATTAATAAAGTGACAATTTAATAAAAGAACTGAAAACTTCAT
The DNA here is from genome assembly GCF_016920715.1 of Anopheles arabiensis. Lineage (NCBI taxonomy): Eukaryota > Metazoa > Arthropoda > Insecta > Diptera > Culicidae > Anopheles > Anopheles arabiensis. The sequence continues at coordinate 93,854,672 of NC_053518.1, forward strand.
CAGAAAAAAAAACTATTAAAAAACGATCTTAAATTATTTGAAATGTTAGTTTATCTTGCAACCATTCTTGCCACCTCTCCCAGTAATGCTATTTTTGCAATCGTGCGTCTTCTAATCATTTAAAGTCCTTACTGAAAACCTTGAATGCGACACTCTTATACACACACATACACATCGTCGACCGTTGTATGAAATGTACAGCAAAACATTAACCTCCAAACCAGTACCAAACGTGGCAATGTCCACTTCTCCACCAAGAGAGCCGTTGCGGTGTGCCGTTCGGGGTTCAGGGACCTTGGAGAGCAGTGAGGTGTGGTGTGTTGGCATCCCACACACACAATCCCCCCCCGGCCATCCCAGACGCGGTCGCTCGCAAGTCGATCTATCAGGCCTGTCCGGAATCAACCCCGAAAGGGGGGGGGGCACACGAAATTAAACAACGGACAGATAAAACACAAAAATAAGATCGCAACCTCTACCAACTCTGGGTTGCGTGAGGAAGGAGGAGGGTAGCAGCTAGCGAGCAGATTCTCGTATTTCGTCTTACGCGCGAATATGTTACACGAATTAAGCGTAAGCGATTGTATTGGAGATCGTATGGGAATAGAGCGATGAGAAGGGGGGAAACGCTTGGTGCGACGACACGTACACAACTAACTCGTGATATTTTTGCTCACAACAATCGTAGCTCTTTGTTCTAGGCCCTTGAAGGAAGTAAAGGTCTATTTTTGGTAGAAAAATAAATAAATAAATAAATAAATAAATAATAAAATATAAAATATTTAGAAAAGATGAAGATATCATCTTAAATTTCAAAAGCCTACAATTTTGTTCAAATGTATTGCTTGTTTGTTTCATAACACTACACTAACCACTTGTACAAATGTACACGCCTGTATAAATACACTATTGCTGTTAGCGCCCTCTTTCGCAAACTATGTGCAACTGCCTGCTCATGTTGGTTTGAGAGAATTAATCGATTTGCTTATAATTAGCTCGAAAACAGGTTGTTTTGTCCCATAAATGTATAAAAAATAAAGAAAAGTAGTTGATATATAAATCGAAAGGTTTTGTGCTCAATTTGTGTTACCTTTATATTCACTATCGAGAGTTTAAAATAACAGACATCTTGTTGAGCGGCCCCCGTCGTCTCTCGTTCCAAGCATATGTGGTCGCGCGGGGTGGGCAAGGCAAGAAGAAGGTCCACGTTTTTCACGTTAGTCCGTTGTGTGTGCATGTTTCTATGTGTCTGTGTGTGTATCCATGTGTGTTGTAAGCACATTCGTCAGCGCTCGTTGCATGATAACAGACGCTTTGTGCAACTCTCGCTGCAACTAACCCCCTCCCTCTCCGAGCAAAAGCGACTCTAATGCTTCCCCAATTTCCTTCCCTAATTCTACATCATGTGGCATTGAAAAAATGAATAAAAAAACACTCACACACACACAGAGGGTCCTGCCTTTGCCTTTGGGGTTGTGCAAATCAAGTGCACATCGTGAATGGTGTAGCCAAAAGAGAGAGGGGGGGGGGCGGACTGCCGGGGGTCGATCTGTCGAGTGTGTTCGCGCTACCATCCTGAGCTGCTGCATCCATTTGACGTTCCCGTTTGACACGGACAGCGCTCCGAGCGAAGCGGGAGGGGGGAGGGGTGTTTGTATGTGAGCGGCTAAAACGAACATGCTTACACCCCCTTCCCCCCAACCCTACCGGACGCGGGTCAGTGTGGAGCTGGAAGAGTGGCGAGTTGAATTAGTTTCAGATCAAGATCGAAGTACGCTGTTGAGTGGAGGGGGAAGGGAGAAGCGTGGAGAGGAGGGTTGTTGCATTACCCGAACCTCGTGGTAGTGTAGAGTAAGGTTTGATTGCGTTATGCTCTCTGTTATTATGCTTCTCTCTCTCTCTCTCTTTCTCTATATCGATCTCTCTCTCACTCTCTATCTAAACTTTCAACACAACCCGCACCCATTATCACTTCATCCAAGCGCCCTTTTCCACTTCCCCCCCAACTCACCCTCTCCACTACCCAGTACCGTGTTGTAGAAGAGGGTGGGGTGGTGTACTCCTTCTGCCCCAGTGCTGCTTGCGTGTGCACGGAATATATTTATCGGGCCGCGCGTGTGTGTGTGTGCTGTGGTTTTGTACGATTAGTTTTATTTTTATAGATGAGTAAATCGCGCGCGCGGCTACGGAAACCGACGAAATCGGTCATTCAAAAGTGTCAAATTGGTCGTTTTTGTTCTGTTTTTTTTCTCATTTTGCCTTTCGAATGGTTAAGTTTGATTGTTAGTGGATGCTTCCGAAGTGTTATGTGGCTATGTGGTGTGTGTTGTTTCGTTAATTTATCACTCATCAGTGCAACTCCTCTCTGTGTGCTGTTCGCAGCTTGTAATGCCTTTTGGTGCTTACGTAATGCACAAAACGTGACAGCTTCTCGCTGCATGCATCTCCGATGCTTTCTTCTTACGTTGCAACGAAGAACAGTGACTAGAAATAAAGAAAGTTGGATTTTTTTTATCAAACACATTTTTTGCTGTAGAAAACGGAATGTTAATTCCATGGCGATCAATAATAGCTCCATGCAAGATGCCTCCAGGGCACGGAGAAAGTGAAGCGAATGAGAATGCCGTTCATCTGACATCCCCTTGTGTGTGTGTGAGTGTTTCGGAACGTTCACTTTTGAAGCTTGGATATTTTTAATTCGATTTATCTTTCTTTCCCAAAATCTCAAGAAAATCCATTCGTGACGCTTTGTATTTTTATTTTTGCATTTGCACGGGAGGTGGCCATTTTGCAATCCCTTTCTAAGCGTGTTTAGGCAAGGTGTGTTTGTGAGGGTTGTTCAAGGAATAGTTCTGCCAAGCCATTCAGTTCCAACTGTGCATGCACGAAGCCTGTTGGAATATTATTTCATAAAACAATTGTGTGTTTGCCCTATCAAATCGTGCATAACTCAAAATCACCGACGTCGTTACTTCGCGCTGCTTCCAAAATGCCATTAAAAGTACATTACTGTTGGCACACACTACTACTTACCACCTCACCAACGGCTAGTGGACCAAAAAAGAAACAAAACCTTCATTAACCAACCTGCCGCTGCCTGCAATTGTTCCAATAAGAATTGTGCATCATTTTTCATTTGACAAGTTGTGTGCACACACAGACACACACAGACATGTACGCGGCATTTTAACTGACCAGGAAAAAGGTGGCCAAAATGCGTGCTGGGAGGAGATATCTGCTCTACGCCAGGGCGCTGCTTATTTTCATTCGTAAATGAATATTCACTGCAACCGGCAGCCGCGCGCGTCGTTCGTGTGTCCGCGTGCGCGCCTCTTCTGTGGTCTTGCCATCCCTCCCCCCACTCCGCCCCGCAAATCGCCAACAAGTCTGCTTCTCGTTCTATCTCATTTCCACTTCACGCGTTATTCACGTTCGCGCTCAAATGAAGGGTGGTTAAGCATATGGGGGATGATGATGATGATGGGTTGGATGGAGCGTGTGTGTTGAGGGGGTTGGAATTGTTGTTTTGTTGTTTCTCTCCATACCGGCCACGACCGCGCTTTGTGCGAGAGAGAGTGAGAGAGAGAGAGCGTGAGAGTAGAAGGGGTAGTGAAGAAACATCGTCAGGGTCGCGCTTTGCGTCTCTCTTCCCTCCAATACTCTCCTCACCCGTTACACGACGCTTCTGGTTCCGTTTCGTTCCGTTCCGTTTCCTTTCCTTTGGAGTGATGCGACGCAGCAGGAGGGGGGTTGGTGCGATGCTAACTCTGCCGGGTTGGGGCGTGGAGCGGAGGGGGAGGAGGGGTGAGTATGTTACTTGAGCGCAGAGCCGTCTCCGGTTACACACCTTGAGGGGGTCACTTTCGAGACCGGGCCGGAGCGAAAAGAGAGCGAAAGGAACGCGCAGCGCCTGAGCAGTGGCACATATGTGTTTTTGTGGGAGTTCGGTTGGGTGGGGTGGGGGGTGCGTAGGGGGGTTTTGGATTTATATCGATGACGGTGCAGTGCTGGGGTTTTGGCGTTTTTTTGTTGTTGTTTAGTGTGTCGATTTTTTATCTCCTCACTGTGTCTAACTAATAACTTAACGCTCAAGGGATGAGAAGATTACATGAAATAGATCGAGCAGCAGCAACTCGGCCTTTGTGCGATTGAAGCGTAGCGCCGGACACAAGGTGTGCAATGGAGGGAAAGATGGAACGAATAGAAGAAAAAAAAAAACCCGTCACCCGTCACATTAAGTGCGGATTTCACTTAATGCATCACTCACATGATTAATGCATCAGATGAGCTTATTTCATCCTCCCCCTGGGGCGCGCTGATTAATCCAATACTGGCATACCTGTTTAACAATCTAAGCTGCGATAAAACTTTTTTTTCTAATTCAGAGAAACTTTAGCAAAAACTGTTTTATTGCTGCTGTGATCGTATTGTTGGAGAGCTATTTAATTGATAAATATTTATTCATAACCAACAGTAGGGGGAAAGATAAATCGAAACGACTTTTTTTTTGTTATTCCGCATTTACGTGAAATCGTAAATCATCAACGCAAACTCAATCACGACGCCATCACAATCATTAACGCTCCTCACGACAAAGAGAGGGCACAAATGTGGCATAACGGCTATTTAGCAGCATATTCACACACACACACACACACGCACAAATACAGATGTGTATCACATGAACATATACTGTATAAAGTGTGCAGTTTTTGTTTTTGTTTGGTGTAGTTGGAGTGTTTCTTTGTTGTCGTGTTTTTTTTGCGTTTTCGTTTGCTTCTCAACGGTGCTGCTAACGCAACCCTCTCCGGCATCGGTGGCTAATAGGAGAAGAGCTAATTGGCGCTAAGAGGAATCAAAAGCCTGGTTTTTTGTTTTCGAGCAACGGGGTGGAAGGGGCGTGTGTGGGGTTTGCATTTTATTTACTGCAATTGGCGAACACCGTTTACAACAAAAGCGGACGGAAGTGTACACCGCCAAGGATTACGATGCGCGCGAGCGCGTGTAGGCAAGGTTTCACCGGATATTCCTTCTGTGCCGTTGCTAGAATTTGTGTGTTAAACCTTGCTATGCATATAACCAGCGTTGTTCGTCCACTCTACTTTACTGTTTGTTGGTTTGCATCGCATCATGCTCTTGTAAATGTGCACGAATTATAATTATTCTGAATATACATTGAGGGAGCATTTTTTCCCAGGGCATTTGTCTAAATCCTGATAAACGATCCAGCAAAGGCGCTGCTGAGCGTGTTGTGCATTTGTCTGAATTCAAAGTCATTCTCTCTTACCTCTTCTTACCGATCCAGCGCATAGTCTATTTATTCAATATTAATTTATGCGACATCCGCTCGATCGATTGGTCTCGGTGATCGATGGATTGAAATTTGTCCAGCATAACTGATTTGCTGTCTGCCTGCCGGGCCTACCCGCTTAGTCTTCTGGTCGATCTTTAACGATCGTGCGTTTGGCTGTCCCCGCTGGCGACATAATGGATGGTTACAAATCATTTTCTTACCCATTAAGGCACACACGTGGGGAATCTGTGTGGAAGTAGAGACTTGCAGGTACGATCGTCGAGGATTTCGTCATTAGCTTTACCGATCGCTGTGTATTCGCGGGTTCCATGGTGTGTCTCGTTTCGTGACAAACGAATGAAAAGGCCTTTAGACGTGTCTGCAGATGGACTCTACAGACCAACCTGGGAAGGATAACCAACCTCGGCTCAGGAGGGATAGCAAAAAAAAAAAACAAAGAACTTCTTCTCTTCTACCCATTTATGAGCTAAGTAATGGATTTTTATGGGGCGTGTTACATTATTGGTGGTTCGCCACTTACCCTCTCTCGCTGGACTGGCTGGTTTGGTCGGCGGGTCTTGGAGTTCTTGGATGATGAGGCGAAAACAACATAGATAGGGAGATAAAAGAGCATGTAATGGAGTTTTGAAATATGTCGGGTATTTAGGTAATGATTTCTGTAGGTACACCTGATGTAGTTTAGGGTTCTAATGTAATGCGGTGGTGTATGAAAACGGGTTTGGTTGATGCTGGAGGCTTTGAAGTGGACTTTCCAGCTGCGTACTGAATTGAACGTACTGATGGATCTTACTATCCTTGTTTGATTGGGTATGATAATAACTTGGAGATAACCGGCGCCTAAGCATGAGCTGTGAGGACCTATTAGATATGATGAGATGTAAAACTTTTAAGACAATCAGACATCTTACCTGAGTAGACTATGTTTTGATGTGGATTGGAAAGATCTTCCTACAATTTACCTGAAACATTCGCGGGTAGTGATATTGTAATTGTGTTTTTAGGTATAAAACCGACACTTTTCACTGTGAAGTTGGTCAGTCTTTCTCGGTATATCTTTGGGAGAACTGTGACCGCGCTTCGTCTGTGACAGGCACACGGTCACAATCATGAAGAAACTCGCAACCTTCCTGCTCGTAGCTGTCTGGTGCGGTTTGATCAAACTATCTGCAACCCAAGAAGATACCTCGGCAACGCGCCAAAACCGTGAATTGGAGACAGCACTGCAAGATCTGTTCGAAGAGAGCGACTTTCAACATGGTGTGGAGGAAGGTCGACATCTCATCGCTCAGAAGCGAGAGGAGCGCAAGGTGCTGAAGGAGCTGTACTATTTAGTGAAAGTGCTGCAAGCTTTTCGGCGTCCGAATGCGTACGGCAGTACCGTGTTCAAGAGTGTGATCGATCGTATTACGAGCAAGGAATTGGTCGAACTGCTGGAACGAAAACTTCGACGAGAGAAGGGATTCGAAGTGATATCGCGCATCGGAATGAATGGAACTGTTGTTCCCGATCCGCTACAGTTTCAGCTGGCCAATGATTACCGAGTACTTGCGCCCGTTCTCGTGCGCACACTGCGCCGCGTGCTGAGCTTGAAGAATGTGCCGGAAGGTCTGCAAGTCGACGAGAAGAATAACTTCCTGTACGAGCTACAATGGGACGTGCAGAACGAGTGGATGAGTTTGCGGGAGGCTGCAAACAATTTGCAAGGTGATGGAGTGGGTCTGGTCCAACCGGTGGTACTGCACCCGAATACAGAGTACCTGGGAACGGCTGTGGTTCCCGACGTGGAGTACGAAAAACCGATTCCAGTTGTTCCTGAAGACCAGAATGTTGAGTTTGTTGATACTGGCGCCGATGATTGGACAAAAAACCCGATCGCCGGTGGGTATCAGTGGGCTAGAGATGTTGCTGCCACACCCGAGGAACTTGAAAATCTTTCGTGGGAAATTGAGGAAAGACGAAACTCGCCCAGACATCCAGATCCACCACCACAGCCTCCGGTGGTGATCATCCAGCAATCTACAACGAAAATCTCGGAAAAACCGGCGCCAGTTCTTCCTGCAAGACCGCTACCACCTAAGGTGCGTCCGTTTCCGGTGGTTGTGAGTGCGCCGGCTCCTGCACTGGCAACTCAACTGTCCGCTGAGGTGGATCGTGTCACGCGTGAGCTGATTGCCGTTGAGCTGGACAAATTTCTGCTGCAGGTGGAAGACCTGTCCGGCGTGGATGGATTTGCGAAAGAGTTCGATCGGTCGGATCGTGCCCGGATGGTGGGTTGGGTGAAGCAGTTCTACGCTCCGACGGTTGGGCTGGATCAGCGCGAGTTTGTGCGGGCATTGCGACGGTTGCTGAAGACGAAGCAGCTACGGCGCGGCCGGCCCGATGTGTTGGATGCGCTCGATTATCTGCAGAAACAGTTGGAGCGAGAGCGGAGGGACGGATCGAGCGAAGATTTCTTGATAGACGAACGAATTGGTTTAGAATAAAGAGCGACATTGGGGTCGACATTGTGTTTATTGATATTGGAGGTTTAATAAATGGTTGAAAAGAGTAACCACACATGTATTCTGACTTATAGTTGTTTTTTGAATAAGTTTGTTGTTTGCAATTGAGCTGTTTTCATTTGGAAAATATATGCTAGATCTTAAGATCTTCATGTGTCGCACGTTTCTAAAACATTTCTTCTTCTTCTTCCTGCTTCTTTTCTCTTCAGGTCGTTGGTGGACCTTGCGGCTACCATGGCTCGTACACGTTCTTCAAGGGCGTTAAAATATCGTTCGGCCACAAGGGAGCGCACGATACGGGCGCGAGCTCGGTAGCCAGCCAGCCAGCGTCCTCCGCTCCGGGCAGCGGAAGTGTTGGTGGTGGTCCGTTACACAGCACTGCCAACGCAGCTACTACCCCAGCTGCTACCTCCTCCACGGGCAACAGCAGTAGTACGAGCAATGGCCACGACCGGCGACGTCCTTCCGTCGACATTCCCAGCGAAGGCATCGCTGACTCACCTGGTTCCGTCTCCACACCGCCACCAGCCACCAGCCGATCGCCGGGCAAGGGGGGCGAGACGGCGGGAGAGGAACAGGATGAGCGGATGAAGGACCGCAGCAGCAACAACGGTGGTCACAACACTGCCCAGTGCAATCAAACCAATGCCAATAGTAGTGCTGCGCCGATGAATGGCGGCAGCAGCAGCAGCAGCAGCACCAGTAGTAGTAGTGGTAGTGGTAATAGTGGTAGCAACAGTACTAGTAATAGCAATAGTGATAGTAACGGTAACAGCGGTAGCTCTAGTGCCAACGGTGGCAGCAGCAGTGGTAAGAGTCAAAATGGCAACCAACCGAAGCCAAAACAAACGCAACGAAAATGTGTCAGCGAAAATGGCAACAGTGGTGCGGGTACGGGGGCGAGTGGTGTCGGTGGTAGCAGTACTGCCAGCAGCAACGGTACCAGCACCAGAGCCGGCATCAACAACAACCTATCCCGACTAGCGTCCCTCGACCGAGAGTAAGTATTTCGATTGATTGAGCAAGATAGGGTTCGTTGTTTAATATTGTTCAAGTTTTGGATTAGAATTAGTTGATATTTTATGATTTTGTTGTGTAATCTTTCCTTGAATATGTGTAAGTCATTTGCTACTGCATTTTATGTACGTATTTTTAATCCTTTTTAACCTTTCTACATACATTAGAAAGCGTGTAACGATGATGTTAATCCATCGAGCAATCGAAACTATGCTAATGGCAACCTCCCCGTTCACCTGTTGTGATCTACTCGATTGTATCTTAAATTGAGTGTTTTGGGGTCCAAATCGTTGTCGTTGTCGTGCAAAATTCGAGTTTAATTTCATCGTGTCTCCCCTGTTTAACATATCTCTCGATAGCCATCAAGCAGTGAATTCTTTAAATAAATTCCGGGTTTCGTTTTCCATCCTTCCCGTTGCCTTTGTTGTTTTTTGTCGACCTGAACTTTATGCGTTTGGGTGTGTGCTAGTGGAGTTCTTCCCGCATTCTCTCGCTAGGTGAGTGTTTCAACAACACACCACCACCTCCCTTATGCTTGTTTGTTTGATTTTGTGCTGACCGAGGCGTGGATTGGAGAACGACGACTCTCTGCGCGCGGCTCGTTAGTGTTCCGTTTTATTGATTTGTGTGTTTCGTGCACACGCTGCTGTTGCTGTTGCTCATTCATTTGTTTGTGTGTGAGCGCGCATGTGTGCGCCTGTGTGTATGTGTACACGTTCTTTTACACAGTGGCTGTGGTTGCCATAGCGTTAGAAGCAGTGGAAACCGTGTGCCCTATATATCTTTGTGTGAACAAAGTAACAAAGATATGAAGGCGGCTGCAAGGTTCTGCGAAGGGTTCATGGTACATACATGTGTGTGGCGAATTATGAAAGAGTGTTCTGGGAACAATATTGCTTTATTTGCTATTTTAAAATGCTATCAAGCCATCTAGTTAAGCTCCATAGTTGTTAAATTAAAAAGCATTTATTTGATTTGGCGTGAAAATGTTTGGGTGAAATTAAAATGCAGCTCGAAGAAATAAAATGAGGATGAGAGCGAAACTTTCAACAGTGCGAACCGGATCGCGACCGTTAGGATTTTGCATTTGATTAAGCAACATTCAACAACCAAATAATCGCGTAGATCCCAATGTCCCAATATGGCAGAGAATGGATGGCAAAGAACCAACTCCCTCAGCTCTCAGAGCGCGCGCGCTCTCTCTTTCCAACCCATCGTCGTTTATTAATATTTACGCTTTTTGTCTCTCTCCCTCTCTCTCTGTTTTGCAGCCATCACTACCGACCGCTGGTGCTGGCACTGGGCGACTGCATTCCGGTCCGGCCGTGGTCCGACTCGCCGATCGCGTGCCTAGCCGAGCTGCGGATGGTCTGGCGGGATCGGAACGAGCAGTGCCTGCTGATAGCCCTCCGGCTGTACTTTTTGCCGGAAAACACACCGTCGGGCCGCAACTGCCATGGCGAGGTAAGTGTTTCAATGTTTCTCTGTAGGTGTGTCTGTGTGTGTTTTGTGAGCACAGAGGAGCCAAGCGTGACCATGAAATATTGCTTAATCGTTGCTGTTGCCTGGCCCCTTGCGGCGGCGTCGTCGTCGTCGTTTGTTGCAAAGTAAAATGTTTAAGTGATCGATTAGAAATCTTTCAACTAAAACTACAGAAAACGGAATTAACCTTCAGCTGACATGTTTACAATAGGTGCATTTTAAATAAACAATCTAATTACAGCTGTTGATGCTAGCCGTCCTGCAATGATTGGACGTTTTATTACATGGCAGCTCAAACCTCCTCGGCACTTGACATTGTTCCATGCCCTCCGTCCGTGGTATGTGTATGACAGACAACCATAACGAAATTTAAATGATGTGTCACCGATGTCAGAGTTGTTGTGCAAGCCGACAAAAATGAAAACCATTTCCCAAAACCAGTTCGAAGGGAAAGGGAGAGGGGAGGAAGGAGCGTTTGTGTCGTGTTCAATTTCAAACCCAATTCTCATTCATATCTCTAATGCTCTGAAACAGCATGTGTGCTTCAAATGTTGGCTGCCCAACTTATCTCCTCCGCTGGTGTGTTTTAGTCATACTTTTTTCCTGCTTCATTCGTTTCGTTCGAGATAACGAATAACAAACGAGAAGCTATGTAGGGCAATTGTTTGCCATTTAGGGGGAATGAATAAAATAAAATGTGAAAAAAACATTATTCTTTGAAAAATATTATAAATGAAAATTTGATTAATATAAATTTTGGTAGAAAATTAATCACCATATGTGTCAGCACGGTACTTTACAATGATTTAGTCCATGTGAAACTGCTCTCTGCTGCCCTGGTGTGGACGTTTCGTGATGATGATTTTCTTCTCAACGTTTTTTTTTTTTTCTCATTTTCTCATTGCCCATCCTTCAAATGCCCATTGCTCTGCCCCATTAGCGAACCCCGACATGAACCCGTTTAATGTACTCCGGTGCCCTCTCGGAGCTGCAGTCGGCATAGAAGCATAAAAATTTATGCTTCCATTCAGCCGACCACATGTGCATATGCTTGCACCACACATTTTCCACCTCAACAGCCCTCCGCCAGCGTGTGCTACTGATCCGAGTTCGCTTTTTTGCTGTTGTACAATATGTAGTGTAGAATGGTATTTTTTATTCCGTTTAATTTTTTATTTTATTACCACACATTACACCATCGCTCGTCACTTCGTTATCAATGTGTGTGGGGGGGGGGGGGGGGAGTGTTGCTGATGTTCATTCGGGCGGAGAAGGGCAACAGCAGTAGCAGCAGCAGCCGTGACTCTTTCTCAGTTTGGCCGTGTCAATTGCAGTTAACCTTAACGCACACACGGTGTGCAGTTCAGGCGTGTACATGAGAGTGTTTCCGCACCTGCCTACCTCTCCATTCCCCCCTTTGAGGCTTATTTCTGGTGGTGGTGGTGGTGGAGTACACTGGTAGAGCGAGCGTTTGTTTCGATGTAAATGGGCTACAAGATGGGGCAGCAGAAGGGTTGATAAGTGACGCGCAGCGCAAAGCTGATGTAATAGAGAGGAAGTATCCGTAGCAGCCACACAGTGCTCGTCGCAAAAGGATTGTTAATGAGCGTGTAGCTGACAATATGCCATCCTCCCCAACCTCTGTCCCTCTGTGTGTGAAGTGGATTTAGGTGGGCGATAAGATTTGCTGCTGAGAAAAGAGAAGAAAAAAGAGCTTTACAAATCGACACGCAAATCGATTTGTTTGAGCGGAGGAATGGTACAGTACAAATACCGATAAATTAGGCGTTAGGTGAATCGTTGAACTGACAATTTAATCTAGAAAGTGTCGTCCCACGTTGCACTTTTTGCATTGCTCATTCTCGAGTGCATCATGCAGCATTAGCTACACTTTTGCGCGATTTTTGATTTGACACAACACGAGACACGACGACTAGTGTGTATTTAGATAAGATTGTATCCTCTCTCTCTTTCCAATGAGCACTGGGCCCGGAGGGGTACTGCCGGGGAAGATAACATACACCCCAACCGGGAGGGGGGTTGGGGGAAGTAGGCAGAAGTAATTATTTGCCTTGTCCCGCCGTACCACCCGAACGAACAAACTTGTACGAGATAAGCATATTAAGTGTGCGAAAGTGTGTGTATGTGTGTGCGTTTTTCCCTCCCTATTATCAGTTGAAAAGAAGGAGAGGGTGCAGAAGGGGGTGCAATGAATATTTTGATTTGTTGTCAGCATTACATCAGCAGCACCCGGGGATCGTTATGGGCGAATTAAAGGAGAAAGGAAAACGGTGCGCCCTGGCTTGACGATTAAAATGGGTTTGAAAAAAAAAAGCATTTATTTTGCTCGTTAGTTTTGAGTTGTGAAAGTGAGCGAAGGTTGATTGATTGTGTAGCCACAGTTTAAAGCGAAGAGTTTGTTAGATATTATCACAGATTTGCTTTTAAAATTCAAATGTTTGTTTTAAGTTTCGTTAGCCTATTTTACACGTGCCTTGTTGGATGTCTCTCGAAGTCTAGATCATCTGCCCCAAACAAAAAGCGCACGAGGTGAACGCGAGGTTTTCCTTCCTTTGTTTGCGCTCGTTCAATACAATTCAGCTGCTGGGTTTTGCTGCGTTAGAAGAAATAGAGAGAAGAAAGAAAAAAAGCTGTGCACATTTTTCCGCCACTGCCGCCGCTGTTGTGTCGGCTGTTGTTGGTTGTGCTTCGCATTGAAAACGACGGTTGGAAGCTGGCTTCTCTGCCATTCGCACATTTCCAGACCTCCAGAGCTTCCATAGTAGCTCCAGTTTCTCCACCTCTTGCCGCTCTTGCGTACGTGCCCGATTGGCGGGTACGTGAGCGAAAGGCAAAGTGAACACTGCCGCGAGAAACCCAACCAACGGGCGCGCACACACACACACAAAGTCCCGGGCCAATAACAAGAATAGGAAAAAGCTTGTTGAAGGAATGAACGTATCCAAGCGGTGTCCTACAACACCACCCCTAAAGCCACCACCAGGGGAGGGTTTGCCACGGGTGGAGAAGAGTGACGCAAATGATGTCATTTCGGTTCTAATCTCTCTCCTGCTCGCTATTGCCTATATTCTGTCACTTGCTTTTCCGTCGCGAGCCTTGACTTTTTTGGATGGAAGCTGATGCCTTTTTGGGTGTGTGTGTGTGCTAGTGATGGGTAAAGTTGGCAAAAATCCGAAGTCGACTCCGATCCGACTCCGATAAATTCGGAATCGACTCCGGAAGGTAGGTCCGCGCTGCAATATCCGGAGTCGTTCGGAATCGTCCGAAAAGGCCCGGTGTCGTCCGGAATCGCCCGGAGTCGTTTGGAGTCGTCCGGAGTCGCTGGGAGTCCGAGTCGTTCGGAGTCGTCGGAGTCGTCGGAGTCGTTCGGAGTCGTTCGGAGTCGTTCGGAGTCGTTCGGAGTCGTTCGGAGTCGTCCGGAGTCGTCTGGGGTCGTCTGGAGTCGCCCGGAGTCGCCCGGAGTCGCCCGGAGTCGCCCGGAGTCGCCCGGAGTCGCCCGGAGTCGCCCGGAATCGGAGTCGTCCGGAGTCGTCGGAGTCATCGGAGTCGTTCGGAGACGTCCGGAGTCGCCCGGAGTCGCCCGGATCGGAGTCGTTCGGAGTCGTTCGGAGTTGTTCGACTCCAGACGACTCCGACTCCGATGACTCCAGACGACTCCGACCGACTCTGAACGACTCCGGTGACTCCGGACGACTCCGGACGATTCCGGAAGACTCCGGACGATTCTGGAAGACTCCGGACGATTCCGGAAGACTCCGGACGACTCTGGACGACTCCGACGACTTCGGACGACTCCGACTCCGGGCGGATCTAGTGGTTCCATTTTGCCGGAGTCGGAATCGAACTAACAATAGTCGGAGTCGGAGTCGTGGGTGCGCTCCATACAGCACATCACTAGTGTGTGCTCCATCTCGTGCGCCACGTGAAATGTTTCACCAAATGGGGCCCCTTCATCATCCTCCAACCCTCGAAAATGTATGTAAATCTCCTAAGAGTGCACAAAGATAAAGGGACCATCGCATTATAATGGGGTGTGGGACAGGTGTTGTGTGTTGCGAGCGGAAAGTAAAAACGGAAGGATTAATTTCACACGTTTTTCTGTGCATTATTAAACAGCGCTTAACTTGCAATAAGTTTACATAAATTACATTTCATTCAAGAAATCGTACATAACACAGTACATAGTAAAACAATTAGCTTATCTATTTCACTAATTATTTGCACTACTGTGTTGATTGTTTGGTACAGGGGGTGTTGCACTAACGCAACTCAAATCGAGAATTGATTGTTTATTGTCACCTTCACCAGTTTTTTTTGCCTCCTTCTGCCGCTGCCTACCTACTTACTTACTTACTTATCCGGCGCTACAACCGCTTTGCGGTCTTGGCCTGCCTCAGGAGTGTCCGAAACCGCTCACGGTCTCGCGCCTTCGTCTGCCAGTCCGTTATCCCGGCCTTAATGGCGGACGCCTCCACGCCATCTTGCCACCTCAATTTGGGCCTACCACGCCTCCTCTGTCCTTGTGGACGGCCTAAAAAGACTTTACGGGCTGGGTCGTCCGTTTCCATGCGTACAACATGGCCAGCCCACCGGAGCCTGGCGAGCTTAATACGCTGTACGACAGTGAGGTCGCCGTACATCTCGTATAGCTCGTCATTATAGCGGCTCCTCCATTGTCCTTCCACACATACGGGGCCAAGTATCCTTCTGAGCATCTTCCTCTCGAACGCGGCTAAGAGGGCTTCGTCAGATTTGGACAGTGTCCATGTCTCAGAGGCGTATGTGAGTACTGGTACTATATAGGTACTATATAGTCCCAGCTTCGTCCGTCGCGACAGGTTCTTTGAGGTGAACTGCTTTTTCAGGCTGTAGAATGACCGGTTGGCAGCCAGCATCCTTGCGCGCAACTCAGCTTCCATGCTATTGTCGTTGCTGACCTTTGACCCAAGATAGGTGAATTCTGGGACGACTTCAAAAGTGCGTTCACCTATCTGTACATCACGCCTACGTAGATTTGGATTATTTATTGGTAGGTCCGCTGATGTTGCCACCATCAGTTTGGTCTTTGCCTCGTTTATCTGCAATCCGAGGTTCTCTGCCGCCTGCTCAATCCCTTGGTAGGCTTCTGCTACATAGGAGCTGCCTACCTAGAGCGTACTTTTTTCGAAGGTTCTTGGGTCACGGCTGTTATTGCTCAACTCTGAGCATTAGCCGTTAGACAAAAAAATACAACTCACATACTTTACATTACCGCACGCCACCACCACTCCCCCAGGGGATCGCTACCCTCCTATCTGCTCTATCTGCTGCACACACACACACATTATGCTGTGTTGTCGTCCCATGTCGTCGAGCCACATCATCCGGTTGAATTGGTCGATGTTGGATGAGGAGAGCAGATCGTTTCGATAAACTACCCCCCTTGTTGGAAGCGCTAAGGGACGGGAGGGAGAAGAGGGGTTTGTTCGTTTACAGCAAAACGAAGAAAGAAAGAAAGAAAAAAAGAGCTCAAACCTGCTGGCGGGGCTCACCGCGGGGGTATATGATTACTGCCAGCGAGCAATGAATGAGCAGGAGAGAGCGAGCGCGCACTCACAGCGCTGAGCGAACGAAACGGAGAGAGAGCGAAACGTGCTTTAACCCAGTGAGGGAAATAAGCATAAACCGACGTCCCGTCGTACGCGCAAGGGTCTGGGTGTCGTGTGGGCAAGAGGCAAAGGGAATCACTCGCTCTCTCTTTAGCACGAATGCGTCTCTCTTTCTCTCTCGCACACGCCGCACAGTGCAATGTTGTGTTGAATTGTGTTTTATTTGTAAAAAGGGGCATATCGTGGGCAGATGAATGGCGAACCGTTTTTTTGATACAAGTGCTCTGCCCCTGGGTCGCCGCTGTGATGATGTGGGGTTCGGTTCTGGGGAGGGTGGGGGGGGCGGAAGGGCGTTGAGGGCATGAAGCAGGAGAGGAGGGGGGATGTGAAGTACGAAAGGAATGTGATATCTCTGTTGGAGATGGATGGGGGGGGGATGGCTGGTGGTATGGTTGGTGGGGCGCGTGTGGCATACTTCCAATCAGTTATCGGACCATTTGTTTAGTACGCTTTAATGAAATTGTTCACTTCTTAAAGGAGGCGTGTTGCATTTACATTGATTGTTGAAATATAGCGTGTTTTCTATGGAATTTGATTATTGAAACTATTCATTTGTATTGTGTTGAGTGACGTTTGTGTAAATTATATAAACTAAAATACATCAAGTTTCTATTACTTAATTACACAATTAACAATAAGCACTACAACTTATTGTAGCTAAACTATATACAGTGTCAAACAAATTGCTTTCATATTCAATTCTGTTGACTTCACTTGTCTTTTGTCCTTCTCTTGCACACAGCTCCAATTTGCTGTGAGTTATTGCAATCGAAGTGAAAGTGATTTTGTGGCACTATTTAACGCGACCGAACCTTTTTAATAACAACCACAAAGAGCAAATAATGAAATGTATGTTTCTGTCCCCCCCCCCCCCCCCCCTTTTTTTACACACTGATGTAGAGTGCGAGCGAGGTCATGTGGCTACGCTGTGCGTAAATGATAGGGCGTTCAGGAGGTTATGTTGTACCTTGCGTTTAATGTGTGTGTGTGTGTGTCGTGCATTTTCACTGGTCAGGGTGTTGTTTTCATACAATATTCATAACGAACGGGGTATATACAAAAAAAAAGTCGTATGTCAGATTGCAATTAAACTGCTCATGGAACATTCTTCCCCACGTGGTGGCGGCGCAGCGTTGTCAGTGGAGAGCAACCCCAATTTGAAGTATGTTGAAATTATTATATTGGTTTAATTATTTGTATTGTTGTATTATTTATTGTAATGTCAACTAAAGAAAAGTAAAATCATGTTGCATTTTATAAAAAAAAACACTCGTTTTTATTTTGCGAGTTGAGCAGCACTGGTTTTAAAGCCATTCTCAATCCGCTGCTCACCAGCAGAGGCAGCAAGAGAGTGCGAGATTGCGTGCGATGATGATGAGTGAAAGTGAGAGCGAAGCAGGATGTAGATCATCGCCACAGCACCGCAGCAGCAGCATCTGCAACAGACGCGCACACACGCCGCCGCTGCTCATTGATGAGTGTTCGATAAGATCGACAACAAAAACACACACACGCACACACCTATACCTGTGAGTGGCGTCGTTGAAGCAAATGCAACCCACTTTCTCGTAAGCGCAGCATAGCATCATAGCACAAACCGCCGCCGCAACACTTACTACTTCCCGGTTTCCTCCGGGGGGAGGCAGACAAAAATCAACTTGGAAGCACCCAACTTTTGGACCGCAGCAAATTTCTCACCTGCCTGGCGATTAATGAGATTGTGCGAATTTCGTCCACTGCTGCGCGCGCTCTTTTACTCTTTTTTTTGTGCTCTCTGTTCGTTGATGAAGTTCAAGTTGTTGAAGTTGTTGTTGAGGTCGAAATAAAGTTCGATTTTAGGCAGCGTGTGAGTGTGTGTGTGGTGGTTTGCCATATTTGGGAAAGGACGGACGGATGCCACCCGACTGCGTGGTGCTTGTTGTTGCTGCTGACAGCATGAGGTCAGGGCGGACAGGGGAAGTTGATAAATTTTCATAATTGAAATACCCTGCGAAGGTTGTGCCCTTGTCAGAGATATGTTGTTTGTCTGAATGTTGAAGAGTTGCCTATACGTTTCCTATACGTTTCCTATACGTTTCCTATACGTTTTATATAAAATGGGTTAATAATATTAATATCGAATTTCACACTTATTTTGAACTTATTGTATAAAATAATACTTAAGAAAATTTTCAATTTATATTAATATTGTTCAATTATTGCAACAGACAAAAGTCATTCTTCGTTGCACTTTGTTCTTGCCTTCTTTAAACCAAACACTGGCTGCCCTCACAACCATTAATTCTATAACCGTGTGTTGCTTTGTATTACGAGTGTTTACCATTTTGAAACAACATTTCGTGCCGTTATCTGGCAAGTGTGCAATAGGAGAAGGTGGTGTGTGTCAGGAAAAGGAAGCGATAAGCGTAAAAGTTTTCGCTGACTTGCGGAGACTAGAAATAAAATACTGCTGCCGCCCTTTCTTCTCGTTGTTGTGCCTTTCGCCTTGGGCTCCTCTGAAGTTCGTCTGCTTTGCCATCAGTTTTTTTGTTGTGTGTTTCGATTTGATTTTACTTTTCTCTTCTCCTCTCAGCCATTGGCGTGACTGGTCAGGTCGCTGGGTGTGTTGTAAAAACCGTCAAACCGCCAAATGCTTATGCCCATCGCGCATTTCCTAATCACTCTCGCTGCTGCTCGCTTCCTTTCGAGCGCTCGCGAGCCCGAGTAGAGAAGCATCGATGAATAATAAAACAAAACAAAAAAGGCAGCCCTGTCCGCTTGTACTTTTTCGTTGGTCGGAAATGGTGTTTTGCACGCTGTTGTTGACGGGGAGAAGCCAGGTTGTAATCGGCGCGAGTCACGGCGGGGAGGGCATGCGACTAGAGAACAAAAAACGCATAGATCCGTAGACCGCATCGATTAGAGAGCGCCCCAGGAGGAGGGTGGGAGATGTGCAATGCAATGCTCACCATTGCCACCGCTTCCACCACCACCACGAAGTTTTGTTGCTGCACGGTTGTGCCTCTTTCTCGCCCTCCGGCACTGGGTCTCCGGGGTCTCTCGTAATGCCGCGTCCCCGGCTCTTGGTGTGCATTGGCAGGGCCTGACCGCGACCGCGAGGGGGGTCTCTCGTTCTTCCACGGTGAAGGCCACGAAGCCAGCTCAACAAAGCTCACCCCAACCTGTGTGAAGCGAGAGAGCGAGAGAGAAGGAATGAAAAATAAAACACACGAAATAACATGAGCCACACCAACTTCCTCCAGTCCAGCTCGCCTCCAGTCCCCTTCCTCTGCCTGCTGCTGACGTTTGGTTCGGGTGTTCCGAAATATGTTCCGTCTTCGCTCCGGCCACCGGGCCCGGAGAGCGCGGAAACGGGGTCAGGGACAGTGGCAAGCGCAAGGGAAGGTGGTGGTAATGCTGGCCATGGTATGGGATGGCACAAAGGAGGAGGAAGGGGGAGGGTCAAGAAAACTAATTTATTGCGTTCTTTCCTCTTCTCTCGCCCTGTGCTGTGTGTGTTTGGCGTTTGTGTGCTTGTTGAGTGGGATAATTTTTCTATCTGCGCGGTGTTCCGTTCTCTCTGTTTCGCCTCCAGTACCCTAAATCGCGTTGCATTCCATCAGACTATAGAGAGTGAGCGAGTCGAGGGATTGGGGTGTCGCGCAGCACAAGGAATAAGGGGGAAAGAGAGCGAGCGAGCCCTTCTTAAAGACGACATTAAACCAGTGACAGTAAAGATTTTGTGTTTTTCTTTGTTGCCTTTTTGCCTTTCCTCAAACAATTTTCCTTTTCGATGAATCGTATCGCTTTTTTTCTCTCTCGGGGGTTTTGAAAAGGCAAACGTACACGAGAGAGAGGTTCTGTTTTTTATCAGACCTTTATTACCGTGACAAAACATATGGATGCGGTAAATGTGAAGGATTTGTTTCTTTAAATAGTAATAACACGTTTGTTGCGCTTGTTGCATGGGTTGAAACATGAAGTTTAATATTTAAAAATTTATATTCAATACAGTTCATATGCTTTTATACATCGTTCGTCTTTGTGCAGCACTGCAAATGAAGAGGGAAGGGAAATAATAATAACAGGAAATGCAACGCAACAACAAAAAAGAAAACACAAGTTGAACAAAATACTCCAATGCCATTGTCATTTGCCTGCTGCTGCGTTATTTGTCTTCCCCTCGTGCCATGATGTGTGTGTGTGTGTGTTGTGTGCATTTACCCTTTAATATGTGACTACAAAGACTCTGCAAGGGGGAAGAGTTGTGTGTATGTGTTTTTTTTTGCATAATTCTATGTTTACTTACTCATTTAGACTGCTCGTCGTTTGTTTGTTTTATTGGAGGTTTGAATAGAAAGGTAAAGCGGTAAGGCGAAAGTAAAGTAAAAAATCAACAATAATACATGAATCAGGTCTATAATTAGATGTATAAACGAGCACTTTTTGCTTAATATATTTAATATTGCTTGTAATGTAACTTGATTACCTTTATCCGATAACGTCTGATGCAATTAACATGCATTTAATGTTGAAGAAAGTAACATAACACAAAAAGGGGAAAAACTGTATCCATTCCCTGCTGATAAGAATGCAAAGCACACGCAAACGTGAATAATACTGTGCCGACATTGGCCATAAACAAACAAACCAAAAGAAAAACCGGAAAATGGTAGCGCACGCACGAGTGCGAAATGGTGGTGATGGTTTGGTGGATAAAAGACGGAGGCAACGTTCCAGTTTCCTTCTTGCGACAAATAGGAATCGTATCAAGATAGGGAGAGAGAGAGAGACAGGGGGAGTGCCCCCCTTCAACTGACGCAGATGGCTGTGGTGGTGGCCCTTTTGGTCTCGGATGGACTGGACTTCTCCTTTCCCGCGCTACTGCTGCTGCTGGTTTATTAAAATGGGGTCAAGGCGCATAAATTTATACTACAACGCCGCTCCAACGCTTGCCCCTTCCCATTGTCGGGAGTTTGCGCGGCCAAATCGACGCCGTCATCGATTTATATTTGCATTATTAATTATGCTAAAATTTGGTGGACGAATGTTTATTCCTCCGTGTTTTGCTGTACATCGGAAATAGGAAGTTAGAACATTTATTCATTTAATGTGGTGTAACTACTCCAAAACTCTGTGCTTTAAAAAACAAAGGTTTGTGTTACTTACCGTTACGCGGTTTGACGGTGCAGCATTCTCTCCAGACCAGACCTCGCCGCCCCTTTTGACTCTGTACAGCATTGCGCGTCGCCCGCTTGTACGGTTTCACTTGTTACGGGGGGCGCTTGCTCTGTGTAACCCAAGACGCACGCTGCGTCTTTCCTCCTCCTCTCCACCACCTCCCTGACCTCTGCGTTTGGTTTTAGTGAAGCCAGAAAATGAAAAGAAAAACTTTTTCTCACTCTGCCGACACTCACCCTCCACTCGTCCCGTTTGGCATCCCAGTTGGCCGCTCCAACCGCTCCGGGAAGCCTCCGACCGCGCTCCGCTCGGCTCACTCTTTTCGCTTTCCATCGAAACTGGTTTTTTAATTGTGCTGTGTGTGTGTGTGTGTGTGTGTGGGTATGGTGCAATCATAGCAGAGTGGCAGCAACATAAAGCAAAGTTTTGCAGCTCTTTCACTCGCTCTCTCTCTCTCTCTCTCTCTCTGGTCGATAGTTTGATGATTGCTGGTTTGTGGATGTGTGACTGATGGTCCATCCGGATGATGCGCATGGTGTGATGTGCTGGGGCCATTTCATTTTGGGTTCGTTTTTATTTAGCACAAACATCACGTCCCTACAATAGGTCATAGGGAGAAAAAGAGAAAAATAGAGCGGGAGATAACAAACAATCAGAATGCAATTAGAAAAACGTACCTTTAATTTGTTAAATTGATTTGCGCAGCCGGAGAAAGTTCGCTTAAAGTTCTAACGCTCATAGTAATGGTTTTCTGTGCCAAACAACTAATTATTTCAACATACAAACTCTGTGTGGTATGTTTGGAACCGCACCGATTGGAACCAATGGCTTGGAATGGTTGCAATGTTTTATCCCCCTTCCAATCCCAATGCTTTAATTTGTTTAACCTTTGCACTCGCGCTTTTTTTGCGTGTTCTATTGCGTGCCGGTAACAGGCAAAAAAAAAAATCCAAGCACCAACTCTGGTGGTACTCTGACATTTTGATTGATGTTTGACATTTCCGATGACAGGCACAAGTGGAATGGCTGCGTTTTCGGCATGCGAGTGCGCGATGATGCGAAAGCAATAATTATACAGGATATGGTTATGGGTAAATGGGTTTTTTGCTGGGCGCTTGTTGTTGTTGTTTGCTTGGCTGTTTTGCAAAAATTGCACAGTGTTTTATGTTGTATTATTTTGCACATCATTTGGCCTTCATTTTCTTGTACATTTTTATACCAATCTGCATTCATATGTCTTATAAAATCTGTATGCAATTTAAATACGTTTAAAAAAAGGACCGTAAAAGTAAGGCGACTGATGCTAAAGCACCCCAGATAAGCACCGGTCCATGCATCGAACCAAGCAGCCTACAACAACACAACAGCACAAAAAGATCCCTATCTCTCTCTCACACACACACACACTCCCTCTCTGTCTCTCAGGCTGTAAAATAGCGAACGAATGTTTGATGAATGATTTGATCATTATCGCGCTCTTTGCATTCTGGCCATTATCCCTCCCACTTAACGAAAAGGGGGGGAGGGGGGGGGCGGACTGGGGTGGGGGAGTGGGTATAGCGATTGCAAATATGATTACTCGCGACTTCCTCTCCCCGTGCGGTAAATAGTAGTGCACCTTAAGAGGCATCGAAACCTCGAGCGAACATGCTCTTGCCATGCTGCAATGCGCATCGCCCATGCTTTTCACGATTGACTTATGCGCGTGAGACTTTATGCATGTTGCGCTTTGCATAGTATACATTCTGTAGCGTCACTTTCTTCGTACCATTAGCACAATACAAAGAAGAAAGAAGAAAAAAATCGGACGTAAAACACACTCTTCTCAACGGGCCCGAATCGGTGTTAAAAATAAAACACACATACACACAATGGGCCACCACACACACAACCACCCCACCCAGCCTGCTCGCTGCAATTGATACGCGGATGCAAATGCGTATGGTTCTTTGTGTCCTCTCTGCTGCAACTGCTGCAACACAAACATAATTTGTTTCCCTAGCTCTATCGCTAGCTTTTGTTGTGGAGTGATTTTAAAAACGATCATTTAGCCTAGCCATTGACCGCGCGTCATCTTCGAGAGGATGTAAATGAAGCTGATATTTGTAGCGCATGTTTTCACTGGTCGATGTTTTTGAAAAACAAAAAGAAGTTTGTTTGTGTTTTGCTTTCCTTTTCCACTCAAAGGGTTTTTGTATTTTTGTACGACAAAATTCAAAGAGAAGTCCGTCCGGGCTGTTATATGCGGCATTGGGAATAGTTTGCATGTGAAATAACAAAAAAAAAAAAACATTTTCCACTTATTCTCGAACCTACTTGGCTTTGGAGCAAGTTTCAGACTTTATGAATATTTTGCATCATCGTTGCTGTGTGTGCGCTGTGCACTCTTGCACTCTTATCTCATCTCCCGTGTATCTTTCTCCCCCGTATACAGATGCGTGTGTTGTGTGCACTGTTTGTTGCACTGTCGATGGCAACAGGGAACAACAACAACAACAAAAAAGTTGCGTTTTGTCTTTTGCCTTTACAGTTTTTTTTCGGATTCTAGCAGCAGCACCAGCCGCCCCAGATGTCGTCCTCGAAACGCAAAAAATAAAACCGCCAAGCAAACGAGAAGAGATGTGTGTGTGTGTGTGGTGTGTTTGGCTTGCGGAGGTCGATAACCGGTTCCTCCTCACCACCAGACACGACACTTTCATGTTGCAGACACACACACACACACACACACACTTGTCTCTCTGAGGCGGGTGACCGAAATGCTCCTGTGGCCACACACCCCGCGCGCCGCCACCGCCCCGTGATGATGTTTGCAATTTTCTCCTTTATCTGATATCTGGCGGCTGGCTGCATTTTGATATGCGATTATGGCGTGTTATGTTGGTTTAGGAAGCATAAAACAAGACGCTTTTATTGGCACACCATAATGAGCTGCACAGTAGTAGCAGCAGCGGCCGGCGTATCATAATTTGTGTGATTTTTTGTTTGTGTTTAGTTTTAATTTATGACTTACTTCTAATTGTTGTCGCCTGTTGATGAAGATTGCGACTAAACATACACAACCACACACAAAGAGTGTTGTAATCTTTAATCACGTGTTTCACTGATAAGAGATTTGTGTGTTGTGTGGGGCTCTGTAGGGGAGAGAGGTTAGGTTGCACTGGCCTCTCTCAACAAACAACGCGCACACTCTCAACGCCACGCCAATAAAGGACGGGCAAAATGCAATTAGAAGCGATAAATGATCTTTCCGAGTTGATTATTATTCGCCGTGTTTTTATGAGCTTGATAACGGCTGAATAATCGGTACGGTGCGCTTAACTCACTTACTCTAACACACCCAGATGATGGTGTGCTGTAACGTACAGTAAAAATCGAAATATCGATCGCCTTCGCTTCCGAATAGGCGCTCTACTGGCTGGTTGGCTGGGGTTGGCTGGCGTTTGTCAATTTTCCCTCGGCCAGCCGGGGCGCGCTGCCAGTGAAATTGAATGGACGGTGAGAGGAATATCTAGGTTTTCCCTTTCGGCCGTCTTGTGTGTTTTTTGTGCCCGTTGTCCTCAACATTCATCACTCCGCCGCCGCCGCCAACCGATCATCCACGTTCGAGTTAAAGCTCTTTGCTTCACCTCGCCCGCGTTGTTTGGTCTATTTTCAGTATTTTCCTTTCCTCGCTTCCTCTACTGTGCCCTTCCGCGTCCCTATTACTACCGCCCCATGCTGTGTTTAGCACATTTTCTCGACCCGTCCCCCTACCGTTCCCCGTTTAGTCATAGTCCTAGGGCCAGATATATTCTTCCGCACACGCACGCCGCCCTGCCCTCCTCATATTCCAGTTTGTGTCTGTGTGTGTTCTGTGTGAGTGCTGTCTATTTTTCCAAGCGCAATAAAATGCAACGAAAAACAGTTCGAAAAAGAAGTTAGAGTCTGTGCGAATTCCTCCCTCCCTCTCTATGTGTCTCTCTCTGGGTTCTCCTTAGCGCACTCGGAAAAGCCGAAGGTGAATAGTTCGTGAAATCGAGACGATGTTTGTAGCTGCTGTTACTGCTACCCCTTCTTCTTTCACCCACTCCTGTCAGCCGTACTCTCGGAGTAGATTAAGCCGGACCGGTGAAGAATTTTATGGCTTTTTCTCGGGGTCTCTGGTTTGAGGGTGTTTCTTTTTTTTACGGAAGGGCTGTGCTATGGACTCTGTTGTGCCGAAGGAAGGAGAGAGTTATTGAATTTCGGACAAGCGGTGGGGATGAAAAGCACAAACTAAGCAAATAAAGAGATTGCATCGGTGTGGATGAATGTGCCAAAAATGGAAATGGGGGAAAAAATGCAATAATAAACATTCTATTCAAAAAGATAAACATAATAATAGATGTGTGTGATTTGATTAACATAAATCTTTTTTTTTCTGCATCGAAGATAGTGTTTATAAATAATTCAATTTATGTATTTCAATATTGATTTATTATTGATTTTAATACTTTATCAAACATTTCTTTTTATTAAAAATAGTAAAGCTCGTCATTCGGTTGCTAGAATCTCCTTCTTTAATATTATGTACTTTTCCACTGTTTTCTTTGTGTTCCTTTAATGACCATCGAATAGTTTCTCCTTCTAAACGATTTGGCAAAGTGCGAATACGTTGTTTGAGGTTTGTTTTTCCTCCCACGCCCACCGACGGCCTCATTCTCGCTCTCTCTCACTCTCTCTCATGTCGATCAAAAGTATTCCGGCTCGCACAAAATTGTTGATCAATGCCAACGCGCGCCTCGGCTCGACCGCTGCTTCGCTGGCGTTTGCTTGTGCTCTTGAGAGAGTCGGGGTCTGTCTGTCTTCACACAAATTTTGGCATTACCGTTGGCCAACAGCCGCCCACACGTTCTCAGCTTTTATTATATATTTCCTCTGCCCTGTTGTGGTGTGTTGTGCCCTGTGCTGCCACCGTTTCCCTCACCTGCTAGAGGATTGTATTTCGGGTTTCACTCTCTTATGGGTTTTTTGTTTTGTTTTTTGGAAAAAAGTGTGTCAAAATCAACTCTATGTGTGTGTTTGCCTCTCTTCTTTGATTGTTGTGTTTGCCTAACTTTTTAACACCTCACCGATGGGGGCGAGGGGGAGCAGCCCTTCCGCTCGCTGCTGGAATATTGACGCAGACATTGACAGTTTGGGGGGAAAATATTGCGTGCGCACGTCGAACCCATGCTACATATACATATAATCCACCCCCCCCCCCCCTCCCCCCCACACAACACCATCGCAACCGAAGGAGTCACTGAACTCAAATACAAGGGGTGTGAGGACGGGTGTTGGAGGAAGGGTGGTGGTCGACTGTGTTTCTGTGACTGTGTGTATGCTAATTGATGCGGATTTTCGCAGTTTGTACCATCTTTTATTTACGCTTTTTGTTGTTGTTGTCATTGCTACTCCTCCGCCCGTTCGGCTCCAAGGGCTTTAAAGCACTTTTGAAAAGGACGCAAATGATAATCAAATAGAAAAATTAATTCAATCCATCAGTGGGTGGCGGTGATACGTTTTATCTTTAAATTGAATTTGCGTTGGTTTGATAGGAAATGGAAGAAAAGAGAGAACGCGCGTATCAAATCATCTTCCGATAAAATTGATAAGCAAAATGTTGTGTTATCGTACAACTTCATATCATGCTGCTGCGCCTGTGTGTAACCATATGTTTGTATATGTGCGTGTGTGTGTGTGTGTGTGGTGTTCTAAGTTTGCCTATATTTCTCACAAACCTCTTCCATATCGCGCACAGTGTCCCACAGTGCGTGTATTCGCCCGGCATGTGGCCAACATATATTGGCCATCCCGAAATGTGTGTGTGTGTTGTGTGATATTAGTGATTTGTGCATCGATAGCCGGCCAGTTCGCGGGTTCGTTCGGGAACACTGGTGCTAGTGGCGTGGTGGTGTAGCGTCGCGGTACTGTGTGCACTAATGTCTATAATTAGATGAATTTATTTTTATTTAACTCACTCTTCACTCTGTAGTGAGAAATTAAACAACCCAAGAAGGGGGTGGGGTGGAGGATGGTGTCCGAGCTCGAAGCAAAGACGGTGGATCAGAGACAGTGGCTTCTTCTCGGGGCACACAATTCAGCAAAGCCGGAGTCGCTCTCGCTTTCTCTTGAGAGCGAGCACACATTTAGCTCGATTCGCTTGATTGTTCCACTAATGGGATCGTTTCTTTGTGCGCGCGGCATCGTTTAGTTTTATTTTGTTGCGTTTGTTTAGCTTGCTTTTCCATAAACAACACCCTCTTGGTTAGCACGCACATTTTTATAGCTATTAATTGCAAGAACGAATCATTTGGGCATTTTTTTTAATGAAAAAATGCATTTATTTCGGGGAGATTGGACAAAAAGCTTATTTTAATTAATTTTGTGAAAAAATGATACATAAGATTCCTACTCGAATAAATTTTCTTGCTCTGTGTGTAGGGGTAGCTCAGTTATGCTCAAAATGAAACTGTGTCTTGGCTGTGTGCGCATTACAGCGCGTTCCACTACTCGCCGCTAGATGGCGTTGTAACCCGAACGCCGGAGCTCTGAGTAGCTGAGCTACACATAAATGAGCTATTTTGTAAATGCATTGAATATTTCGTTCGAATGCATTAAATCTTCACACGGCACTGTCAATTTCGGCAGAATTTATTTAATAAAATATAAAACAATGTTGAGCTGTTATATAAAAATCTCATCAAAGGTTAAAAGCTACTATAATCATCTGTAAGAATCAGGTGCAGTGTAAATGCAATGTTTGCTCTCTCTCTTCGAAAGTCGCCCACCGTAAAGCTAGTGTTAAGCGAGATGGCCTTTTAATCAATCGTGTGTAATAATAGTAATTCCATTTTTTCCCCCTTTTTCCATTTTGCTCTCTCCAGGATGAGGTGCTGGCGATCTCGGACAAGGTGATACTGCGGGCCGAGGATCTGCTGAACTGGATCGACACCGAGCAGGAGTGGAGCTGGGGCCTGCTCACGCTGTACGACGAGCAGAGTGCCAAGGATTGCCTCGGGATGACGCGACACCTCAGCAAGAACTCATCGCTGGACTTTGGCGATGTGGACAAGGAGAAGCATTCAGGTTAGCATTTGCAGAAGGAGGAGGAGGTGATGGAGGAGATCCGCACGCTCTCTAGATCTCATTATCGCTTCCGAAGTGGTGGTGCTCGATCGCCGCCGCCGTATCGTTGGTGGACTCGTACGCGTTTTCCAGCAGCTCGCAGCACACTTTTTCGCGGTGATGGCAATCGCGGCTAGCAAGCAAACGAAACGGACAGAGGAACACACATCAGTAAAGAGGAGGGATGAAGAAGAAGAAGAAGCAGCACAAAGGGTGTATAAATGTAGCACAAATCAATTAGACGATGGTGCGTGCGTTTCGGAAAGATAGCGCAGAACACACCGCCACCGTCAGTGTCTTTCGGGGTGGAATTTCACTCACTCTCTCCCGGCGGAACGCGTCGAAAGTTTTGTTGTTTTTATGGACGACCCACGGGGGCTATAAATATAGGGGCGCTGGTTGATTCGAAGCCGAGCGTCCCGGAGAACCGTTCTGCACAGGGTAGTACTACTCACTTGGATAGATAGAAGATGTTGCGCGGTACGCGACACCGATACCGCAGCATGCACTCGCACCGCTTGCGCAGCAGAATGTCCTCCTGGATGATCGTGCTGACCTCGTACAGGTTGGGACCGATCTTGCGCTCACCGACCGATTTGTAGAAGGTGCGGTGCCGTGGAAAGGGCAGCTTTATCCCGGCATAGATCATACTGGCGTCCACTCCGACACTTTCTTCCAGCTGCCTATCCGCGAACAGGACAAACAGCGCCACTCCCACCAGGACACACAGTCCTCGCACGCAAGCCATGGGGGAAAATCGGGAAAATCTCTTTTTTGGGGGGAGAGACACGCACACGCACCGCGCCGGTACTGTTTTGTTGTACGCGCGCACACAAACTGACGACGGGCGTGAATTCGCGCATCCAGCGGTCTATGAAGCGGTGTAGCGTTAGACGACGACGATGACGACGATGGGGTTGTTTTTTTTTTTCGGCGGGGTCATATGTGTGTGTGCGCGCAGTTTGCCGAAAACGCCAACGCCAGTGTTGCTCGAATTCCGCGGCCCTCGTGCGCGTTCGTGTGGTGGTGCGATCGGTGTTGTATTGCCGCTTCAAGCAGGGTGGGTGGGTGCTGCGTTTGAATGTGTGTATTGTGTTTGAATGTAGCGGAAGGGGGGCTGTGTACGGCAAGCTAGAAGCTAGAATTTAATGCACAACACGAGCACTAACGTTACTTGC
Organism: Anopheles arabiensis; assembly: GCF_016920715.1. Classification (NCBI taxonomy): domain Eukaryota; kingdom Metazoa; phylum Arthropoda; class Insecta; order Diptera; family Culicidae; genus Anopheles; species Anopheles arabiensis. The sequence continues at coordinate 93,884,121 of NC_053518.1, forward strand.
TAACAGAATCCTATCTTTCCGGAATGTGTGCCCCGAAGCAACTTCTTCACCAACAATGAAATGTGATTTCAACCTCACACCGTCATCTTTGCGTGCTGCGAAACTGAGCCAATGTGTGTAGCCGTAACTGCGCCTAGACAAGGCCGCGCACGCCCAACACCAAGACGCTCTATCTCTCCCCCACTCTCCTGGAACGGTAGGCGTTGATCGCGCAAACACACCGTGTGTTTGTGTGTGTGTTGGTGCGGTTGACGGAATGCTTGATCAGCGAATTTTATGCCGGGCCTCTGTGTGTTGCGGACAGCGGAGACGGGTGTTTATTTTACTGCTGGTGTGAAGTATACAGTGTTGATGATGATGATGGCGTGATAGGCCCCGGCTCTGATCGCGCTTGGAACGGGAGAAAGATGAGCGACGACACTGCGAACTGCCAAATTTAACGTCTTCAACACGGGAGGGGAGGCCGCGATAGACAGTATTTTGCCAACGGCAGTGGATGATGGACGAATCACTAACCTTGAGCTGTGTGTTTGTCTCGTCCCGGCTTTCCAAACAGGTGAAAACATTGTAACGAAGGTGGCAGTGCTGAGCTTTTCGCGCTACTGCCGCTACCGGTCGATGCTGAAGCGGCTCGAGGGCGTGCAGGACGCGTGGCTGCGCAGCACGCTGGTGGCCAATCTGAGCGGGTTCGTGGCGCCCGTCCCGAACATGCGCATCATGTTCTGCAAGGAAACGTTCGACTATCCCGAGCTGGAGACGCACGAGCTGCTGTGCAATCATCTCGCGCCCAAGCTGAAGGGCCGGCCGCGCGGCAAGCGGAAGAAGACGCTGTCCGACTCGTCGCAGTACACGAAGAAGGAGGGCTGCTCGGACGAGAGCGAGTCGAACGAGTCGGACATTTCCGATTACTCCTACAGCAAGGTAATGGAGGTGGCGCGGTAAAAGGGCCCCCAAAAGATTTTATTTTATTTGAAATGTTTAAAACTTCTATTTCTTTTAGGTATCTCCTGGCAAGAAGGTGATCGATCTCCACCCAACGCCACGGTACAACCCGCGCCCGTCGCGTGGCTCCTCCCAAACGAAGCAGGAACCGATCAGTGTCGTCATTTCCGCCTCGGCCGGCACGGTCAAGCCGAGCGCGGGCAGCAACCATCTGTCCCAGCGCAATCGCTCCAAATCCACCTCCAAGGCGCCAAAACCGTCGTCCAAAAAGTCGTCGAAATCGAAACCGGGCCGCAAGCCGGGCCGTGGCAGCAGCAACAACAACAACAACAACGGGGGCGGCAAGAAGTCGTCCTCCTCTTCCTCCAACTCGTCGCTGGCGGCTGCGGGCGGTGCCGGCGAGTCGGAGGAGGACGAGGAGGAGCCGGACGAGGATGGGGAGGAGGATGGTGGTGGGTCGTCGTCGACGCGCGGCGCCTCGAAGGATCGCGACCGCGAGGAGGACGCGGACGAAGACGAGGAGGAGATGGACTACGAGGAGGACGAGGAGGAGGAGGACGATAATCTGTTCCGGGTGAACGATCGGATGGGCTCGGCGGAGCGGGAGTTCCTGCAGCGGTTGCAGGAGTTCCTCGATCCACGGGCGCTCCAGTACGCGGACAGTCAGGCCGCAACGCTGAAAAATGGTACGGAAAAGCGTAACCCGTGCATTTTCTGGTACTAATTGCAATTGTTTTTTTTGTGTTTTCCCCCGTTTTCCAGTGAGCTTGTACGCGGTGTACGTGAAGGTGCAAAAGATCGGTGGCTACAGTGCGGTCACCGACAAGGAGGTGTGGAACCAGCTGCTGCAAGGCACGGGCGCGGAGAATGGCGTGCTGAGCCGGAGAAAGTACGAGAAGATTGTGCTGCCGTTCGAGAAGCATCTGCGCGAGCTGGCTGGCGATCAAGAGTCGGACGTGAAGCGCGACACGGCCCTGCTGCTGCTTGGGGACGATGAGCTGGACGCCAAGCTGCGGCTGTTGCGCGATGTGAAGGTGGAAAAGCGTGATCCGGACAGCAAACCGCACGAGCTGGCCGAGAGCAACGGGTCCGCCGGGCTGGACTATACGGTGAAGCGGGAGCTGGTGGAAAAGGAGGATAGCGCATACGGTGGCGGCGGCAAGTGTGCGGTGAAGGAGGATAGCAATGGAGCCGGCGGTGGCAGTCCGAACGGTGGCGTGCATCTCGGCATGTCGCCGGTGTCTGTGCCGCTGACCGTTATCGTTCGGCCGAATTTGGACGAGAAGGATCAAAAGTCGTCCCAGATACAGATCAAGCAGCCGCACACGACGATCACAGTGCACCAGACCACGATCCATCCGCACAGCGCCAATCACCATCACGCCGGCCAGCCGAACAGCAACCACCATCAGCCGATCAGTGACCAAAGCCCGCAGCACATCACGAACCAGATCCAGATCACGAATCAGATTCAGATCCAGCAGATCACGGTACAGTCGAACGATAAGAATGGATCGGGCGGCGGTGGCGGCGCTGGTGGTGGTGGGGTAGGATCGGGCGCTGGCAGTCCGAACGAATCGACGGGCCAGTTCAAGTACAGCTTCAAGCAGGACAAATCCGGCCAGGAGCTCAACATTGAGCCGGCCGCAACGACGCCCAAGTCCGCGTCGGCGACGATCGCTTCCGGTGCAGGGTCGCCGTCGGAGGGGGCCTCCTCGCTGAGCCTGTTCCCGTTGAACCGGCAGGGCACGGATCCGGACCTCACGATCAAGGAAGTGTCGGTGTGTCCGACCAGCGGTACGCTCTCGATCACGTCCAGTGCGTGTGTGCCGACGACGCCGTCCAAGACGAGCTCGCTGCGCCACGTGCGCATGAAGAACGATCGCAAGGGCGCCGGGGGGATGATGATGGAGGCGGGCGGCTTCATGGGTGCTAGTCAGAAGGAGAACATTCCCTTGCTGGGTGGAGGCGTTGGCTCGGCAAGCTTGTTCGGCGGTCAGAGTCTAACAACGATCACTCCGATCCCGGCGAACATGATGATGGCGGGCGCATTCCTTGGCCACGGTGGCCCTGTGCCGGTTGGAGCGGGTGGATCCATTTCCACGGGAAGGTCGGCGCTGGATCAAGATCACAGCGGCAAGCAGCAACCGATGACTGCACCGGTCGCCACGGAAGTCATCGATCTCGTCGACAGTGACAACGAAAACGACAGCTCACCACCGGCCGGCGCGTCGTCCGCGAATCGGAAGCAGGCGGGACAGGCGATGCGACCCATTCCCTCGCTGCTGCCACCGATGAAGAAGCGCAAGCTGGACATCCTGCGCGAGGGCGGCCTCGAGGTGACGCCGATCTCGAACGGTGCCAGCATTTTCTCCAGCCTCGGCAAGAGCCCCGGTCCGCCGAACCCGATGCGCATCAACATAACGGCGGAGCTGAACACGACGCCCCAGCGGCCCGAGCCGCCGAAGCGCAGCGACCACGCGCCCCGCAAATGCATTCCCACGCCGCTCGAGTTCCAGACGCACTGCATGTACACACGCACGGGCAAGATATTCGGCGACCCGAAGGAGCTGGTGCCTCCCCGGGTGCCTGCCCCCGCGCCGGATCTGCTCGATCTGACTGGCCCGCGACCGGTCGGGCTGATGATGGGCGCGATGGACAGTGCGGCAAACCTTTCCAACAAAGGACAGCAGCCGCCGATGCCCGTGATGGATTTCTCTAGCAACGCGCGGCACACCAATCGTACGGGGCCAGCGTCCCGGACGGCGCCCAGCCTGCAGATAACGCTCGTACCCGGGCCGACAAACAGCCACGGCTCGAGCGGTGGTATCGGTGGCGTTGCTCCTGGCATGGGTGGTGGACTGCCACCGATGATGACGCCGTTGAATATTCCAGTTCCAGTGCCAAGTCAGCAGGTGGCCGCCGCCGCAGCAGCAGCAGCAGCAGTGACCTCATCCACCGGTGCGATGGGACACAAACCGAAATCGAAAGCGTACGAAATAGTGCCATTAAGAGACGGTGGTGCTGGCGGTGCGGCGGCACCGATGAAAGAACCGAGCCCGAAGGTCACGATCGGTCCCTCTTCCGCGTCCTCCTCGTCGTCCGGTTCGACCAACGGTACCATCATTCCGCCACCGCCACCACCGACCGGACAGCTCGCCGGACTGATGGGACCGGGCACGTCGCCGAACAATCTGCTCGAAACGCTCGCCAACCTGCAGAAGGTGAACCCGGACCTGATGGCCAGAATACTGTCCTCGTCCGGCATCTCCAAATCCTCCATTCCCGGGCTGACGCAGCTGCTAGGCACGCTGGCCGACCAGTCGCCGCTCGCTCCACCGGCGGCCAAGAAGACGCAGCGGCGCAGATCCAACTCACAGGCTGCAGCGGCGGCCGCTGCCGCTGCTGCGGCTACCTCGTCCAGCCCCATACCTACCGCCCCTTCGCCCGGCCTACCGCCCGGAAGCATACCGCCTCCGGCCGGTGCCAGCAGCAGTATTCCGTCGCCGAACGCCACCACCTCCATGCCACCGTTCCCGATGCCGCCGGGCAGTTTGGGCCTGGTACCGCCCTCGATGCTGCACTCGTCGAACTCGCCGTCCCCGCAGCACCATCCCCCGCAGGCGGACTCGCCCACGTCCGCCAACCATCCGCTTAGCCAGCAGATCAAGCTGCTGCAGCAGGTGCAGCTACAGCAGCAGCAAAAATTCCTCCAACAGAAAGCCTCCGAGGAGCAGCAAAAGCTGCACATGTTGGCCCAGTTCTCTCAGAAACAGCAGCAGCACCAGCAACCGCAGTCCTCTCCCAGCCAGGGATCGCCAGTGTCGCCGGTGTCCACGGTCGGGGCCGGCTCGCCATTGCCCGGCACGCCACCGCTCGCGATGCCACCGTCGCCCGTGTCGGTGCCACGCATTCCCGTTGTGCCACCGCCGTCGGCAGCTGCGGCGGCCGCCGCCGTACTGTCGGGGCTACCGCCCGGAGCAGGCGCACCCTTCCCGCCACCGTTCGATCCGATCTACCTGCAGCTGTACGCGAACCCGGGCCTCTACCTGCAGAGCCTGCCGCCGGAGCAGCTGCTGCAGCTGTACAAAAACCTTCCGCAGGGCATTCCAATCACCAAGAGCTAGTCGGTCGGGGCGTCGACCGAGTCGTGCGGCATAGAGCGGGTCGCGCCGGCTCAACCCCGGTGAACAGTAGTGGAAGAGAAGGAAGAGTAAAGAAACATCCCGTTTTGCCCATTTTGTGTTCCTTAGAAGATTGAGCATGCGGAAGCGGAAGCAGTAGTAGTACGCTTCCGCAGTGATGATTGTTTTCGTATGTGTGTGTCTGTGCGTGTGCGCGAAGTGTGTGTCTGTGTGTATGTGTGTCCCTCTGCCGCGACTAGATGTATCCCCCCCCCTCCCCACGCAATGATTGTTTATTCTTTTGTTTTTAAGTTTTCACTATGCCTCTTGAAGGATATAGACCTAGGCCACGTGGTTTCGTTTGAATTATTTGTTATTTAGGTAAAATTAGTAAGAAAAATGGTTAATTTTTGAAATCACGCTATGATCACGATAATGAAGAACGAGAAATTCCCGTTCTCCCAAGTGCAGGAGAAAGAACGGGGGAATTGCATTCTCTTTTGTACACACTGTAACAAATCAAAGCTAGTAGGAGTAATAACACCGCATAACATTGAGCGCGTACTGTAGCGAAATATTCATAATTACTGAGCAAATTGAAAGTGGTCAAGTGAAAAAACAAAACTAGAGAAAGGGAATTTCGTTTGCTTGCTACTACTAGTGGAGGCGTGCGCTAATTAAGTAGAATTAAATGGAAATATGTACACGATGGTACCCGAAGCCGGCAACCGCGAGTGGCTGTAAATGTAAGCAAATGCAGCCAAGTGTGTTTGGGTGCAAAACACTAACAAAACATGATACGAAATGAAGAAAAACAAAAAACAAAACGATTTAAATTGTATATGAACCAACCGGAGAACGAAGGCGCCAGAATACGATTGAGAAATGAAGAAGCACGTGTTGCAGCTTTTCCGCATCCGTTTGTCATATTGTACGAGTGGATGAAGCGAGTGAGGAGGATGCGATGATAGTAGGACGCAAAACAACAGGCCATACATGCATACTATGCGAATAATAGTACTCTTTCTCTTCAACCGCTGCCCCTATTTCCATGTCCATACATTACGCCACAACACAAATACAAACGCCACAACAAGTAGTAGTAAAGCCTGTAGAGCGGGCGTTTGTGGAATAATTGAAATACTACGCAAGAAGCTATTTTCTTCAACTCTTTGGTGTGTGTGTGTGTGTGTATAGAAAGCAAGACAAAAAGCATCCTTTAAACGCGATGGTCACAGGAAAACATGCGTGTGTGTGTGTGTTTGTGGTGGTACAATAAACCGAATGCGAACTAGAAGATATTTGTTAAAAACACACACGATCGTACGATACCACAGTAAAAAAGCAGCAAATGATATCCTGCGCAAGGTGAGAACCGTGTGCAGCGAGAAAAAGGGCAAATAATAAAAAAAAAACCCGTAATAAGCAAACACATAACAAAGGTGAGAGTGTTAATTAATGGATGTTGTTTCTTGTTTTGTTGATAAAATGTTGAGAAAACGGTTTAATTAGTTTTTCCCTGCACCTTCTCACTTTTATAAAGCGGTCAAATAACAGGGGCCCGAGTTCTTTGAAATGTTTCAGCTCAAAATGTGTTCAACGTTGACCGCGCTTGCACTAGCTTTAGTTGGGGAAATTGTGCTGGTGAAGGCTATATGTACACGAGCGCTTCCCGCTTCTTTCTCAGCTTCTACTAACCCGAACTTTTCCTTTGCAGACATCAAACCGGACGTAGCCAACGGTGGCGATGTAACGGAAAACAGTTTTCCCTACATGGTGCAGATCCAACAGTTTATGGTGGTTAGCTACGTGCATCACTGTGGCGGTACGCTGGTAACGTCCCGCTGCATCCTTACCGCGGCACACTGTGCGGTGGAGTCGCTGAAGCTACGCGCGATCGCCGGTACGGTGTGGCGCGATTCCGAAACCCTGGGCCAGCGGAGACCGATCGTGCGGCTGCTGGCGCACGAAAGCTACGTCCAGGACGGTACAACGCAACCGTACGATATCGCGCTGGCGCTGGTGGAGGAACCGTTCGATGTGGATGGTCGGGCGATAGCGGTCATTGCACTGATGCCGGACTATTACGACCCGCCCGGGGTGATGGATGTGCTCGGGTTCGGCAAGATCGATCATGATGACACGCTGCCCGATCGGTTGCGGGTGGTCGAGTGCAGGCTGCATGACGTCGAGGACTGCCAGAAGCATCCGTCCGAAGGGACGCTGTGCGTGGGGAATCCGGGTGCGACCGCCTGTCAGGGTGATTCCGGTGGGCCCGTCGTCGGACGGATCGATGGGTCGGATTGGTTGGTCGGGGTGGTATCGTTCGGTATGAAATCGTGCGGCACCGGACCGATCATCTGTACCGATGTGCACTTGTACAGGGAGTGGATCGGGCAGAGAGTGTTTGATTTAAGCGTGTGGAGCGAGGAGAACGAAGCCGACACAATGATTGATGTGTATGTTCAGCATTACTTATAAATACATTTATTGGTACAATCTGCTGGCGGTGACGGTTCGGCGGCCCCTTCACAAACACAAACCCTCTGCTGCTCAGTGGAGCGACAACTACACCACGGCTGCGCGTGTAATTGTTAATTGTAAAACAAGCAATTCGACAGCACCACAAAACACAACACTCGAATCGATTTAAATTGCCGACGATTCGGCACAATACAAACGGGCCTACCAAAGGACATCGGGACCATTTTCAGCGGAATGTCCTTTTTACACACGCCGTGGAAGAGGACATCACCCGGTAACGTAATTAACCGCATCGTAAATGCCTCACCGAGCAGCTGCGTGATATAAATTAAATAAAGGAGCAAAGGTGGGTCATACGACCTCCTCCCCCCCTTCCAACCACAGAACAGCTGAAAGTTCAAACAGATATTTGATCGGGTCGGTCGAACCACTGCTGCTGCTCTTTTTTCAATTACACACCTAACCTAACCTAGAATCTAAATAGTTGCACGTTGCAATGTGCCAATGTCCCAGTATGCGCGATTTATGTTTGAGGTTGATTACCGCGCTGCGGTATAAAATATTGACCGAACGGCAACAGCACCACCTCGACAAAAAGGGCGCGCGTGTTTGTGTGTGGGAAAATTAATGTTTTACCACCATGTAGGAAATTAACAACGAAAAAATTGTCAAAAATACACACAAAAAAGAGAGATTCCGTCAGTGGGAGGGAGCCCCACAGAGAGCGCACTTCGGTAACCACCGCAGTCGGGGTGCATATTTATCAACATTATTGTAGGCACTTTTTTCCCATGGTGTTTTTTTGTTCTTCCCTTATTCCGCTTCAGATGAATGAATATCGCGGTGGGCTTTTGGTGGATCGTTGCATCGTCCCGTCCGGATCGGTTTTGATGGTGCCCACCGTCCCCATGCCGGCCATCTGCTCACCCAGCTTGCTGTTGGAGGCTGCAGTCGTCTGTGGAGGGAGGCAAAAACCCCGATACCGGTGTCCACGTTAATTAGGTTAATTATTTGGAATACAATTTATCACCACCAGTTGTTCCCTCCATTCGTTCAACGGCGCACGTTGGCCACACACACACATACATACCTGCCCGTAGAGTGCGATTGGGGTGCTTGTGGTGATGATGCCCGTCCCCATGCCAGCACCGATGCCATTATTCTTCGGCGTGTCGGGGACAACAGCGGCCGTGACGGCGGTGGTCGGTGTTGTTGCGCCGTTGCCCGCACCGGAAGAGTGATGGACGCGTGTCAGCGTAAACTTTTGCTGCTCGTACGTGCGCCGCATCGCGAGTGCCCGATTGCGCTGCCAGCGGAGATAGACGAAGGTGGCCAGCCCGATGGCGAGCAGCGTCACGAGCAGGATCAGCAGGATCAGGTTGTTGTTGGTGGTGAGCAGAAAGACGGGCAGGCAGCCGGCCAGCAGCAGCAGGATGATGGCGAGCGCGAAGAAGATGCCCGCCTTGTAGCAGCCGTAGTGTTTCTCTGCCGGGTGGAACGAAATTAGGTCACTCGGTGTGTTGGTGTGTGTGTGTGTTGGGAAATATGGGAAAAAAGGGAAGCATAACCATTTAGCGCCACAGCAAATAACCGTTGCGCGTAACGACTTTATTACTTTGTGCAAGTTTCTGACTGACAGTTGTCACGCATCACGGGTCGATAAAGCACGGGGACGGGGAGTCGTACGTGAGTAAATGTGCAAACAAGAGGAGGAAGTGCCTATTCTCATAATCGAATTAATATGATACGTTACACTTCAGCCATTCTTTATTAAACTTAACATTCCTGAAACACATCCTATCTATTTACATTGCCGATCACATTCCCGGATAATCGTAGTCCTGGTTTTCCGACCGCTCCAAAATGTCCAGCTGCGCCTGTACGTAATCGAGCGTCTCCAGCAGCTCGAACCGGCCCTCGTACAGCTGCTTCTCCGTCAGCAGCGTTTGCACTGCCTCTATAAAGTATCGCTGATCAAGGCCAACCGAGGCATTGTAGCGCTGCTTGACGACGTCGATCATACGCGATCGATCGGATGCATCAAACTCAGCCGCGATCCCAGCAACGCCCGACAGCTCTTCGATGATCTCGAGGAACTTGTCCAGCTCGCTGGCGATGAGGTTGGCGATGGCATCGGAAATCTGGAGCGGTGCTGAAGCAGCTGCTGTACCGTTGTCGATGAGATCTTCCGCTGAGGAATGTGAAATACTTCTACCCATAGCTTCATTGTCGGTTGTATTAGCTTCTTGAAATCCTTTCTCAGTGGTTGAAGATTCTTCTGTAGAAGTTTCACCCTCTTCTGTGTAATCTGAACCATCGAGGATCTCATTTCTTTCTTGAGTTTCTTGATATATTTCATCGTAATCTTCGGTGGCAAAATCAAACTCTTCAAGAATTGTGTCTACATCACTGTCTTCTGTCGAATATTCAAACACCACTTCATGTTCTTCCACACCTTCAATTGCATTTGGATCTTCGATTGAGTTGTAATCTTCACTTACCAACTCATACACATCCAAACTTCTTGCTATCGCACCATCGTCTGGGAAATATTCCACCACCTCTTTAGCTGTTTCGATCGCATTCCTCTCCACTTCCTTCATGTCTTTTTCGAGCTCGTTTATAAGATCGTTATTAGCATCCTCGGGCAACGATGGTTTCAGGTTCCAAAACCGCCGTAACGTACGCACTAGCACCGGTGCAAGCAATCTGTAATCGTTCGCCAGCTGTACCTGCATCGCGCTGGCAACGGTCCCATCCGTACCGATGCTGTAGATCTCCTCAAAGCCTTTCTCTCGGCGAAGTTTACGCTCCAACTTGTCGAGAAGTTCCGTGTTGGTAACGCGCTCAATGACACGCTTGAATGCGGGACTTCCGAAAGCCCACGGGCGTCGAAAGGCACGAAGAACCTTGCCGATATAATAAAGCTCAAGAAGCACTTTCCGTTCTTCACGTTTCTCTGTGATCGTTCTTGCTTCATCGTCATCCTCGGCCACTCCGTACCAATCACTTTGAAGATCACTTTCACTTGCATCAATCGCTTGGATGAGCACTTCTCGTTTGCGGCGCGAAATAACGTATCCTTCAACAAGACAATGCACCAACACAAGCCAGGACAACAGGAAGAGGTTCGATCTTTTCATTGTGATGGTCAAAGGGGAACTGATGTTCAGAGAGCTCATAATGTGTTTATGACATTTCTAACCACAAGTCGAAGAGCGACAGGTAACAGAGTTGAGGTAGCGAGAACGCCTTGACGATTCTTTACCTTTATCTACCCATGAATACCTGCAAGTATTCTCATTACCTAGAAAATGGTTACAAGAAAAAATCATACCCTGAAGTTTGAAACGTTTTTTCCTTTCTTTATTAAAATATATTCCTATATGTACATCTTTCTAACAGCGACAAAGCAAACTCACGTTGCAAATGCCTTTCCCACCAACGTTCCTACCCACTTCCAAAAGTTTCGCTTCACATTTGGGAATGGCTCCAACGGTACGCGTCCTACCGTATCCTCTACAGCTTTAGGAATCTGCTTTGCTTTCACTTTTTAAATCTTCCTCAACTTCAGCACCCTGTGTTACGCTATCCTCGCTATCTACGTCCACGTTCTCGATCCTCGGCGTATCCTCCACGGCAGCATCATTCACTTCAGAATTGCCATCATCGCTATCTGCGTCCAAGTTCTCGATCCTCGGCGTATCCTCCGCGGCAGTACCATTCACTTCAGAATTGCTATCATCGTTATTCGCGTCCACGTTCTCGATCCTCAGCGTATTCTCCGCGGTGCCACCATTCACTCCATAATGGCGTGCGAAATAGTCATCCTCCTGTAGGACGTTCGTCGCATCGCGTGCTTGAGTTTGCTGTACCTCCAGCTGTGACTGCAGGAACTCGAGCGCAGCCAGTAGATCGACACTTCCACGCGTGAGCTCCTTGGTGTTGAGCAGCTTAAACACCGCCTTCACTAGATCGAGCTGATTCAGCCCGACGGTAGGCGAGAAGCCCTGATTAATCCATCCGATCATGCGCGTACGATCGACACGATCAAACTCCTCCGCAACGCCATCCACGCCCGATAATTCCTCCACGAGCAGCAGGAACTTGTCCAGCTCGATGGCGATCAACTCGCGGGCTGCCCGTTCGATCTGATCGTTCAGTTGCGCTGCTGATGGCGATGACTCGGACACTGTCGTCGACGTTTGCTGGATGATGACGACCGGTACTTGTGGCTGCTGTTGCTGGTGCTGGGGCCGTCTACGGTTGGTGGGGCGGTTGGTGTTTCGACGTCCTTCGTCAAGATCCTCCGAGCCGGGTGCCTTTTCGTACTGAGCCTCGTCGAAAGTGTACGGTGACGGTTCGGTTTGGTTTGGAATGTCTTCCGAGGGCGTTTCTAATTCAGCACCGAGCCAAGGCACTTCCGCCACCGGTGTAGTGACTTCTTCCTGGTTGTCTACAAGAGCTTCAAACACCATATCGTCGGGAATCTCTACCAAGGCTTCCGGAGCAATCGTATCTGTTAGTTCCGTGTTATCATCTAACGAGGCGGTTGGGTTCTCATCCACGGGCTCCTCGAAATTTTCTTCCGGATTGTTGTCCACAAACTGACTCACGACCATGTCCTCGGGAATATCTTCGGCAGGGATTGGGTTACTTTTCCCATCAATGTCTTCGTCGACCTCACTGTTCACAAACTGATCCACGACCATATCCTCCGGAATATCTACAGGGGTTGGGTCATCTCCCTCGGTAACCAACGGGGCAAGCGTACCTTCCTCGGAAAGAGAAACTTCCACTTCCTCAACTGAATGCGGCTTTATATGCTCATCAACACCACTCAACGATTCAAACACCATATCCTCTGGAATCTCAACGTGCTGCTCGGCTTTCTCCTCCACAACTTCCGGCTCAAGCTCCACCACAGGATCATCCACCAGCAGCACCGCGTCATTCTTATCGTCGATCAAATTGACCGGTTCATCGTCATCTAGCGCTTGGATGCTGCTTTCGGTGTCATCCACTTCATTCACATCATCCCCATCCGTTGCTCCATACACACTGGCCCACAGAGACGAGGATGGTTTGTAGCCCGGGAACATGTTGTAGTACGCTTCGGAGTTGAACGTGTGCGGCCGTGGACCCCACTGTATGTTGTTCTGCTCCCAGCTTGGTTCCTTCACATCCGCCCACTGGTACTCTTGGTGCAGATCGTTCTCACTCTCATCTACCGGTACGATCGGTGGCGGATGGACGACATCGAGCTCGGTGGGTTCGTAATCTACCGGATCCTTGGGGACAGTCGCATGCTTCTCGACAACGGGGACTCCATCCCCTTCCAAGCTGTTTACCGCTTGCTGCAAACTCTTCCACTCTCGCTGCTGATCGAGCAGCAGTTCCCCGATGACGTCTTCCTTATCGCTTATTTTCAAGCCATGCTTCAAGCTCAACAATTTCCGCAGCGTTCGCACAATGATAGGGGACAGCAGCCGATAATCGTTCGCCAGCTGGACCTGCAACGGATCGGGAACGGTTCCAGCGGCTCCGATGCGGAAGATTTCCTCAAACCCATTCTCCCGGCGTAGCTGTTGCTCCAACTGATCAAGCAGCTCCTTGTTCGTAATACGTTCGATAACACGCTTCAGTGCCGGACTTCCGAAAGCCCACGGGCGTCGATAGGCACGAAGAACCTTGCCGAGATAGTACAGCTCAAGCAGCACCTTCCGCTCCTCTTTCTTTAGTGGGAACGTTCTTGCTTCATCTTCGTCCTCCGATGCCACCTCATACCAGGCACTGTGTACATCACTTTCACTTGCATTAATCGGTTCGATGAGCACTTCTCGTTTGTGGCGCGAAATAACGTATCCTTTGGAATGGGAACAGATAAACAAACACCACAGCACGACGGTGAAAAGCCTCATCGTGAAGCAAACGGCATGAAGGAGGCTTGCCAACAAACTAAAATAGATGTCTTTTTAAAGGCTCTATTTTATAGGGAATATGGGGGAATTTGGAAGCCTGTTGCTTGAAGGAGTTACCTGTGGAAATGTTCCTTCTCTTTCGCTTCAAGATGCTTTCAGCTCTGTGTTGATCAAACGGGTAAACAATGTGCAGAAAAATCCCAAAACATTGCCATGGACAGGGTAACGCCTTTCGTCTAAAGAAAGTGGTTTTTGTCTGGTTAAAACCCACAAAATTATGAGTACCTGATGGCTCGTTCTTTTCCCAAGTTTCTGCATTTTTTTCAGAGACCGAAGTTGAAGCTTCTCCCTATTGGGGTATTATTTCCAAGTTCTATAGGCTGATTACACTCTTTCGGTTTAGGTAAAGAGCAATGTATTCGCATGGAAATTTTCAATCAGGCAACTCTTCACATCATACCCACCAGAAACAAAGCGAACTCTAAAATTCAAAAAGAACAGGCTGCACGGGCGCATTAATTAAGCTCTCAACGGTTGCATTTTCCTTTCCCATTTCGCCACGGATGCGTCGGATGTGCCGGTGCTCAAACTCAAACATTATCGAATCGGTCCAATTTTCATCCTCTTTGCTCGTGAGTTGAGTTGAATAGAAAGGGAGCAGACAAAAGAAAAAAAGACACAGATTCATTGCCTTAACGGCCAGTAACAGTCACCAGGTTGGACAGACACACACACACACACAGTGGACTAATTAAAACCTATATTTTCTGCTGACCGAATTCAACCGAAAGGACGACCGAACGAACGTGGCGGATTCATCCCGTAATCAAGTGGGGAGTGAGACCTGGCGGGAAGGAGTGGTTGAAAGGGGGGGGGGGTCTAAATTACAGGACTCAGGACTCAGGTTTTACCCTCCCGCAGGGGTGTTTGCATGCCATGGAGTATCCGGAGCATTCACACGTAGACAGAGAGACAGAGACTGCGAGGCTATCTTCAGCTGGGTGACATCCGGTCAGCGAAACGACGGAAAGAGCTGGCAGGAATACGGTGAGAAGCGGTATCCGGTACACGAAATTTATTCTTTTCAATATCATCCAACAACCCAGTAATAGCCAGCAAGCGCTAACAGTAGCAGCAGCAGCACCAGCTGGACGACGGATGGACGGACCAGCATTCATTTGGTACGATTTTGTAACATGTTTCGACAAATGTTCCGCGCCACCTAGGGAGAAGAATCTTTGTTGGCGCCGGGGATGTCCGAACGCAAAAAGCTGCCCTTTTCGCAAGGGGGAGGTTAAAGTTCGCTCCAATCTGAGGGTTGGGTGAGCTAGCCAGAATCAACGACAGCACAGACACGGCGGAGCATTGCCTTAAAGGGTCGTCGGTTTTTATTGCAACTCTGGGCGGGCGGTGGTGGTCATCATGTGGCGTACACCCACCCCCTCCCCTCTGCACCACCAAAAAAAAAGGGACGAACTTTTAATTACAATCCGGCCCCGTACAAAAGGCGCCCGTGGACGAATTCCGCCGGAAGGACGAAGCCAAACGCCATTGTCGCCAGTTGTGTCACGCTTGTGTCGTGTACGGCTTTTGAAGACAAACGGCAAGTGTGGTGCCGTGTGTCGGGGAGAAGAAGTCAAAGGATAAGTGAAAGGTTAATTTGCACAGAGGGAGAAGAAGAAGAAAAAGACGAAAAAGTGCTGCCCTTTTCCCTGAATTCGTTTGTCGCCATTGGTCATTTTCGGTGTCTGGTCCGGGCGTCTGTCTGGAAGTTATCAGCCACGAGGAGGTGTGCGAGGTACAAAGGAAAAGCAATGCTGTACAACTGTTGATATGTTCGTTTCGTCGGCCTGGACATCACTCATCAGTGATCACCGATTAGGCCGGGGGGAAGGGGGGGATTAATTAGCGTGCAGTGGGTGAGAGCATTTGAAACCTGGAAGACTAATGGAGTTTTTTCCAGCATCCAAAACTTAATTAGACTTTGAAATAATAGTTCCTATTTCCTAAAACAAAACACATCGAAAGGAATGGATCGATACATAGAAAGCGGCTCGCTGCACCGATCGGCTAATTAAGCAACATAACGCAACCTGTCCATAAACGTCCCCAAGGCAATCCCTCCTGGTCGTAGTAGGCCGGACCATGGAGCACCATTGCTCGGTTGGGAAGTCGGGAAATTTCGATTTAACGCTCGCTTGCTTGCGTCGTCCGGGGCAACCGGCGATGGTGCAATGTCGCGAATTTGCATTCACAACTCCCAGCTCGCAATGTTCTCCTCCTCCTCCTCCTCCTCCCGCTCTTTGTTAGGGCAGTATAGTGCAGGAGAAAATCGTCATCATAACAGCAACAGTCGTTAGACTGACCGACTTACTCCGACGGTGGTGTGTGCATCGGTATTAATTTCGTACACAGCGCGGCAACACATGTCCGTAATGTAACCCTCCCAACCCCCTATTCCTCACCCCCCCCCCCCCCCCTTTACAAGGCCACAGTCTTGTAGTAGTAGTGGTAGTTTTGCCACGACCTAACATCTCGGTCATCGCTCCTCCGTTCTGCCGGAAGCTGCAACATCGCGGCAACAAACATGAAACCGCCGGGCGCCCAAACAAGCCCACCCAATTCTCGGACGGTTTCGGTGGACGAGTGGACGCAGGAATGGAATTTATTGGATAACGAGTATCGCGCGGTTGGACGACGGGTTAGTAGTTTAACAAGTTTCTAATCAGCCCTAGCCCGGGTTGGGACGGGTCAGGTTGTCGTTTGGGGACGGGGTGGAGGTTGGTACGATTGAGCAAAGGTTCTCGATGTGCACGATCCAGCGCTACCGTAAGGCACGGGGACGAGGGGTTTTATTTCGTGGAATAATTCCATGCCGCCGGAAGGTATATTTTTGCAATAAAAATTGAGGGAAGATCAAGACATCAAATTAATGTTCAAAGTTACTCATTTCTGAGTTGTGTCGTAGATGTTGTACAGTCATCTTCAAAGGGGGTCATATTTTTACTTCCGTCACGTTTTATATAAACCCTCTATTCAGCCTTCACCGTGTTCAAGTTTTATGCCCCAACCATTCAAACTCCGGTGAGAGCTTTTCTTTGCAGGGCAATAAAACAACCGTCATCATCATCATCATCAAACCGTGTGCCGTGTCCAGTGTCAGGCACTGTGTTCAATTGCACCAGATGACGACGACGACGACGACGGGGTGCAACAATTTGCTACACGCTACGCGAACGATAATCTTCATCCCAGCAGGCGGGATGAACTTGTCCCCCCCGCACATTGATCGAAGTCATCGATGAGGAGGATGTAAAACTCGTCGCAAGTACTGGCCTCGCGCGCGCGCTTGTATGTCATGTTGCCCCTGGAAACAGCTCCCCCGACTCTCAGTTTGACACGTACGATAAGCGAACGGACTGCAGCAGTACTGTGTTACCTGTTACGTGGGTATTGCTGTCCGGTCCGGTGGAACTTCCGCTTCCGTGGCCAGCAAACGAACAACAGGACGCTGGACAGGGCATTTTGTAATTGGTTCGGTGAGCAGTGAGCACGAAGATATAGCAGTTGTAGTACTACGTTGGCAAAAAAAAAAAACAACCAAAACTGCTTGCTGCACTTGGTGGATGGCTAAAAGCTTGCTTGGTGTAACTTTTCCCCTGGTAGTAGTAGTTGGCCGTCGGTTGTTCTGTTGCTGATGTTCACAATTAGATGCGCCATGCGCATTAGCTCTGTCGCACCATTCGAAAGGCGTCTCATCTAAGGGGATCTGCCGTAGCGTATCGTTCAACTTCTCCAACGGCTCATCACTGAACGCCAAAAGCACCAAACTCCAGGCCAATTCCAATTAGTCTGGTACACGTTTACACACTGGCCGCACTCGGTGTGCACTCGGAGGCATTTCAAACACACGCACACACACAGGGTGACTCCCCAATTACATATCACACTCACTGAGGATCGCTGCGGATGACCCAAAACACTCGAACTCGGGGAAGATTACGGCTGTGATGGCACTGACAAACCTTCAACCGTCTGTCACATTGTTGTCACCGTGGATACATGCGCACTCTCCGGGGTTCGCTGCCTACTTTACCACTCCGCTAAACTTGAACGCAAATTTGCAAACTTCAAGAAAGTGAACCACCCCAAAAACGTAGCTGACACCACGACAGAGTGGCCTCGGCGGTTTCGATGACGACGATCCCCGGTAACGGTTGTTTTGACGCTTGTTTCGCTTGTGTTTTTTGGTGAGCGCGCGAGGGAGGGGTTGAATGCGTCGTCCGTGGAGCCCCTGTTCCCACCCGAAATTAAAAGCCAACCTTTCCGTGTTGCTGGTCTAGTGTGAGGAAGGTAATTCGTGGCTAATCAGCACGCTGGGTTGTGTATGTGCAATGTAGGCCACCGTGGTAGCTGAGATTTGGCCACCGTAGGAAGGTGTGTAAGCACGCGTATGTAACCCTAAACTCGATCGTGCCACCAAACGGCTACGGAGCGACCGACACGCGCGCTCGTACCGATCGTACGTTTTCGAGCAACCGAGCAGAACTGGAGAAGGCGCGCGCGTGTGTTCTCTTTGTGCGGCGTTAGATAATTCCCCCCCCTGTTTTCGCGATCCCGCTGGAAGAGTTGCCCCAAGATCTGAGCGCTCCCGCAGCTCGCTCACTCTCCGACGGGGCAGGTTTGTTGTTTTGATTTGCTGGAAAGGGAGGTCTTTCTGTAGCGGCCGGCATCTTCAACACACACACAGATACACCCATCTTGGGGTCTCTCTCTCTCCCTCTCTGTCTCGGGAGATGAAAGCCGCGACGTCTCTTCGGCCGGGAGAGTGGCGACGTCTTTGGAGAAGATGCCCAGAAGATATCCACGATCTAACAGCTGACAAGCAAATGAGCTCTTGTTTGGGGGATCGGCCAGTGTACGCTCTCCCGATGTGGTTGAGTTCCCTAGGAGCCGAGGTTGAGTTTGTTGTTGACGTGGGCAAAATTCCAACGCTAGAAGACTCGAAGATCTCTTCTCTCGCCGTTCCTCCCATCCCTTTCGGAGTAACTTTCCCCCTCCGAAAGTGGGCCAACGAAGGGCTCGGGAAGACAGGTGCTGCTTTGCCACCCATAGGGGAAAAAGAAAACCAACTAAACACAAACCACAGAATGTAGGTGAAAAAGTTGTTGGTAGTCGAAATGTAAGCCTTCGCTCTGGGCGACCGACAGTTCGAGGGTCAAGGCGAGCGAATTGGGCAGGCCAAAACAAAACGCCAACGTCCCGGAATGATGTTGATGGGCTGGGTGCAGGTGCCAACGGTAAGCACGAGTACGTTCATTGCCCGTACAGTAACATCCCTAGAGGCATGGTGGGATGGAAAATGTTTGTGTTTAACGTTTCTTTCTGCACAGGAAACCAAGAAGGGTTGTTATGTAAATATTTTGCAAGAGTTTTTTTTGTTGCAATTAATTTTTGTGGATTTGCGTGCATCAACTTTAACTCCATCCAATCCAGCGAGCTTGAAAGGTCTGTGGGAAACGCAATCGCTGAGCTTTAAATTGTAATTTTATTTCCCTTTCTCTGGCTTTAACTTTTACGACTATGAAGTAAAGCCTACTCACTGTCACATTGAATTGTGATTGTGTCTTGTGAGGCACCGTTTTGGAGTTGGCATTCACTTACGAGCGCTGGAAAAGAGAGGCGAATTTCCTGCAAGAAGAAGTTATCTCTGCTTTCATAAAGTTTAGTTTGTGATATTATTCAACACACTCACAAAGCTTAATGAGCGATGAATAGAAGCGAATTACTAAAAACAGATACGGTTTATTGAAATTGAAGGTTGCTTACGTCTACCAGGCTCTTAAACAATTAACGCGCATTCACTCACACGTACACACAAATGCTCGAAACGGTTCCTAAAACAGCTTAGCTTATCTTTTTCCACTACTACGATTGCGTCTTAAATCAAACTATTCCCTATGTCATTGTTATGTACAGATCACTGGCTAACTACTAACACACTCAGCTTCCAGCATCCAGCATCGTCATCAACACCGCCTACAAGATCTCTGCCCGGTTCGGTTCGATCGTAACGCGCGCATACGGACTGTTCGCCCCAACCGTGCGCAGCTGTACGTGCGGCTTGGGTCTTATAGCCCGCACGATCAGGAAGATACCGATCGACACCAGAATAATTAGTAGAATCGCCAGCAGCACATTGAACACCGTGTAGATCCAGAACTGTTCCGCACGGCACTGGAACTGGTGTGGATCGATCGTACCGAAGCGCTTGTCACGCAACGCATTCGGCTTCACGCACACGCCGAGCGTCATCAGGTTGGGCAGCTCGCGCAACCAACGCAACTGACAGTCGCAACGAAGCGGCGCACCACGGATGTCTAGTAGGCGCAGATTCTCGAACGCAAACTGTAGCGTCGAGTTGAGCGTACGTATGTTGGTGCCCTTGAGGATGAGTCGCTTCAGTTCCGTGTCCGTCTCGTTGCGAATGACGTTTTGGCCGAAGACGTGCGGATGGATGGTGGAGAGGTTGCGTGATCCTTGCAGATTGAGCATGGATAGCCGGGGCAGCCCGTACAGTGCGTACTCTTCCAGGGTGTAAAGAATGGGCATGTCCTGCAGGATGAGTGATTCGAGGTGCAGCAGATGGGGAAGGAACTTTGCCGGGAGACTGCGGATCGGTGTGCCGCTGATGTCCAGGTAGGCAAGCTGTTTGGGAAGCTTGCTGAGCTGCTGCAGCCGGTTGTAGCCAAGCAGAGCCCGCTCGAGCCCGACACCGCTCGAGAGGTTTATGTCGGTCAGGTTACAGCGCTCCATTTCCAGCACGGCCAGTCGGTTGGTGACACCGAGCCGAAGGTACAGGTCCGCCTCGGTACGATTGAAGAACGCTCCCAGCGAGTTGTTGGACAGTTTCAGCTGGCTCAGGTGCAGTGCGTTCGAGAATGCGTTCACCTCGATCTTGGCGATAAGGTTCGAGCTCAAATCGATCAGCTTGAGGTTTGGCAGGCCCGCCAACGCGTCCGTGCCGAGCATCTCGATGCGATTGCTGCTTAGATCGAGCTCCTCCAGCAGCGACACATTGCCGAACACCTTATCGGGGATGGTCGTTATCTGGTTGTGGCCCAGGTTCAGATAACGCAGCTGCTCGCCGGCGAGGCGCGGCACGACCGTCAGTGCGTTACGCGATAGGTCCAGCCGGACTGTGCCCTGGGGCAGCTGTTCGGACGATTCCTGCCAAAAGCCATCCCCAAGCTGATGCTTCCGGCAGTCAATCTGAACCTCGGGCAGTCCGGTAGGGGAGTTATGCACATCACAATCGCAATACTGATCATCGTCCAGGTCGGTGGGGTCTTGGAGGGGTTTCTTAAAGTGACAAAGATGCGAAACGACTACCCGCACGTCCGCCGGAGCGTCTGTGGCCGGTGCGACTTCATCCTCCTCAGCACGTAACACTTGCAGACAGCAGCCCACAAGCACGAACAGCAGCAGTGCGGTTCGGTTCATTTTCACCCAACGAACGAACGAACACTTTCTGTTTCTCAGATCTAATCTTCCGTGGTTGGAGACGAGTTTTTCATTAAAATTATCACAGCACAAATCAAATATTTGACTACAGTGTGGTGGTGGCGGTGGTGTCTTGCAAACCACAGCACAGGTTGTACGTGTGACGGCCGCACTTTTTAATCGAAAATAATTAGTATTCACAGACACACACAGACGCACAAACACAATGATGATTTGCTCTGTGTTTTTATCACAGACTTTGCACACACTGGAGTTGGCGTTTCACTTGCGCTTCAATAGGTAGAAATCGATGCAGTTCCCTTGGCGTTGATTAAAATCAGCCCAAAGTTCACCAACGTCAACCGCACACTGACCCGAACACTGTGCCGAAGGTCTTACTGTACCACCCTACTCCATCAAACCCTTAGATCTTATATCGCATATATTTAAAGAAAAAAAGCTGTTCTTTGCCAGCCACTGTGGTTCCTGTGTATCGTGTGCGTTATCTTTCGTGTTAATAGTACAAAACCGAAAAAAGGGCCAAGATGTGGAATGAAGCAAACGGAGCGACACTCAACAGTGTTGCAACGGCCTCGGTGTGATATCGGCAACTGATTAGGGTGCCGTGGCCGTTCCTGCAAACCTTATTACGGGCTGGTTCTTATCAGCAGTCGCCAGTTGCTGGTGTTGGTGCTTGTTTGAGTAATCGGCGTGGAGGCGGGGGGAAGGCCATGCAGAAAGGAGGATTTTGAAAAATGCAACTGATTCATGCGGACATCCGGGGGAACGTTCCGAGAAGCAGGCAGTTACGGAAGGTGACAGATGTATGTGTCGGTGATTATTTGCACCTTTTGGGACGCTTGGTAGTCGGTTGGGACGTTATCCAATGCCTTAAACCGTTAGCAAAATTCGATAAAATTAATGCTCGAGAACGATCCGGGAGTGTGGGGCTCGTGACTTTGATACGAATCTTATCGGCGGGCCGAGAAGTGGCTAAGGTGTGTTTGCTTTGTATTTTGGGGGGCAGCTGGTAACTTTGAACTGTAGTTCGTGAATGGTGAATATTCATGCTCGATGGTATCGTTGGATATGTAACAGAATTACTGATAAGCTTTTTTTTCTCAAAATAGAGATTAAATAATTGATATGGACGTAACACAATAGCTAGATCTAGTGCACAATCCAATTAATGACTTTGAAAAAAGAAAATTGCTCGCATAAGAGTGCGACAATCACACTATGTGGATAATTAATTTCTCTCCTTAGTAGTTGCAACAACTCCCATTCCGCTGAGATGGTTGGCACAAATCCTCAGTACACACGTGAACAATGTATTTTCTTCCTTCTTCTCTTCCTCTGTTAGCCTGCTCGTGACCTTTTTGTCATTTGCCATATCCTTGGAACGCCTTGCTCTGGGCCCCGGGACCAGACAAAAGCTGTCAATCTGGCTGCACAAAAACGTGACGCATGTTATCTCGCAGCGTGTCGCATATCACCCGGGTCGCACCCGGGTAGATCTGATGCGATTGATGTGAATATTGCTGCCCTGTTTGCTGGGCGAAATGGATTTATTCGTTCGCCCTTTTGTCTCCGCTCGGACCCGTCGGATGGATGGGTTTTAATAGGTTACATAAATAATGCTGGAAGAATCCTGCAACGCCTCTCTTATCAGTCCGTAATGGGGGTTGTTGGGGGATGGAAGATACAGAGGTGGAGATCACTATTGAACGGGAAAACATGTCATTTGTTACGGTAACATTGTTACACGGCAGTGCTGGCGTAAGCCGAGCCACGCAAAGACTAGCCGACATTGGCAATGGAGGTTTCCTTCTCGATCTCTGATTTTCAGTTGCGTGAGGAAGATGGATGAAGTTTGCTCTGCGATGGATCGTCTGGAGGTTCATTTTTCTCACCCATCACCCCGTTGGTGAATGGATGGATTGACTGGAAAGGCTTCAGACCAGCACATGTACTGGGAAAATGTGAAGCAGTGTGGGGAAAACACACACACAGTCATTGTTCCCTTTTGCTTGTTCGTCCAGGTGTTGCTCGCTTTCATACCGACCGGGCAGTCAAAGTGACATGAAATTGTATCCCATCCTGTGATGATTGGCTTCCCGGAATGGTCCAGGACTATCGGAAGGGCCTGCTGGTAACAAACAGTAACAGGAGCAGTAAGTTCTTTGGGGTTAAAATCCAATTATTAATTATATACATGCGTAATGGGAATACATTTGGATCATGTGGACGCTTTGAATGTAAAAGGGCAGAGCAAAAGGGACGATGTGTGCAATAAACTTTAATTGAGGTGGGTGTGTTGAAAGTCTGAGAACGGGAGTCGGGTAAATTGTACGCTTTAAATGCTCTTTAATTGATTCGCATTCGATTTCGCTTGTATTAATTAGGATAATTTAATGTGGGAGGATGCAGCGCGGCTGTTTGTTTATCTGTTCCTGGGTAATTATTTGTTGATAGTAAGGCATATTATACAAATCATAGGTTATTCATCTTTGTCCGCAAATAATAAGACATTTGAGGTAAAGGAGAGGAATTGAACTGTCTGCCAGAGAAGGAAGATACTCTCAGGGCGGGCATAATGCAGAGCTATCAAACAGGCAATTCGTCTGTTGCAAAGGCTTCACGCAAGAACAAACTTTCCCCTTTTTGCTATCTTCAACTAGCGCGCTTCCAGCAAGTGAACGCAAGAGCGACTTTTGCAGTACACCATCCACACCGACGATCACAAAAAATAAACAAAAAAAACAATAACATCCTAGACGAACCCTTCTCTTGACGCTATTGTCAGCCCCAAAACCGAGGCTGAGTGTGAGACAGTTTGCTAGTTTGCCAGCACTTGATGATGCCCTTCGCACTGACGGGGTAATTTTGACAGCCTTTTGAAGATGTGCAACCATGCGAAACACAATGCAAATAGTGCAGCTCGGGCTTGGGTCGTTCGGGCTTGGGAGCGTAGTTCGCTCCTTGCATTCAACAAGAGCGTGCCCGCGCAAATTGGCTTAGGATGGAAGGATGACACGAAAAAATATCCTTTTCTTCTCTGTCCGCGTCCCGGGATAGGAAAGCATGCGCCCAGCCAGTATGGAACAATGGACGTCCGGTATTGGATGAGGCGAGAACGAATTCGGTTCGTTACCGAATATTTGGGAAAGGGGAAAGTTTATGCTTTAAAACTCGCCGAACGCCACGGAACGGAAGCTCGCAGCAAACGGATGCAACACGGGTGCACCGTGTCTTGGGGGTATTTTTCTGAAGGACGATATTGCTCCGTCTTTTCATTGTACGGACGGAGCTGGACGGCATTGGCAGTAGTGGAAATGCGAAAGGCAATCGGAATCGAAAAACGAAGTTGTGCCTTTGCGTTTGCCGAGACTTGAAAGCGGATGTGCTTGAAAATTTAATTAGATGTTGATAGTGAAAACAGGGACAAAAAAGGGGGAGATTTTGGATTTCTTTAAAGTTATCTGAAATTGGATTTAAAATTTTGGACCTAAAATGAACGAGTTTTGATTTACATTTGCTTGAAAAAATGCTTTCGTGAGGCAGATTGCCTAATTATAGGCGCATTTTAAAAATATCGTAAATATGTTACATTTTCTGGTAGTTTTCGTTTTGTTTTGAAAGTACAAAATAGCAGCTACATCTGCATTCGGGAGAGCAGACTGGTACACAAACACACTCACACCATCCCAGTAAATGTACCGCGTGTACAGGTGATAAATGGTACACTGCAATGGTTGCACATTTCTTAACGCCTTTGCACCATTGCCGGTGTGTCAGTGGAAGGCGAGCAAAAGTCATAGCAGCTGCCGCTCATAATCCTACTGCATAATCAGCATCGGTACGGTAGCAATGGGGCTGACTTGCAGCAGCACAACAACCAGCCAGAGCGTGCTGCATCCTTCAGCCCTTTGCCAGTCCATATGGCAGAGCTATCCACTGCCCGGCTGCATGCGGAGAAGATGATAAACGAAGCAGCTTTGTGCGCTGGCTGTTTGTGGAATGTCTTGTGCGAGATGGGTTTTGACAGAGCATTTCACAATAAGAGTCAGTCTAATGATGCTGTGCGCCTGTATCTATGTGTTGAGGATGTTGGATGTGTTTGTGATAAAGAAATGCAAGTTATGCACAGTAAAGAGCGTCTTCGGTGCCTAATGATGTGTAATACGGTTTTTGGATAACAGTCGGGTCTCTGAAACGGGTTGTTGAAAGCATCTTTTATCACAGAACGAGTAAGCTGCAGAATGGAGTAATCAAAACAGCTCTATTAGAATGTAACTATAAAATGTTTATTTTCTCGTGACTCTATCGCATTGAGGAGCTTTTGATTTGACTATACTATCAAGCCGAGCCTCGCTTCGATCGTTTACGTAGTTACTTAGAGGTTCTGATAGTGATCGTGATAGCACGCGTACGCATTGAACGCCGTCTCGCAGGCATCCTCCTTCTGCTCGCCACACTTTTCCAGCATCTCGTCAATCTTGGCCCGGTCGTAATCCTTCTCCAGCGCCGTGGCAATCGCTTCCAGCTGCAGCTTACCCTCCGCATCCATAAAGTTCTCCTTCTCGAAGAAACATTTCATGAAACATTTCGCGGTCCGGTCGTTCGCGGTAAGATCGCCATCGCGCAGCTTGGTCAGCGATTCAGCCCCAATGCCTGTCTCGGCCATACACTCCAGCGCGAAAATGCTTACCATCTTCTGCTGGCGCAAGGTGAATGCCTGTGATTGATGGAGGAAAACGTTGGTACATGAAGCGTCCGCGTTGACTAAGCGGTTGAAATATTTCACCGCGTGTACTTACATGCACCGATGCTACTAGGAGGAAGAAGGAAGCGACACAGAAAAAGGACTTCATTGCGGTGTTGATGCTGTAGGGTGAACGGTGGGTGAGAGAAGATTTCGGTTGAGCTGGTGCTAAGCGCTGGTACACTTCTGATAGCCCACTGACCTAATCCAATGCATTATATACTAGCAAATCCCACCCTTTTCTGGGTGGAGTTTTCCCTTCATCTCGCTGCAAACCCGATGCGAAAGATAGCTCAAACGGCTGATTCGTGTACGAGCGTTCTACATGTGTTTTGTGAGCTTTTAGCAGTTCAAGTTCAAGTTAGCTTTGTTCGTGGCGCTCCACTCTTTGCTATCTCGGAATCATTAATTACTGCAGCAAAGGCAGCAGCAGCAGCAACGAGCAGAGCTAATGCACATTCCCGCTGCAGCAAAGCTACACGTAGCACAATGCAACCACACGGTAGGCAAAATTTTCCACCCAATGCAAAGGGCACCAATTCTAATTTCGTATGCAGCACACTCACCTTCCACGTGTGCAACAACATCGTGGGGGAAAGCCTTTAAGGTCCGATCGGCCCTGGCCGTGAAGTCGAGCAGGCGGTGGCAAACGCTACATAATTGAACGGATCGGTACGGATCGGTTGTAACGACTGGCCAACTCTTTACCGGAAGGTTCATCAGTAGGTCGGGATGGGTCGGCATTGCATTTGCCGCCTGCCAGTTCAATAATTTGTCCCGCAGCAAGGTGGGTGCAAATTGCATTCAAAATTTAGCAACCACTACAGGATGCGGCACGGTGATGGCTCTTGCATGTTAGCTTTAATTTATGGCTTTAATCATTGCAAATGGAGAACGGTCGCTCTTGCATTGGGAGACCGGGTACAATATTTTTGTTTTCCACTTCCACGTAAGAGGAGTTTGCAAACTGGTCGATGCTTGTATGCCAAGTTGTTGTTATCGTAATGCTACAACTTCACTCAATCACGTTTCACTACAACGGGCGGTTGGGAAAAACCGGAAAGTTTTCTTTGCCGAGAAGCACATTTTCCAGCGCTCGAGATGTTCGACACGTGACACGGGCCCACATACTCACACACAGGGCGAAACACGATAGTTTTGCATCTTGCGCTGATGATGATCGGGATCGAATCCGGGGTGTGTAAAAGTGCAGCTGTGTTTGTTGGTGCTTACCGCCCTGCCGGGTGCAGTGTTATCGAATGCTTTCTCGTTCGTCTTTCGGCCGTTCTTTGCCCGCTCATGTGTGCACCATGTGTGGCATAATATTATTGTTGTGGTTCCTTTGTCCAAGGGCATGGTTGAGCTGCGTATGCTTATTAGCGAACTTTACGCTCGAGGGAGAGTATTCGGGGAACGGGAGGGTTGAGAGGAGAGAACTCTCAAAACTTTACCATTTACTCTTTGTGGTGAAGTTGTTTCTATGGCAAAGGAAATTAGTTGTGGTTATAATCAACCCTTTGATGACATTTTATTTATTCCGGGTGGGTGTTCAATTTGTTTAATGTTTATTTTATGATTTGTACATTTGTCTCGGATTACATGCAATCTGTTAATTTGTTCCATGTAGCTAATTTTACGATATATTGTATACATTTGATATTATATTCATTTTATAAAAGTTTAGATTCGATAAAAAAATCCCCTAAACAAGTTAAAAAGTCAATAAAGCCATTCAGATTGCATAATTTGTGGCGTTTGAACGTCAAAGCATTTGTCTTTGATTCTGTAAACTACCATGGAACTTAAATGCCATAAGCTTGGACATTCGTGTTTCTCCTCAAAGGGTTTAAATCGAAGTAAAGCTACAAAGGAAAAAAGGTCCCACACCGGAGGCAACCTCGAACGGGCACGCGAAATTATGACGAGCGCCAGAAGCGCACCGGCAAAAACTAAAGCAAAACCCCCTTGGGGAGGGAAAACATTTCACTTACCTTGCTTACTTGGCCGGGCGGGGGGGTTCTCGGGCGCCAAGGGCACGCCTTCGCAGGGCCAGCGGAAGAACTCAATGAATCAGCATGAAAATTGAATTGTTTACATTAAGCGCGCCGACGGTCCCTCACGACCCAGCGGGCCCCGTACTGAAGGGGGGCAGGAATGCAGATGTATGTGCATGTGTGTGTGCATGCATCTTGGTAAGGGTGTGTGGCCCAGCAGCAGCAGGGCGCTATAAGTACCGTTGACCGCACGGTGAATGGAGGCGAACCGCGTAAGTGAGCGCTTGCTACGGGCAATTAAATCAGTCAGAGCACGAGCATAAACCACACACCGGTGGGAACAGCATACACCTAAGATCACAATGAAGTGCAGCGAAACGATCGTAACCTTTGCCGTGGTGCTGACGCTGCTTGCGTGTACCGTGACCGGTGCAAAGGTGAGATTTGCCACTGGGAGGAGAGTGCAGTGATCGAAGAATTTTAAATTGTACTCTTCCCTTTCGTTTTTCCCTCCCCCCTGCAGGGTGCCCGGTTGGAGGCTGAGCACGTCCGGCGCATCCATCAGAATGCACGCGAGTGCGTGAAGGAAACGGGCATACTGCCCAAGAACGCGTTCCGCGTGCTGAGCGGAGACTTTTCCGTCGACACGATGAAGGCGAAGGTAAGGAGCGTTGTGCATGCAAGCGAGGGCGCCGGCAAGGCAAGGCTTAGTAATGTATTCTAATTTGGTTTGGTGATGGTTTAGTGCTTTGTGAAATGCTTCCTGGATAAGGCCGGCTTCATCGATGACGATGGGGTGATCCAGCAGGACGTGATTCGCGAAAAGCTGACCGTCGGCATTGAGGCGGGCAAAGTGAACGAGCTGATCAAAAAGTGTTCGGTGGAGGGTACGGACGCGTGCGACACGGCCTACCAAATGTACAAGTGCTTCTTCAGCAATCACAAGGTGCCGAAGGAACTGTTCCAGATGCGCAAGGGCATCGGGCGAAGGAACATGCAGCAGTGAGGAGCGGGAAAAATGGGGGATGGAATAGTATTTGAAGACTGATTGTAGGTAGATAAGTAAGTTGAAAATATTAGGTAAGCAATGGAAAGAGATTTATAGAATAAAGTTGATATCTTTGGTGTTAAATGCGCCTGAAAGTATGCAACATGCGTTACAAAACGTGCTTTTTTGAATAAAGATACTTCCAGAGACATATTAAGTAATTCAAACAAATTCAATGTAAGTTTATCACTACCAATGAATGCATTTGCAGATTGCAAACCAACCCCACAATCACCATTGCTCGTGGAAAGCTCGTACCCGTCAGGCACACTTAAACAAAGCAATCCCAGGTGGCCTTATCTGTAATCGATATCCCTTCTATGCAGGAAAAGCATTGTGAATTGCCGTGGAAAACTATCATTATGCACCTGGCCATTTCGTTGAGGTGTAATCGCGCGATAAAATGTGACGAGAATGCAACTTCCAGGGCACACTCTTCTCTTCGTGTACTTTGGAGCTTTTTTCCGCTGTTGATATCATTCGGAAACGTTGCCTGAGTGATTTTGTTTGTTTCCTCCAACGTGCTGCAACTCATTGGCAACCAGCAGTGGCATCGGATTGCAATGGTTTTGATAAGGCGCTCTCCGAGCTGTTGAACCGGAATAACAACTATTGCATTCTAAATCTGCTTGCCGTGAACGATCCCTGCTTCCCGAAAAAAGCTCGCTTATATTTTTGTCCCCAACTGTTCCAGTTTTTGTTGTTTGTATTTGCTTCATTTCCAGTAGTTTCCGGTGGTTTGTGGAAGACGCAAAAAAGAAAGGAGTAAAATTACGTTCACACCTTCCCGTTTGGTGTGGCAAATGAAATGGGAAGTCGATGCTTTTGGAGTGCGATATCGATAAGCCGGTTTGCTCTCGGTGCAGGCAGTGCAGGCGGAAAAAGTAAGCAATAGAGCAGTGAGAAAATAGACTGATAACGGGTGAAAAACGTGACATTAGCCAGACGGCTTGCAGTGGTTGCAGTGGTGTAGCATCATGATGATGATGATGATGATGATGCAGATGTATGGTTTGTTATTTTTTCACTCCGCAAGCGATGCACACTCCCTTGTGTGACCCGGGCCGCAGGTTGAGGTTTGTTCATTTTTTGTTCTGTATGTTCAGTCATTGTGCTCGACACAGAAAAAAGTTTTCCTCCCTGAAAAGCTGCATTGTTTGCAGTCGTGTCAGACGAGGGGCAAAAGGGAGACCTTTTCTGTATCCTTTCGCTGTGGCACCGAGCGAAACGCAAGAAGCATATGCAAATGCAGTCACAATACGACACTAACTGTCTATTTTCGCATGTGAATGCGATCGGGATGCGAAAATTGGCTTCTGGAAGGACGGGAAAAACAGCCCTCCTCGGTTTGCAGCAAAAAAAAAAGACAATTCAACCTCCATATGTGAAGGAGACTAAAAACTTCTTCCAACAGGGTTTCTTCTCCAAGACAAACAGGTCGTGCAAGATGACAGCCGACGTGGAAACGAAGCAGAGCGACAAAGAAGTCGAAGAAACGCAAAACCGAGAATGAATAGTTTCGGTAAAACGTGACTTCCTGTCGACCTTGTGGAAGAGGAGGGAAAGAAGAAGAAAAGAAGTAGTAAGAGAATGATGCAACTGCATTTAAACTTCCTTCGGGCTTGGGTAGGGAATATTGGTGAGTGATTTCGTGATGTGTGTGCGAGACGAGGGCGCATACAAGGCGTACTAAAAGTTTCGGTCCCTGCTGCACAGGATGTCAAAGTGACAGCTGTCAAAATAGTGCATACCGTGTGGTGTGTTATTGAATTTTCGGTAGTAAAAGGAAAGCGAAGCTTGTTTTACTGCTGTTTACAAACTCTTGGTATTCTGTAGTAATGGACAGTTTAGAATATTGATTTAAAACTTCAATGTTATGGTACACAGTGCGATGCTCCGGCGGAAAAAAGCGACTCGTTTTGCCATTGTGCCGTAGAATTGCGGAGCATTATCGAAGACATTCGCTCCCCTAGACACATATGTTTGGCGTAGATCCAACCACGGGGAATGGAGCCAATAGCGCCAATATCGATGGAGAAGTACGAACGTCAAGCCTATTGGCAGTGCCATTGCACGGCCAGACACCTGATGGTCCAGAAGGCGAGGCTCCATTTGATCGAGTAACGTCAAGTAGGCGTTGTACGATTCTTCCCCGATGCCCAAGGTAAGGAATGGAATCCATCTACTTCTCCAGCACGGTTCAGGCTGCTTTAGTAGCGCCGAAGGGTGAAAAGCAAACCTGCACACGGTTTCCGGCAACATGGAAACAGCTTTTCCGGAAATTGAACCAAGAAGAGGCCCGTTTGGAGGGAAGGTGTACTACTGGAGCGGTAACTGCTCCCCAGCTCCCCGAAAGAAGGCCTAAAAGGAGGGGAAAACAAAATCGAAAAAAAGCCTGCGAACGATACGCTGCTCCTCCAAACAAACTCTTCTGTGTACGTGTGTACGAGTGTGTATGTGTGTGATTGGTAGGGAAAGAAATCGCGCGGGGCAGGCCGGACGAAGCGAAACGAGACGCATCCGTCCAGACAGGAAATGAAAGTTGAAATGAAAAGCGGAAAGCTCGATGACAGGAAGCGCCATGAACATCTGCAATTTATTCAAATTTTATTGCCACTGCCTCTCACTGCCGCCTTTTGCCCGTTACGTCCCGCGTTTTCGGGGGTCGCTTGTTTTTCTTCCCCACGGAGGTTCGCGTATTAGCTTTCCCCGGGTTTCCCGAGCCTGCGGTTGGGACGTGTTTCCTCCGGGCTGCTTGTTTTACTTTTGGGGTTGGGCCGACCAAAACCAGCAGTGGGTTGAGGGGAGGTTTGGCCTTTTGTGTGTACGTTTGCCAACGAGGATTGTGAGGTGGAAGGTCTCCGCATATGTGTGTGTGTGTGTGTATTTTTTTATGATTATTTTCCTTTTTACCCATCTCGCGCACCGTTACTCTTTCGTTTGATTTTGATGTTTTGAGGTTTTTTTGGTATAATGTTTCTTGCCTTCCCTTGAGTTTCCCCTTTCCACGAAAAAAGCCAACAACAAACGGGGTGGGTGTAAACGAAGCTTTATCGGACCATTTTTCCCGAGCCCTCCCTCCATGGCTGCAACAAAATCAACGCTACTCGGGGCGAGTGTTCTTTTTTTTTCCTTTTTTTTGCTTGTTGTTTATTTGTTTGGCCTTATGAGTGGATTTGTTTTGCCCTTCAACTGAAAAAAGGCATACAAAAGTGGGGAGCGTTAGTGCTGGAAATGCTATGCTCCCAACTCGCTCCCAACGCCCCAAAGTCAAACGTCACGTAGATCGTGTGTTCGTTCAGTGCTGCAGGGTCCATATGCGGGCGTTTTGTTCAAATTGCGCATTGCAAGTTTTATGGGCCATGAGTGGGTCGGTTGTCTGTTTTCTTTCGGTGGCGTTTTTTTTTCGGGGGGGCCTATTTACTACTACTTTGCGAAAAAATGGTGGCGTTTCCCGGATAGGAAGTTAGAGAGACGATTAAATACTCATTCGTGACAGGATCGCGACTGGTGGTGATGTTAGAGGGCCAATTATGACGTTTTGGTAGGCAAGAATCAATTGCAACGATCACTAACTACCGTTGCGTGTCTTGTTGTGGTTTGAAATGGATGTCCAAGTCGTAGCGTTTCGATATTTCTGGCGATACACAGTCATCGATGATGCGACCAGAATGGCATCATACACACAAGCATATTTATTTTTATTGAGTACATAAACAAGTCCCATCGTAGTCCCACAGCAACTCAATTGCAAGGGTGTTAAACTACTACTGCTACTAGCATATGTTGCTTGCATGTTGATTATCCTGCCCGTTCATATGAAGAAGTCAACTCACTGCCAGCCAACCTCGTAAACGCATTCTTTTGCAGTCGATTAAAATGGAAATTGTCCATCATTACGGGGCGTAAAAGATGGGTTCAGTGTTTTGACCACGGTAAGCAGTACACAACACCCAATCCCGTGCTCCTGTACCACTCAAGTATTCTGGGCACAGTTCGACGGGCCCGCTTGGTATTCGTAATCGAAATCATAACCATCGTCGTCGTCATCTTTCGCTCTGGTCACCCTTCTGGCGCCGTCGTCGTCATGATCACGGTCGTTATTATAGTTCAGCCACCGTCCTGCTGCGATAAGAAGCAGAACGTGTGCTCGAATGGGAACGGGGAGCAAAAACGAAAGAAAACTCCACTTCCAGTGCATCGTCGGCGATATGATTGTCATGTCCGGTGCACGTTCGGCGATTGGTTTTCGTGTGTTTTCGACCATAAACTTTGCCATAAATATGTTGCGAAGAGGGATTGAGAAGTTTGCGCACGCCTGAAGGTAGGCAATGTGGGTGGGAAGGTGCAGGGGGACGAAGGGAGTACTAAAGTTGTACTGTAGTTGTTGCTGTTGCTGGCCAAAGTTGCACGGTTTGCAGTGGACAAGCAATTGATATGGATGAAGTGACTTTTTGACTGTAATGGTGAGCAATAAGGCTGGGTGGGGGTTAGTGCTTGATGGGGAGAAATGTCATCAGTTTCAACAAAGCGTCTCAGAGTGCATGAACATGACAATGTATAAAAAACGTACATTGATTGAAATTGAAAAAAAAAGAAAATAATTCAAAGCATTGATTGAAATGAAGTTACAAAACAATTAAAACTGCTCTGTATCTATATTTCTTATTTCTGAGGAGGACGTTATAGGACGAATGTTGAGGAGCTCTAGTGGGGTTGCGCTAGTGACTCATCCACCATACCCAAGTGTAGCAAAACAGTACACGAGCCGAGGGAATCTTTGCTTACACTTTTCTCACTCTTCGCAGACACTGCGAGAGAAAATAAAACCTTTACCAAATGCACAAAAACCCTCCCAGCCTCATGCATTATCCGAAAAGATCCACACAAAACCTGCCCCCCCCCCCCCCCTTACGTTACTTGCAGCACACGGCGACGACTGTGGCCATAAACTCCCCAGGCAGCGGCGCGCCAACATTCTAGATCGGTAATGGAAAAATCTTACGTGACCGGAATGGAAGTGGTCACACGCCGCTGTTCGTCAGTTGACTGTTTTAATATTTACTCACAGGACGCGTTCTACTTTCCCGATTCTTGGAATTGGATTCGCTCACCATGGTGAAAACGGGGAGGGCGAAAAGTTGGGATGGAAAAACACAAACACGCTGAAAGCTCCCTGTCGAGAGTCAAATTTATGAACTGTTCTGTGGAGCAGTGGCGTCTCGATGGCGCGCCGTGTGCACTGCGCGAGGTGTGGAAAGGTATAAAAAAGTCACTTTGCGAGTTATTATAAAACTTGATGACACGTTGGTCATACGGTGAGTGGGTGGAGGTGGGTTGGTGAATTGTTGATTTTTGAAAAAGCAAAGTGTAAAAAACCGAACGACTTCTTTCCCACCGGACGTGATACTTTTGCCCATGCGGGATTTGGTACAAAACCCCAAAACTGTCTTGACCATCCCCAATGGGAAAATCCACGCTCCACGCTGTACCGCGCTGGAGTTGCAGTGCCAATTTTTCAATTATCTGATCACACCAACTCACTTTCATTTCTTGAGGTGACTTTATCGCGATATCGGTCTTGCCTTCGAAAAAGAACTGCTAGAATGTTGGAAAACAGTTTTCCCCGATGGCAATGGTGGTGGATTGATATTTTTACGCTTTTCGTGTCAGCGAATTTTCACGTTCGACGACACGCCTTCGGTAGAACGTGAGCTGATCGGTGGGAAAGAAATACACTCACACAAATAAGTACACAAACATACACACATACACGCACGAACAGCAAATACACTTTCAATAACAATAATTTAATTTAACCGTGCTATTTGCTGAATATTAATCTGGCTCCGTTCCGGAGAAATTGTTGCACGTTGCCGGTCGGGGTTTATTTTATCGGCACTCTGTCCGTGTGTGTGTGTGTTTGTGCGTATCTGTCGGAGAAATTGGGAAAAGGATGGAGTGAGAACGTATCACTGGCAGCACTTTCGAAACACACGCGCAGTCTTCGTTCAGCATTCATCAGCAGTACACGGACGGAGGCTAATCAAGTGAATGTGAATAAATTTCATGCTGTTCGACTCCGGAACGGCATGTTTTCGGTCCAAGTCCATAACCGAAGTACCGAAGGCATTTAACAATATTGTACGGTAGGGTTTGATATGGCTGGACAAAATTGTAGCTGAAGATTGATGGTTTGAGCTTAATTCGTTGGGATGTCGTTTTTGTCAAGCAAATTGCATAGTTTTAGGCGGTTAAAGGTACAAATAGTCCTAAAAGCATGCATTTGTCCCGAAAGTTACGCAAACAGTTTAACAAAACATTTCTTTGAGAATGATTTTTTGTCCATTTCATTTCTCATAGTGTATAAGAAGGAAAACCATTGATTAAGAATTACTTTCATTTCAATATTGATATTCTTGTTCAATGGAATCAAACGTCCGTATGACTAATTTGGTCGGTATTTCCACGTTTCCATCATAAGTCTAGGAAAACAGGAGCAAAACACGGCCTCTCCAAGCCAAGTATTAGCATTCCAATAGAGAGTGGTACAAGCGAAACAAGCAACCCGAATAAAAGCGACCCCGTGAGTGGTTAATTGTACTTGATTAAGTGGTACCGGGCTAATGTTTTGGCTTAACGAGTAGCTGCATTGGACGCCCGGAACCTGGCTCCGGAAGCGGAAAGGAAGAAAAACAAGGATTTTCCGCGCTCGCGACTAATGATTTAACGACGTGCGGCGGATGGCAAGGTAAACATAGCGATGGGTTTGGTGACACGAGAATTGTACATTAAATTGTAATTTGCAACGTGTGAGTGTGTGTGTGTGTGAGAGAGCACTCCCCAGGGGTATGGGGTGGTAAAGAAAACGTTTCATTTAGCTCAATTTGTGCCGTGCCAAATTCGGAATCCCTGAGTGGCGAGATTTTAATGGCATTTCAGTTTTTCACACTCCATTTCGAAAATCAGGCATAAAGAGGAAAAAATCAGAAACACAGTAGAGGGAAAACGGTACAAATATCCCGGATGCATCGGTCAAGCGAAGAGTGTTTGGCTAAATAGCGTCTAGATCTGTTTTGCTTTTGGATGCTTCCGCCGAATTTGTGGCTGAAAGCAGAAACAAGCTGGCTGCTGCATTCGTATCTATTTATTTGGTGCATATTTTTTTGTGGCGGACGCCAGCTTATGCCGTGCTAGATTATGATACATTAGCGCAAGCAAGATAGGGACGAGCGAGCAGCGAGCGTAAAAAAGAATATAGCATCGATGATTTATTCGCACCGTGCACCGTGCCAGAGCGTTGGTGTTGGACGCACATTAGTTGCCATTAAAGTTACATTTGCAGCAGCCGCAGCACAGTTAATGGCGAGACTGTCGAAGTGGAATGCTAATGGGACGCCGGTTGATCGCGACCGGGGACGGGGAGAAATGCTAATTGGTGAAATAGGAGCAAAAGCATTCACTCGCTTGCAGTCCATAAATTGCTTAATAATGCAAACATGTTTTATAAAACACGCAAGCAATAAGCCAAACCAAGTATGCAGAGAAACCCTGCTTTCCTTCGCGCTCGCAGCAGAATGTCATCCATTTTCATAATGGATAACGAATGGCCAATATCTTTCCGCGAGGGTTGTAAGAATAGCGCGTGCAACGTTAAGCTTTGGCACAGCGAATCTGACAGCAATTTCGGAGCAAAACATGACGCCATGTCGGCTGCAGCCACATAATGTAGCAACGAGTGCATCGTACTATGCGCGATGAAAGATCGATTTGGAACAGTTGCAGCATTTGGAAGATGCACTGCAAGGACCTCGCGAGACTTATGTAGCCATGCTTGTGAAAGAAAGAGCAAGTGACTAAAAGCATGTTTCTTTCAGTTTCCATGAAGAAAATGTGAATAAAAAGAAAGGTTTAACCTGCGTTTGTAGCATTAGAGTGATTTTGTCGAGCATATTGCATACATTCGGGCGTTTTCATAAAAAGGCGCTTCACATAGATCACAGCTTGCATAACTTCTTTTACAAGACAATCACACTTGGGTTAGAAGAATGCCATATTTATTTCAAATCTACAAACAACCCTACTTACGTCACTTAAAACTGTTGGAGGAGAAAATATAGTGGCGCGTGCATGAATTCGGAAACACTTACCGCGTGCTGTCGACGTCCCAGGCCGAAACTGCAAAATGAATGGCTTTATCATCGTGCGTTCTTTTTGTGCTTTATAACATTCTGTCCCCCGCGATGTCTTCATTCCTCGGCACATTCCGGGAGGTACGGGCGAAAACGAATTGTATTAACGAGCGAAGAAATCACAATTTCATGCATTGTGAATGTCTCGCCATGACACAAAAAACCCCTTACACTGTTTCGTGGAAAGGTTATGAAGTGTCACAACAATTCATCGGGTGGCTGGTAATATTTCTAAGTGTGTAGCCCGTTGGGTCGTTGTAGTTGAAAGTCATCCCGGACACGAACCAGACCAGTGACACAACAAAGCTGGTAGGTGTGGGGGACAAAGAAAACTCCACCCTACATGCAGCAAGGCGATCCAATATTGCTTCAAAATATATTTATGACGCACTGGGTGTTGTGCACGCCAAGCTGTTCAGCCCTTTCTATTTTGCCGTTCGATGTTAGCGAACTTTCGCGACGAAAAAGATCATGCGACTCGTGTGGGAAGGTCGTCGGGCGTCGGGTAATGGGATACTATTTATGCCTGGGAGGAAGATAACCCTCCCATTTTGGCCAAGAGCAAAGCTCAGGCCGAAAGCTTTTGGGTTTGCGTAAATTTGTCCGATGCACGTGTTTGAATTGTTTGGAAAATATTGCTTTTGAAAAACAAGCATCGGAGCTTTCTTTCCATTTTCGTTCCGACTAAAGTTGAAATATTAGTCCGGAGGTAGAATTGTTTATTTCCTTGCTATATCAACTCGGAGTAGTGCCTTCTGAGCACCCCGTAGTCCGTGTGTTTGGATTTGTGATACTTTCCGCTACGGGTTTTCATCTTTCGAAAAGTGTGTGCAAACAACTTTGCCAGCTTGCGTTGCCATTCACCGGGGCAGAGAGATTAGCTTTCATCCGTTTGGAGGTAGGTCGTACGGATGCCGGTTCTTGAGTAGTTCGTACCGTCTGGTGGTGTTTGTGCTCGTGCAGTGATTACAATATTTGATTTCCGTTGGGAAAACTCTAATGTCTGTGAGGGTAACCTGGCAAGACGGGGTATGTTGTTTGGTTTGCAGTTATGATACAGATCGGTGTGTACCGCTATGTATGGAAGCTAGTTGCTGTTTGTATATGAAAAAGATAGCCCCATTTGCTTTAAGTTAGATAATATGCGATAGAAATAGAGGACGCGTGGCCAAGAGGGTTGTTGTTTTTAAAATCGAACAGCAAGGTAAATAAGGTATCGTTTACATGCATAAACAAACGCACACTAACCTACGGAATAAGTAGATTAGACTTTAGAGAGCAGTTGATTAGATTTACATCTTTCAGAACAAGAAATTGAAAGCCCTTGTAAACATGTTCTGAGTAGAAAAATGAGAGAAAAGAGTTTGTCTAACCAACAGTATCTTCAAAATTGTTATCTCAATGAACGTTCTTTGTTCAATAATGTATCAATAAAGGTAAAGCAAGAGGTAATTCAGCGAATAAAGGTGCTTTTCGTACACAGATTGCATACAGCTAGGCGTTATTGTAATTATTACTACGTCATGATTGCCTCAAAGTATGCAATCTGCTCGACATTTCATCAGAAACACTTGCAAAAAATGATCCTGTTGTCATTTTTTTATGTTTTTAACGCTATTCAGGGTTTGAATAAATCGAACGGACTCAATAGTGTCTGGTTTTGTCCCAAGAGATGCATTATGATTCTCAGTTGACTTACCCCGGAAACGGTCTGAAAGGCCTACATCTGTCGTAGAAAAAGGACGGTGCTGTGCCACTTAATGCGATAAACCAGAGTGCAATGGCCAACCGCAGGCAATCTTGTGTTGCAGTCGGGGACAAGGTGGCAACGACACCCGGGACACTGCGGCATGCAGAGTGTCATGAATCATGCGGCCAGAAAGACAGAGGTTTACCAGAACCATCCTGCCCATGCCATGTCTCGGTGCAGCAGTTTTGCGCTTGTTGCCCGGGCAAGAGGGGTTTGAAGGCATGGGCGCATGTATCGTATATATATTGAAATTTTTACTCGTTCACCTGCAACATAACCTATTTTACGTGGTGCAGGTGCCAGGAACAGGTCCCTGTTTTTATTCCTTTGCCGTTGCAAAAGGCGGCGTAGGGCTAGCGTTTGTCGAGTCGAGTAGATAGGGCTTATGGTGCTGTGCTGGAAACAGGAACAACCGTAAAGGACTGACAAGGCTTACAAGTGGAGCGCAAAGTGCAAACTGTAACAGAGAGAGAGGCGAGAAAATATAGTTTCATAAATAAGTTTTATAATTTTATCGTTTAAGTTTATCGTATAAATTCTAGCGATCCGATACCGGAATAGGAAACGGTAGATGAGGACTCCCTCGAGAGTGTGTTCCTACATGAGATGACTATTTCTGTGGTCGTGTTGTGCCGCTTGAGGAGCTACCTGCAAGCCATTCAATGAAGATCTGTAAAATTTCAAACCAAGTTGAATGAAATGAAAATCCATCTCTAAGGAGTGAGAATCAAACGAACTTTACGATAACATGTCGTGTTCTTTGCCCCGAATTGATGAATTGCGTTCAACTCTCCAGATAATTCGAGCATCAAGTTGATAAAACCACATTCAAATTGTAAACCCGCGCATCGTTGTTCACCTTCATTGCCACCATTGTGTGTGAGTGTGTTTGGTGGTGCGTCCATTGACCCGCATAAGAATGCGCATTTCAAGATGGGTACGTCAATAAAAAAAAAGATCCACCGAGTACAGCAACCGACATCATCTTACGTCGGGTGGCACCCCCATTTGTGATCCATTACCGAAGGCAGTCAGGCGCGAAGATGACTCACTTCCGATGCCATCTTCCCCTGCCGTCTTTGGTTTTCGACGCCGGTCGCAATTTAATTGGCACGGGGAAGGATTTTCGAAGTGCGAAACGCACAATCACGAACGAGGAAATGGGGTCGATTTTTCGGATTCCACCGACAAATCAGCATCAAAGGCAAGCGGTCTCGCCCCACGACCCTCCACGCATTAGCACAGCCCGCAGGAATGCTACCAACGCAGCAGCAAGGTTGATAAATTTCCCTATTTACAGTGCTGCTGCTTCTGCTGTGGGTGGTTCACGTTGGGTGCGAAAAGGCGACTACCGACTCCCGGCCACTTTCCACTTTCAGCACTTTCAGGTCCAAAAACACTCATTGTTTACATCTTCCGGAAAGTTTGCGATTCATTAAATTTTCACTTCTGATGAATTGCAAATACTCATTAAAATCGGAGTCTTTTGTTTTGCTGTCAGTGTCACTTTGGCGTAGTTCCGGGAGGATGGAAAGGGCGGCGCGTGGGACGCGTGTTGAGATTCGGCGACGGACATTCTGGGGTTCTCCTTGGCTTGGCTAGAAATGGGGGAGAATGCCATTCGTCACGGATTTACGCCGATGATGGATGCGCGCGTCTAGGGTCTAGTACTGAAATGGGAAGGTTTTGGTTTTGCTTTGATCGATGCTAGGTACTAGTCAAGTACAAGTGTTTAGTTTGTGCGCGGGATTGGGGGTTTGTAGTTGGTGTTTCATTTGATACTTGTTGACATTTAACAAATTGCAAATTGATAGTAAATAAGGAAAGCTATAACTCTTGGAATTATCGTATTAAAATAATGTTTTGAAGGAATTGCCCCCAAAAGTATGCACACTGCCCAGCATGTAACGCTTATTGAGCTAACCGTTTCGATACGACTTTCGAAACATTCGATTGTCATCCACCTTGAACCAAAGTGTCGCAATTTTAAATTGCTTCTTCCTTCCCGGTATTATGCGCTATTTGTTATACTTTCAACTGTCATCCTTGTGCCCACCTCAAAACTACGTGCTGCGAATCGACAAAACCAGGAATCTTCCCTCCTTCCCGGGAGGTCTCGAGCAATTGAAGGCATCGCATTACTATCACTTCCGCTTCCGGGGGGTTTTACCTGCAGCACGCAGGAAGTTGGCGCGACACGCAATAAACCTCAATTCGATGGCGAATTTATGCTTATCATGTTGTTCCACCGTCCCTGCCGCCCAGTTCCTGGCGAGGTGACGCGCCGAGAGACATTGAGTTAGATTAATGAAGTGAGGATGGCGTCGCTCGGCGTAGTGTCGTATTTTTACACGTTATCTGGGTGACGATGGAAAGAATAAAAAAAAAAAAACACGGTACACGGTGAAATATGCGATCCACTTTGGCTTTTCCGCCATTTGCACTCGCGCTGCTTATATCAGAGCAGTGTGGAGGTACTGTGGTGGTGGTAGCGCAAACTGCAGATTACAATACAAGATCATAACCGTGATATGTCTTCCTCATTACCGCCGATGCGGGGTCTCGTCCTCGCAGCTCACGTCAGCACAATGTCCTTCCTTTGTGTCTTCCTGTCGGTGTCGAGCGGGAATGGGGACCGCCAGACCGTTATTTACGCCGTATTATTTCATCAGGATTTTGTTTATCTTTCCGGTTGGTGCGTAATGTGGCGCCGAACGCAATGGATAGAGGTTGCTGGCCTCAGTGTCTTTTTTCTCTTTCCATCGCACACAGTTCTTCTCGCTCGCATGTCCTTTCCAACAAATGATGTCTTGTTTCGCGCACTCTTGTCGCTCTTGTCAGTGCTGGATTGTTTTTCGCGTTGTGTAGGCAATTTGTATGAGGGTAGGCTTAGATTTTATTTCACCGTTTCGCCTGCTTAAAAAGCTTCCAACCGCGAGCACGAGGCGGCCGCCCGGGTGGGTTCGCGTTAAGGCTCGAGTTCGGTTTCCTCCCTGCTAGCCTCCTCCACCGGAACGTTCGTCGAAAAATGCGAAGCCAATTAACGGACGGAAGTTGCTGATTATGTTATGCGCTTGTTATGGGTTTGTTCTAAGGTGCGGGAGTGGACGGGTCGATCCGAACCGAGCCGCACACCACGTGGGCAAGTTTAATGGCTTAGCTGACGCACGCTACAAATTGAGCAAAGTTTCTTTTAGTAGCTTTTGGGTTCCGAGAGCAAAGCAGGTCGGTGCGGTGGACGCTGTTCTCAAGATTGGTTCCTTTGTTTTGGTTCGATTAGGTTGGAAAATGGGTTCTTTGAACTGGTTCCATAAACATAAGCTTTGGGATAAAAACATGAACAACACAGTGGAAAAACTTCCAAAAGTGGTTAATTGTAGAGTTTTTTCTGAAAAATGTCGATTATGTAAAGGAAAACATACGAGGAATGCCTGAAGCAAATAAAGTTTTCTAGCTGATTGTATACGTTCTTAGTAGCGTGAATATTTGCCCCGTAAGGTATGCAATCGTATTACCTAATGTAATTAATATGGTGTTTATAAGCTTTTTTACACAGTTTGTCTCCTTTTATTAGTGATTTATTGCGTTTCAGAGTAATTCAAAAGTTTTCCCTTAACATAAAATGAATATATATTGCCATGCCATAAATCTTGCTGTTCAGGTTACTATTTCTGGACAGAAGTATTGCAATGTGTCACCATGATGGACATTCGATTATTGTAAACAAACTTTCAAATTATCTTCTCCCGCCCCGTAATGAACTTGTTTCAATGTCCCGTAATGAAGTGGCACCTGTGGACGGGATTTTAATTTGATAATCAATGATAAACCGAACTCAACGGGTGGCCCAATCTCCGGAACTAACCAGCAAATGCTGAAGGGCTGATCTCCATTCCGCTCGCTCCCTGATTCCAAGTGATTGTAATATTGTAATTTTCCAGGGGAAGTAATTTTTCAGCACGTTACTCACACACAAACAGTGGAAGGACCGGTTTGGAGAAAAAAAAACTCATCCAAAAGCTACCCAACTGTGATAATGATCACATTACCCCTAAATCAATCACTCCCGCGGTGGCAGGTTACGAGCGCTTTCCTTAAAGTTAAATTGGAATCTCACCGATTTTTCGTCGTTGTTTGCTGTGTGTGTGTGTGTCCCTGTGTTCGTATGATTGTTCCGGTACATCGAAAGGACACATTCACAAGGGGTAAACTGAAGCGAGCGTAGAAGGAGATGGTCATGGTAATGCATCGTCAAAACTATTTCATTCATCCCATCCAATTAATTTCCCCCATTAATTGTCGATACAAATTGTGGCGCATTAATCTTGTAGGGTGGCAGTGCCGTAGCCGATGTATGC
Organism: Anopheles arabiensis; assembly: GCF_016920715.1. NCBI lineage: Eukaryota > Metazoa > Arthropoda > Insecta > Diptera > Culicidae > Anopheles > Anopheles arabiensis. The sequence continues at coordinate 93,927,202 of NC_053518.1, forward strand.
TCACACTCACAGCGACCAAACCCGCCAGGACCCCATGCTGGGTGAAATTATTGCAGGTTTTGGAACAGGTTTCGAGATTAGCGAATGAGTGGAAAGGATTTTAAAGTCAAGGAAACACTAGGAGGCACCCCTTATTCCTTGGTGGGTAAATAAAGAGGAACAGCAGCAGGAAAAGGGGTAGAAGAGTTGATCAAACACACACGCACACACGTGGCATGGCGGTGTAATCATAGTAAACACACGCTACCTACCATCGTCCATGTTTGTTGACGGAAAGGACCGGCCCCGTTCGTTCGAAAGAGGGGTTGTTTAAAGGTTTGGATCAGGAAATCAAAAACATTTCTTAAGTTGTTCTTCAAATAGAGTTGCCCTCCCGTGTGCCCACCGAAGCGCATGCACTGTTGAATACTGTATGAGCACTTGTCGTCATTCCCGAAGGGTCAGAGGACGTATTGCGCAGCAAACAGAGCTCCTCTACTTGCGTCACGTTAAACGTGGAACAACAAGAAGCTAGCTGCAACACACGCTGTAAAAGGAAAGGAAGATTTGGCTGTGTTGTAAAATAAATACACGCTCTTGCAGGCTCACACTTTTGCGTCCGCAGGGAAAGCAGGAAATAAGAATGAAAAAAAAAACCTATACACAGTTGAGGGAAAACGCTCAATAGAGTGAATCAACAATGGAATTAATGAGAGTGCACGCACCATAAAAGTAAACGAAACGAACGCGGAGGGGGGAGCACTACGAGAGCTGGCCACTGGCATGGTACAACCCATCAAACATTTTCCCTTTTCTATCAAGCGCTCCGGAGCGATAAAAACTTTTTCCCGGGAATTGAATTCTGAAGTGGAGTGAAGGATATATTTTTGTTGTTGTTCGCCGCTTTCTAAATTATTCCGATTGCAAAGGCACATTTGCTCTTTTTGTACCGCGCTCTTCCTCGCTTTCACTCTCATTTCTGTTGATTATTTGACCAACCGTTTTAGGGAGGATTTAACGCAACATGAACATGTACATTGGGGGCAGGGAAGTTCCAAACGGCGGTGGGTTTTTCTTTTGGGCGGTTTGGTTAATCCCCATTTGGCTGTATTGTTTTACGGTTGAATATTCCGTCCACTTAACACATCGCTTGGGAAATGAGCAGCGGAAAATGGTGTAAAAGGACATAAAACGCAACCTTCACATTACCGTTCCATCGGTGCAGGGTTGGTGGGATTTAGCTCGGGAAATCTGTAGGTCCAATAAAGCATGAATATTTAATGAAAATTATACCAAACAGCATTCTTCCATTGTAGCAGAGTATGAAACAAATCAGACAACCTCAGAGGTTTCTTTCGTCTACCTTCCTCCATTTTTTTCAAGAAACCCTGCAAGCCCATTTGAAATTCCCCCGTCTTGGCGTGCGTAAAGCAAATGGAGAGAAAAATTAAATTTACTTTTTTGAAGATAATTTTCCCCGCCACCGTACCATCCGTACGGCGATCCATTGAAGCGCTTTGGTTGGCTATTGTGTGCGATGATGCCTGCCAAATGTTTGCGATAAGCGTTTAAAGCAATTACATTATGGTGCGACCCTGCTCTATCCACCCGAATCGGTGGCGCTGCATCACACCAGCCACACAAAATGAGCGTTTGTATGATTAAAGGTACACATCGAGGTTTTTCCCTATCACTATCGTAATGTCATGAGCTGGGAGGGAGTGTGAGTGGACTGAGCACTTCCTCAGCATCAAACGGCATCGGCAAGCGCACGCGGCGCAAGCGGCGCCGAAATGGAAGACAAACACGGCAGTTTCTGGTCCGCTGTATCTGGTTCGGGCTGGGCGGCGGCTCGGGCGCCGTTTTGTTTGTTTCACTTTAGTAAAATCAATATTTACCTTGCTCTTCTTGTTCTAGGAGCGAAAAATTTACATTATTCATTAGGGAGCCGCTGAAAAGCCTGCGACTGGTCGGGGCTGTGGGGGGGGATGGATGGATGTGTTAGCTATCTCCTCAGCCACCTGAGCAATAGGAGGAGTTGGACTAGGAATTCCGAATCCAATTCCAGTAGGAATGGCGCTTGGCACGCCGGTGAAGGACATGTGTATACGACTGATTTGTTTCTTGGCTGATTTAATTGGAAATTTTAATCGTCCATCAGTAGGGGTTTTGTGCTAGGAGAGGCGCTTGGGGAGAAATGATGTTTGCTTGAGGTGGGTGTTTGGAACGGAATGGTTTCCGTGTGTAAGCGCGTGTGAGTAGTTGATCTGGGAAACGGAACCAATTTGTGTAGTAATTAAATCGGACTGTTGAACACAGAATGAGTGTTTGTGGTGTGTTACAAAGGAAAGTGGGCGAATTCATCTGTGAGAGAGATTTGATCTGAAAGACTCAATGATGCAAGGAATCTAAATTCTACTGAAATAATCATTCAAACGACATTGAGGTTTGATTGTATACAGAAACATATTTGGAGAACCAAATTCCATCGAACTCGATTTTGTTTCTATTTTCGGAACGACATTTCCAGCACTAAAGTTCCATCTTGAAGTTGTGATTTGCATGCGAATCACTTTTACTTGCCATCCTCTCTGCCCTCTCGGATAACAAGAGTTATGATTAGCTTTCCCTTCCCACCAACAAATCGTAACGCCATCTGTTTTCGGGCCGGACACGCTCGAACGACGCTTGGCAGAATCCTTCCCAAATTTGCCCACTTTCGGCCCCGGTCGAGTGGCAGAAAAATTTTCCCCAAAAACTGGTGGACCAGCAGACCCTTTGTTCCCCATTTAGCCCGCTCGAGTGGCGCCTCTCTCGTGCTGGACGAGTGAAAGGAAAAGTGGTTGTGAAGAGAGAGAGAGAAAAAAACCCCAACTCTGAAGTGGGCAAATCCAATTTGATTTATTGGGAAAACATCGATTCGGTCGCCGAGCTTTTACATTTCAATAAATTCTTCGTCAAGAAAAACTCGCAGCACGCGGGCGCGCGCGCGTCACACCAGGCCCGAGAGCCCGATCCAATCATTTCGGTTGGTTAGGTCCGAGTGGCCCAAAAGTTTGCTTCCACAGGCTGCCGCTGGGTGATGGATGCTGCAGCTGTGTCGTACATGCGATGCGAAACGTCTCGTGGCTTGCGTTGTGGTTGGCAATTTGCGACGCGGCAGCGGCATCTTTCATCAATCTCTTTGGTTTGGCGGTTGCCGTTTTTTGAAAGGAAAAACATTTTTCCAGCAATTTTCCAGTGTTGATGGAGTTGTTTCCCTCCCCCTCTTTCGTTGGGACTGTGGCTTTGCGTGGTCGCTGCTGTTATTATTTGGTCGTTTTTCCTCGCTCCCTTGCCTTTGGCTGAGGGGTAAGATTCTAGGAATCGTGTCCGTTTAGCTGTAAGGAAGAGGATCGGCCCACGTCCAGGGCCGCTTTGAAAGCGATTCCATCTGGAGCATTAAATAATGTATGCTTATTTACTTACACATTCACTGGCGGTGGTTTCGAGTGCACGGAGTGGTCGATTGGAAGTGGCCATTTTTCTGAGAAGCTGGGAATCAGAGTGGGAAGAAAGCGACACACACAAAAAAGGAACTAAAAACCCCAACAGTTTGGCTTACATCTGCAGTAAAGGGCGAAGGGAAGCCCACCCGATAAGCTGTGAGTCTGTGATGAGGGAAAAACTTTCCAGCACACAACTCGAAACTGGATCGAATGTGTTCCTCTCGGCCGTTTTACGATCGACCATAACCTGATCCAGAGAAGACGTACGGACCTGGCGTACGGTTTAATCCTTCCTTGCTCGTATGGTAAATAAAGCGAGCGATTGGAAAATGTACTTGAAGAGGAAAAAGTAAAGGAAAAAACATAGTGGTTGAAGTGCTGGGCCGGCAGGAAATCATGCAATCAGATAGATTTGTTTTGATAGATCTCGTGGGCAGTCGGGATTTTAGTGAGTGGGCGTTCGGTTCGCTTTGAGGGCTTTGAATGTGTAGGAGCTTTCCTTGCGTACGGTGCGACGTGCGCAAAAAAAGCTTTTTCATGGCGAATGGTTTTTTGAAATGGAATATTTGCATGCTCTAATCGAATCATCGGCTATAATTACATGGGTCGTTTTTTTGGTGTAGTGCTTTAATTTCAATCATGTATACACAATTACTGGAAGAGGTAATGTTGCTAATTAATCTAATTAATGCTGTGAATTTTGTAATTCGAATCGTCAAACGAACAGTAAAATGGAATACACCATGACTCCTACAACGCCAACAGCCTATCGAAACTAGTCCAAAGCGCCTTCCCTTAGCAAAGGTTTATCTTAAAAAATGCCTTCAAATACCTTTTTTTTAGCTTTAATAATCATACATAATAAACACTTTCGCTCATACTTACGGCCTGCAGCTGCTCGCGGAAAATACATTTTCATCCTATCGTTGCACAGAATCGAACACTTTTAACATTCCTCGCCTGTGGGAAACTTTTCTCCAGACCGAAACAAGAAAAGACACGAAACAGAGAATGGCAAAAGAAAAACTTAAGCACACAAAACTACCGATGGGCAACAATTTCTTACACACAACGGGAATCCCCGCGCGTTGTCCTCGAGCCTTTTGCCCTTGAATGTCTGTGCAATATTGAAAAGTTTGTTCCCCCCTCCCTGGTCTCCCTGCTGGAACCCTGCACCTTCGTATAGGCCCTTACTGGAGGAGTCATTTTCCCTTTGAAGACAACCGTGCACCGTAGCCCAGAGAGATTGGCTGCATAAAAGTGGCTTCACGTTCACGGTGGAGCAAAAAAAAAAAGGGGAAATCTCCGTGCCTGACACCGGCAGCAGTAGCACGCGATACCGGAAGCTTGAAGTCTGTTGCAGGGGCTCCCGTATGGCCAGCGCTGTCGTTGAAAGAAAGAGAAAAGAAAACGGGAACGTAAAAAGGAAACCGAAAGCGAAAACCTTCCGGACAGCCCGGAGCGGATGGGAAGTTAAGTGAAGCAGATGGTCGTTTGGATGGCCAAGACTGTGAGAGAGAGAGAGAGAGAGAGAGAGAGAGAGAGAAGAGAGAAAGTATCCAGGATGCAAATAGTGGTGCATAAAAAAGGTGTTAAGAATGGAACTGAGGATAGCGTGGAATGGGCACACCCGGGTTACAACCAAACCGAAGGAGTCTTTGCCTTCCGCGATTCTACCAGTGCCATAAGAAAAACTAAAGCGAAATGCATAATTCAAAAGTTTTCCTACATTTCCTCTTTACACGTGCGCTCCGCTTGCTTCGGGGACGATTTTCTTGCAGCACAAAGGAAGAAGAGGTTGGAAAAAGCTTGGATGCGCAGCTCGCTGGATGCAACACTGGCCGGGGAGTTCGGATTCCCTTCCGCTCTCCCATCGTCGGGTAAAAGCGAAAACTTTGATGGAATTTGTACACAGCTGCGTTTTTGTTGATGTTTGGCGCGTTACGGTTCCCGGTTTCACTTATCTTTTGCGCGCTATTGAGTAAGGCAATTTCCATCATTTGCTGCACTAAATGGGGATGAAAGTTTCGGGCGGCAGCGCGGGCTGGATGGTTACTTTATCGATACAAAACACACTAATGAAGTTTCTGTCAATTGCTCCAAATGAAGTTTGCCATCCATTGGCGGTGGGGTTGGGAGACGGTGTGGAAAGAGCTCCTAAGAGATTGGTCCCCGTTGATTCATCGAGGAAAATTGAGGTAAGACACCAATGAAATCAATTGAAAGGTAGTAATGAAGACAGTGACGTCAAGTTTCACGTTAAAAGCTCTATAATCTTATTGGAATGAATCTGTTTGGAAATTGCATACTTTTAAGGGCTTACATTATAGTTTTGTTGATAAAAAGTTGCGATTTGATCTTTGATTGGCATTATTTTTACATAAAAATGACATCGCTCCATTATGTTATGTTGGTGTTTAGCTCCTCAACTCAGAAGACGTGCAGATTTTTAGGCTTTTTTCGTTTAAAGTTCCTCACAGAGTATGCTAATGCCACAGAATGCTCATCACGTCCGCTCAAGTGGTAAGGTAATAAAAATGATAATTAATCGAGAGTGCTGCAGTAATTTAACGAAATCACGCGGCCCAATTGATGGATTGGGTGATGAAGTATTTATTTATTCATCCAGGCAAAGCGTTTAGCCATAAACGCGCACTGACCACCGCCAATCGCAAACAAAATTGCGAAGGCTCGCGGCAGAGGCGTCGGCCCAGCCAGCTGGATCGATCGACATCCTTACGGCCAAAACCTGCCCTTTTACTTCCGCGAAATACCCCTGGCTCAGTATGCATTAATTGCTCATTTCAAGACGCTTTCGTTTTGCATTCGTGGCGCGAGCTAATTTATTACCGAGCCATTCCCGGCTGAGCGCCGCAGATTGACTTATCGCGCCCGGCCCGCACACGCGGCCATGCGTGGGTCGTTAATTTTACCATTTATTGTTTCATATTTGGAACAAATGACTCCATTACAGGACATATGGTGCTGGTGCTGGAGCAGTATTCCCATTATTATTTCAAATGGCGATCGTGACGCGTTTTGTTTGCACACTCCCCACAGTTCTTCTGCGAGTTTGTGTGGATGGATGGAAATTGTGTGGCCACAACATTGACACGCCATTCGGGGTGCGATGTGGGAAAGAAATCACGCATAATAAACCCATTGAGGGAGGCGTCTTTGAAGGATTAAAGCTTCCCGCTCAAAAGGAGTGTGGAAAGGGTCTCTATAGGTACGTGTATGTGTTCCTTGGCTACGTTTAATGATGGTCAAAACGGCGGTAAAGAGCGAAAAGAATGTGGGCAAAAAAGCGTGGGCAATTATTTATGCATTCCATGACCATTCCAAGAGCCCATTCTGTGGTCGGCTTTTTTGCTATAATTAACATACTCGAGGGGAGGGTTTATTTAAATTGGACCCCGGATTGATGTGAGGCGAAGAGCCGTCTTTATTTGCCTGGTGACCGGCCGGGTTATGACGTCCGAAAGCTCTTGAAAGTAAGCAGACCGACCGTGTTGCAGTGGGCTGCAATGCTATCTACGTCTGCGGATAATGTAGACGTCCTGTTGGAATGCGGGAAAAACCTTTACCTTTACCGGCGCTCAAGTGGCAGGACGATACGCTTGTTCGCCACTTAAGTGCCTGCTAGAACTGAAAACGATGACGACGCACGAACCGGTACACCTTTGGGGATGGTTTTGTGCAGTGTAGTGCTCAGTTTTTGTCCACCTTTCCACCAAGATCGGTATATTTATGACGTGCAGGGAGGTCAGGTTCAATTTTTCAACTTCTTACACACACGCTTGGCCCGCCACGCTATCGGACAGGAAATAGCATAAGGTGTTTATATGCACGTTATGCCGGGAAACATTTCATTGTGGGTGAATTGTGCGCGCGTGAAGCCACAAACGCATCACTAAGTGGTCAGAGCTGGAGGGAGCAAAGGGTGCTTTACGAGTTTATTTTTCCGTTTCTTCACTCGTTGCGCGTACGTGGCAAGCAAAACAAGGAATTGTTTTACTCGTCGCTGGTGGAGACGAACGTCCGAAACCACCTCTGCGCCCCATGACAGTAAAATGAGAGTAATTTATGTATTTGTTTTCGGGCCGCCCGGACGCCCTGGCAAACGGATACTCCGATCGGAAATGGAACGGACGCCTCGGCCAAGCCAAACCCAGGAGTCGCGAGCTCCCATAGGAAGCGTAGCTCATTTTTAGTCGTCGACGAAATCGACAACGAACCAGACCGACCGATTCCTTTAACCCGCACCGGCAGGACCCAAACCGTGCCATAAATAATCGTCGTTCGGAGGCCTTGGCAGTAACGTGGACGCTTCCTTCCTTCCCGTGGCAAGGCGTGGAAATTGGAACAGCAAGGGTGGCAAAGTATGAGCGCGCCACTTCCGGGTTTGTGGTCGGCTGATGGTGATGGGGAGTGTGAATGGATTTCTTTGCCAACCTTTTCTCCTTATACTTTTTCCCATTTTTTTTATTTATTGTCCCCGACACGGGGGCTAATTCTTGTCGAAAATATACCGCATTGCCCGTAATCAGTCCAGACGGCGTCTACGGCGAGAGCACACGCTGTCTGTGCGGTAGACTGTGTGTGGTTTTCTGTTGTTTGTGATTGTAATGTGAGCGGAAAAGGATGGAAAGAATGATTGGTGTTCGGTGGGCCCCGAAACTATGAGCCACTTAGACAACACACAAACACACAAGGATGGAGAAAAGTGCGAAAGCGAAAACCGCAATGAAGCATAAACGCAAGGTGAAGTGACACCTTCGAAAGAGGGGAGAGAAAACGTTTGGGAAACGAAAGACAAATAGAGCCTGCCTGCTGGGAAGCTTATTAATTCTTGTGCGAAATGAGTGAGCAAGCACAAACACAAAATGGAGTCTCAAGAATAGAATGGCCGTTAAGTGGGGTTTCTTTTTTTTCTGGACGAATAAAATACTCTTTTTTGTGTTTGTCTCCCTATTTTGAACGTGTTTGCGTTCGTCGTTGGCTACCCCGGACGCGACGTTTACGAGTCAGCTTATTTGCTTATGGTTGCTGGAAATAAAAATAAAGTTTTTATTCGCATGCAAAGGGGAGAGTGTTGTTTTGCTGCCTTCAAATAAACGCACCTTTTTTATCAGAAAGTCACAAAAAATGACCGAAAAAAAACAACACAAAAATACTTCCATTAAACTCTTCGATAAGATCTGGCTGGCTTTTGTGCTTGGCTGTGGGTTGGCAGTGTGTGAGAAGATTAGAAGCTACCGGAGTGCCTTTGTCCGACCGGGTGCCGCTGTAAAGATTGTTAGTTTGTTAAAACCCTTATTCCCTGGCCCCACAAAACTTCGAACAAGAGCCTCGAGAAGGACACGGGGGCCGCATTCAAATGCAAAACGATTTGTAAAAACGATTGTCAACGGAAGCTCCGAAGCACGTCCATTATTGACTACTGAATGGGGCTACAAAACTTGCTCCAGCGGTGCGAGGCTGTACTGGCCACCGTAGGAACCTAGAACCGAGTGTGTGTGGTGGAAATTCTTGGTGTGGGGTTTGGTTTTGGCTTGCTAAGGTCGGGACGGGAAAGGCAGCAAAAGATTCTTTAAGCTGTACAGCATATCCCTGCCGTTTGGGGAGGGTGCCGGAGATGCCTAACTAAATATTTACCAACTCGATTCCTTTCAGAAGAGGGCATTGCAAGTAGCAATAGGGAAGGGTAAGTCCGTGGCAGTTCGCATGAAGGTTAAATGGAAGTAAAACGATTCTGGCAAGGTGTTTTTCCCCACTGGCCCGGGGAGGTGGAGACGATGTAATGTAAAGAAGATATGAGAGAGACAGAGCGAGACACAAACACACACACAAGCTCGGAAAACGGATGCTGGAATGGTCCTTTAGTTTGTTGGAATTCGAAGAAAAAAAAAGGAAAGAAAACACTAAAAAACACACACTTACACACCGAGCGCAGCACAGTTACAAATTGCTTGCAGCGTTTATCCTTTCTCATTTGCCTAGCCTTTATCGGTCTGGACGGGGTCCGTTTCCGTTTTTCCTGTTCGAGTGAGGAGCAGAGCAAAATACACCCATGGGAGGCGTTTTTCCTTCTTCTTGGGTCGCTCGCCCCGTTCCTTTGTTTGTGAGGGTGAGCAGCAGTGAAAGGGTTGCCACTTCCTACCACCACTCGGCAAACAGAACGAATGTAGTGAATAGTTGTTTTTCCTCGTTTTCTACGGAACGGCAGCTGGAAACGAAACACACATTCGATTTGTTAAATAATTTCTCCTGTTTGCACCGGTGTGAGTGGGTGAAACGTGTTTAAAAATTCAACAGTAAACTACATTTCATGCTAAAAAGCGCTCTGGTGTGAGGCGAGAGGTCCTTGAAAACAAGATTTGTTTCACTTGCCCGACTTTTGGAAACCTTTTCCGTCTGTTTTTCCTCTACTGCCTAGCTAAAATAGGTGACGGTCGCCATGTTGCATCCAGTTTTGACGTCTGTCAGCGAGAGTGTTTAAATTTCATCTGAGCTGCTTTCAACAGTGCGGCAGCGGCTATGCTTTCGTATGGTGGAAGCTCATAGAAGCCTCCGAATGTGCCACTGTGCCATCGGTTACCCTTTTTTTGGGTGATGTGGCCTTGTATCATTCTAGAACATTCAAACACAGAATAAAAAAAATACACCGAAGGCTTTCTAGGTCGGCCTCGCCGTATTTGCGACGCACGTGTCATCATCGTGCCTTTGTTTGTACAAACTTTTAATGTCACAAACGCATCAGAAACGAGAAGTCGGTGTTCTCTGCCGTTGTGCCTAAATAAATAGATAATGCTGTTAATCATTTGTTGACACACTTGAACAGCGCTACCGTTCCGAAGCATTCAGCATTCAGCATTCCAGGATGAGCTCTATTGAATCGTGGCTCTATTCTGGGAACATCTTCTAGAGACTGGGCAAAGAACTGCATCAAAAATGCTACAAGGACATGGACAGCGTTGTAGTTGAGCCACGCAAATGACAGGTTGAGGTGGTGTCTCAATTATGCGTCGTTCCAGCGTTCTTGAGACGATCTTTAATGTTTGCAGTCGCGCAGGAATGTTCGTAAAGTGGTCTATTGAAGGCAAAAAGTTTTCTGCGTTTTACCGGCGGAGTCTTTTCGGATGTATAATTTACAGAAGTCGCGCTGTGTGCTATTGGAGCGCCCGACTAAGATCCCTTGAGGTGTGTTGAAGAGGTTCTACTTTGAGTCAGACGACATCTTCCACGAATGTGACATTTATACTTGCGTGTGTGTGTGTGCGTGTGTCTTGGAGTACTTTGGATGATATTGCTTCGAATGATAGTTGGCAGGTGTGGTAGGGAAAATTCAATAAAACCTCATATGAGCTCTGGAAAATAGCTTCGGTAATGCGTGGGTGTTGGAAAGGACTCGTTTACCCTGTTTTGTCACCGTGTTGAGGAAGGACGAAATAGACAGAGAACTCTCGCGAGTAATCTTCAGAGCTGGTATAGCGTCTGGAAGCTGTTGTGAAACAAATAAATAACTCGCTGCACCCTTGTAGGGCGGTTTTATTTCTGCTACATTTCCATTCGCTTTGTGTGTCGTCAACGGCGTTGTTGTGGAAGTTAACTCGCAGACAGATTTCAAATTACGCGTATGACTTAAAGGTAAGATGTAAGTGGAACGACTGCCGCACCGTGTGGCGAAAGGTCATGTCGACAGACAGTGATGGGCGGCGGTATGAGATCTTCTATGCGGTGTTGTAAGCCTGCCCCGGTGTTCTGACTCGAGTCCCGTTGACATAGTGTTATTATTTACGGGTAATTTATGGCATCGGTGGGATTTCCCGCCAGCGTATGCATTATCACAAAAGCCGCGCCTGGCTTCGCGGACGCAGAGGCAACGGCTCACTGGCAGACTCGCGCTGGGTACGCGGAACGATTGGTGTTATTTCACCCGTGCGGGAAGATTCATGTGAGTTTCAGCGCGTCTCAAAAGTGAGATTGAATTGAGTCGGCTGAAAGCACCTCAAGAGCATTCGCTACGCTGTGGCGGCTTTGGAGACATGAAAGTTTAATGAAGCACAAAGGCATATGACGACGATGAGCATGCGGAGCAGATCGAAACAATTGTATTTGGCTTAAAATATGATGTCACTTGAGGACTGCTTTTCTGCGACACATCTGTCAGCATTTTGATGTGTTCTGGTGAGGTTTGAAATTAATTTGTTTGCCAGGAAGCTGTCGTCTGAAAGAGATTTAGCTTTAAAACAGTAAGTTGGAAAGATTTTTAAGAAAAGTTGAGAAACAATGCAAATTTTCATGCGTAAAGGTCGTTTTTGTACTGCGTATTGCATACTTTCAGGAGCTTTTAAGTGAACCCTATGAAAGCAAAACATATCCCCTAGGTATACTTACTAATCGAGAGGTCACTGACACCAGTTCACCCATATCGAACGACCCCTCTTAAAGGTAGTAGTGATATCCGACCGATATCAACGACTGAATGCAGTTTTATGCTTCCATTGATGGTTATTTACGTTGTTTATGCTACATGCTTGACAAAATGATGAAGCACCTTTCGATGGGTCGCCACTGTCGCAGCGCCAACATCCCCAAAACGTTCGAAGCTCGATGGCATATGATGATGGTTGGCAATTTGTCATGGCGCGTTGTTTCACGTCCCCGAGAGTTTGACGCTTCGCCTGGCGAAAATGAGCAACCAATGAGGAACCAACGTCCCGAGCTGAATCGAAGATCCTGTCGGCATGTGGCTGAGGCGAAGTTCTTCTCCACTTCATCGAAAAGCCGATTTGTGCCCGTGAGACATCCCTGCCTGCCAAAGAAACTTGTCTCTCGGTACGATTGGCTCGATAAAGTTTTCCTCCGATGCGCCCTTTGCCCTACATTGCCTTCCCGCAGACTCCCGAGTCTTGGAAAAGTGAGAAAAAGGCTTAAATCACTTTACCGTCATCATCATCTACATCGTCATCGATATTGACTGAAACCAGAGGGGAGTAAGAGAGGATGCTGGAAGGTCCAAAGCGAGAAAGAGAAAGGATTTCAGTCTCGCCGTTGTTTGTGTTTTGTTTTGCTGTTTTTTTTTTGTTTTGTTTTCGCATCGTCCTCTGTCAGCTTCCGGTTTCCGTTCCGACAACCCTTGGGGCACGGGGGACCGAAACCAATTGAAGACGATCCGGAAGAGTGACTCTCGAACGGGCCCGAAAAGACCGCCCGCCACCATCTACCATCTGCAGCCGCTGACAGCCGCGACCGTTTGCTGCATTGGGAGTTTGCCGCTGCCAAACCTTTCCAAACCGTCCGGAGCCAAACAACGCCGAAGAATGGGAAAAGATATTTCACTGCTCCAGCCCTTCCTGGTTCGGTTTTCCGTTTTGCTATTTTCCTTCAATTCCCTTGTTGCAACCTCGACGGCGGACGCAAGTTTCCGGCTTTTCTTGCTATTGAAAACACAGAAAAATTGTCAGATTTTCTCTGTATCTTTCGCCGCGTTCCTTGGGGCACTTGGCTCGCAACCCGGTGGGGTGTATTAAAAAGTTTAGCGACCTGTCAAAATTGTTCGCTGTAATGAAAAGTATTAGAATTTATTGGTTTTTATTGTTATTGTTATTATTGGCGTGGTGCGTTCGCTTCCGGTTGTGAGTTTTCATCTCTCGTTTTCCTCCACTCCCAGGGGTGATCTTTGGAAGTATTGGTTTATGTTTATGTATGCTGGAACGTGAAAATCAGGGGAACTTTGCTTTTTATCGATTCGCTATTTTCTGTCTTTTGAACAGTTATGGATTTTTTCACTTTACGTTGCATTCATGTTTTGATTGAAATAAGGTGTACGAAGAAGGATAGATTTTTTTATATTATGCAAGATATAAATATTTCAATTGTAGCGGGAAACTCTGCAACATTAACGAATTCGGGGTGCATAAACCTTGTCTCAATGGCGAAAAGGAATGAAAAACAATACTATATTTTATAAAAAATATGAATTGGGATCAGAAATGTTGTTTTGTTCTGAACAAAGTTTAACACAATACAAAAATAAACCAATAAAGGACAGAAATGTCCGCTAAATTCAACAAACATCAAGGCTTTGTTTGGTACAACAACTCCCAATAACAGTCCACACAGTTTTGGTGTGGAGATGAAAAATTGCTCCCCTAAAAAGAAAAAGAAACACTGAACAGAATGAGGAAAAGTAGACCGAAGCGAAGGGTCTGGCCAAGTATTGAAAGTTGGTTATCCCTACGAATTATGCCGGAAGTCTCGCCTATCAGCGGGAAGAAATCGAGGGCAACTGTAGCTGCATGCAGCAAGAAGTACTGCGCTGATGAGTTTTGTAATTTTCGTCCAAGGAAAAAAAGATTACGGTTCCCTCTCTCGACTCAACATCTTCCCTCACTAACACACATCTGCCCACGAAACAAAGACTGTGTTGATGGGTTCGGAATCATAATTTGATTGGACGAAAGTTCAACGGTTGGGGCTGGGGTCGGGAAAGGTTTTTGGCCTGATGAGTTATTGCGACGGGTTTGGGCGATTCAGCTGCAAGATCTGATTGTAATGGTAGTAAGTCACTGCATGCTACGAACAACGAAGTGTTTGCTGTGGGAGCAACAGCAGCACGTCATGTTTGGCTAGCAGGTCCCAAAGAAAAGTAAAACTCATTTGAAGGGAAACTCGTTCCTATTGCTGTTTGCCATGAGGGGGTCAAACTTGGTCGAGAGTATTTTGGGAGGTAGTCAGACAAAGACGAACTTCATCATAACCCCTTGCCCACACTACACGAATACACATCAGCCGGCGTTAATGATCACATTCATTGATTATTAGTGGCGATTGTTTTCTGGCGGCTGAAGTGTTTATGTATATATTGTATGAAAGCATACCTTGTAAATAATATCAATAATTGTGAGTGTCTTGTAATACGAGAAGATGGGTATTATCGATCAACAAAGAGAATTTTGTATAACAAACGCCGTAAGTTATGCAAAACGCATCACAAATTGGTTTATTTGGAGCTCGTTGCTCAGTGTTGTCCCTATTGTCGGCTCTTTATTTCAAATTCCATATCTGCACGAGGTGCCTGGTATACCTGCCCACTGAAGTGCGTGTGGAATTTGATTTTGCGTGTGGAATTTTATTTGTGAAATATTCGAGAAACCCTTGAGTGTCGTAGGGAAAGTTTTCTACCGTGGTACCTTTTGCCTGACACGCACATCGTTGTACGCATGAATGAGTAATAATAATGCGCTACAACCCGAGGCTACTACTTCTTTCCATACAAGAATTCCACTGCCCCCATTCAACATGAAGACGTTCGCCCGAGATGTTTAATGCATTATCCAAACGACGACAGACAAACGAGTCCAAGGGTCGTTTTTCCTCTAGTTTCACCGGTACAGGGAAGAGATCCATCCCAAAGGATGAATCGATCAGGGGCGTTCTGACGTGCCGTTAAATTTCAATAGGGGAAGTGTTGTGAACAGTAAGCAACGTCGTGTGTACTGCTTTTGAAAGCAATCTACCACCGCACGGGGTAGAGAAGGTAGAAAGGCCCCATTCATAAAAACGATAGCGAAGTAAAAATGGCTTCTTCGCCTCTTAAAGGATTGACAGGTCTGGTGGTGCCCTGGTCCTGGAAGCTGATAGTGAAGGGTGAAAAGTTTTTTTTGTTGCTTTGCTTCACTTCAGCATCCTGCACGCGACTCGTACGCATACGTACATCAGGTGTTTTGCGGCTCTAATGCGATTATGATGAGATTTAATGATGATGATCGAATTTGAGAGGTTTTGGTGAGTTTTCTCAACCACCCTCGGTGAAATGGAACACATCCTCCCGACAGCGTTTTGGGGAAAAATTGCAATCGAACGCAGTTTTCGGCGCTCGGAATTGGCTTCTTTGTGGCGCAGTTTTCTGGGGACGCAGGTATCGCCCGAGGGGTTGAAATTGATTTTTCTTCGTTAAACGAAACGAGACGAGCAGCTTCCGGTGATAGCTCGATCCGGTGGAATTCGATCCAAAATAATGGGAAAGGGAGCACAAGGTACCGTTCAGATACAGAAATGTGTTGAAAGTATAAACCGGTATGCTTTTGAGGATGATAATTTTCTCCCCTTCGCTTTGCTGGAGAAGTCGAATCGATCCCTTTATTCAATGTGATAAGGCTAGAAGAGTTTGTGATAAAATTTTGAAAAATGAATTCATTCGTCTCGGAGAGGCTTCGTATTGGTGGTGCGTATCAGTTTCATCTTTTCCGCCTTCTTTAACAGCATGTTCTTGCAGGGGAAAAGGAAAGAACAAGTTTACGGGAAAATTGATGAAGGCAGCCGGTCGGTCAGGTCGGTTCCGAGTATTGATGTTGCTCTATTTGTTTTAACCTGGTTCCGGAAGATGGATAGCTTTCCCGGGAGCACCGAGCCTACCTGTAATAGAACGCCGTTCCTTTTTTGTAGCTGATTTCTATAGCAGGACACAAGTGAAGATGAAGTGTGGAAGAAAAAAGAAGGAAAGAAAATCAATTCAATAGTACAATTGTGCGCGAAGACACATAGGGATATTTTAGGTGCCAATATGGCGGAAAGTGGATATCATGAGAAGAGAAACCAATTTATAGGTTTGTGAGGATATAGCACAGATTTCTCGGAAGAAGCACCAACAATTGTGTATTTTTTCCTTATCGCGCTAAATTACGCCTCAAAAGTTATCTTCCGGGAAAGCAACCCTGCAATTGCTTGACTGAACGAGGAACACATTCTCGTTAAATAGAACAATTATGAGAGTTCCAGAACACGCAGAGCGATGCGTGTGGCGTATGTTAAGGTGTTTTAGTTGGGTAAACTTTGTCGTCTACATCTTGGAGTCTACTCCAGGAGTTTTCCCCGTCAAATCCAATCGAAAGTAAAAGCAACATGTCCTACCTCCCATTCTCCTCATGCATTGAATGAATGACGGAGCCATCAATCTGTCCGAGCCAGCCGAATGTGTCACGCATTTGTCGTGTTTGTTTTGCGTCACATTGGAGGTGGTGATTCATTTTCACCTCATTCATCGTGCATGGGGAAGGTTTCTTCCGGGAGCGATCTTGGCATCATCCAATGACGATATCAAACTCATCTGCTACGCACTACCTTTCTAAACGAGGCCTTCATTTTTCCTCCTGCGCTGCTAATCAACAAAAAGTACTTCCACACAACGCAGGCCACAACACCCATCAGCCTCCCGCAACCATACAACACCCGTTGATCCCGTTTGAATCATGGTGCACATTCATGGGGCTCCCCCAAATGCAGCCATAACGAACTTTCATTATCCGTAACATGAATTAGCTTTTATAAGGGCCCGCGCGTGGTACACCCGGTCGGTTCGTTTTCGGGCAAGGAGTTTTAGAATTTTATGACTTCCATTAGATAAATGGTTCCATAATAAAGTTTCAATTAAAATTATTCTCTCCCTTTCCCCGGGTGTGTTCGTTGGTCTTTTACACGCGTGAACAGATAGGCTTCTTCCCTCGGTTCGGTGGGCATGAAGCTTACGGTTGCCGGGTAAGTCTCACCTTCCGGCACGAGGATAACTTCTTGTTGGAGTCTTTTGTTCGGACGTGGAACTTAAGTAAAAGATTTGCGGGCAGGAAAACTATGCCGTTTACAATCCTTATCCCTTTCGGTTGAGCGTAGGGCACTGACCGTGCGAACAAGGATGCGAATGTATCCGTAGTAATTCCAACTCGCCCTCTGAATTGTCTTATTAAAGAACGCTAAAGGACTCCCTCGAGGGAACGGTAATGTTTTATGGACTTTCGTTAGTGTTCTTTTCCGGAAAAAACACTCAAGAACGATGACATCAAGTGTCTACCTTCGTACAGTGCTATTGTGTCTGCAGGCGAAGGAGATCCAAAAAAAGCTCCACAACATTCCGATTGTTGCGGCTTTCGGTGAAGAAATCTGACCTTTGAAAAGTGATCCAGCTATAAATTATGACTCCCGGGGAAAGTTTCGCCATGGTAGAATGGGCGCCCCCCCAGAACAGCAACGGGAAGTAATTTGTGTGCTAGAAGCCGAACGGGGACCGAACAATGCCCCCAAAACCGGACCCTCTAACCAGAAGGACATCTTCTGGTTGCGGCCATAAATAGTATCGGATTACGGAATTGTGTTTTGGGAAGATTTTTGGAGAGGTTTTTCCGCCGTCCCCATTGTACTCGGTAAATCTTTTTAATGGTTGCTGATGAAATATGAACCAGATTGTGAGGTTGGTTGCTGATTTGATTTACTTGTGCATCTGCGTATCAAGCACTAAGACTTTTGATTGTAAACATAATATTCAATCTTGTAGTCGGTGCCCACAGTAGCGAATTAGATTGCGTCCCAATGTCCAAGAATGGTTGGAAAGGGGAATACATTTCGAAAGCAAATTTGGAACAACGTGCTGCTTCCGGACGACCGGACGTGGTGTATATAATTTTATTTGTTTTATTTGTTGGTCCCACCGGAGCAGTGCTTCTCCCCTCCGGGCGGGAAAGGACCCCATTAAGCCGGTGATCCAGCCATTACGAGAACTCGGAAGCCCGTTATCAGATAGCCAAAACGTCACCCGTCGCTGGGAGACAACCTCCGAAAACGTGTCCGAAACGGGAAGTTTTATTGCCCATGTGTACGTCATAACAATCAGTTTGAACTGGGGATGGGCTGGAAGGGGGTGCATTTTACGACGGTGGCCATTACGATGCGTCCCATCGTCTTCCACCTTTAGTACACTATTGAATGTGATGACAAATACGGTGCGGTTTTTATCGACTTCCGGGGGACTCCCGGAGATGGGAGAAGTTGGTCAACTGGAGAAGCACAACAGTGACAGTGTTTGTGGTGTATCGAAGGCAACGGTGCAGCCGAAAAGTTGTGCTGCTCTGCCATGGGCGGAAAACTTGTCACCCAGCCGGTTGTTCAACAGGATGTGCCAAATTATGGGCCACACAAAATATTGTGAACACAAAATTGACTAATTCACCAGAAAGTGCTCCCATGGTACAATGGGAGGGCGGTTGATATGCAGCATCAACAAAGTGAAGTTGACTCTCCATTGTAGCGACTCTCGGAGCACCCAACACTCGGAGAGCAGCAACATAGAAAGACAAAAAAACGACGAAGGTCCCTGCGGGCGTACACACGACGTGATGCTCCGCCAACGACAATAAATCTGTAATTGAACTACTTTTGGGTGTTTTTCCGGGGCTTGTTTGAGCACCGGTTTGGCAACTGGTTCCGGCTTTTCTGGTTCCTTGCTCTGGGTACCGAAAATCCTGGTAGACGCGCCATGATGGTAAACAAACCCACAAGGCCACACAAGGAGACGGTTTGCACGAAAAGTGCAAACATAAACATATTAAATTTGAATAAATTTTTGGGCTTTTGCCGGCGGCGGTAAAAAAAAACCTTGACGGTGACTCTTCCGGGTACTGAAGACGACAACATGGGCGAATTAGAAACGATGGAGGCATTCGATAATTTGCCCCAAATGGTTGGGGCTTGGTGTGTGGAAGTGAGTTTTGAGGGATTTTATAAGGGTCAAAGAAAATGATGGAACAAGAGGGGGAGGGGGGGAGGGGGGGCAGCAGTTTTGGGGAGCAAAACTTTTAATTCGATTTCGCTTCCTGGCAGAGACTCATTGGGCGGACAAAGAGGAGCCGTTTCGCTGCTTTGTGTGCTCCATTCCTCCCTTAAGCAGCGTCATCTTCTCTGTGCGCGAGAGTTCATATCCTTCGAGGAAGAGATAAGCTTAACAAACACAAAGGCGAATTGATGCCGCTGGCGAAAATGAGAATTTATGCTGCTTCTTTGTATGGAGCCTTTTCCCCTTCATCCCCAAACTTCCTCGCGAGCACTCCCTCCACCCACCCGTTTGAGGTGCAAATTGTGGGTTCTCAAACGCGGCGCGAGCAGCTTCGGCGTGTTGCAACTTTCGCGTAACTCCGTTACGGGGCCAAAACTTGCTCCGGGAATGTTGTGCCAGCGAGTTTGGCACTGCTTTCGCAACAGGCCATCGCTCCAGCCTTGAACTCCAAGGGGATGTGAAGAGTGAGAGAGAGAGAGAGAGCATCGGGAGGGAGGAGCGATTAATTTGACATCATTTGTTTGCGGTACTGTGATATATTGTTTATTACATTCGGCAGCAGCGCAAGGAAGCGACGGGAAAAACACCCTTTTTCCGAACCCCTTGACTCCCTCTCTTGCTTCTCCTTCTCATCCCACGTTCGATGTCTTATCGTACTTTTTCACGGAACTCATTAGAACTTTCGCGAAACGAAACGCGAAATGGTGTGCGAAGTGGGTAAATGAGTGTGTACATGGTTTCCTAATTCTTTCTCGTTTTTGTTCGCTGGTTGTGCAATACGTTCATTGCTTGGGGAGTGGGGAAGAGCGGGACTGTTTTCCCGATTGTTTCCTGGGAAAGCTCGATGCTGGCAGCGTTTGTGATACTTGCAGTGAAGTTTGTAAATTATTATCACTGTTCGATGGAATGGGAACGGAAAAGCAAAGGTTTGATGAAGGTAAAGGACATGAGGAATAGCATGTTGATTCAACTGATTAAGCTGTTTGTTACTTTCGCTTACGGGTGGGAAGCATCTTGTATTCATTGCATTGAATACATTGAATGGGGAAAAGTATGCTTTTGGATGGATTAAATGAGATAAAACAATTCACCAAAAAATGGCTTTTCCAAAGAAGTTTGTAAAAAAAGCTAAAATACCTTTCCTTTGAATGGGAATTAGAATGATATGACTGAAGTGAACCTCATTAGCTTGTTGCTAAAATAATCAAAAGAGTTTGTAAACTTCTATAATCCTACGCACGGCTAAATGCTTACCTTCTCTGCCTTGTTCATTAAGGGACCGATCGTTGCAGGGAAAATGGCACCGAAATATAGCTGGCAACGAATTATTTAATAGGATTAACAAATAAACCTCTGCCGATTCCTGGGGATGCGTGCCCTACCCGTACCTTTCGTACCGAAATTAATTTTATCTGGAGAACAGTTTGAAGGTCGACCCGTTTGAAACTTACGCACGCGACTTCAAACGGGGCCGTTCAACCGTGGTTTGGGGACGCCGTCCCAGGTGCAATTTCGAATTCAGCGTACACGGCAAAGCCGCAACGTTTTCCCGTAAGGTCCTGTCTTAATTATGATCTAATCCAGAAGTGCAAAACTTTTCCCTCGTTGCTCGGTGTGAATCTGTGTCGGTTTGTTTTTTAGTAGCACGTGAGTTTTTTGTGTGTGAAGTCTCGTTCAAGGTTAGATGAGTTTGGGTAGTCCCGAGTTCGTGATGGCGTTTCTATGTACCACACTGTCAGGTTCGCGCCCGACGATGAACGTGAGCGTGAGATTTGGGAATGCTTTCCACTGGGAGCTGCCCCCAACGCCGATCCAGGATGATGATGTCGTCGTACGTTGGAGCATCCCATTGACAGCTCTTGTCAGTGCGGACAGAACAGTTGATGATAAGACTGAAAAGAGATTGCTTTGCAGAGAGCTAGGAGGATTTATTTGAGTCAATAACAGGGATTACGTTATTCTTCTGAGCTGTGCAGAAATTCGCCTGAAAGTATGCAACTCGCATAGCAAAATGATCATATAAACATTTTGAAAAGGTATGAAATTTGTTTTTTTCTTCATCAAAGGTACATGGGTTGTTGTTAAAAGAGTTATTCGTTCATCTCGTTTCTTTATTATACTATAGCCGGGAGACATGTGAAATGTGCCTTCGCAAAAGGTGTATGAGGGCACGACTCACGTTTAAATCTCTCATGTGGGACTGTGCGAGAAACATGACGAGCTTTAATTAAACGAAACCTTTTTACGAACTGAAACCTTTTCCGCTTATCCTCATCAACATGCAGGGGAAATTAAGAATGCAATTTTAATAAACCTCCCCACCTAAGTGACGATGTCCACGTGATGGTGGGTAGTGTACTGGAATGGGATGTGTGTAAGAAGAATGTTGTTCGTGGCACAAACAGGCGGACGGTTCCAACATGAACTAATAAAAGTTTTACGCGCTGTTACATGCGTTGGGGCGTTGGTTTAAAAGTCGATTTGTTCTCGCTCGGAGTGTCGCTAACGTTTATGAAGCGCTTGGGAAGGGACAGAAGGCACCGTTTTCACCCATTGTTGGCTTTAAAAATCCATCCTCTACCAGCAACTTTGGATGCATGTTTATCTTATTTACGGCATTTTTACATCGACGTTAAGAAGCTACATTTTGCTCCCAGGGTCGCATCATGTTTGGGATTTATTTGTACTCCTACCCGCCGTTCGATAGGATTTATGAGCGATAACTATAAAATGAGTGACAAATTTGGCCGCCTAGTAGGTTTGCAAAGAAGCATGTCTTGGGCTGAGCGAAAAATTGAGCTGAGAAAATCAGTCGAATGTTTGTTCGGTTCCTAGAACGTGCTCATAAATCGAACCAGTGGCCGTGAAATTAATCCTGGAAGGACTGACGCATGGATATTGTCTTAAGAAAAGGTGGTAAAAATTTATCACTT
Organism: Anopheles arabiensis; assembly: GCF_016920715.1. Lineage (NCBI taxonomy): Eukaryota > Metazoa > Arthropoda > Insecta > Diptera > Culicidae > Anopheles > Anopheles arabiensis. The sequence continues at coordinate 93,949,209 of NC_053518.1, forward strand.
TGTTTCCATGTTTGGGATAAGCAGTGAATGGAGTATTTTGGCACTGTTTGCTGTCAAACGATGGAGTGCGCTAAGCACAAGGCTCGGGATCTAGTTTGGGATAGAATCATTGGCCGAATTTTACGATCGAGGCAGAGCGAAGGGATACGGAAAATAGGCCATCGCTTCCGGGAAAGCCATTGAAAAGTGCGTCGTCAGCCATTAATCGAAACGTGCCTTGCAGTACTAAAGTTTAGAAGGTTAATTGAAAAATTCAACCCAAGTAAACGAAAGAGACTCATTTCCGGTAAGAGAATCCAGATTTATGGGCTTTACATTGATGTGTTTGTTGTAGTGTATACCGAATGTTGAGACAAGAGCTTTAAAATTGGTGGTTATAATTGAATCAACAGTTTATAACTGCTCTAAACCTGTCTTTAACAGCTATATCCAGCGTCAAGGAAGTAAAATGTAAATTAGAATCTTTAATGATAAACAAAGAGATTTATTTCAAACAACTCTTTCCCGGTTTTGCGTATAAAACCCTTGTTTTATGATACCTATTCTCATCAAACACGCGATTTATATTACTTGATTGACAGGTTGACTCATTAGCGTATGCTAATCAACGCGTCGTTAGCTATTTTCTCATTCGCTAAACTGTTCACAGACAATAATAGCTATTATCAAACAAAACAAAACTAAATCACCTTCAATCACTATTCGATGAGTGTGATGGAACTGCAGCCTACAGACATACAAATTGCCTTCTTTTTAGAACAAAGCACTTTGAATCATTGATGAGAACTACCCGCACGCAAAGGCACACTTTTTACTCCCTTCACTGAATAATCTCCAGACGAGCATTTAATCTAGCTCATTATCGCTTCCCATTCTCGCCGGCCAAGTCTTGTTCAGCTCACCGGTACAAAGCGACATTCAAACACGTAAACACTTGCAATTCCACACAACGCACTGGCCGTTCTGACAGCTGGTGGCGGGAATTTATTGAACAGATCACACTCATATGTTGCACTTGCTGGAGCCACACGTGGCCGCTATCACATCAGCTTCCGGTAGGTTGGGAGGTGGGCACGCACGAACTTAAAACAGTCCGGCTTTGTTCTGGAAGTAGCACTCGGTCACTTTGTATGCCGTCTCGCAAGCGTCCGCCTCCTGAAAGTTGCAGTTTTTGACGAGCGATTCAATGCGCTCGCGGGGCATAAACTTGGACAGCTGCTCGGTGATGGTTTCCTCCTGCAGCTGGCCGTCCTTGTTCATGAAGCCCGTTTTCTCGAAGAAACATTTCACCAAGCACTGTGCGGGATGGTTGGTTTTGTTAGTTGGCTGGAACGTACGTTTGAGAGTGCAAGCTCATACCTTAATCTTGCTGCCATTCGTGTCCAGCTCCTTTGCCGAGAGGGCAGCCAGCGAGTCCAGCTTGAGTCCACTCTCGATCAAGCATTCCAGCGCAAATGCTTCGCCGTTGGCAATTTTGCTCACATCTTCCAGATCCGGTGGAGGCTTGAATTGAAAGGTAATACGTACGATTTTAAATAAATACACTGTCTCTCGGTACAATCAGAAGGGAACTTACTGCTGCTGCTCCATCGACCAGTGCATCCAAGCAAATCGCACTTAACACAATGGCAAACACTAAGAACTTCATTCTATCACACCTGTTGCGGGAGTATCGTTCGAGAACGCGTGTCTCGCATCGTTTTATACCTTACCGCCCGCTAGAGAACCTTGACGAGAGAGGTTCGATTTTTCTTTCTCACCAAACAACAATAGCAACAATGGAACGAAGTTCCGATTCCAGTGCTAAGTTATCTTCAACCCCTCCTACTGCGGTGACCGGCAATGATAGCAGTACGAGATGGAGAGTAACCTTCCGATCTGGTGAGTGATCCGTGAGTAGGGGGTAGGCATCATCATTTGCATTGGAATTATGATAGACTTTATGGAGAAACAAAAGGTTCTTTCCCTCCAGATGTTGAAAGGGGGGCATGTAAACCGGATTGATGAATCATAGAATGGAAATAAATATTTTAATTTTATCGCTCAGTGCGCTGGGTGCCTAGTGAGTGAAGTCACGTCCGGAACTGGACTATTTTTCAATGGTGAATTGCAGCAGTGATTGTGATGGGGGTTGAAGTGGTGGGAAAAAGTTTACTTTGTGGTTGAGATGGATGTTGGATGTTATCTGTGTAGTTTATCAAATTATATCGCAGAATTTCCAGTCCAATTGAGCTTTGAGCGAACTGTCGGTATGACAGGCAGTAAACAATACCAAAAACAAATGAATTTGTTCTTCAAAATTGTCAGAACTCCAGTTGTTTTTCCTGGAAATAAGGTAGCACATAAAAGTATACATTTCCTGACTTAAATTTAAAACGATTTTGTTGAATCAATCCAATTCAAACATTATCCTGCGGGAGTACAGCGTCCTGAACAACGTTGGTTATCCTATCCGGTATAACTTCCGACAAATCCATTCCCTCCAATGAGAGCTTACACAAACACGAGATGCATCACCAACGCAGCACCAGCGGGAGAGTTGAAACGGTTTACCTTCCCAGCCGATAGGTCGAAGGGCAAAAGGTGACGATTAGATGGACGCTCGGCTGACGTCCATTTCGGAAATTAGTTCCCGCTGCCATTCTAATCTCTAGCATCTAGCGAGTGGTTTCATCTTGGTAGTTACAATATTTACCCAACTCCTGAACGCTGGTTGCGAAAATAGGTTGAGAACGGTTTGCATACGATGTTGAGTGAAGCTGTCGCTGAATACATCATCCCCGGGAGAGTAGATGGAGAATTTCTACACCTCGGCTTCTTTGCATTCACGAGCGTCTTCTTGGACCATCTTGCGCTGTAAAGTATGACGTACGGTGAAAGGATGTAAAGGAAACCCCGGAAACGCTTAGTTTGTGAGTGTTCCAGTGTGTTGACTTTTCCGCTCCTCCTCGACCTCGATGGATGATCGGAATCGTACCGTGGGACCGAAACTTTGATATGTTATTTCCTTCCAGTTATCAACGTCCATCAACATGCACCCGATTCTGATTATCCACCAGAGGTCGCACCGTACCACTGGGTGACACGACACTGAAGCGTTTTATCTTGATGAAATATATACATATTGCGACAAGTCGTTGAGCCTCTAATGGAAATCCAGCCCGATCCGGAGCCATCCGAAAAGTAACGTAAGCCTACGCACGGTAACATGTTGCTGTTGCGAGCTGGCAAACACGGAATCGGTTAAGGCCGCTGACGAAGGGACAGGAAAATGGCATAATTAATCAATTCAGGCGAAGGTAAATTAAACGAAACACGACAAGTCTAATTCAATCTGGTCTTTCCGGTTCGGACCGTCGTTGGGCGAGGGGGGGAGGGACTCGGTTAGAGGCCGACCCGACCAAGACTCATCAAATGGTTACTTGTATCTTCATCATCATGCGTGTGTGGCAGTTGGAGCCGGATGGGCTTGGGTGAGCCGGTCGACAAGTAGACACATCGGTCTGCCACAGCTGGTACCATCCATGGTGGTCGTTTGAGGTTATGTTTACGAGAATGTGTCCAGCGGTTGGGTTCGACTCACCGGTGCACACCGGTGAGGGTGGCCCGTTCGTCGCGACACGACTCACTGGGTCGTTTAAGGGTCGTATTCAGAGATCGGGTTGAATGGGTGCAATGGGTATGGGCGGTTCGATCGTTTTCCGCTCGACGGTGGCGACATCTGATGACAAATGATGTGCCATTTACAAATTGATTCGGAATGGAATTAATTTTGCAATTTTCGAAGCAACCGTCCGACGGGCTTTCTGAACGTGATAGCGTGTCGGTGGTGATCGATTAGCACGGTAGCGTATTTGATGTAACACTGAAGGTAAAGGTCTGCCGAGCGGGAGCCCTGATAATAGAGCAAATAGCCAACGGGTGGGATCGGTTGATTAAGGTTCGGTTTTGTATGTATATTTTCGAAACCGGAAGCTGAGGATGGAAAGGGTGGATGTATAAGGTCAGACTAGTTGGTTACTGCTTTCCGGAAGCTCAGATTAGGACGAGTCCAGCTGTTAAACGGGTAAAGATAGCCGTAACTGGACACTGTGCTCAAGCAGTGAATGAAATGGATAAATTTTCATTAGAATTAATCGCCTATGAATTCATAGTACATTGTACGCAAGTGATTGAAATACTAAATTTGCCACTTTACATAAAAAAAGTCTTAGTACACAAATAATTCTTCTTTTTTCCGGATGCATCATAATCAATTCCCTTTGTGTGAACCATCTCCAAAAATCACCAATCACAAAATCACATTCACAGATCAATATGCAGCACAGATGGTGGCCAATGCTAGTTTTCTGTATGGACAGCCTGTCGGAGTTCGTATGGAAAGTGGACATCAGGCTTGTTCAGCTGTCAGGTATCCGTCAGGTAAAAGAAGAAGAACATGTATTCAAAAGCCCCATTCCTCGTGAGAGAACAACACTGCGGCGAACTAACAACACAGCTACACACATACCCGGTTGGTTGATTAGTTTCTTATCGGTGCGGATATCACGACAACAATGTTGAAATGTTCTGGCCCTGATTGATGGGAAGGCTTCTCCGTAGGGGTGTTTTGCCTTTTTTCCTTCCTTTCCGGTTTGCAGAAATGGGATTTCGGTTTGGGTAGTCGGTTGTTGATGGTTCTCGTTCCATCCAAGTTGAAAGGCAAATTTAAAAGACCCCCAAAAAAGATCCCCAAAATGTAAAACATGAAATGATGCTCGGCAATGTGACACCGGGCAAGAACACAGAAGGAATGACTTCTGATGGTAGCCTACCGAATGCCACTTTGATTGAACGAATTGACAGTTTTGTTTTTTTCATTTCGGTAATGCTAATTAAGGCAATCGATACGGGAGAAAGGAAAGCGAAGGATGGTAAGCTTGTTTAGCAATTTGTGGTTGGAAGTGAAGTTTGGAGACTTTTCATTAGCAAAACCGATGCGAAACATGTGTCACTTCAATTGGTTCCCAGATTCTATTGGTTGGGTTTGATGATGAGATCTTCCATCAAACCTTCATTTCCTGCCAGATACTTTGACTGTTTGAAGCAATTTGCAGTTGTCATCTTGTGCTCCTTTTTAGAAGTATACCACACAGCATGTCTTCAAATATCACAAAAGGGGAGTTGAGTTTAATAAATAATTTAAAAACAGAATTTAAGCAATGAAAACGAGAAAATCCCGGAGTACGTCCTAGGTCGGTTTAGACGACAGCACCCTTAGCGGCGTAGATGCACTGGTACGCCTTGAAGGCCGTCTCGCACGGGTTGGCCTCCTTGTGGTTGCACTTCTTCACCAGACCCTCCACCTTTGCCCGGTCGTGGTCAACCGACAGCTTCTCGATGACGGTCTTCTCATCAATTTCGCCCTTGTCCGTCATGAAGCCGGCCTTCTCGAGGAAGCACTTGGCGAAGCACTTGGTCTTGTCGTCAGCGCCGGCAAAATCGCCCCCCTTCAGCTTGGCCGCCGTCTCCGGCGGGACACCGGTCGTCTTGACGCACTCGGCCGCGTATCCTTCGGCCTTCTTTTTCTGGTCAATCGTGAGGGCCTACAGGAGTGCAAGAAGGCGGAATGAGTATTGGGCTAGTGCACGCTTGCTTCCAGTTTTTGGAGCCTTCGTGAGCTACTTACGAAAGTGCCAGCGATCAGGGCAACAACGGCAATGGCGACGAAGGTCTTCATGATGGCGGTGGAGGCGTGTGGAAGTTGCAATTCCAGAGGACTTGAGTCGGAGCTTATCAGACGATTGCTGGTAGATGACTGATGCTGGAACGAAGATTTATCGTCGCTTTATATAGTACCTCGCGCTGTTCGAGATGTGAATGATTTAATGCGCTTTGCCAAAGGTTCTAGCGCTTGACGTGCTCAAGGAGCCCAGCCACTCGTCAAGGTGGCCCACCCCAGCCGGGCGGCCAGTGTCGGGCTAACGGACCGCGGATAAGTCAGTCAACCTCCGACCACTCCGCCACCAAGCTGAGCTGTCAACGCAAAGCGAAGTTGATGCACTTCCCCACACCTTCGCAAGTGCATAGTGCACGCCGGATAAACGGAAGTGCAGCATCGGGGCAAGCAAAAAGTGGTAATAAGTCAACACGAAACGTTTCTAGACCGCTCGGAAGCTACATTGTAAGTAGTTGTAGATAGGAAAAAACGAGCCAGAAAGAGAGAGAGAGAGAGACAGTGGGGCAAAAAAAAAATAGATAATTAACTTGCCAAAGTACAAACCCGTGTACAACCGCAGACAAACGGACAACGGACCTTGAACTTGAACTAGTAAAAACTGTACAGCCTTTGCGGCGCGGGCGCTGGTCACGCGGGTCGCGTGATTGACGCGGTTTGCCGCGAAATTCACTTTTATCGTGGGCTGGTTGTTGAAAACGGCGCCTGCTCGTAGCAGGGGGTGATGGTGGTACCAGTTTTTTCTAATAACTCTACCCACAACGAGTGATCGCTGTAAAGGGCAATTACTAGCGGTGGTCGTTTGCGAAGGGCTGTTGCTGAAACCTACGCCCCGTACGGAAAGCAATAGATTGGGACGGAAATAGATGAGGCGTGAAAAAGATTGATGCATGTTGAAAGGAATTGAGCTTGGATGAGTTGCAGATGAACGAGCAGAAGTGGATAAAAATGGCAGGCAAAACAAACAATTAACTTTTTGAATATTCTGTAATGGGAAATCTTCACGATTTATTGTTATTTAACACTATGGTTTGCTTAGGAAAGCTAAAACACTACAAAGAAAAGGTTACGACTGGAAATAATTAGCTAAAAGCGAATATATACTGTCCATCCATGAAAAACAATAACCTCCCATACAAAAGGGAACAACAAATGGCATTCGAAACACACTACATCGTCCACCACAAGCACCACTGGCGGCAATTGGCGCCCAGGGAAAACCGACCAGTTTTAATTAGGGTAAGCACAATTGAAAAACATACTTACCCTCCCCAAAACAACCAATGCTTGTTTATCACGAAACCTTTTCGAAATTGTGCGGTCTAACCCCGGGCGTTATTAGCCCATTTGGTCAAATAAAGTCGTGAAAACCCACCCACCAATAACCACGAACGCAACCCTTCGCAGTGGGGTACATCAATTATTGTCGCGCTGGATAATCACACAAATTATGCACAACAATAAATGGCACCTGCTGGGCGCTAGTGCTGTGTACCACCGGCGGTTGCTGGTCTCCAGCTTGGAACTCCCCCGAGAACTGATCGATTGTTCGCGGAAGCGTGAAAATGAATTCTAAATCGTTAAAAATCCTAGTCACGGCACCAACCGGTCACTCGGCCACGGCTCGAAATTGAATGTCAATTGGTGCGGTTCAATGTCAGACATCAGATGCTCGGCTTCCCAAGGAGCGATAAAGTTTGCCTGATGGCATTCCCAAATTCAACAAAAACGCTCGCACATGCCACATATGTGGGTCAGCTCGTGATCGTGTTCCGCTCTATTCCCATCGGCTGCATCTGTCCATCACAATAATTTGAACCGGAACCGGGCAGGGGGAATGCAAATTTTCCATCAAACGTTCTCTCAATTAGCTTCCGGCATAGTATATTACACACACACACGCTTGTTCTGGGAATAGCACTGGCTGATGATCATTTGAAACCATCTGGTGGTGTGACTCCACTCAGCACGCATTCCGTTTCGTGTGTGGCGCTTCTGTCGGAAAAGTGCATGACGAGTGGAATTATATTTTCATTACTCGCTCGTTTCTTTTTTTTCTACGTTCCTTACGACTACATTAGCCAAGACCGAAAGGCAGGTCTGTGAGGGTTATCTTTGAAAAGTGTATTTAATTCTATTTTAATCTTCCACCCCTTCTCGCACACGCTCTGTGAACCGGTTTGGTGGTGCTGGAGGACTGCATGACGAACGGGGTATAATTATAGCGCAATGGAAGCGTTTATCGGTTGCTAATCGTTCATCAACGATGTGGCTTTCCACGAATGGGAAGCGAACGTAGAATACGTTCTGTTGCAATGGAGCGCACAGGGAAATGGTAAAACGCGCTTTCACTGATGGCATACTGATGAGAAAGAAGGGTATGAGTGTAGCAATGGGTGGTGTGCGAAAATTGGTCGTTTTGCGTACATTTTCGAGAGAATGGAAACAGTGAAAGCTCTTTTCTCGACATCCCTTGGGGACTATTATGCTTAATTGTAGTACATTTCAGCTGCAGCTTGTGGGGAGGCAATCATCAAAAAGGGCAATTGGATTTGACTGTGAATCTTCGATCGAAAGGACTGAATTGCGTATTTATAGAACCCGAAAATGGAACATAATGTCAAGAGAACATCCTTCAATGCGATAAGCTTACCAACATTTTGTTGAGATGTCTATAACCTACCTTTTTCATTAGTACTAAATCCATGGGTTGAAGTTCGTTGCACTTAACACTTTATCTATACTCGAGTAATAATTGCTTCTGTCAGTGATAGCAATAAATGTTCATTAAACTTTCCGTACTAATAACGCCATCATCAACCGGTCTCCTTAGCCCGAACTGCTTCAGACAGTGCGTCGGTGCGTGCTTATCAAACTTTTATGACAGTATAAAAACGCAACGAAGCGTCCCACAATGCATCAGTTTCCAAACTTCCAGAAGTTAAAGCACAAACCCACACGCCACTATGAAAACCATCGCCTGTCTAGTGTTGGCCAGTGCCTTCATTGCCTGTGCCGTGGTAAGTGTCACCAGCTGTAATCGCTTCAAGTGACATCTTGAGCTACAAAACTAAACATATTGTAGGCCACGATTTCGGAGGAGCAGCGAGAGGCCGCCCGGCAGCTGGCGGGCAAGTGTATGCAGCAGACGGGCGCGTCCGAAGATGACGTGAACCGGCTGCGCTCGGGTGACACCGAGGGTGCCGATCGCAACACGCGCTGCTTCGTGCAGTGCTTCTTCCAGGGCGCCGGGTTCGTCGACCAGGACGGCAGTGTGCAGACGGACGAGCTGACCCAGAAGTTGGCCAGCGAGTACGGGCAGGAGAAGGCCGACGAGCTGGTGGCGCGCTGTCGCAACAACGACGGACCGGATGCCTGCGAACGGTCGTTCCGGCTGCTGCAGTGCTACATGGAGAACCGTGCATCGCTGATGTTCTAAGAGCTGACGCTTTCTTCGATTCCTACCCCTTGAATGAATGGTCTTTCGCTATCTATCCCCAATATCTCCCGCTCTGAATCGCTACGCTCCGTTTACACGGTTAAAGCGAAGCTAATAAAAATGAAATCTTGCACCTTGAAACGACGGAGAAAGTTTATTGCGTGTGTTTGTGTGTATGTTTTCCGAAGCTCTGGCGAAGCTCTGGAGCATGTCTCGGAAGGCAACTTTGAAGTTGGAACCGTGGGATCAGGGCAGGTTTTTGGTTGTTTTTCTTCACACTCGAAAATGGGCACCCGAAATGTCTTGCGATGCCCTCGAAAGCAGGCCCAGCATCTTATGCTTCAGTTTTAATTTGACTATCGAAAGGTGAATATGGGCCGATTGGATCTGGTGTGTTTACTGGCGATCGTGCTGTTGGTGCATTCGTGCGTAAGTATTGTTTGGAGTTTTTCTTGGACCTGTACGATGGTAAAGCCTTTTGTTTTCCTTCTCTACAGAATGGACAGGACATCTTGGGATCATACTTCAGGTGTCGCAATGAGTTTGAAATCGAACCGAGCGTGTTTGAATCGTTGCGTGCAGGGAACTTCTCCGTGAGGAACTCTCTCGTGGAGGTAAGGCATTCTAGGATAACTCTTCACATAACGACTTCTTGATATGTTTCACGTTGTATTTCCGAACAGTGCTTTGGCGAGTGTTTTGTGAAACGAGCCGGATTTATGAACGACAACTTCACTTTCAACCGGGACACGATCATGCGCTTCACGAATCGCTTCGTCTCGAAGGAGATCTCCGAGAAGGTCTACAACATCTGCACCGATAATGTGACACCGACGTACTGCGTCACTGCGTTCGACGTGTACCAATGCATCTACGAGAATGTGTACAAGAGCTGGGACAGCCGAAAATAGGCTGTGGATGAGTGGTGTGTGTGTGTGTGTGGTGCAAAAATGATGATCTGAATAAACCTGTTTTCTGTACAGGAAGTGTGTTCGGTCTGTTGTTCTGAGTATGGTGGTACGAAGAAAAGAACGAAATGTTTGATTTGATTACATTTGTCTCACACACGCTCACAATAATCAGAAAGCGCTACATCTTACCGTACCGGTGGAGTAAATATATTCCGGACACCCAAAGTTATCGCACCGTCAATCCGTCCGTTCGGGGGCATGAACGACCCATCGATCGACGGTATCGGGAGCATCGGTAGAACCGTTATGTTTCCTACATTTCGCGCCCGATCCATACCAAACACTCCCCGCTCCGACCGGGAACTCTCAATCTCCATCAAGTCGGATGCAAAAAAGGCGTGGATAGAGAGAGAGAGCAAGAGAGAGGGAGAGAGAGTTATAGAGAAAGAAAATAAACCGGTAGTCAAGGGGCGCCCCGAAACAGATCTTCTCACGCACATGTTTTGCCCGTCCTCGTACGTTCGTCGCTCCTCAATGATATATTTGTAACGATCACCCACCATCACACTTGGGTGAAAGAATGGAGGTCGAAAGAAAAGAAAGCACAACACACGGCGCGGTGTGCGTCTTGTGAAGAAGACTTCCTGCGGTTTCGGTTCCAGTCTGCGTTGGACCACCGATCGCTAGACAACGGATTGCATACGGGCGCGTGCGTGCGACACTCAAACGGCAACAAGCGTCAAACCCCGAACAGCAACAACAAGGTTAGCGGGTCAAGTGCGGGTACTGGCGACGACGACGACGACGACGTACGGTGTGACAAATTGCGCGGCTTGTTTGCGTTGTGGAGAAAGTGCTAAGTGATGGGAGCGTTCGAGAGCGGGTTGGGTCTGTTGGGTTGGGTAGCGTTCGGAATGGTTCTGCTGCTAGCTGGAAGAGGCTGTGTAAGTGGAATGGAGCATGGAGTGTTCTATTTGGTTATCGTGAACTGATCATGTTTTCTGGGGTTGTGATGTTTGCAGCATGCACAAGACTTCAAAGGCGCGATAGATCACTGCACGAAAGACTTCGAGATGGATATGGACATTGTGGTGTCGCTTAAGTACGGTGACTTTACTGAGCGGGATCCACTGATTGAGGTAGGTGTATGGTCTAGGGATCTTCGTCGATACATCGTTTTCAACATTCTGTCTGTTATTCCAGTGCTTTACCGAGTGTCTGATGAAGAAGTCAGGCTTCATGTACGACGACTACACCTACAACAAAACGCTGATTATTGGTTTCGCCGGTCGGTACCTAGAACCGGAGGGGGTACGTTATAAACAGCTTACTCATTTCCCTCCCAAAGTGGGTGAATCTCTAAATTTTTTTTCAATTCCCCCGAAACTAGGCCCAGGCAGTGTACGATAACTGCATCGATCGGTTCGGCCAAACGGTGTGCGTGACGGGGTTCGAGATGTACCAGTGCATCCACGAAACGGCCGTTTCGGAGTGGGTCTCGAGCAACTTCTAGACTGACCGTAACGCGAACCGGAAGATCACGGCCATGGTCAATGTTCCGCCTGCCAGTGTGCGCTGTGCTCGAGTGGCTGCACCGCCACTGGACGCATCTGATTACCGTGTGCGTGTGTGTATAGTAATGGCTTGTCGTGTTGCTGTTTTTTTTTTTGTAGCTTAAGACCTGAGTTCGCACACCATTGTGCCGCATCTTGACCTCCCCCCGCTAGCTTTAAGTGCAACGTGAAACCAAAAAAGAATGACTTTTGACTATTTCAACGTTAAATAAAGACGGATCATCGCCGTCCTGAAGTGTAATTGACGTGACATGGTTTTCTGCCACCGTTCAGTCTTATTTTTCAGAGGAGGAGCTGATCGTCTTACCACCGCATGAGGCGGTTAGCGCTATCTACGTCATGGAGTCGTTGGAATGGAGTCATGTTTTGGGGGAAACAGATGTATCTAAACACCGAAAACGAATCTAACAACAGCGAACCGCGACGATCATCACCATGCAGGGATCTTGATGAAATACACCGAATGTAGTTGAAGGTCGTGCTGCTGACGGCCGATCTGATGCGCAGATAGTAATTATTTGCCCATCATTTCGATGCGTATGGTTGTGGGCTACGCTTCGAGAACGAATTTTTGTGGTGTTTGTGTTGGGGTGGGACAGCCACGGCAGTTGGCTGGCCTATAAAAGGGGTATTGAGGTTCTTTGGCAGGCATTAGTTTGTTTTAGACTTTTCGTGAAGATGAAGCTACTGTTCGCTACCGTTCTGCTTGCCGTCTGCGCTGCAGCTCAGGTAGGCTAGACGATCGCGAAGTTGGGTTTTGGAGCTGCCACTTACTCTGGAATTGAATTTCCCCCTCTTTCCGCTACAGCCACTCACAGACGACCAGATGAAGAAGGCGGAAGGGTTCGCGCTCGGCTGTCTGGAGCAGCACAAGGGCCTCAACAAGGAGCATCTGGTGCTGCTGCGCGACGGTGACTTCTCCAAGGTGGACGCCGACACGAAGTGTTTCCTGCGCTGCTTCCTGCAGCAGGCCAACTTTATGGATGCGGCCGGCAAGCTCCAGAACGACTACGCCATCGAGCGGCTCTCGCTGAACCGCGAAAAGTCGAAGGTGGAGGCGCTGGTGAAGAAGTGCAGTGCCGGCGTCGAGGTGGAGGACAGCTGCGAGACGGCATTTCGGGCTGTGGAGTGCTACCATCGCGAGAAGGCTTCGCTGCTGTGATATCGATGGCGCAAAAACGACCGCCAGCTAACGACGGCCGACGGCTGAACGATGCGTCGTGGCCAGTCGTGGTCCCGTTTTGTGAATGTGATTAAATGTGGTTTTTTGTAAAACAAAACAAACTCCCCGTTGTGATTGTTGCTGGGGAGGAGGGTATTGGAGCGTAGAGTCAACCGGAAGGATGCGCAATGTCTCCAGGGCATGTGCTGTGCTGTGCTGTGTCGCATTATACCGCAAACATCCGGCCGTAAATGAGCGTTTGGAGAGAGCGTAGACATTCTGTTTGCAAACTGTAGCCATTTCCGTTGACCGATTCTATTCTGCGCCACGGCAAAAGCTCCAGGAAATGCCTCCCAGCTGTGGTGCTTATGTTGGTCAAGATGACTTTCCTGTGCTGTGTGTTCGTTTGAGGGGGAGCAGAGCGATGTACCGAGGAGAATGGGGAACCCGGCGTCTTGGAAACAATCAGCACAAATACCATTTGCTCACCAGTCTCTGCCCTCAGCCGGGGGCGGCACACGCCAACATCAAAGAGGCATTCCGGAGCGCATTAGGTTACGCAGCGGAAAATGATGAACTGTTCCGCTGAGGGATTTCTTTGTCCGTGTCCTTGTAGCTGGAGGCTCCTCGTTTGACCGCAGACCCTGTGAGCCATTCAGCAAACAAATGTACACAAACGGAGTGGCGACACGCAACGGGATAAAAAGAATGACAAACTTAAGTAAGTTATCAATTACTGGGTAAAGATTTCCTTGTGCATTACGACCGGGAAAACCTTTTTTCCGTTGAAGGCCTTTCTTTGTTGGGGGGCAATGCTTCTTTGAGTGGCTTGCATGTCTTGTTTTGCTTGTCCTGTGGGCTACAAAGAAAGCACTTCGGTGCGAGATATGGTTGTCATTTTTCTTACGCCTACTTTCCGAGCACGACTTTGTTCCGGGGTGACAGCGTGCTATTTTGCAATGTCGTCACGGCACCAGACACTGCTAGATAATCTGGCAATCTGGCAGTTTAGTGGAAAGTTCCTTGGGATGTCCCGTCATTGCAGGAGGAGGTGCGAAGATTCTTTGAGTTTGTGACGAGAAACACACTGAAATGAACAATGGGCATTCAATTATTCGCTCACGGTGGACGTTGAGTGTGTATGGGTTTTTTTACACCCTCAAGTATGGATTGTAAATGATGTTTCCTTTACTTGCGAGTCCTCCCGTGACGCATCTTGTAGAGTAATGAGCGTAATGATGATGATGTGTTTTGTTGCGTCCTTCAAGTGCTCTGGCAAAAATCGATTAACGAAGTAGGGTTTTGCGCGTTTGTTTGGGAAATGTGGTGACACATTACCTTTGTCCATTTCTTTGCACATTGTTTCGAGAAGGTGTGTGCTGCACACAAAACCTTAAGCGAAAGAAATGAACCTATAAATCAGCCACCAAGCGAACCGTGCCAAAGAAATGGGCAGAAAATATTCGCATGGCTGACAAGCGTTAGCATAGTAATTGGATAGTTCCGCCCGTCTCGGTGCACACGGTAAGATAAACGCCCCGAAAAATAATCCCCAGAAACAAATTAAAACGGCAGCCAGCTCGGAGAGGTCGGTGTGCGGGGGCTTGTGTGTATCCCTTTGCTGACTGACCGGCACAACGCCTAATAGATGCTCCACGGACGAGGATGCACGGCTGCAGGCCAACTAATGTCGGGCCTGTCGTCTTGAGGGAGTTGTCATCGGGCGAAAGTAATTTCACGGTCAGCAATTTTCTAATCTATTTACCTCCACCATGCTCGTTGCAAGGTGGTGTGAGAGGATGAAAAGTGGTTGTTGTTGTTTGCATGCTTCTTTTTATAGTGTTTTTTCCCGTGGCTCATGGACACTAAGAGGCCGCAATGTAGCAATACATCACAAATCAAGTTGGCAATCGTTTCCTTTGGGAAGTTGCTATCAAAAAGTCAAAGCATTTTTAGCACTTGCACTCCAACAGATTTGGCCAAGCAAGAAAACAATCCCTCAATAATCGTCCAACATTTATGGGATATTACAGTGTCTAAAGATAATACTGATTGGCTTGGGCACCGCATGATCCATTCAAGAGGTACACGAATAATCAAAACCATTTTGGTTCCACCTCGCAAAGCTTAACCTTGAATCAGCTGTTGAAGTCAGTGCATCTCGATTGCGAAACGGTATCAACATCGTTATGCAAGTCTTTGGCCACCCGTGCAAGTGCACTTAAGCTTCTCTTGTAGTCTCCGCTTCCACCCACGGGGGAAGCACCGAGCACAAGAGAATCAAGAAATCCCATCGCTGCAGCACAGCTGACTCAAGTCTCAAGATCCGGTTGGATTATGAAGATGAAGCCGAGCGGGTGACTACCGTACGGCAGGACGGCACGGTCCCGACATGTCATCAGGACCAATTCGGAGTCATCCCGGTTCGCCCATTCTTGGAGATGCATCGTCAGTGCAAATAAATCACACTCCCAACCAGCCATCCGCCGACCTAGAGAGACGTGAAAAGACGCCTTTTACGGGAAAGCGTCGAAAACCCGATGAGCAGAGATGCGGACATTTTGGGATCTTCAGCTCAGTACTTTATTAAATTTTGATAAATCGATTGTGCAGCAGCACCGTACGGCAAGCGGGAAGCAGCAGCACGAGTATCGGTGTTGTAAATCTGATTTACAAGAGCCCTGCAGTATCCGGGAATGCCGCAATCAAGGCAACATTTGAGCATTACAGCTCAATCCAATGTTCCACTGTTCGGTGCAGCGACATAGAGGAAGAGGGAGCAGAACGAGAGTGGTGGCTTAAATCTTAACCGATATGTTGCCGATGTGGGTGAACCGTTTTTTGTGTTGCATGGTAACATCGTTCTATCGGGACAGATTGAAATTGCACAAATTGTCGGTTGGCAAGGGGTTTGCTAGGGCGGAGGTGGTTGAAATTGGAACAAATCACCAATATCGACAGCTGATATGGTTAGTACCGCAGTAGCAGTGGTAGTAGCAGCAGTAGTCAGTCGGGTTGGGTGGTTCGGGGTGGTTCGATATTGCAGATATCAGGTTATTAGGGTGAAAGTCAAATGGTGTTGGGATGGATTCACTTCTCGCCCTCCCAACTAGAGCTTTGATCCGAATTGCAGTCATGTGAAGCAGTACTCGGTTCGGTTTTGTATCGAGCAATTTAAAATGGCAATTTTCGTTGGGCTGGGCTTTCGATGAGTTCGATGAGGTTTGCCAGGAACGATTATGATTCTGTTTCATTTGACACCTTGATTGGTTTTTGAGGAACAAACAAATGCACATCGTGTGGATTGAGTAATGTGCAGAAAATTGATTACTGTTTGATTACAATTACAGCTGGCAGCGTTTTAGAAGAACGAATTAAAAGACATATAAGGTAACGGCTGTATACAAACATAATGCATAACAATATATATATCAAAAAGAAAACCCATCAAAACCATGGACAATATCCAATTTTACGTTAAAATATGATTCCTTATCGTTTTTCATGGAGCATTAAGAGTCTTCCCGTTTCGTCCAGTTTTAATCTTAACATACAATTGCAACCCAAACGACCTACCGACTCGGTGTTTTATTACAAAAGTTTAACCTTTACACCTGCATCTGCACCGAAATGCTGTCGCTTTTATAACCTTACTCCAATGCGCTTGGCAAAACAAGCAACTGGACGTCTCTTGGCCAACGCTCCTCCCCGCATAATACAGTAGGCTGGCCAGGGAAGTTTTTAATTGATTTCCTGTTTTTCCATGATATGTTACCGGCAAGGCGAGCGTGTTTTTTCCCTGTTGTCCAGTACAGCTCTGTTTCGTGGAAGTTGTTTCGGAACGGAGCAACTGTATCTCTCGGTTGGATGAAAATTGAGCCCGATTTTAGAACGCCCGGCCGGGGCAAAGGTTTTGGTGCAGCTTTTGCTTGGGATTTTGCAGATGAACTTTCGAATGGAGAGCTTATGTGAGCCAGGTTGTGTGCGTGTGTGTGTGTGCGTTTGTGAGACCTCGCTAACAAGCTCGAATTGTTGTCCTCGAGTTTAGTTTCATTTTATTATCAGCCAGTACCGTTCCCTCTGTACAAGTTTGGCCAATGGGTGGGAAAGTCCAACGAGATCCAAAGGGACGAAGGAAATAAAAACAACATTCCTAGCTGTGGGAGGAACAGTGGAAAGTGCATTTTTGAGGTTTTGAGCAGATCTAATTCTATTCCTTTGCCGTGAGTGAAATGTGTTACTAATTTCTGCAACACAATCCTCCCAGCCATGGTATCCGATAGCAACTACTGGTGTGGGACGGACGGACAGGAGCTATGAATGTAAAATTGGCCAAAATTTCTCCCATTCTCGGCGGTTGCATTCTGGAGGCTTCCCAGATGGGAGGGATTTTAGTGGTGGCAGAACTTTGGCCGGACCTTTTTCCAGGATCGTCCGAGAGTTTGTTCTTGACATCTCCCGATACAACGCAATAATGAGACCGGAGAAACCGGTTGGGCTTTGATACGGTTTGGGCTTTGCGCTGTGTCGCAATGAGTTGAGCGGAGTCGTTTTTGAGGGTTTTGTGTCTGGAAAGTTATTTTTGCACGAATCCGTACAGCTACTCGGACCGTTGGTTGTTTTTGAATGGGTAGAGAATGGGTTTGAGATTATGCTAGAAAGTTCTTACACAAACGTTTCTATGTTACAAACACACATTGAGAGCGTTTTTAAAACTGAATTCCTGTAATGGAGCCGAGGATAATACATTTCACGCCTCTACTTTCGTCTGGCAGAGTGTTTCAAAGCTATCCATATGGTTCACATTAATAATTGTTGCGTTTTGATGGTAAGCCTTCGGTCGTCTTCCGATGCCTTACAATAGTCTTTTGCTTCAGATTAAAACCCTGCCCGGCGCGCTTGCCTTTGCGAGTGTTCACGCACTTTCCACACGCCACTGGATGATCATAAATCATTCGAACGTGCGGCGAAGAAGGAGTAGTAGCAGTAGAGCACCAGGACAGATCTACGATTCTTTTCATTCCGGATCTGGTAAGCGTGATGCTGGGGAAGGGCACGGAAAGCAAGTGCGAAATTGAATCCATTGTCTGGCGTGTCCAGGTCTCGCTGGCAGTGTCGCTCGTGGCGGAAGAAATCAGAAATAATCGTACCACATTCA
Organism: Anopheles arabiensis; assembly: GCF_016920715.1. NCBI lineage: Eukaryota > Metazoa > Arthropoda > Insecta > Diptera > Culicidae > Anopheles > Anopheles arabiensis. Next base: position 93,967,169 of record NC_053518.1, read on the forward strand.
AGACACCGCACCGACATGGAGCCTAGAAACAGTGCATGTAGGTTCGTTGGTTCTTGTGGAAAAACAAACGAGCACGACACGTTCGGAGACGATTTTTCTGTGTGGTCCTTTCCCCATAGCTCCGTAGGACGTGAAAGTGGTTCTTCCATTAGCGAGAAAACACCGCGAGCGACATCGGCAAGGGATGGAGGGGCAAAGGAGTCTAGTGGTGGTGACAGTCACATGTGACGCGCTCAGTTCACCCTGAAAGAAGCTGTCATTTATCTTAAATTGTGCACAAAATTAGTTGCTCTTTCACTTTCGTCCTTTGGCGGGAAGTTTTCCGGAACGAAGCAACTCCAAGCCAAACGTTTTCGGGTTTTGGGAGTTTTCTCTTTCTCCCGGTTCTTTTCCCTAGAGGGGCTGGAAAATCTGGCCGCAGTTCGAGAAGGGTGAAGAGAAATCAATTTACTTTATGAAACCGCGTAGAGGGTGAGTGCGAGTAACGGTAGCGCAAGTTCCTTAGGGAGCTCTGCTAGGAGTGAGTAAGGGCTGCGGCTCCTTTGGTCCACTTTTTTGGGAAATCTCGAGAAAATCCGAGCGTTGCGCTAACGGTCTTTTGTTCGATTTGCTTTTCTACCGGCCCTACAGAAACTCCTACAAAATAGCTTCCCTTTCGCACATCCAGCCAGAGATGAAGTGTCGGCCGTGATCAGCGAATTCATTTGTCGCATTTTTCAATCACTTAACAACATGCCACCAAGCCCACAGCAGCTATGGAGGGATGAATGGACGGGTCTGTTCGATTCATCAACTTCCACCAAAACGACAAACACGGCACGGTAAATGGCCACTTGATTGAACTTTTCGGGCAAACTCAACAACATCGCTTTTTCGATTGGGATTGATTACTTTGGAAGTCATTCAGCAAGTTGTACGAAGGCGTTGCGGTCAACTGTCCCTCCTCGGACAGCCAGTGGGTAGTTGTGGTGGACAGAGTTCGCCCTTTGGCCGACCAAACATAAACACGCATCAAAACAACGACCTGCAGACGGATTCAAAACGATACTGAGAAGTGAAATTGAAACCCGACCAGACGTCCTCGTATTGAACGATGCTTTTTTTCACAGTGGTTTGAAGGATGTACTCAACGACGGGGGAAAAATGCATCGCATAGTCGGTGCATACGTCACCGGACACGTATTGTGATGTTTGGTAGGACAACAACGCTCGTTTGATCGGAAAACAGTGGGTGATGCCAATCCAAGTACGTTCGCTTAGCACACATTTTGGGTGGGTTGTATCGTTACTCGTGCTGGTCGTTCGAGAGCTTCAGGAATTAAATTACTCTGCAGGCTTCTGGGACGATCGCTGGATGGACTTCATGTGGCGAGGCTATGTACGTGTGCCTTTTTAACTGCGAAAAGTCAATGCTCTGCTCAATCGCTTTTAAGAATTCCGTTGAAGCTACGGAAACGGTTGAAAGTCTGACAGGGCCACAATCTTCCCGAAATACCTATAAAATAGATTAGGAGAACATCCGTTCCAATGAACTGTTTAGCTTCCATCGTCCATCGTTTATTCATTATCGATTGTTAATGGGTTAGTTTGTGAGGGCTTCTAGTTTAGCTCCTTTCTTTCATTGGTTTCAACTTGATCCATGGATTTCACGGTGATTATAATATTGTTATAATCCATAACAAATGGCCGATGAACACAACCTGATGGAAAAGTCGTTTTATACGAAATTTCAGAAGAACTATGCCCAGGTGACAAATTTGCTGAACAGACTTTGAATGCTTATATGTTATCGTATATTCCATAGCTTTGATCCAGTTGAAACCGTCTTCTGCAGAGCGCCTACAACCATGCAATCTCAAATTTTAATCTGTTTTAAAGCGCTTAATATCTACTTCCATTCCACTATTAATAAGGTTGTCTACTTGGCAGAACCCAATGGAACCTTTTGAAAGAGTTTGTATTGCTTTTGTTGTTTGCTGGCTGAGTTATTGGGAAGTCAAAGTTCATTTTTCACTGTACAACCCTACGCACCCCTCCTCCCCCCTCCCCCATGAACAGAATGAAAAACTCAACGCCCAATTTTCCATCCATCACAAATGTTGTTATGCGGTACCGGCGTTCCTTGAGCGTAGGATTTTCTATCGGATCCTTTATTTGTAGGCATCTTTGAGTGAGAATCTCAAAACCCCCGGAAGCTCTAACGCCGGACTAAACAATCCCGATGACCGACGCTCGACAGCGGAGGGCGGCTGTTTTGTAAACTTTGCTGTTCTGTTCCATCCAATAGCTAACGGCAGAGTGGGAGGTGGAAAATATTTGTATCATTCCGGGAAAATGGCTCCTCTCCCTTCGTTTTCTTGTAGCTTCACAGCGCGACTTTCAATTTTACGCCTCCGAGACAGCCCGCTGGAGCTTGCCAATGAGCGATGGAAACAGTTTGGTCCGCCATCCACCCACTCCACGCCAAAAGCGTCAGGCTGTCAGACAGACGGATGAATACGGAAACCGGGATGGAAGGAAGTTAAGTTAATTATCAGATGATAAATTAATGAAAATATAGCACCGGCGGGTAGCCACCAAAATGAAAACCCTGGAGAAAGTCTGGCAGGTGCTGGGGTGGTGAGGGGTGCGTAGTTGCGAGAAGAAATGTCAGGATAATGTCCCCCAATCCCGATCCCGAAACAACGCGGAAGTGGGCTCCTGTATATACATATTTTTCTTTAGCGCCATTTCCCCGAAGAGAACGATTTGCTGCTCAAAAGTGGCGTCTTTATGTTGTTGGCCGCGGTTCAACGGCACACTTTTCTGTAGCGATAATTATGTGCCTGGTCGTCAGTGGAAGGAGAAGAGCCAGTGAGGGTGGTCGCTGGTTGTAATGAAAGGGAATTCCTTGGCGCTGAAAAGTTCCACAAACCTGCGTGAAGGTGGCGGGTGGCGGACAATTCAAATTACCAGACAGGGCTACCGCTTTCGTTTCGTGAGCTCGTTCTTTTTCCCTTTTTTTCATTTGCCCCAAAAAAAGCGGTATCGCGTCACAGCCCAGCACAGAATGTTGTATTTTGCTACGGGTTTTTTTTTATCAACACACTCCAGACACGCGAAATATGGCCGCCCCGCCGATGGAGTCGCGTGGTTGTAATAGTGGAATTTATTTCGTTGCAGTTCATTAAAATTCTGCACCGTGGAATATGTAACGCTGTTGCTTACTGCGCTGCGCTGGGTTGGTGGGTGTTTATTTTGTTGTTGGTTTTTGCTGCTCGTTGTAGCTGATAGGAAAGGTAAGTGCATTCTTTGTGTGTACCCGTTGGGAAGGGAGCTCGAAGGGAGAAGGGTAGCTACAAATGCTGCTAATAAGCAGCCGGAAATAGCTCATAGAGGATCACGGTGTGATGGATTTATTTAAAAAACGGAAGGTAAGCTTAATAATGAAGGAAAATTTGAGCTATTGATGAAACAAGTTAATAGCAAGAAATGATGGCTTTTTTAGACAGCTTGCTAGTTATTTTGTGTAACGTAAATTGCATACTTTTGGGATGTTTACAAAACTGTTTCATTATTTTTGAATCCAACATCCTAATGATGCCATTTCTTGAACCAGAAATTGAATAAAACATTTTTTTCCGAACCCTTCAATAGCATCTCTACCGAGTTTTCAACAATTCTCACATAAAATGCGTCCTTTTTCATGGCGCAACACCCCATAAAGAACCTAGTCGAAATGGTCTAATAGTTTCCAATACAGACCGGCAATCAAGAACACACAACAAAGCACCTGCCATTTCCCTTTGCAAGTCGATCGTATTCCACTTATTGGCTGGTTTAAAATAAACATTGCATATCTCACAAAACATACACCGTTGCAGCATACGAATTCGTTCCCCCAGTCGGTGCCGGAATCATAGGTTTCGATTACCATTCTTTCGTTTCGAGCGTTCACTGCTGCGAACAAAAATCCCACTGCTTTCAAAGAAATCGAACCAACCTGCTCCCAACATCAACGGCAAGAAACAACAATCCATCTCCACAACTGCGCCAAAAAGGAAGGGACATGGTACGGTAGAACCTGCAACTATTCGAACACTGCACCACTTTCACCCTGCAGAGAGAGAGTGAGCTGTGACTCGGTTTCGGTGCGAATCGATTGAATCTCCGAGTCCGGGTTTTCACACCGAATGCAAACCTCCCCCACGTCCGTAATGTGTCGTTTGCAGGCTTGAGATTGTTACTCGGTCGGGAAAAGGTGAAGGAAAACGGTCGGTCGGTCGGTCGGTTGGTCTGTCTGTGCCATTCCATTCGAAACACCCCGGTTACGGTATGCTGAGAATGGAAATCAATCCCTCACGTGCCTGTGCAGCCGGTTCGGTACAGGACTTTAAAACGAATGCCCCGGCGGAGGTGATGAGGAGGATCATTTGTCGTACGCAGCAGGATTTCGACGCTTCCTGTGTGTACGTTGACTTTGGGTGCATTTTCAACACACGCACCCACACTAACCGGGGCAGCTATTCTAACGAGTAGAGAGTGAATGTCCCGAGACCCCTTTGCGCTCGGCAACAACCAACAGCGGGGTTGAACATTCTATTGCGATGTGCAGTGGCAGGCCGGCATTAGAGGAAGGCAAATACGGATCGGTTTGAAAACACGTCCTAAACAACACTCGTGTCCTTTAACGAGTGTACTGATGTGTACACATACACATACACAGAGAGGCTTCCTCGTTCGCACTCTGTTTCGCTCTTTAAACAGTAGCGGGTCACTTCCTCTACGGTGGCACGAGTGTGTGGCATTGACGATTTCTTTCCTCCTGTCACGGAGTTTCTTTTCCGGGATTTTTTCTTCGTCGCCTTTAAATTCGTATCCCTGTCCCCTTTCGCTACCCCACCCCGAACGTTGAAGTTGATTAAAATATGCATCTTTCATGATATTTACATTGGGCTCAGGTACTCGAGCGGGCAGCGGCACGTAGCACTTTTCAACGAGCTTCCCGGGGATGTAGGGGGGGGGGGTTTCGGGAAGCATTTTTACGTACGTCCTGAGGTTCGCTTCGGCAATTACTCCTTGCACTTTTGCAACCTGCGCGGTGCACGGGACACGATGGGTGAAGAATGCGACGCAAACGAACGACGGTGCTATTGCGTTCTGCGTTCGGGATTCGTCGTTCGTTTGCGTCCCTTCTTCGGTTGTTCACTTCCTCCATTCCCAACACAGCTCAACACTTTGCGCTTGGCAAATGCGGACTCATTTGTATTGCTAATGGGTTTGAGAGGTTGCCCCGTACGTGCGGTTGACGTTAGCAAAGGCCGTCGATGTAAGGGAGTTTATTATACGCGCAACCCTTGACTGCTGGTAGATTTACAGTAATAAAAACGAGTTTTCTAGGCTAGATTGAGGTGGAGAAAACTATGTTTAAAGATTTGTTTGAAATTGTTCACTTGAAGACGGGTTTAAATGCTGATTTTGTTATACGCTTTGCCTAACTTCAGGCGCTTAAAGGTGATAACAATGGTTTTTTTTGCTTTTTTGGTCCTTGCTTACGCGTGCTACCCTTTCTTTCCATTTCGGATGGAAGTTTCCATGATTCATCCTGCAGAGAACTCAAGGGTAGAGCGCTGTCATATGAATAATGCACCCCGTTTGATGCGAAAAAGGGGTTCATTCTCCCCGAAATTCCAAAACCAAATGCTAGCAAGTGTGTGTGTGTGTGTGCGTGATGGTAAAATATCACCATGATTATTTGCTGAATATTATAGAACTCGGTGTGCAGTGCTCGGGTCCTCAACATCGAGGAAGAGGAACAAATAGGCCCATTCCGGTGCGTGTGCGGAATACGTCATCCTTATTTCGCACGAAGAAGCCTCCACTTTGGTGGTTTGCATTGAAATTGCCGCCATGGTTCGCACGTGCACGATGTCGCCAGATGCATTGCTTTGTTCTGGGCTGCGGTGGGAGTAGCTGTGAGTTTCGTTACCGTAAAATACATCATTTGAGGGCTATTTGCTTTGAATTGGCAAGTCACCTTCGCCTCCTGGTCCCACTGGGCAAAGGGTTGTACAGCAATGCAGCGTGAAAATGAAAATTGGAGTATCACCGAAGTAGATTGCAATCGAAATATATAAGGGACTTGGTGCTTTTTATATCATGATCCTTCCTCTCAAAAGACCACCTGCCGAGAGTGTACCCCTTTGCGCTGCTGCAGGTAGGCGGGGAAATCGTCTCCTTTGCTACCTATCGCTCGATCATAAATTGGACCACGTGACCGACGGCACTGTCGGGTGTGCCGCTGTGTTGCAAGATTTATGAAGGGGGCCCGAGGTGATAGACCTGGAATGCATCACTTGCAGGGCATTGTTTTGCTTCTTGCTTTGGTGTTTGGTGTGGAGCAGCTGGGACACACGATGACAAAATCCCTCCAGAGCGCGCACGAACAATGCCTACCCCTTTTGCCATGTGTTTGCACAACCGATGAGCTCTTGAAAGTGAAACGAATGGAGAATGGTTTGTAAAAAGAGAGTGAGAAAAAAACGAGCGGACTCTCTACCAAGGACACATCACGGAACACATTTTGAGTGGCTCTTTACAAGGACGCCTTTTGAATGCGCCATCCGTAACGATCCGTGTGCCAGTGGCGGCAGTGGCGTTGAAGGGTTGACGAAGCGGCTCCGTGCGTTATTACGCATGAAAAGGATTTCGATGCGTGATGCGTATTGCGATTAGCGAGCCCTCGCCATCCGGCAGTACAAAATGGCCCCGCACTTTTCACTTTGATGTCGTGGCGTGGATGTGCGAAGCCGAGGCAGGGGCACAAGGAAATAAAGGATTAGCGGGAATCGAAGCAGAGAGTGAAAAATCACGAGCACCACGGCACGCACACGCATTACTATCAATGAAGAGCAAACCAAAAAGCAAAAAAATAAAGGGTTACACACTTTGGCGGCTTTAACGAGCGACTGAAATCTCAGAATCGGCCCGTGCGATAGGTTTGAATGCTGGGGATATTCCAATTAGGCAGCGAAGCAAAACGGATTCTTTCGTTAGGAAGGAAAAAAAACTCTAAATCGGTATTTTTTCCGGCACTGTAAAGTGGCGGGAGTGAATCCTTTCGCCTCGTCGCATTCATTAAAGTGGCATTGTGTCATCAGAGTGTGTGTGTGTGTGTGTGGCTGAAAGGGTTGGTTGCTTTTTATTCGTTTCGTTTGATTTTTGCAATGCATTCCGCGTAATTAAACTGCAGTCATTTCACGTTGTGAGCAGGGGGATGCTTTTGGCGTTCGATTGTTGAGTTTACAATTACGCTGGATTGTTATTTCGTCCTCATTAGCATTATGCCAACGGTGCGGATATAATGAGATCAGGAATTAGGACTGCGTAACACAACGGATCAATGTTGACGAGCTCTGGTACACTGGGGGTTTATATTTTTCTAGTTACATATCATAAAAGAGTTGAATGTTGTACTAACTGTTTGCACATTACTACATCTGATATTGAAAAGAAAGAAATGTGGTGCATGCTGCATACTTTCAGGCGTTTTATAGCTGTAAAGTTCTATAAAATGAAATCGTTGAAAAAAATCTGCCAAAATTTTGCTCTAAACATAGCTCCAACTGGAGCAAACTTCGTCGAATCAAAGCTCTCGGTGCCTTTTTACAGCGTAGCATCGTCCAATCAAATTGTCGCCCCAAGTGGCACAGGAAGCTCCGATCCAACTAGCGTTATTTTGACAGCTCAAAAAGCGATCCGATTTATCAACCTTTTTTCGTACAAGCTGTGATGTAGCGTTGGCTCTGTTTTTTTGTATTCACCTCGTACCGCTGCTTGGACGCAAAGTTCCGAAATCAAAATTTGTTTTGCTTAGAACTTCATTCCTGCTATTGTAAATGTAAATAGGAAAAACAAAAATGAATCGAGCAACTGTGAATGGAAGTCGAGCAGCAAAAAAGAAGCATTCCGAACGCATAACGAAACCGGTAGTGCTCGTTATTTTTAACACTGCCTTTTACTCAAAACAACAAGAAAGCAGCTTGCAACGTATCGAAAATCTGGAAAAACATTCTTTTTTCCCTGTCACTCTGTCTCGCTCGCTCTCGCTTTTCCAAACCGAAACAAAACCCGTTGATGCGAATGTTATCCTTATCCCTGTCGTATCTTGCTGGCTGGTGGTAGCATGTAACATGGGGTATGATGGGCCGCCCCGAAATGGCGAGAGTTTAGAGAGACCCGTGATGGCGCGGTTATTTTGTTTGACTTTTTTACGGGCCTTTCCTTTTATTCTGACAAACCTCATAGGGCCTTCGACATGTGCCCCGGGGAGGCGGGGGGCCGGTTGCGATCAACCCGTTGCAATTCACCCGTTAACAGCCCGTCAGCTTGTGGATGGGGCGTTTTGTGGATGTAAAGAGGAGCGAAATAAAAACACACGGTAAACCCAAAAACCGGGTGAATCGTCAGCCATCATCAGCCGCGTTGGTAAGCATCAAATTTATCCAATTTATTTTTATCTCCTACAAGGCCCACGCGTTTTTGTTGTTGTTGTTGCGCCCACAGCGTGAGGAAGTCCCGGGGTTGATTTTTCCTGGTCGCTCGTCTCTTTCTTTTTTTATTTTGTGTAAAGGAGCAGCAGCATCAGTAAAGGATAATCTCGCTTGTGGCTAACAGCTTCAAAGCGAGGGGAAAAAATCAAACATTCTTTTGACGCAAAAAGGCGAAACTCGTATGTAACAAGTAAGGGCTTTTTATTTTTCTGGTTATAACCTCATTGAAGGCTAGAAAACAGAAAGAAAAAAATCAACAACAAACGAATGGTTCCCTTTCCAGTGAAGGGAAAATGTATGAAATTGACGCAGAAAGTTCCGAAAGCGAAACGGACACCGGGCGGCGGTCGACCTTCTCGATTGGTTTGATTTATGAAACTGATATGTATTTTCTGCTGGCTTCATCAACGCAACCGTAAGGGCCTGTTTTCGTGCTGTAGGGTTGCTTCAAAAAAAGAGGGGCCACCATATCACCGGGCCTAGGCAAGATAAATTCGCCCACGAAAGGGGAACAACCTTATTCGTCGACGTGTTATTGTAACACCAGGGGGGGAGCGCAATGGATCTTGGAAGGCTCGCTTAAACCGAAGGCAGATGCCTCGGAAGCTGTCTTGCGTACAGGCAAAAAAGTGGGGGGTGCAAAAACAGTGTGCTTGTTGTTGCAGCAGGGGCACGATGAGAATGAAAATCATATTATGTCTTCATTAAAGCGAATCAAAATAGCGTTCCCCATCGCATCGTAAATAATAATAGATGCACTAATATAAAAAGCGCAGATGGAGGGCGGTATGGTCATATGGTGGTGAGTAATGCTGACTTGTTACGCCAGCCATATTGGATGATGAAAAGAAGGCTCCCCAATGGTGTGTGCGTGTGTTATTTGGCCGACAAAATTGAGCGAAACGAGCGATTCGAACCGGGTGGAGGTAGTAGATGCAATCGAACGGAAAAGGACGACTTTTGACGTTGTTAGCTGAGAGGTTGGTTTTGTTTTAGATTATAGGATGGCGGACAAGTAGTGATAACAATAACATGCTGTAGTAGTTTCATTTGATTGTGTTTGGAAACAGTACAGAGTTACTGTTAGGCATACTGTTAGGCGTTTTGTGAGATTTTAGATTTAGGGTCTACTAGACTAAAAACGTTACCAGCTAGCATTACGGTTCTATATCATTTTTGGTGTTAAAGCTTTTTCCAACTTGTTTTTTTTTTGCTGTTTTGCTCATTTTAATCATTCATAGCCATCATAAAAAGCATTTCCATTACCTTGGCGTTGGAATGTTTTGATAGATTTCCACCTTTTTCATAGCAGGCAGTCAAAACCCCCATCCATCCAGCATCGTTTGCGGCTTGTTAGAGGCTCTTTACTCTAACATGAAAACTCAACCAACCAAAGTCAATCAAATTACTGGTATGACACATACACACATACATGGACGGATGCGATACGTGGAGGCTGGTTAGTTGGTGCGGTTTTTGCGTGAAACCTCGTCCCATTTTTACTGCTCGCAATCGCTCGACTCTCGACTTGAAAGCATATAATCAAATCATGATGAATTTACGTCAATGGAAAGCTATAATGCAAAAAAGTTGGGAAAATACAGATATAAATAAAGAACGAGAGATAACACAAGTGCAGACAGGAGAGAGAGCGAGAGAGAAAACACGCCATTGCCAGGATATTCATAATTTTCTCTTCCGCCAATCTAACGGTTTTTAATTTGCTAATGAATCGGTTTTGAGTCACACAAAGGCGGATCATGCAAGCCCATGATAGGATGCTGATGATGTATTTTTTTACACTTTTGCTGCACCTTTCATTCCGTGTTTGTAGCTGTATTTCATGCCGCACACAGCGAGTTGTGCGTGGGAGCAAAGCAGGGCTCGGAAAGGCGAGAGCAAAACGCACAGGTAAGGGATTCACCATTAATGTCTGTCTGGCTGATGGAAAAACATCCTTACAAAGCGATGCACAACTCGACCGGCTTCGATGGGTTTCACTGTTTTCGCTGTTTTGCCCCTCCGCCAAAAGAACCATCCACGGTGAGGGGGGGGAGTTACTGTTCATTCATTCGGTTGATTTAAAATAAATTCAAAAGATCGTCCCACTCATCCGAGCTCTTTGAAGCAGGCGGAAACTAAAATGCAGCCAAAGGAGATTGTTTGAAACGGAACAAAAATAAACTCACCGTTACCTCTCTCCGCTTGACAGCTACCTCTCTTTTCCTACTTTGGCCTTCAAGAAAGGTGCAACGACGCAGTTGAGCACTTCCAATGGGGCAGGATGAAAAATTAATTGGATGGATTTGCACGACGCAATGAGGATTATGAGTATTACGGTTTTATTTCGTTACCTCTTAGTGGGTTAGTGTTGTGTTTTTTGTACTCTCTTTTTGTGTAGGTTGAAGTCTGAAATTACTGTCTTGTTCAATTGCAGTGCAAAAAGCGGTGCAACAAGATTGCCTCTGTACCGTCGCATCCGAGTGGAAAAATGAGAAAATAGACTGGTAAAACGATTAAGGGAGTATTTACTTTACTGATGTTATTCTTGCGCTGGCGGTTACGGATAGGTGCTAATTAAGTGGATGGAAATGAAATGCAACCTGAAAAAACACTTTTTAATAGCGAATTAGTAGTGGTAGGAAATTATTAAAAATAATTATTGGAAAAAGCATAGATTATTTGAAAGAACTTTTGAGATCCCATTTGAATATAAAGCTCTCATTAAAGTTTCGAATGTAGTAAAGCCATTTTAGAGCAAAACACCTACTGCCCTAGTAACACAGTAGTGTGATACAGGTTTGGAGCTGTTTTCCTAATGAGAAATAAACCACTTTCTCCCGGGCACGAGACTATCTCGTCTCGTTCGCAAAGTTAATTAGCCACAGCACCGTCAAAGACGACCACAAACGAGCACCAACCAACCAGGCGTCTCCATCGGTTTCGGCTGCCGGCCAAAAACGGGGAAGCGAAAACTACACTCATGGCCCGCACACGCTTGCAGCTTTCGTGCCACACGCAGCTCACAGGAAGAGAGCCACAGAAAGTCACGCTGTAAGCTAAAGTGTGCCTAAAGCGCGTGTGTCTCGAAAAAGTGGGTCGAATCTGTGGGTCGTTTTTCCGTTCGACGGTAGGAATATTGTACGTGCTGGCAGCACTGAGGCTAGTGTGCCTAGCAGTGTCTGTAAAGATTGAAACAGTAGTTTGCGTGTGTGTGTGTGTGTGTGAGAGAAGCGCTTGTACATTATCAGTAAATTAATCACGAAGCAACAGTCGGGCTTTTTCCGCGTGGAGCCGTGAGCTATAAGGATAAGACTCGCGTAGGAAAGGCATCAAGAAGCTAAGCAAGATTTCCTTTTCGAGTCGTTTGGCCATCTAGCTTGTGGGTAAATCCAAAGAGGGAGAGTACTGGAGCGGGGAAGGAAAACGAAACATTAAAGGAAATAGCGTAAAGCGGCCATTTACTGGAAGGATTGGCGGGAAGCGCAAAGGGTCTGGCTGGCCGCTGGCAGTCATAAATATTTCAAAACGCAACCCGGTGCCTCCCGGTAAGGAAAGATAATTAAAATCACTTAATTAAAGATAAAGATGCCGCCCGGTAGCTCCTGCGGGAATGTCCTTTGCGCGCTCGGAGCGAGAACTGCGTTACAACATTTACAAACGGTGGCTGGACGCGGCAAGGCAAAGGGTGTCAAGGATGTCGCACTGCAGCAAAGCACTAGATAAAGCCAAAAAAGAGGGTCGAGAGCACAAGCGTTGTGGCGTGGTACAAATTTCACGCCAACAACAGCAACAACAAAAAAGCGCTCGATTTTGGGTCCACCGGTGGTCGGGTGTGGGTGGTCTTTCCCGAATTAGAATGTGTCATGCACGTAGCACTTCTTCATCATCTGCTCCGGATCCTGGTGTCGTGTATGAGTAGCGAGAATGCTCCCCCGTACAGAGTGGCACCATTGTTCGCCCTGGCTGGGTGAAGTGGAGAGAAAATTTGTCACATATTTCGTACCACACCGTACGCAAGCTGGCCGCAGAAACATGGGAAGGTATTTTATCCGGGCACACATTCTTGCTCCTGCAAGGAAGCGCCGGTGAATGACAATCGTGGAAAATTTCTTTTGTTGTTACAGCGAGCGCGTCCTGTGTGTGTGTGTATTGTGGAGCATATTTTATGCTAATATTCACGCTAAAGCTGCCAGCGTAATGTGTGATGCAAATTTCCCACATCGAACACATCGAATAGATCCAGCGAAGGATGGTGCTGGCTGATGATCGTTGGGGTGTTGTTGTGTTGCAATAGGTGGCAAGAAGGGGCAGAAAAAAGCGACACGAGTATTCTATAAAAGAGAAGGAATTTGCTGGAAAATGCAAAGAACCGGTAAACTATCTTCCGTTTTGCCAGGCAGCAACGCTGACACGCGAGAGCGAAGGGATGATAATAGAAAACGATTCTCTCCATTGCAATGATCAATCGAACGCTTGGCAGCATAGTTGTGCTGGGAGTGGAAGCCGAGAGCGATACAGCGATGCACAAAAATGGTGAAAAGTGTTTGTTGGCTATTGTTGTACGGTGTTGTCGGGGTGCAGGAAAACGAAGAGAGGGCGAAGGGTCTGTGTTTTGTTGCTGTGCAACGTTGGCTTCGGAGCAAAATGTCATACATCATCGATGATGGTAGGCCATAGCCGCTACTTGTTGTTTTACGAAGCGCAAGTTACACGCGGTGGGAAAGAGAGAAACAGCTATGGGAAAGATTCCGTTTGAAAAGCGGAAAGAAACCGTTTGAAAAGCAGAAAAGTAGGACATACGAGAAATGAAACAAGAAAAATAAGAAAATAATGATAAAAAAGAACTATACACGAATTAAATTAATAACATCACACAACAACGCCTCGAAGTATGCAATCTGCATGACTTGTCATCGTAATACGTATTTTTATTCAATAATTTTACCATTTTCCATTCGTTTTCCGGTCGATGATCTATTTCATGTTAATATTGTACGAATAAAACACCTCCGTATGTGAGCCGTAAGTGTGACGTCGTTTTATATCCACCCGAGAATCAATATGATCAAAACAAAGTCATTTTTGGTGGTTTATGGCGGGCCAAATAAAGCGTATTACCGTGCGCCGTCTTCAATCTTCTTACCCAAATCACCAAAACACACACACAGACACACACACACGCATAAAGACGAAACAAATATGATGATTTCACCGGGTGCTTTGCTCGAGGTGCTCGGAAAAGCTCACGAAAACAGCAAAGCGCTGCTCGGAAAAATGGATGGAAAACAGTCGAAATTTAATTTCCCATCTCGTTCCGCTGGTGTCCGTGTCTTTCCGTGACGGTTCGGAGTGTTTTCTTTCCTTCTTCTTTTCACCGCCACCACCACCACCACAACTACCAAAACATCGCATAAAGTGAGCACGTAGCGAGGCGAAACATTTTCGTGTCACATTTGCATGCAGTAATATAAATATTCTTGTTGCTGTTATTTGCCCATTCTGCGTTTGTTCCGTTTGGCAGCTGCCGGGAGCCGGGGGAATGTGCCGTGTGAGAGCACCTGCATGCATCGGTATCGACCAAATAAAGTGCCATCGCGGTGCGGGGCCGTGCATTGCCCGCCAGCTCCGGGGTCGTCTCCAGCAGGCCGGAAAGCGAAATTTACTGCCAGCGACGCTTTCGGGTGAAGCAATCGTCTTCACCGACAGGCACAAATGCCATTATTTGGCGGTGGAATTTATTAGTGAAATCAATCGTCTTTCGGCGTTTTTATATGCGCATTAAAGGCGATGTGTTTTTCCCGTTCCCATTGGCCGATTGTTTGTGTGCGAGGTGGTTTTTTTATCCGTCCGGTGGGGGTTCAGCCGCTTAAATGCTTCCCTTTAGCTCGGTACGATTCAGAGCATAAAAAATCAATTTAAGAAATACGGAACTTACTCACCTTTTTGGTTCTGTTTTCTGTAAAGGCAAATGTTTACGTTTCGTTTTCCATTCATGTCGAATCGAACGGAAGCTACGGAAGGAAGAAAGTGGAACGAACAAGTGTCACATGCAGAAGATGTAAACGTAGGCTATGGAAAATGCTAAGCAATGTTTAAAAAAAAAACCCTTAACTGCCAAGCAAGCCCCCCAGCAAGACGTTTGTGATGTGTGCATAACGTAAGGCGATTTCACAAGCAAAGTAGTCAATAATTAAACGAAAGTTCCTGAAAGTATGCAACCTGCAGCACATTTTATTCCCATTGAGCATTGAAGGGTTCGTACTACGGATTATGTCATACATGGATTTGGAACCATCGAAACGGTTGCTCGAAGGCGACGCATTTAATGTGTACTTATTTCGTCATTTTGCCAGCCATTCAGTAGCATTCCACGCTGCTTAGTCACAACAAATCCCTCCCTACCTGCTGCCCTTGGCAACCCTCTCACGCGCGGGCTGGGCCAAAACGCATGTAAGCCAGCTCACTTCCCGATATTATTTCCCGTTTTATTGCACCTCCACGCATGTTGATGATGACTATAAAATCGTGCAGTTTAATGCGCCAACTTGATGTAGTATTTATCCCTACCGTCCATGCGAGGGACGATATTTCGGTCTTGCCGTTTGAGTCGTGCAATATTTAGCTCTTTTCTCCTTACCACAACGATCCAGGGAAGAAGTGTTTCTCCCCTTCTAAACGGTATCGTTGCTAGCCGCTATTTGGTGCATGAGGCTCATTTGAAGCGGTAAATCGGTAACCTTCTTCTTGTTCTAGTGTGGCCCGAACGTGCATGCCGGATTCACCTAGTTTTCGGACTACAACTCGTGATGGTGAGCTCTAATTTTTCGCCCTTCCAGTTTCTTCCGCCTCGGATGATGATACTTTGGCTTCATAAATATTCTAGCTAGCTGCTGCTTACCTCGACCGAGGCTCCCTGCCCGGGAACTGCTCACTGCTCCCGGGAATCCAATCTAAGGGAGATGTTACAGCAGTGATACAGGAAGCTAAATGCGGCTTACCGTGTGGTTTGGGGCCTTTCCACCGTGCGCATTACGGTTACAACTCTCGGGTCATCATCCGGATTCCGGTGAGGTTGCTGCAGAAATAGGACCGTTTTTTTTTGTGTTGCTGCTACTGTTGTTGTAACTGCTTCCCTCTTTCTCTCCCAGTAGCCAGATTCAACTTTGTGATGCTTCGCATCGTTTCCCTCCCGAAAAAAAAGGGAATAGCAAAACGGGTGTTTCATCCGGAAGCCACAATACTAAAACCGTGCAAAAGACACACCGCAGCGGCCGAAACGAGTTAGTTCCGTTTTGTTCCGTGAGGTAACGCGAGGGGTGTTTGGGGAAGGAGGCGAATTTCGGGGTGAGGGTTTTTGCATCTTGTAGCTAGTGTTGCTAGTGGTGCCACGGCTGGAGCAGATGGGTCATAGTTTCCAACTCGCAGTGTGCTATTTGCACTGCAGATGGTTCGCTCTTGCCTTCCGGGCACCACACGCTCGCGCCCCGAAGCTCCCGCCACCCCGTTCTGTACATTCTTTGGGGCTTCGGTGAAATGCGAACACCGATTTTCGGCACACAAAGCACGAAACTGTGCCACATGTAAGCATCATACATTCATCACGATTTGAGGTTAGGCGACAAAACAGAGCGCAGCGCAACAGTTTTGCGCGCGCACCCTCGAACAAAAGTGTAAGCAGCAGCAGCAGCAGCGGCAGGAGCGGCGTTGCGTTTCCCCCTCTGTTTGCAAGCTTGTAAGTTTACGCTAGCGTTATTGCTAGAAACGCTCATAATCCTCAAAAACTTGCCATTTCGGTGGTTTTGTGTTTCGAGGGAGGATTTCGGGGGGAAGCACATACGCACAGATGGCATCGTTCCCGGCGCGGTTTCCATGCTTGTGTCATGTGTGAAATGGGGAAAAGTTTCGGGTTCACGGGGTTGAAAGTGCATCATGTTGTTGTTATGTTGCTGGCAGCACTATCGTTGAAAGAAATGAGAAGCGGTTGTTTGCAAACTAGAACTATATTATTCTGATGAATGCTTTAGTGCTTGATAATGGGAAACAGTTACAGCACGATTGTATGGAATGTTATGGAAAGGATATTTAAATACATAGAAATTGGAAGCTTAAATGATCATAGACTACAAAGTATGTTTTTTTCCGAAGAATGCAACGATGAACGTAATGTTTGTGATTGCTCGTGATCTGGCTAAATGCTCCCCACCTAACCCAAATATCCCTTAAGGACTCAATTTGTTCTTTGTTGTGGTCTCTTGGTAGTTATGCTGTCCTCTTGGTACACTTCAACACTGATGATGTAATATCCTTTGGCACTAATTTTCCCCTTTCTAGCGGTAAAACGGTGATGAAAACAAACTTCACGGTGAAAGTTTCTTCTCTTTGAACTTTGACGATCGAACCACTACGGAGCGGCGTGCTACGTGCGGTGCATTTCGAAGTAAGTTTCTTTTTTCTTTACCTTTTCCCTTCTCGGAAGCGTCCCTTCAAGGAAATCGAAATTAGGTTGATTAAACGGAGAGGAAAAAGAAAGCTGCTCTCGAACGGGTTCTCGGGATTCATTTCCGTGGGAACAAATTCTTGAACCAACATATTAGGTCAACGTTTCCGCATGCCACGATCGGAGTGTGTGTGCTAGATAAAAAGCTTTCTCGGTGGTACAACTTGTAGCAAAGAAAATGCTGTAGAAAACTAATTTGATCACAGAATTAAATTCAATAAAAAAAAAAAATAAAGTTAGTTTTGTTGTGTTTTCGATTAGTTTTCTTTGCGCAATGTGGAATGCTCCATCAACCATCGGAAAGGTAAACTATTTGTTAGTAACCCATTCGAATAGATGTCAAAAGGTGAATTTGCTTTTATCGTAATAGGTAATTTCCTGTTTTGATTCAAGGTTCACATATTTTCTTTATGTTGACTCAAATTTCACCCCAAATCAACCAACTGTAGCAGCAGAACACGAAAGCTTTAGATTTTTTTCCCTCTTTGTTTTTAGTGTGTTGCAGTCACCTACGTAACAAGCGCAAAGCGCGTAAGCTGCAAGGGACAAAAGGGAAATTTCGAAGCGATCTGGAAACTTTGTAAAGCAACAACCCCTCTTTAGGGAGCAGAAGTTCTTCCGCTTGATGTTTTGCCGCTCGTATCCCGCGTCTGGCGTTGGTCTTTTGATAAATTAAGCTTTTGGCGGTGAAGCAAGCGATCCGTGCCCATTCTATTGCTTTGATGTTTTCTACTTTCTGCTGGAGCAATGGGAGGAAAACAGGGAATAGGAACGAAGGTTTTAGCGAAACCTTTTCCATCGATTCTGGATCGATTGGAAACTGTACAGCACGTGGGAAACGGGAAACGGTAAAAATGCTGCAAAACACAACCGAGTCCCAGTCAGTGAGCGTGAAGTAATTTTAATGAGTTTTCACGCTCGCGATTTTTACAGAAACCTTTTGCCGAATCAAGTCCCCCGATCCCAAAGGCACACGATCGTTTGTTGTGTGTTCTTTGATTCGCAATCCGCTTCCCAGGGGTTTTTGGGTATGGCGGAGCCGAATGGTCGGTGTTTTCCCCCCTTAACTGGAGGTAACAAACCCCGTCATAGGTCATTTGCAGTGGCAAGCTAAATGCTTGTTGAATCGCGATTGATTAATTTCGACCCGAGGTGGTCTAATTTTACCTTCGGATTGAAGTTGATTGGTTGAAGGGCAATTTTTAACGCTGTTCAGAGCGCCGGGACGAAGTTTTGTTGCGTGAAACAAAGAAAGCTCTTCTGGAGCAGCAGTAATTACCCTTCCAGTTGATAAGGTACGATTGATTGATTGTTGTTAGTAAAGATGTATTGATATATTATACTAAATGAATACAAATAGAGAGCTCTCAATATTCGGTAAATTTGTGAAACGCCTAAAGCTATGCAACCGGAATGACAAATTACCTTTTTACAGTACTATTAATATCCATATTGATTTGTTTGCATTTACACATAGGATATAATGAAATCAGCTGTTTAAAATGACTTTCAAACGCCCAAATAATGATGTTTGCACAGATGCTATTAATTATGCTTTTTCATAACAACTTTCAAAACTCATCATCATACCATTTTTCATAGATTTGTTATGAAATCTCACAGCTCAGATTCTCAGCTGCTTATCCACATCGCAAATGAATGCAATCCAAGAAGTTGCTTCCTTCTACTCTCACGTACACCCCAAGGGAATTGTGCCCGGCTCGTGCATACAAGGATTTCCGTGCAAGGTGTAGGTTATAAATATTTATTAAATCAGATAATCTTCCCCGAAGCATCCCACCACAACCGCCAGGCTAGATACCTAGCTGTAGATTAGGTGTATCTTCTCCTCTGCCAACGCACAGGGCTCTAGATTCTTCCGGTCTTAGGTGGAGAAAACCGCGAAAGTTGCGTTGATTATGAAGCCGATGCCTCGATGAGCTCGGGTGAAAGATCGAAAGTCAAAGATTAAATGTTTGGATTTTTGCCACTGGGAGGTCGCCGAAGGTTGAATGATACGCCTAGACTTTGTTGGCTTGGTGGGAAATTTCCTACCAACTGCTCCTGTAGGGAAGTCTGTGCAACATAATAGGTAAGAAACTCGTAGACCAACCCACGGGTTGAATGTACTCTTGATGCAGACATCAATGCTCCGGTACGGTACGCACTACACGGTTGGAATTCATCCCCCAGCGGAGTCACTAGAATCTGTCACAGATAGCGCTGAAGACGCCCGGGAGCAGCAGCTTTCCCATTCCATTCCGGTAGCATTTTGTGGTTTTGCTTGCGCTGTAGTCCTGGCCCGATTTCCAAGTTGGGTTGTGTACGGTGGTTTATACTTCACCCTCGACGAGCTCGAAGCCGAGGCCCCTTCGTCGTTCACCACAAACCGGACGCACTGAGGATGCTACCTTAACACACGGTTAACCTACGGAACGTGTGTTTCTGTTTGCTCCGTCCCCTTCGAAAGCGACGGTTGCGCTTACGATTTTGCGTGCGATTTAGACAAAGTATTATGTTCATTATACTTTTATGCTCCACGACATCTCCAGGACAGGACGTGAGAATGGAAGAGGATAGAGCGTTTCCTCGATTTCCATTAAGGAATATCTTTTCTTCCCCCTTGATGGTATATAGGAAGAGAAGCGGACCTGGCGAGACGAGTGTCATGTTGTTGGTTTTATACTGCTTTGGGGCACATTACAACCTTCCACAGCGTTTCGCAGCGAACTTCGGTCTACCCCCGAGGAGTTATTTTTACATTCTGCCGCTTCTACTTCCGCGTTTCGCAGCCAGGCTTTTCACCTAATGGCACGTAAGGCCACCGGGGCGGGTAGACATGGAACGCTGTGTGGCTTGCTCGACTCACGGGCACTTTGGTACATGCATAAATGTAACGGTTTGTTGTATCTTCCTGCCCACCCGCTATTTCCTTACCACTTGCCTTAGATTTCCCGGCCGATTCCGTCTCCCCGAGCCAGCTCCATCTCCATCATGCGTTTTATTTTTTGCTTGTTTTGCCACGAACAAGACACGCAAGACACGCAGTGGGGAAAAGATTTTCCAGCCTTTGTCTAGGCCGCAGCAAGGATATGATTTCATTCAACCGCTGAATGTGTCTCGTTTCTTCGCCTAGCCGGTGGAAAGTTTACCTCAGGACAGCTTTAAGTGGTCCTACTCAAGCTGCATGTGGCAGATATTGTAAGAAACGCCACACACGAGTGTCATCCCCTTTAAATCCAAACGCAGCAGAGAATGGTCTACGGCACAGAAGGGATGGAAATGAAACTGAGCCGCGAGTGAAACATGCCAAATGAGCCACTAAAGCGAAAGCATTAGTAACGCTCCACACCGGAATTGGATGTGCTCTTGGTGGAAGCATTCTTTCCGCAGTGAAGTAATCTGCTTCCGGTTACATAATTAAGTGCAAGTAGTTCCGCTTTTCAGTTTCCCTAAGGACATGCATTAAGAGCAACTGCAAGAGCTACAAGCTGCTGGATGTATCATGAAGCCAAGTGACAAAGGTGAAAGTGCAGAACGTTGAAAAAAAACATGAAATAAGCATCGCTATATCATTATAAATATTTGTGATTCGATGCAGGGGTTATATCGTTGCCAAATGTAACGAGATAACGTGGTAGTGTTGGAATAACTCAATTTTGTAATACAAATTGCATACATCTTGGCGTATTGACTTTAATGCAATATCAATGACTGACATTGCTCTTTTTACGCGGCAATAAGATTTATCTATCATGTTCCGGAAGCTCTGCTCCGTTTCATAATGCATTGGAGTAATGCCGACGACTACAGAGATCAATCAGTCAGCATAAATACTCTCGCTGTGGGAGGAAGCATCGGTAGCAAAAGTGACCATCAAGAACCTCCAGGGAATCAATCACTATCCTTCGCTTGCTGTGCCGGAAAGAGCAACCGCAAACCGAAGCAGAACCACCGATGGTAAAGGATTAAAAAACCGACAACCATCAGCGGAATGGGAGGTCCAACGAATCTTGGAAAGCAAACACAACCCCCGGCACAGTCCGGACGATCCGGAAACGATGACGGATTTATGCACACTCTCTTGAGGAGCTCATAGAAGAAGAACAAAAAAAAAACGGAAGAATCCGCCTCGGGTGGTGCAATTTTTATAATTCCTCGCGCTGGCTGCACATCCTTAGTTTTTCGTTCCGATATTCTTTCACTTCCGGAAGTCGATGCAACGTTCGCTACGGTATCTTGGTGCTTTTTTCTTGCTGCCTGAGATAAAATTCTTCGCTTCGGTTTTTGCTTGCCTTTTTGTGCGCCTTGCTGGAGCATCCTTTTGCCTTATTTCGAAAGAACTCAAACCGCCACAGCGCAGCGTGGAGGATGGAAGAATTTATTGAGCTGTAGCCGTAATCAATAACACACTTTCCGTTATTAGAAACTGAGCAATCCGAACGGCAAAAGATGATGGCGTACGATGGGGACGGTACGAGCGTTCATGTGGCGGGGTTGGGAGCTTTTTTTTACGAGAATCTTCATTGTACCGCGCAAGGCGTAGAACGTGGCGTTTTTGTGAAGTTTAAAATTCAATTTGCGATATTGTCGTCACGCCGTTATCGACTTGCACTATCTACATGTGAGCCAGGAAATGGGCAAACGAAGGAGCAATTTTGGTGAAAATGCAAATATTCTCCCGAAGGTAAGGGCAGCACTCGCAGCATCGAATTGGTGCTTAAAAATGGCGAAGTGGATGTGAATGGTGAGTTTGAAGATGATGATAACTTAAAGTGAAGTAGACTATTGAATTGAAGTGCTGTTCAGTGCTGTTATACATTCTCGCGTTCTCAATAGCCCAATAAAATCTAATGATCTCGTTAATAAATTGAAAAACCACATTAAAATGAGGCTATTTTAAGGCATTTGCTTTGCGAGTTGCATACTTTTAAGCAAATTCATGCGATCAGTGTATGCAATGCGCTAAGCAAAAGCTCTCCGTATAACTAATTGAAATAACATCTACGCAACAAATCGATTCGACGATGTAACACTGGAGGATGTGACACTGTATGGGCTTCTCCTTCCTCGAATCAAGTCCACCGGGCACACCCAATTACGTCAACATGTTGCCTATTCAGCAATCTTTTCCCTCAACCCACCGCACAACACATTGCCGGGTACAGATTGGATACATTTATTTCACTCGCATACGACATGACGACCAGGACGACAACGACGGCTCATTCTTCATCGCACGCCTTGTCACTTGGTTTTTCCAGCTCATTTTGTTGGAGCCTTTTTCGAGCTGCGACAGATAAAATGCGGCTGCCCCGAGGGTGGCTGGTGTGGGTGTGTGTGTGTGTGCCAGCGGAAAGCTAATCAGAACGGTCTGAACACTGTCCAAAGCCGGAGCAAAGCCTCCCCGAGGGGCGAATGGATGATGAGTCCCCTGATACGAATCCGTATGTCATTCAGCTTGGATGACTTTTGGACGGTTGTTGGGACGGTGCCGCAAACAAGATGATGTACGCAATGTGGCACAAAATGGAACACCAGTAAGGGCTGTGTGTGAGAGAGAGAGAGGATGTAAGATTTTGCTTATCGCAAATACTAATAACAACGCAGTGGACCGTTGGATACTTGCTGACTAACAGACAACGACCTTTGTGCAGGTTGGTTGAAAGACTAGAAAAATGCATGTACAGAATGTTTCATAAAACGATGCAACGGTCGCAGGGAACGCTACAAAAGCTCTAAAACGTTGGAGCGTGTGTATGTTACTTAGGAGGGGGCTCGTTGGCACTTTTGAATAGATGAGATATAAACAAAAAACGACCTCCGCACGATAGATGAGCAACATTCTCGTAATCACAATAACAACGAGCCAGATATGTAGAGCAAACGAGTCAACCGAGACCGGAAGGATACCTTCCACCACGGGAGCAAGTCATGTTCATATGGGAGTCATCACACCGTTGCGAAAACCCTTGAAGGTTAATGTCATTTAGTCCTTCATCTGGCTCCCACTTCCACGCTGGTATGAGAATAAACATCATATTCTTGGTTAGAATCTTTTCCCTCTCTCTCTCTCTCTCTCTCTCGTGTCTGTTCCTCCGTCTAGAGAACATTTTTCGGAAGTAGCTCCACCAACAAGCAACCATTGCCAGTCATTTGGTATGCGTGGATGAAGTTGCTACATTTTCCGAGCCCGGGCGTGAATTGGATTAGCACACGACAACACTGCGC
Organism: Anopheles arabiensis; assembly: GCF_016920715.1. Classification (NCBI taxonomy): domain Eukaryota; kingdom Metazoa; phylum Arthropoda; class Insecta; order Diptera; family Culicidae; genus Anopheles; species Anopheles arabiensis. Next base: position 93,990,431 of record NC_053518.1, read on the forward strand.
AGGGTCTTAGTTTAGGAAGTCCTCGATGAAGTCTGCACAAAAAGAACTCAAGCCAGACCTCCTTCCAACAAAAGAAGGCCACATAAGACAGAATATTGTTTCTGGAGGGATGGTCCCAACGAGCCGTTGTATGCTGTTATCACCTCGAATAAGCAACTCCCTGCTTACAGCTCCCATATTCTTCCTCCATCAAAACAAAAAAAAAAAGTCCCAGCCAAAGGTGGTCGTATAAGAGTGGCATAAAAAATGATTACATCATTAGCGCCCGGGGTCCCGGGGGTGGATGTGGAGGTTGATGCCACTTTTGAAGACGCGCGACGCACAGCAAATGGCAAAATTTTGCAACCACGGCACTGGGAAGGAGCGAAACGGAACTCGGCTGATCTGGTTTCAGCGCTCCGTAAAGTCGGTGTGCTGGAAGCTTGTAATCTATCAAAGCTTCTTTGAGGGAGGGGGCGCTACAGTACCCAGACCCTTGTCCCGTTACGGCTCGCCGTTTAGATGTAAGCAACATCGTATCAGCCGCGATTACGCGTTGATGGTGATGATGATGATGGAGCTGATTATGATCGGGTGTGGATTACGTGACGGTGATAACAAGCGTACGTATCCTGCCCGCAAACATGCTCGGCTGGTGGGGTTTGCGGTGGGAGCAGGGTTGCGCGTGGGCTGCGAGGATCGTTGTATGATCGATGGCTGCATTCGGTACGCGGAACAGATGCTTAACGGGCAGAGCATCAACGTGTTTGTAGATGCTGAATAATGTATTTTTTGTGTCGGAAGGAATGTATCAAAATCAATATTGGATTTGTGCAGCAATTGGCTTTTGTTTAGTGCTTTCTAAGGGGCGAAATCTTTGTTCAGGGTTGTAGAAATACAACCAAAGCTTAATAAAGGAGACTTTGCTGCATACATTGCATATCTCACGGCGCTTTCAAACGAAATGTGAATTTCTATGGCCATGGGAGACATATTGTAGCTCAAATATTTAAAATAATATTGAAATTGCTTTTCAAAAGCCTTCTGACCGAATTATTATTCAATAAATATCAATTTACCATTTCTAACCTTGAAGCATATTCCCTCGAACGTGTTCTACCATCGAAAGCATCACAATGCATCCCGCATCTAAATTTAAAATCGCTTCAACATCGCTAACTCGCTCGATGTACGAGTATTGTATTTTCATTTGCTCTTTTTTCCAGTCCACTCCACCTCCACCTCCCCAGCTCTGCTAAACAACCAAAAAAACAAAAGCGACCCACTGCAATCGAAAAGTGTTGCTCCAGTCACTCGGAAACTATTGCACATAAATGAAAACCTTGTTATCCGTCATTGAAAGCGATGCAAAGCACTCGAGGGTAAAACGGCAACGGCAAACTGGGGGACGCGTGGGGCAAAATGTGTTAGAATTTCACCAGCACAAGGCAGAAGTGGACCTTTCAAACTACACGCTGTTTGCGGCTGTTGTTTTCTCGTCGTCGTCCACTGGGAAGCGAGCGAGCGAGACAGTCCTTGGCGGCACGAGCCTAACACACACGGGGGAAGCGCACCGAAACAGCAATCATGTTTCGATTGGACATGTCGATGAGCTTAAATGGCTTGGCTGATCGTGCCCGGATAGCGAAAAGGCCGTGGATAGGCCGTGGGGCGGGCGGCATCTTTCGCGCGCGCAATGCATTGCGCTTTTCCGCGAGTCAACACGCACACACACACACACACGCGCGCTGAAACGGAGAAGGATCAATAACATTTCAATTTCAAACTAAATCAAGCTTCCCGCACCGCCCCAAACGAATGGCCGCCAAAAAGGGAAAGAGGATTCCATGGGAGGGAGCACCCGCCGATGCCAAATGCATTAGAAATTTGCGTTGTTCGCGCTTGACTGGCGGTGGCGGGATGGCAGCCAACGCGAGCGCGAGCCAGTCGGATGGAAAATATTCGACACTCGAACACGAGTTGAACATTATCTATTTATTATTGGCCGCGGGCAAACGGGCATGAATTATCGAGCGTTGTGTAGCCATCGTTTCGCTGGCCGTTTGGCTGGCCTGGCTTGACCGTTCCGTTTGTTTGTGCCTGCCGTCCTATTATTGGTCGAGTTTAGAGTCGGTTGCACATGGAAAAATTCGGTGGAAATTTCGTGGTATGACTGTTGGGAAATGCACAAATAATTGTCGATCGTAGGCAGGGGGAAATGGTACGCCAATTCGCTGAAGCACTTAGTTCATTTTACATCGATGACACCTGCTAGCGTAGCAATTGAGACTTTTTATTCCTTCTAATTAGGTTGATAGAGTTTTGTAGCGTGTTTTAAGCAACATTCAATTTTCCATTGTGAGTTGTGATGCTTCATTAAAAAGGATAACTATAGATCATAAACAGCCACTAAATAAAAATTAAATGTTTTTTTTTTAGTATTTCTCGATAATCTATTATCCGCCTTAAGGTATGCAATTTTTCACACAATACACTTAGCTGTAAGTTTGAAACAGATTTAAAGTAATAAAAACATATATTACCGTATTTAGGACCAGGAATTGCTGATAACAGGATAACTGTGACAAAACAGGTAAGGGTTGTCACTAAATAATAAGTTGAGCTAAACGTTAATGCAGATAGCTTTCCCGAAGTTTTTGCTCGGGTGTGTTAAATAGAGTGTCGCAAATGAGCCTTTTAATGGTAATAATGGCTTATTGTGTTCCATTGTAAGGGACATTTCAGCACTGCTACAAAGTGTTACTTTCTAGCTTTGTTGTTGTATCCCTGGATTGCGTCCATTACTGTAAAAACTATGCGCACTTACCTCTAGCTCACCAGGAAGCCTTACACAGCCTCTCGGGAGAAAAACGACAATACAAATGTAAATTTCACTGCCCGTTCCGTTCGTTTGCATAAAGTTTAATAAGCTGCTAATAATCTGTGCATATGAAGTACGAAAGCGACAAAACACCCCAACGTTGAAACTATGCAGAACAGACCGGCACCTCTCGCTTTGACCTGTGTGGTGGAAAATGTGTCACCAATGCTCGTTAAAAACGGTAACAAACGCTCCTGCAGGTCGGCCCACTCGCCGGCCCGTACCGGTCATCAAAGAAATAGTTTTCATTTAAGTCAGTCCACCCAATCCCAGTCATTAGATGGGAGGAAACTTTTACCTCCCCAATGAAGCTCTCGTTTACGATTACAAGATGATTAAAATTCTGCCTTAATTGTTTTCCCGTGTACCGGGGTGTGCCCATCTCGAAGCATAACAGCGCACCTCAGCGCTATCGACCTAGTTTTTCTACGGCTTAACAATTGTCCTTAGAAGTAGAAGGCATACGAAAGGAAATTAAGCGGAGCAAATCCCTCCCCCAGCCAAGACAGCCAAGCAGAGGATTCGGTGGTTGATTTTGTCTTTCGCCAGGACCGGCCTGAGTCAGCAGGCTTTTCTTTTACCTCTGTTGGGGGCAGGAGGGCACGTAGGGCAGGTAGGAAATTGAATTCTTTTATTTCACTTTTAATTAGCGGTGAATAAGTGGAGGTATAAGTTTGGGGCCTCTTGCCATTGTGCCATCTATAGATGCAGAGTTATTTGACTGAAGAGTGTTTCATTACGAAAACACGATTTTAATGTTCATGGTGAATGTTGCATTATTTCAGTATTTTACTGTCAATGTTATCATGTTTATAATTTTATTCCTAAAGATACTACAGTTATTTATGCAAACATATTTTAAACGTAAGCCAGATGATCTCTCAAACTCAACAAAAAAAAACTCAAAACAAATGTATGATTATCGCAAGGAAAAGAAAGCAATCCCACTCACTTTTGCGTTTGTCCACTCGAGGTTGTCATCGAATGTTCCCAAAGCCCAGCGTGACCGCTCTTCCACGTGTCCGCTTAGTTTGAAGAGGATTCAAAGTTGTAGCCTCTTCAAACAGGCTTAAAATAGAACGCTTCTGGCGGAGAAATGGAAAACATACATTTTGACGTGGGTTTGCTGCACGTCAAAGGAGTAATTTGGCGCTGGTGGCCCAACTGTGATATTTGAGCGTTAAATCTGTGTCCCTTTTTTGGAAATAAAAATACCAAGCACAGAGATTCCGTGCGTTGGAGAGTTGGAATTAAAAATTCATCGTCACCTTTTCTGACCCACGGCCCACGGTTTGGTCGTTCGCAGCTCGCGTTCGCGGTTCGGAGCGGAAATGAAACTCTAAGAAGTGTTCCGAAATCGTTCATCGTTAAGTCCTTCTCGTAAGGATGGCGCTACGATTTTTTGATGGTAAATTCCCTCCAAGCGGAAACTCGTCAAATGCCAGGATGCGCGGCGTACATCGCTCCCGGTTGATGAACGCCAAAGGACCGACCGTGCCGGAACGCACCGACCGGATAAGTCGCGAGAGTAAGTGCGCGCTCGTGCAAATTGGCGTGCACCGGAAATGGACACGGAAGATGAATAATGATAATGAAGAAGAACACTTAACGCGGCTAACGACGGGTGAGAGCGCGGCTTCGGTGGGTGGAGTTGGGACAGGCGAAATTGCCTGGGATCATTTTTCTCCCACTTCTCGGCAGCACTCATCGTCCCACTCACTCCCTGCAGGCGCGCCCGATGGTCCGGCTCCTTGTTTCGTCCATTTTGCAAAAGAGCGGAAACGTTTTCGATTAACGCCGATGCCGCTCGAGACGGATGGCACTCGACGCGTCGGAAGTAGGTTACGTGTAGCTGCACGGCTGCGAAACATTCGCCGCACTTGTTGCCCACCGATCGAACGCTCTCGCCGGCCCGATCGTACGGAGCATGCTTGGGAGCTGGCTTTCACACGACGCACCGGAAGCCTCTTGACGTTGAAGTGTCGGGCTTCCGTCATTAAAATTCAACCGACTTAAGCACCACCAGTCCCCACCCCCTGTTGCATTCATCGGTAAACGGTGGGTATCGTTAATTATATGCAGCTTTTCGGAGTGACGGTGGCATGGAAAATGTGTCAAATGCAGTAATTGTGTGGGAGAGCAAAAGAAAAACCTATCAACATTATGTGTACAATGTTGCAGATTTGATGCAAGGACAGAGCGATGTGAGAGTGATATTCTGCAACATTCAAACGGCGTGATATGTAGCATTTCTACTTGAACTCTTTTGCATTGTGCAATGCATGACGTTACAGGAATCTGTTTGCAACGGCTGTATGATGATCCATCTGATCCATGAAAGGACAATAGTCGGAAAATATATCTTCGGTGGAATTTATTATGCGCAATTGATCAACTGAGTGTAATACAAACTTGTTCTATTGTTTAACGTTTCTAGCTTCAGCCGTACCAGCACGATGCCGGTTAGTTATCGAAGTTTTAATTCAAACTACTCGGAAAGGGAGGACATAGAAAAATGGAAAATTGGAGCATACATCAACTGAACAACTAGGTTAGTGATGTGGCCGTGGTATTTATGAGTTTCATTTCAAAGTATTTTTTATGCTTTGGGCCCTTCCAAAACAACAGTACCCAGGATACATTTTTCTTTCAAAAGACCTAACAAGCTTTGCAAATTATCGAACCAAGTTCATTTGCATAGTTTCAGGCGTTTAATCCAGAAGTTTTTCTATGAAGGTCGAACTCGATCCTTGTTATTTAAAAACAATAAAACCTTGTATTATGGCTTCTTATTAACGCCTTGATAACTAAAATATGTCAAATGGGAACGAAATGTGTCAAAACTATACATAGGCCAAACGAAAGACAAGCACACAGCAGTGGTCTATACAAAACACGAAATTTGTTCCTAGTAAAACGACAAACTCATTTTACTGGCAGGCTGTTTTTCCTCGCGCTAGTGTGAAACAACAACAACAGGCCCGACATCCCGGAAGTTGCACCGGCGGTCATTCCAAAATTCATCCATCCCAGCTCAGCTCAGCTTTATGTTTTGTGGCACAGGGATGCTTCCAAAAGCACAAAACAAAACAAAAAATCATCAACGAACGCGCGCGCCACCCACCGTATTCAACAATTTATTTTAATTGAAAAAGTTAGCTTTTATCGTCAGTTTTTAGTGGTGGCCATGGTTCAACATTGCCCGTACCACGGCTTTGAAGTCGGAGGAGCGCGGACGGTTTGGTGTGCTCGAGTAACAAAACCGCGCGCTCGCTCACCGTCAGTCAATGGCGCTGGGGAAGGAATCCGGATCCGCTTGCTGTATCCGAATGGTTTTAGACCGGTTTCATAATCGTCATTCGTTGCGCTTTTCCTGCTCGCGCTTTTACAGAAGAGGATCTACTTTGCTGCTGGCAAGGGAAGGAAGAGATGGTGGCGCTAAACTTTCCTTCCTTCCCCGGGGGGGATTCCTTTTAATGGACTATTTCGCTTTGCTCCTAGACACACATACACACACCCAGACAAAAGCCGAACCGTATCGTCATTCGTACTTAAGCTCGGTGCAGTAATCTTCAGGGAACTGGATGCAATTTAGCTCATATTTTCTTTATTCCAACGGGAATGTCCACTCCGGCGCAAGGCAACATGCGAAGGATGAGCCATCCCGTCGGATGGCTATGTCTGTGTCAGAAAAGGGAAAGCGAGAAGAGAACTCGTTGCTCATTTCGATCACTCAGCAAGTACCGCTGACTGGGGCCACATACACATACACCCACTGGCACAAGCACTTTTCCGTCTACGCGAAAATGTTTCACCAAGCGCACTTTCTCATTGGTTTTACGATTTTACGAGAGAGATCGTAAAAAATCATGCCAGCCATTTGATTTTTCCGGCTGTGATACTTGGCTGTGCACTGGGAGGAATATGGCAACACGGCATTGCAAAATGTTTTAATGTGTCTGATTACACTCCCGGCTGGGCTGGGGGAGATGGGAGCTTGGCAACAGGAAACATCAACCGTCCGGAATGTCTGTCGCCCTGCCCGCCATTGGGCAATCGGCAGTAATGAAGGGATATCGCGTTGAAAGCTTGAAATCGTTTGCAGTGGTGTGATGTGTCAATGCCGATTTTCCGGCAGCTAAATCTGAGATTAAAAGCGAAACTTCCGGGCTGTGCTGTGGTCGTTGGCAAGCGGAAGCATTTAAAATAATGTTTGCTCACCGTTTAAACGGCTTACCGGGTTTCAGTATGATCAAGTTTTGATATTTTGTCTACTTTGTAGTTTGTGAATAACATTGTTTAAAAGGTCATAGCATAATATTGTTCATGTAGGTGTTGGAAAGACATTCAAATGAAATGCGTGACCGAATTCAATCAAACTCATTAAGAAACTGTTACAGCGCCTAGCACCATAAGAGTAAATAAACGTTCATCTTTAACCATTAGACACACGCCAAGCACACGTTTTATTGGTTCCAGGAACTGACCGCTGTGCGTCATTTGAAAGCCAACACGCTTGGCATGTCATTTGGCCGGCCGAACACTGCAACCTTCCACTCCCCGCCGATAATTCCAACAATCCTGCCAACTCTTGACGGCATCCCTCAGAAGCGGGACGGTTTAATTTGCAATTAACACTAACTAATTAGAGCTGTCGATCGGTACGGTACGGCATCCTGGCATGCTGACCAGGTGTGTGTGTATGCTGCGTACCTTTTGTATGATTCGTACGTTTGACGTACCGAGCGCCGGAAGCGTACCCGATTATCGTTGTTTCGATTGCTTACAGTTATTTATTTTATTTGCAGAATTCTCCGCAGCTCGTTAAGACGGCAATGGACAGGAAGGCAGTTATCTCCATTGCTCAGGAGACTCGTTCGGGCTTGCACAAGGCCTATCGGTAACGAAGCGTTAAGCTTCCGAGGAAATAACTTCAAGAAAGGTTCCGATGCCTCTTCGACCGGCATACCGGTGTTCTGGAACGTCTTTATCCCTGGCGTAAGTCTCAACCTCACCTCCCCCAAAGCTGCCGGGCATTAGTAAAGAACACAATTTCTCTAAAGTTAATAATCGCCCGGAATTAACAGCTGGTCCGAGAGGTGCCGGGACACTGATGGAGTTTATTTTCTGTGCAGATTGCCTCTGTCCAGTCACTTTACTTGTCCGGACTGTACTTGGGATATTGAACAGCTCGCTTGGTCACTTTACGCTGGAGAAAAGGGATCCAATCGCCCTTTCGCAAACGCTATTATCAGTAATCGAAATCTTTGCGTCCATCCAAACGGCCGACGGAGGGGCACCTTGCTCCTTGCTGGGAGTTTGTGCAAAGAAGTAATTCTGAAGCGTGAGGATGAGATAAGGATTCCATTCGGTGACCTGGAATTGGAAACGGTAAAAGTCACCTCGGTATGCAGCGGCTCTGCTGCTGTGTTTTGGCTTTGGGTGGTTTCGGTGTAGGGACGGATTAATTTTCGATAAATTTCCCCCAGCGTTATCATGCCAACGGTATCGTCCCGCTTTCCCACAATGAGACTAAAACTTATGGCTAAGCTGCAGCACGGAACATCCCTTAGCTGGGATGGAACTGTCCCTTCGGGGTGTTTTTCACTTGTCCATTCCCAACCCAACACACATGTGCCCAACTTTTTCCAACTCACGAACGATCCCAGATGGTCCCAAGGTACAACAAAAAGGGACAACATGCGCACACACACGCACAGATTGGTGGTAGGTGATTGCAATTAACAGCAATTACACATGTGCGTTTATTTATTGCTTTCGCCGCTTCGGTAAACAAACCCGGATAAATCGAGATCGTCGTCGTCCCCGACGTCGCAGAACGGCTTTGTGGACGCATTTTCATCACTCCCACATTCTGCCAATAAAACTATCGATCGCTGATGGCATTAGGCACCATCGGTTCCGGATGACGAGCCGGTGCCGAGGCACTTGCGTACCAATCCAGACGCAGTTCGGAGTGAAATTAATCGAATCGTATTAAAGCCTTGGAACCGAACAGCCTTGGCTGGGCATTCGAAACATGTGTTCGGGCCGATAAAACCCTCGGCCACGCTCGATACGCATCAATTAAGGGCGGTCGTAATGGTTTATCTCCTATTCTACCACGAGGGACGGTCTCGTAGGGCGACCGACACTTCCCCGTATCCTTGAATTAAGAAGCCGAATTAATGGTATGGAAATGAATACGTATCGTTTTGGGGGGAAATCGCACACAAACGCACACACAAGCGATCGTTGTGCAATTGAAATAAATGCTTAAAGTTGCTCCTGATTAGAGTGAATTATGATTTTTTGAACAAACATGCGAGTACGAGTGTGTGTGACCGGTGGCGATGAAGGAGGATTAATTTATTACGCGCAAGGTAATTTGCCAACGCAAACGAACGAGCGGCATCAATTTGAAGTTGCAATAATCGAAATGGATCAGATTTCATTTGCAACGTTCATTAGGATAAAGTGATTCGCTTGGTTTGTGTTGGGGTTGGTTGTAATGGTTGTGTCAATATTTCAGTGCATGTAATAGATTCTGCTACAGATGAGTGACAATGTATGCTTTTTGTGTTATAATAAATCATTCAATCAAGACACTAGCCTTATGGACATATGTTATGCTAGGCTAAATTTGATTAGTAAAAATGTATGCAATAATATTTCTTGTATCGTGCCTTTGTAATAATTTAAACGCTCTTCTCTTTTCAGCTTTAATGCACCATGCTCACTTCCATCTTATCATCAATCATACCTCAACCCCGCCTAGAAAGAAGCGCATGAAAAGCAGTTTAAAATAATGCAAACTCTAGCCATCAGCAGGTTTTGCTGTGTGTATGTGTTTCTGTTTGGTTTCGTTTCGTTCGGGCGCGTCTCGGAACTTCCGCTCACATAACGACTTCCGTGCAGACGATGGATGCTCTCCAGTAGTGTTCCGGATGGGAGTTGTGCACGATGGCAAATGGCAAAACAACAGACCTGTAGGTAGCTTCGGTAAGGGATTTTCTTAATTTTATATCAACCTCATCCGCTCTCCGGCGCCTTCGGACGTTTTACGGGTGTATTTCTAGGATCAACAGTCACGTGCGACAACGAGCGGTGTAGCTCCTTTTCTCCCCCTCACAAACAACATGGCGTCTTTTGGCTCGCCAGCCTTCCGTCTTGAGCGTTGCTGAAGAATGGTACGGTTCAAAGAGGAATCGAAGCATATTTTATTTATAGATCTCATATGCTACCAAATTCATTTCCAAGCAGTTTTTTTCTCCCCCGTTGCACAATGGGCTTTCAACTGCCCGGTCGAGGGAAGCAACTGTAACAGATCGGTTTCACGTGCCAGCCGTGGCGTTTTTTTTCCTTTCTTTCTTGGCTATCTTTTTATTCCGATACTCGCCACCATATTTATGGCACTCGTACGGCACACTCAAGACACTGTCGGCCCATTCCCATGTTTGGCGCATCTTCCCCCGAAAGCCCATTTGTCCATTCGATGGGTTGTCGATCGGGTCCGGAAGTATATAGACGAGGCTCGTTGTCTTGTGATGTTGTTTGTGCAAAGTAGACACGTACGTATTGTTTCGAAACGATTGTGTTGCGGCACTGGACGAGAGGTCAAATCGTTCGATAGGAACAGTGGGTTGCAGTATGGGTGAGGCTTATTTTTTTCGCCAATTTTGTACCACAGAAATAACAAGCAGTCGTATTTTGTGATGTTTTATGTTGCTTTTGCATTTTAGTGTGTGTGTGGCAAAGGCGAAATGAAATGAAAAAGGCGTGTATTTTGGTGAGGCACGCCTAAATGTATGCAATGCAAAAATATAACAAAGCGCATAACTTTCTGTCCAGGGCTGAGCAACTCTTGTAAATTTGTAGGAGTTATATAAAAACTGTTTTATTTAACGATAAAAAATGCTTTTGTTTTACCATACAGGTTTCCATTTTGCTCTACCTGCGTGAAATGCGTAAAACCCAACCGTTTCACCTGATTAAAATTCTGATGCAAACTTAACCCTCCCAAATGAAACCTTCGCAATGGGAATAGCGTAAATTTTCCCTCTTAAAAGACGTACAGAAAAAAAAAAACTTGATTGTTTTCCACCACTCGTTCCTTCATTCTTCCACAGCATAGCAACTGGTCGACCAGGGCCTGCCGCTTTCAGTGGTTTTCCCCTAGTTATGCTAAAGCCATCGTTAAATCCAAACATCACTGTTGCTATTTCCCCCATGTTAATATTTATTAGTTCATTTGTTGTGCATATTTTATTGCACCGCTGTGCAGTTTTTATTTATTTATTGAACCCAACCGCTCGGCCGACCCGTTCTTGAGCGAGCGAAGGTAAAATAAAATAAAAGTGTACACTGAAACATATTCATGCGATCGGTGCATGTTCGATTATCTTCCCTTTTTTGTTTTTTTTCCCCTTTCTGTTTGTTTGTATTTTTTCCTTCACATTCTCGGTCTGTGTAACCTGCACGTACAGCAAAATGAATATCTTTCCCAGGGAAAAGCGGAATGGGTTTCCCTTCCCTCCTGCGTATTGGATAGGCCTTTCCACATATGGCACACGGAAAACGGGAAGGGTGTTCGAGGATTTTCAGGTGAAAAATCAGGTTGGCGTGTAACTGGTTGAGAGGCAAGAAGTGATACGGGAAGCACCAGGACCAGGGGAAACAAGTACAGATTCATGCCAGCTGGATTTATCCATCGTACAACAAAATAGTACAGGTCATCGGGTTTATTTGCTTTCTTTCTCATTGCAATTGCACGTGCACGGAAACAAATAAAAAAATCCGCACACGGAAGCACTCAAAGCACTCCCAAAAGAAAACACGCAACCTCAATCGATAATTCACAGCGGGTTTCCTTCATTGAGCTGGGTTGGTGTGTGTGTGTGTGCTCGCGTGTTCCCGGTAGCGTCCGGCAGTCATTTGCTTGTCCACTGCAATCCCGTTTTCGCTCTGCAGCAATCCGTCGAATGCGTGTTAAGCGACGTGCTACACGTGTTGCACAAGCCGCTGGACGGTGCAACCGTGGCTCGTACACACCTCTCGGATCGGGCGGTTTCTACCACTCGGGATTGGAGGACTTCAGCTGCTGCTGCTACTGGGATGAATGTTTTATGAGGCACTAGCGCCAGCATGGGAAAAGCTGCCACTTCCGGTGGCACAAGCGACACGGGAGCCTGCATCCAGCGAAGAGTTTGGAAGACCTGTGCTTGCCCGTTGCAACTAAATCCCCGGAAGAGGATTTGCGAAGTTTCATGATCAACAGTTCGATACAGGGACCTCCAGTCCTTTCCTGCACCGGCTGCCCCCGATTGGATAAGTTTACAGCAGCTCTGCAGTTTATCGTAAGCGGGACCATCCCTGCAGAGCCATTGCAGCGGGTGTGTGTGTTTGTGTGTATGGATTTGATTCTGTAACTCTTGCAAAACCCACGCCGGGATCGATTTATGAGAGCAAAAGCCCATTCTGCCCCGGAGCCTTTCGGGGCAGTGCGGATTAACCCGGCACGCACACGGCCAGGCGAGTGTGAGAAAGATTTGTTATCCTGGACGGAGCTCGATGGTGGAGGGGTGTGCGCGGGTGGCTTTAAAAGTTTTGCGTTTTCAGCAAAAGTGGTTTTAGAATCGCATTCATATTTGATAAACCCTCCTACTTTGGCCCGGGAGCCGTGTGAACTGGGGATTGTATCGATTGGGGATTTAAAAGATGGATTTTAGATAAACAGGGAATTATTGGGCTGGAGGATTTGTTTCAGAGCAAATGAGGGAGAAAGAGAGGGAGAACTTTCACACGAGCGGGGTATTACGATTGTTGAACAACTTTTCGAGGTTAAAAGTGATGCTGCAATGGATGAAGAACAGCATAGGAGCAGCGATAAGCTGTCGGTTGTTTCATGGAACTATAATTAACAAGTTGCTTGATTATCTGCTTAATACGATTCGTTGATCCTTTGTTTTAATAGGGCTCGGCTGGGGATGGTTGTTGAATAATAGATTTGTTTTGCAAATAATGCTATGAAATAATACGCAAAGACATAAAGCGACCGAAAAAGAGAAACAATTTCGAATGCGCCTAAAAGTCCACTATCTGCACGACATGGTTGCGCGAAACGTTTTGTTGACATGGCCAGCGCGTCATCAAACACGTAAACAAACAAAGCAAGGATCATTTGTGAATTAATGCTCATGATTTATGGATCAGATAATATTGAGCTGAATATAATGCTTCGTTCGCCTCGCTAAAAGCTTTTCTGCTTACTTGACAAAGCGCGATACGCTTCTCCGCCCACTCCTTCCAGGCAGAGAAAAAAAGGCAAAAAGTGCCCCCACGCACAGACGCGACAAAAATCGACGCTTCCAATCCAATTCCGGCTTAATTAGAACTGATTCCAATCGGTAATTTATCGCCTTCACATCCCTTTCCTTCGCACCGTTTCGATTAACCTTCGTTAGCGACCGCAAATCGATGTTTCGGGCGGTAGAGCTTTCTATCTTCCGCGCTCCTTCTCCTTGGCAGGAAATTATTTTTCCTCAAGAGATAGTAGAAACGGAACAACAAAATACAGAAGAAAAGCACCGCTAGTGGAAGTCCAAACCGCTTTAGGACGCTTTGATCGGAAAGGACAGCTTTGGCCGACAAGCCTCCGAAAGGAAGTGCTCTCTCTCCCACACAGTACAGAATAAATAAACGAAATTTATTAAACCCATTCCGTTGGGCAATAAAATAAGGATAACAAGCTGATAAAGTGCGACCGCAGGAAGGACGACGCGGTAGAAAGAACCTTCAACCTACCTAGACATCCGTAGCTACTGGGAAGGAATTCGAAACGATCGAAGCCATCGACCGACCGACCGACCGACCGACCGTCTCACAGTGGCCCAATTTTCGACGGTCAATTATTCGATCAACCGGTAGCTCTCGTGGGATGACGCAAAAGGACATGCCGCTTCCTTCGCCTCTTGCTGGCAAACGTTCTCATAATTATTTTTTATGTAATTCTTTCACTACACAAAGCCCCCGACTCGTATCCCTCTTTTTCCCCGGGGTTGGTGCGATCGGAGTTGCCTTTCGTACCACAAATCGCGTCCTGCTGTGTCGGTTTGGATCGCTTTCAGCGTCCTCTATTAGTCAATTTGGCCGACGATAATGATGATCCCGGGTGCTCTCCTTGTTGTTGTCCTTTCTATCTGTCTCCGAGTGCGGCAATTCCGATGTCCCGAAAAAATAAAACGGGAGAAGTGGCACTATTGGGCGGTTCCATTTCATCTTTCGCTCTAAATCACTTCACCAAAAGGATGAACCGAAACCGAAACCACGGGACCTGAGACCGAGACCGAGCCTGCACTTTGTCAAGCGAGACAAACAAAACGGAGCGCAGCGAAAAGGGACACGACACGCCGGAGCTAGACAATTGTGAAGGACTCCTTTATCGGGAGGATTCTTTCTGTAGTTTTTTCCCTTTGGCCCGAGAACTTCTAAAAGAATCGATGCATTCTTTCGGCTTTGCGGGATCTGGCGGTTCTGGTTTTCTTTCTTCCGATCCGATGCTCAACTACGATGCCCGGCTGTTTTCAAGAACTCTATCAATCGCTGACTGTCGCCCGGAAAATAGAAACCGACATGTCCTTAGAGTCAAATTCGAATTTCAAAACTCTCCGAAACGTATCCCGGTGGCTCGTACAATAGCGAAACAATTAGTCTCCGGACCGATTTGTCTGGTTTGCTGTGAAGAATGAAAGCAGCACACCGAACACCGAGTTATCCAGTGCATTCGGTGACTTTTTAGATCTTGAAGGAGGCGGACCCTTTCGGATGCCGCTACCGATCACAGGCCGGGCGGAAGGATACTTCTAATGGTCCGCGAAACCGGGCCGACAAAAAGCAGGGCCGACGTGAAAGATACCGCTCCTAACCGGGTAAGGCGAACAATAGAGCACTAGGTTTCGGGGTTCGAAGCCTGTCAGTTGTCGGTTTATGAATTGGCTTGGCGTTTCGTTCCGGGATATAGTGTCAATATTTGTGCGGCAGGCCGGCGGTTGACACTCTCTGTTTGCGGCACAGCACTGACAGCGTGACGAATTAATTTGCGCAAACCAAAACGAGTGCGAGTGAAGTGGGAATGCTTTGCGAGGAGGAGCTTCAATTGCTGGGAATTCACAGCTAAAAAGCGAGGTGTTGCATGGGAGTGTGAAGAATGCGGCTTCTTTTGATAGCTGGTAAGATTTGGATAGCAAAAATATGTGAAAATCGAGAAACTATTGTACTGGTTTGCTTGTTATCGTTTTCAAGGCAATGTTGTTGCTAATTCTACATTCTTAACATATGCCTTCCATGTGTCGTTAAAATATGGTTATTATATCTAACAATCTAGGCTTCTCAGTAACCTACTTGAGGCTAGAAGATAAAGATTCCAATACCTGAAAGACATCTAATCCTTCAATTTGTCGAATTGGTGTTGAAAAAGACTTCGTTCTAATCACTTACTCAATATAACCACTCTCATCCCAACACCATGCTGTGCTCACCACCAAAAGCAGTCACCAGTTTGACACCTTCTCCTCCAAGCAGGCCAATCAACCCCACAGAAGCTCACTCCATCATTCGATCAAGATCTATCTCCCCAGGAAACGACATAGAAGCCTAACTGGGACTGCTTAGAGCTTTCCGCGACCATAACTCTTCCACCAACACGCAGTTGACACGCCACAAACTGCCAGTCCATCTGTGTCTCATAAACCGGACACTCCGAAAAAAAAAAACAGGTCTCCCCCGGTGTGTCAAAATAAGCTTCCGCAGCCACGCTTCGACTCCTTGGTATCTTGGCATCTCTGGAGGGACGGTGTGGTGACCACCAAACTGCCAAAGCATCACAGCAGTCACCAGACCGTAATTACATCGTTTCTGCTCGCATGGTAGCTTAATAAAGCGGTTTTTCGGCTTGCCTGTTGCAGCCTGTATGTGTGCTTCGGTGAAGTCTTCTGGATTGTTGGAAGAATCGAACATCCCAATCTTCCCAATCGAACTTCCCAGCATCGCGATCGATCGGATATCACCAGCAACCATCAGACCGCGCGGCTGGTGGAATCTTCCGAGTGGCTGAGATAAACCTTGCTCGGCCATCGCCACCCCACAGGTCAGTTGTGTGCGAAGCGACCTCTACAGCCTCCCCCTTCCCCCCCTCACCGTCGGTGGGGTATAAATCATACGCAACCAACATATTTCATCCGCTACGGCCGGTGCGCTCAGCGGGTACCATTTCCCTACGATTATTCCGAATAAATAATCAACCCGATGACAGGCGGGATGAAGGCTCGCTGGCTGCTCGATCAGCAAGCGTCCCGAGCAAGCGTCGTACGCACCACTGAATCGCCCATTCATGTAGT
This sequence comes from Anopheles arabiensis, assembly GCF_016920715.1. NCBI lineage: Eukaryota > Metazoa > Arthropoda > Insecta > Diptera > Culicidae > Anopheles > Anopheles arabiensis. The sequence continues at coordinate 94,006,685 of NC_053518.1, forward strand.
TTGGCGGTGGCGTAAAGGTAAAGCCAACTACGAGAAGCTCTGCTCGGCGCACGGCGGGATGTCAAACCGGCAGCCGAGCCGAGCAGACTGAGCCAGAGATTGCAAGATCCGTTTGAACTCTTCTTTGTTCGGGACTCTATCTCTCTCTCTCTCTATCGCTCTATCTCTCATTCTCGTTCCAGACATTCAGTTCCGTTCGTTTCACACCCCTCTTAGAACCCGCGGTTTCCCGCAGGTTCGATCCCAACCGCCTTCCATCGATTAAAGTCCCGCAGAGGGCCATAGTGGGCAACCCCTTTCGGTGGTAATATCTAAATTTGAAATTCTTTCAAAACATCCATAAAACGGCAGGATACAAATTGATTAATTTAAATTCCACCGTTTCCACGCCATTCGCTGGCTAGAGAACGGGCCGTGTACTCCGTGGAGAGAATTCGCCGTCCATTCGCGCTGTTCAGAGATCTACAGATTCAGCCGGAGGTAGGTTCCAGAACCGTCGCGCGGGTGGAAGAATTAGACCGCCGATGCAGGTGACCCACGGACCTCCTGGGGGGACTGACGGACGCTTCGGGATGACAATGCAGATGCAGACGCTTCTCATTACGCTTGGCACGAAGGGGTGAACTTCTCGAGTCGCAGGCAGTAGCATTCAGTAGTTGCCGCTTTTATACCCCTTTTCGCTCCAGACAAATGGAGAGTGATTGGTCCACAGGATGGGAAGAGGACATCATCTGCATTCGTGTTCGGGCGGGTTCGGGAAGCGTCACCGGCGACGGGCACGGATCTCCCCGAGGAGTAAGGGTGAAAAAGGGTTCTAATGGAGCGGATTCTATTGAATGGAAGTTGAATGTAATTGGATTATAGCAGGCGGGCACAGCGAGTGGGCCGAAGCACAGCGAATACGGTGTGGGCGAGGAACGGTTTTAGGAGTCGTGCAGTAATTAATCAAAGTACGGTCATTGTAGGGCCGAGTCTCCTTACAAAACCAAATAAGTGTGGAGGGTTTCGCTGCAGCCGGCTAACATCGGCATAGGCCGACCACTCTCCCAGGAAACGGAACCGACTGGAGCGGGCAGACAGGCGATGATTGTGATTACAGTTTACAGTTAATTTTAACTGTTATAGTGCTGGAACTGCGGAGGTGGAGGAAGTTGTAATGATGCAGTAGATACACATACCCGGTTATCTCCATTGTCAGACGGAGGCCGGCCGTGCACTAAACACCGAACGACGAACCCTTTCAATGGCTGGTAATCCCCAAGTCAGCAGCTTGTTAGCATTTCCTGACAGACAAAACTGGGCAAAAAGTCATCCCGGGCAGGACGCAAAACGTTACGTCAGCACCTCGTTTACTCATTCATTTCATGGTCTGCTTGTGTGTGTGAGTGTGTTTGTGTATGCTCAGCAGTTAATTATCCTTTCCGGGTTTTGAGGAATGCTAGTCAGCAGCCACAGGGAACGACCGGGCTTTGCGACGTCATAACCGTAAATTTCGTCCAAGCCCAAAAAACCCTTCCCCTTCTTTGCATTCCCCCCCTTACTTCTACATCATAAAAGAAAGGACCTCAAGAAAAGGACATTCGATTCGCCACCACACACAAAAAAGGGGTTCCAAGCCTACCGAAGTTATTATGGGGGCGGCGCATTGTAATCGTCATTGTTGACGGGACATATTTTCCTATGTTTCACCGGGGGCTTTTCCCCTATCAGTCTCTCTTTCTCTCTCTCTCCTACGCCCAATGGTTTGCTTCGTTCGGTGGAAAGATTTTCTTTTCTACAAGGTCCAGGTTAAGCCAGTTAATTAATAAGATATTTTTAATTAATACCTCAGTTCATTATGGCACCCCGTCGGCGGTGGACCTTGTGTTGTGTTTTCTGCCCTTTCCCTCGCTCAAAAACATAACCCTCAAAAAGGTGCACCAACAGGACATACCGGACCGGGGCGGGATAAGAGAGTTTCGGGAAGGGTAAATTATTTTATTATATTTCGGTGGCGGCTTGTTCGCCTTCACGCGCGCTGCCGCTCGCTCGGAGACTAATAAAAATGTTACCACCCGCTTTTACATGTTAACAATCTTCCACGAGTTACGGCGGCAGGCAATGCTTTCCGTGCTGGCTCATTTACCATGCCCTGCTCCAGCTACCGGAAGCCAATTGTTGCTACCGAAGTGAGCGGCCCTTCTCCCACGGCCAGGGACAAGCCCATATGGAGCGAGTTTAAAAATAGTTAGCAGCGACGTCCGGAGAGTGTGTTTTGTTATCGAAAGGATTCCATCAGACAGAGAGAGAGGACTCGCGACGAGAGGACGAAACGAACGTACAATGCGCGCGCTGTGCATTGCCATGTCGACTGGTTAATTGTCCCCATCGTAGGCAATGGGCAAGTCCTTTTCGATTTAATTTCACCCCTTTTTTTCTACCGTCGAATGCGTTGTTTTCTGCATTACCGTTTGCTCCTATTGCTCCTTCACTCCACGTTCAGTGCCAGGCCGTGCAGTTGGCTGAAGTGGGGTATGATGAAAAATAATGAAAAGCCTGTCACTCGCTTCGGTGCATTTTATTATGCACGCTCGCTCATTACAGGAAATAAAACTTGCACCAGAAGCCACCGCGGGACCGGCCGGTGTGCATCTGTGCGCGTGTGTGTTGGTACAGGCGATTGTGCAGCTGGTGGTCGTATGGATGCAACCGCATTCCTTGCATGGCATCGAATCGGCGCACGGTGGGTGTTCGCCTGGCCCAGCGGTGGTCAGAAACGATGCGTCGGCGCGGCTGGAGCTGGCATGGATTAGAGAGATAAATAAAGCGAACCATCAAAATCGCACTACGATTATTTAGGAATTATGGGAATGTGTGTTGTGGCGCAAATTTATGTGACAAGGCCGAAGGAAGCGCTGGAGGCCATCTAATAAAGTCTGACCATCTTGTTTGAATTTATTGCTATAAAAATAACTGCTGAAACTCTATAATACTTTTCCACGAAACATTGTGCAGAAACCTGAGTGAGGGCTCAAGAATGAAGAGGAAAAATCTCGCTTGTCACGGAACCCTCCGAACGTTCAGCGGAGAATTACGCATTCACGATGCAAAAAAAAAACAGCAAAGAATGGCATGGAAATTATTCCAACACTCACTCCTCCCACAACCGTCGAGCGAAAGTCCATCCTGCCCTGACGCTTTATGACCCTTTGGTCGGGGCATTTTTCTGTAACGTTATTCAACGCCAACGAATCGGAAGCGTTCGAAGCTCGCGCACAGCCCTTTTCACAAAACCCAGAGTCCTTGATGGCGTTCGAGTGTCCGCGTTTGTGTCCTTCGCGAACGAATGCGAAATAAAAATAGCCCCCCCCCCCTCCCTTCCATTGGCCTGGATGCAATTTCCAGCGCACCCACCGGATGCACTTCGACTCAAACAGCATCGTCACCGGTGGACATTTGCGGTGGAAGGTATGAGCGCGCACACACACGTAGACGGCCAGTCGATGTGCCATTTCGCGTGCTGCCCGGAAGAACTCGAAAATAGCTGAACCACCCATTTGCCAAAGCAAAACCTAACCTACCCAAAAACACTCGCGTGCGTTCGGTTGCGGTTGCCGCGCGGAAACTGGGTACCGCACGGTGGGAAAGGTGAAGAGCGAAAGCAATTTCATTTAATTTAATTACACCATGGACATTAATTTTCATATTAAATTAGTTACATTATTTAAACAATTTATTTTACTGCACTGGCGGTCGTCCTTTTTTGCTTCGTACTGACGATTTTGGGTAATGTTTGCTTCTACCTCACGGACCGTTCCGAGACAACCTCATCTTTAACGAGCACGAGACGAAGGTTGTGCAATCTTAAGCACTCTTTTTTCTATCGAGATGAAAAACTAATCTCATTACTACTTCAGTTTTTCCTCCGTTAAAGGCAGCATTTAAAGCAAAGATCGAAACAGGACCTTCTGCCTTTCCGAAGGTCAACATACAGAGCGAGTTCTGTCCGGTGGTCAACGAGAGAGAACCGGTCATGAATAATTCCTGCTCGCTTTTCCAGGATGTGACCCCAAGCGTCCCCCACCACAACCGTCTCCTGAACGGTTTAAAGCCCCGTGAAAGGTAAGTCCCCGCATTCTCCAGCGACCAGCCTTTCTGCCGGCGGTTTTGTTTACTTATTCATTCCCGACTAACTGGGCAGCGGCAGTGTTTTCGACCCTCGGGGCCGAATGGAATTAAAAATTGGTCACCATTCCAATGAATCCTCGATTAAGCGTAAACGAAACCGAGGCCGAGGTGTTACCGATGAAAAGTGTCCTTTCCGGGGCTTCAGGAGAAATATTTTATGAATATGAGGGCAATATACTCTTTGTTAGTTCGGGGCTCCCGTTCCCGGCTGCAAAGCTAGCCCGTTCCCCGGACTGTCCCGTGCAGATACGACGTCCTGTGCCTGCAGATGAGTTTGAATTTGCTACTGACTTTCAGGACATTTCTCCCAATTCTTCCCCTGTGCTGTAACGGAGCGGCGAGGAGGCAATGTAAAAACCCAAAAATAAAACCATTTCCCCTTTTGGTTTTTGTTGGGCAGAACCAAACCAAAGCCATCGGTGCCATCGTGCCCATACTAATGGACGAGGGGCGACGGGGCGAAGAGTCGTGGCGCGCGGGGTACACTGTGTTCGGTGCCCACGAATTTGTAAATGTCACCGAGGCGAGCGGCTGAATTATTAATGCAGGTTAAGCATGGGCCATAAACAGCTTTACGGGGTGGAAAAATTAATTTTCCACCCGCCCTGCGGCCGACCGTTTCGGTAAGAGAGCAAAAGAGCGATGGCAGGAGGGGTATACTCGAATGTTTCTGTGCCCGTCTGCATGTGCAACTGTCAACTGCACTGCAACTGCACTGCGATGGAAATTGCGATGCAAACAATGCAACAGCTTCCCCTCGCTTTTCTCGGGGTTTTGGGGTTTTGAAAAGGTCCGATGGCGGGAGGAGAAGAGCGAAAGGAAATGCGTTCGCAGCGCTTCTGTGTCGACCTTCGAAATATTTTATTAGGCAAGTCGTTAAAGCAGCCTTTTATTGTGTTTGGTTAAGATGTTGAACCGATGAGGTTGCCTGAATGGTTGGTTCGGAACAGCCCAAATGCAGGATTTGTTAATGGAGCGGCGAGGTAAGGGTTTGAAAGCAAATAAAACGAGTCATTTACACTGGTTGTGCATGTTTATGGCATATGGGTGGAATGTTTGTTGCTTGTTGGTGAAATGAATTGCTTTAACATCCTTATAAAAATTCTGTACACTGATGAGTTTGAGGTACATTTTCTCCATCATCAGGCATCTACAAATCAGTTATTAGTGAGTGTTTATCTACTAACTGTAATACTGTTTAAAAATAAATTCATCATTATTCATACTGATTATCACTTAAAAGAGTCGTATACATCTTAAAAATGATGATTGCAATAACGTTTGCATAGATATAGGCGTTTAGTCTTCCCGAGCATATTCAAGTCAACACATCGAATGATTGAACAAAGTCTGCAACATCAATTCCTCGACACAATGTATTTCTACACGTTTGTTAACAACATCTGCAACGATGTTGCAGAAGCTATGCGCTACCGTCAGCACCTCAGATCGCCGTAAAGAAACAAATGTCCGGCAAGGCTGCAGCATCGCATCCATTCCCAAAAATGCAACCAACCAACCAGACGGTAAAGCCCAGGCCCGGTGCCCATAACCATCCAACCTCGAAACAGATGTCCCTACACGGTGTGTTTGTGGATGTTGTGTTAAAATTTTATAACACTGCAGCCTAAACCCCTATCGCTATCGCTGGCAGGACGGGTCCAATAATTCTCGCCCGCCTGTACCGCAGCAGCAGACAGGAGACAAAGTTCGGATCAGATAACTCCCAAACCGAGTGCTCAAATTCTCAATTTTCTCATCCCATTTTTCTCGCAAAACCTTGCCAAAATATGGACAAGCAAAGGCCATTTTTGTGTGAACAACGTCCCCCATACCACAGAACCCGAGTGACCGAACGACCGGTCGTAAGTTAGCACTTACAAGTGCAGGGACATGTGTTTATGATTTGTAAATGACTCCCACTGATCCGACCGGTCCGAGACCTAATCGCTGGGCGGGGAAGCCGTTCCCGCACGGGCGTAAAGCTCCATGAATCCTTCAAAACGCCTTCCGAAGGATATAAAAACTATAACCCGAAACTGACTTGCAAACCCGCACACACACAGCCACGCGCAAGGGCTGACGGTGCAGTTTTTCACAGTGGCGTGAGATTATGACCAACGTTCTACGGGGGAAAACGGTCCCGACCGATTCGGTTTGTATTCTCCCAGGGCGCTGAGCGAATGAATCAAAACGGTATGATTGTGCAATCACGAAAAAGACGCTTACTTGCAGTCGGTGCGGAAGGGTCCGAGGACGGCAAGGAGGTAGTTATGCAACGCGTTACGTAAACAATGGACAGGCGGAACCGAAAGGGAAGCACATTTTTCATTCATTTCCTACCGGCCAAAACACAGCCCACCGTGTTGTATGGGGTGGGACTATACTGTGGTCAAGGCATTGGACATTATGGATTGCTGGGCGAGCTTGTATGTGTGTGTGTGTGTGTGTGTGTATTTGTACAGTTTCGGATGACCGATTGACCGGCTGGCAGGAGCGGTACGGAGCAGAAGGACCAAAGATTATGGTTACGATTTTAGGAAATCACAAACGAGCCGATGTTACGCCACATGGTACGGTCGTTACGGTGGAATGGTCAGTTTTGTGTCCTATCTTGGGTAAATGCGAAACGCACACCCTCTCTCCCGAAAGCCTAAGCTACGGATAGAGCGTAAAGGGTTTCCGGAACCATTTGTGATCCTTTTGATCTCATTTGAAAAGATTTCCGATGAACTCGACTCGAAACCTCGTTTTCTTATTTGATGTTGCACAGCTCAGCACGGAATGGACAACTCGAAACGCCTGAAAGTATGCAATGCACAACACAAAATCAACTTGGAAACCCCTGCTTGTTTAGAACTGACTCATCGGCATAGAACGAAACGCTTGAATGGTTATGTGTTATGGTTTATTGTCCTGCTTAAAAACAACAGTTATTGCCCCGGAGGCGAGGCAAAAGGAAGGACTATTTTCACATAATTAAGAAGCGTCGACTTCCTGGTATCGTTTTCTGCAACCAAGATTGTTGCGGTTTTGCGCAAAGATGGCCACACAAGGGAGGGGCTGCTACACAAAACACAAACACACCGGAAGTAGTAAAGTCGTGGCTATTGCTTTTGTTTTTCCTTCCCCCATCCTTCCAAAAACCGCACACGCTTCCACCCACTCGGTTTGTTATCGCAAGCGGTAAGGATTAGTTCCGGTGGCAGATAACGTCAAAGCCATTGACTGTTGATGAATCTGTCCCCGTGAACGCGTACCGCAGGCGGAGATTGAGATGGACATTCTTCACGTTCCACTCGACCAGATTGCGACTGGTAGCTAATGACCAACTGGCTGAGTGGTGAGCGGGGTGGGGTTGACAAGCAAACAAAAGTGGTAGATAAAAACAACGAAACAGTAATTTTCCACACACCAACAGAAGTGGAGAGCAAAACAAAAAGGATGCTCCAGAGAAGAAGAGTTCGTCTCGGCACGAGGCTGATGCTTCTGTCATTTGTCACGCTCGTGCTGGCGTGGTCCGTTGGTAGAGCAATCACAAGATAAGCAAGTGAAGGGACAGCAAACCATGACGGAAACCATTGGATCAGTCCAAAATTAGCCACCGAAACGTCGCCGTTCGTGTGTGTGTGTATAATAGCTGCACAACGTCGCAACCCGGCTGAAGGGACACTTTTAAATAATCCTCCCGCTAGCGCTTCCCAGCTGGCACTGGCACTTGACTTTTTGGGCTAAGAACGACTATCCTCTAATTTATACCCACCATCACACGGCGTTGGTCGGGATGCTAAATTGCGCGGTCCGCTGCTGGCACATGCAAGATAACGTGCGGATATGCGGATAATTGGCCGAAATCGCAAGGATCACCCGCACCGATAAGCCACCCTGGGAAACCTTGGGTGGTACGAGCTGCAGGCAAGTGCTCGTAAAATAAACGTACCCCTTGTGCACCCTTGTGAAGGAGCTGGGAGGCAGCGGCAGTGATTTTTCGTCCAAAAGTCACGTCCGAGCCATTTGTCTAATTTTTCAGCTCCGTCAAACAGACCGACCGACGTTCAATTTACCGAGGGGGGGCCTGGGGATGGTTTCCTGTTGTGCAAACCTGAGTACGGAAGCTCTCAGTACCTTCTCTCAGTCCGGTAGTGTCCGAACTTGTGTAGAATGGGACAATCTTCCGACACAATCTTGTGGATAGTTTAGGACCTCTCTGGACGCTCTCGATCCTGCCAGTTGTGTAGGATCATCATGTTTTGAGTGGGGAAAGAATAGCTCCATTCTGATATTTCGAGCACCGATCAGCGGACTTCACACCTGATGCTGGGCAGTGCATGATGAAAACCAGAGATTCTGGAGCGTTAATTAGATTTACGTACAAGTACAAGGCTTATATGATACCTTTTTTGTATCATCTAACACCTCGCACCCCGCCATTATCCCTAGCAAGATCGCAGGCCTCGGGCTCAACGGATTCGTTTGTTTGTTGGATAAAATTACGAAACACTTAACCCACTTGTGGCCAGCAATAAATTACACACGCGGCCTGGTCCTGGAATGTATCCTCCCGGCACGGAGGATTTCCCAACCCCATCCTCTCCAGCGATCTTTGACGTGACGTCTGGGTGGGTGGTGCGACTGCTGTTGTTGCGACCCCGTTTCTGTTGGGCCGTAAATAATGCTGTCATCGAAGGTAACAGCATTTGGGGGCAGGAGATGTACACGTACTCTGTCCGGGTGAGCCTTGGCGGGGTGGCGTTAGGTGACAATTTATGGTCAGCCATTAATTTTACCCGTGGAACCCGCGTGAACCCTTTCGATTTCAATCGAGAAGGAAATTGTTTTACCTTTGCCCGTGTTTAAGGATCGAAATGGGGGAGATCGGCTGAGAATGACCGCCCGCGCTCAGGTCAATATCTTTCTTATCAGCAGTGTGTGTGTGAGTTTGTGTGTTTGTGTTGTTGGAAAGTGTTTTTACTTGGCGTTGCGGAATTGAGTTGCAAACAGTGGCAGCAGCAATCTGACCATGCCCGGTAGCTCGACGCTCTTTATGGCACCCATCCATCCCCGGGCCCGGGCTTCATAAATAACGTTCTGTTTAAAATTACCTTTTTTCTTCCATCGGAACCTTCAGAGGATGCTTTACCCGGGGGCGGTTCGCTTAAAGCAATTCGCCCCCAGGGATGGATTATCCCAGCGAGCGGAGCCTGACTTTTCTGACTTTTACGATTTAAATAGCAACTTTCGTCTTAAAATGCAGCCCCGAACCTCGGAGTCCTTACGCTTCCTTCTGTGTGCCTTCTGTGGGTTGTGATTTTTATTACACGGCCCTATAATCAGAAAACACAAATGCCATTTTTGAACAGCGAGTGAGTGAGTGTAGAAAAACGGTTAGCCTAAAATGATGGGCTTCTGTTGCTCCACGGCCGCTTTTACAGCTTCGGGTCCTTTCCGATGTCACCGAATTATGGGTGATAAAATGCAGTCAATGCTGCACACACACACACACACACAAACCGCTGTACACTTTCTACAGTGTTTGTATTTTCTTTCGGTTTTGTCGCATGCTTTATCGCTTTCTAGGGCTACTGGCAACTGTTTATGGGCGGCTATTTAGGCTGTTTCGGAAACCGATCAGCCCGAAAGGTGTCATGGAAACCGTTCTCTTATTTATGCCTCACTTGTACGGGACCTCGGGCGCATAAAATAATTCATCAAAGTATATTTTCCACCCATAAAACGCAACGACAAAGTCCTGGGCCGGCAATTGCACGCATCACAATATTTATTACGCAGTCACACATGCAAATGCGCGTTGCGCTCCAGGAATTTGGGAATCTTTTCTCGTTTGACGCTTTTCTAAAAGAGTGGAATGGAGTTTTCTAGCAGCTCATAAGCACTTCTCGAACGAACAGAAAAAGTAAAGACACATACCACTTCGTCGCAAGAATGTCTCGCGCACACACACACACACGCGGAGAAAGCCACTCTTTGTCGGGCCGGACGGGGGAAAGGAAGGGAAAGTACGGGACGCATCTGTACGAGGTTAATCGAATTCTAATTTGTAAAATATGTCTGTCGGAGTCGGCGGCGACACATGGATGACTTCCGAAGAGTTCGCCTCCTTTCGCCAAAGGAGAGAAAAATTGTGAACGGAATTTGAAATTTGCTTCCCTTCCCTGCCATTGGCCCTCCTTTCCTCTCGCCCGGATGAGTGTGTCACCCGGATGGGAAATCTGACGTTCCTCGAAAATCGATAAAACCGTTTCGCTTCGGTAGCTCGTATTCCGAATCTAATTAGAAACGTCTTCCGATTGTCTCTCTTTCTCGTTGGCTTTCTTTCCCTATTTTTTCTCCCTTCCCCACAGCACTGTTCTATCTTGTCCTATCTGCATATCTGCTAGAGGGAAGGGATGCACGGCAGGGGAAAGGAGAGCAGAATATCGAATCTTAAATGCCCCCGGAATCCAGTCCCGCCGAGCTGACGGGTGTTGTCGGGGTGTCGAATTTCAAACGGATTTGCTTCCGAAATGCCGAACCGCGATCGTGCACCCGTGGGGGAGGTGAATGGCCCTGCTCGAGAACCGTTTCTTTTCGCTTTTTTTTTCTTGTTTGTCTCACACCGGCAGGGGCTTCAACTAATCACACGCACGCCGAATAAAGGGGGAGCAGCGAGGGATTAATTTCCACCGAAAGGAAAAAGTCCTCACGTGAGCACGATGCCCTTTAATGTATGGAAAATTTCTCTTTCAAATTTTGAAGAATTTCCCTGTCCTCTATCCCCCTCTGCACAGTGCCGTCGGAGAGCGATTGACCTTTCGGGACGGGAGCTGTTTGTTTTTCCTCCACGGTTTGCGGTGCTCACATTCAGAAACGTTAATTAAAGACACGTGGCTGTATGACGTGGTGACGGCTGGTGGTGGTGGTGGATGTTGGCTGGAATTTGCCTCCGCGGTCTCAGGATCGGTTTCAACACGCGGGTAGAGTTTCGACCGCCCAACAAAACTGGCCGCAATACAGTGTTTGTTTTTAAAATGTTGTGCCGGCTCCGTCAACGCCACGTGGGGTCAAATATCTTTCCCCGAGTTCAAGGCGTTCGGTTCCGTGGTTTTAGAAAAGCTTTTTTTTCGCTCACTTTGCGATCGAGAACCCGCGCCAACGTCTGGAGTCGATCTCGCGGAACGATCTCCCGTCACGGGGTTGAGATCTTGTTTCGAGAAGTAAAATTAAAAATTAATCCATTTCATTGCGCTGGGAGCGGGCTGGCTGGAGTTATATGAGTCATGGCGTGTGGTTTCGTTTTCAGCGTTCGGCAAATGCAAATGAATGCACTCTGGCGATGGTGAAGGTAAATTGAAACATGTTGTGGTGAATGATGAGCCGATGGCCCCCAGGAATGTGATACCATTTAATTGGAGCAGTTTGTTTGAGATTAGTTGGAAGCGCTTGAAGGTTTGCATTGTGTATTCTGCAAGAGAAATCTTTTTTGTTTTGTTAATGAGAATGAAGCATCGGAGAAGGGCGTCATAAATTGTCGAGCAATAACGCAAAGCGTTATTCTGAAGAAAACTATTTTTTAATATCTTTGAATGCAACTCATCGACAACAGATGAGTTTAAAGCTGAAGTCTCTTTTAGCGAATCCTTTGTTCATAAAATAATGAAGAATATTCTCAAAAAAGCAAAAGTACACATTTTTGAAGAGCTCTTTCAATCAATTTCCTTCTGAACCTTTGTTTTGGTGCAAAAACAAATTTATTTTAAGGATCACAAACAACGAAAAAACGCGTACTCCATTGCCCCAGTGACATTGACTCGTACAACAAAACCTTCAACCTAAACTCCTCCATCACGCCGTCCTTTCAACCGAAAATACATTCAACGCATTACTGCAAAGGGACTGCTTATTTGCTGATCGAATTTACGAAATTCCACCGAGATATCCCACCCCGACCCGACCGGAAATCCATTGGCAATCGATTTATCTGCCCGAGTTAAAGAGGCAGTCCTCCATTTCCATCCTGCCTTGGAGGTTTTGATCCCATCATCCCGGACCGTGCGGCGACCCGTTTCGACCCAAAAAACAGTTTCCCCATTTTCCTCCGCCGGGCAGCAGATTATGCCCCAGACCCACCCAGACGGATCAAAGAGAATGTTAAATCAGGCCCAACTCTGAAGGAACACTCTCAAACACGCCACACTCCGTGCAAAAGTTGTGAATTTGGCAAACTGTTTTTTCGAAAATTAAAGTCCAATCTGTCCATGCCGCTTGGATCGCCCCGGCCAGGTCTGCTTCGGGATTTGTGGGCCATCCATATTGGATGGCAATTCCGGTGGCCATTAAATTTCAATTGGCAATGTAAATTGATTTACGTTTTCGGACCAGACCGGGGCTTTCAGGTCTCAGTAAGGCACCTGTCCAGTTTTCCGTGGCGTTGGGCTATGGTGGAGAGCTTTTAAGATACTTTGTGGCATTCGGCATATGCTAATGAGGGTGCACGGGCGCGGGTGCATGGGCCCCTTTTCCTTGAGGCCTAACCCGGAACCGGTCCCTAATGTGCGACACGTTACGAAACGCACTTTCGGGGTAGCCGTTTTGCCTGTTTACGAACCGCCAAGCGAACCCAAAACCGGTAGCGAATGTGTAGAATGTGTGTCCGTGGGCAAGGAAGGACGCCGATGGGACGATTAATTTCGTTGCAACTCCTCGGGCGACCTTCTTCATCTCATTAAATGAAGGTGATTATGCCCTCATTAATTGCATGTCCGACATGTTCCTGTGCCGTTGCTTGTACCGGCCCCCTTGCACATGCAGATGCGCTGCAGACCGGTATGTGCAGCCGGTTTTCGAACGATGGCCAGTAATTTAGCAGTAGTCAAATTTAATCGCCATATCGTCACGGCATCGCGGGACCGGGAATGTCGTCGCTTGCGGCTAGGGGCGCTGGAGAGCTGAAAAGATGATGGTTGTTGTTGTTGGAGGGAAGATGTTGCCCGGGCGCCTTCCTGTTGCACTCGGGTCCCGGTGGAGTTTGGTGCCGAACTCTCCAGAGATCCAGGAAGGTTCCTGAGGGGCAGGTCCGAGATTAGTTATTGCTTGTAGCGCTTACGGACAAGTAGCAAATGTGTTTCCGGCCTTAAAGTAATCATCCTGGGAGAGGACTTTAATCATTCTAAATGAATCGCATGTTGTAGCTGTATTAGTAGGACTGTTTTTTTTCTCTCTATTGGGATTTATTTCAATCGATACAGAAGCAAACTGTAAATCCAGCATCTGCTACAAGTGGTGAACAGAAAACGAGAAAATGAAAAAATATCCTTGCCATTTCTAAAGTCTTCCTTCAATTTTTGTTTACTTTTACGTACACATCCTTCTTTACAATAAACTGTAGAGCATTTTCGTTTCAGAGAAGTGCTATCAAATAGAACCTTAAGATTCAAACAACCCAACCTAAGTGGGCAAGGCAAAATCTGTGCAAGCTCTCTGGCAAAGCACACAATCCAACGACCCCGCCGAGAATCGTTCCAACACGGACCTGTTGAAATATTGATTGAATTGTCGCTCCCACTTTGGGGTCCAGTTTTCACAATTACATCCCAACCGGTAGTCTTTGACAGGAGCTTTGTATCCTTATTTTTCTTTCATATGCCTTGCAAAAGATTCCACCTGAAGTGCTCCAGATTCTTGCAAGGTGTGTTTCAATTTTTCACAATACCTCGGCGAGAATGTGTATGATGGAGTGGGAAATCCATTCCTTCCCTTCGTGCGCGTGATCGTAAATAAAGATTTCCTTTGGGAAACTATCGGCAGCACAGCACAGCGGAAGGAGCCGGCCGTCTGCTGAGATGCTGCTTCCAGTAGCTCGCTGGAGGATGTAAAACAATTTCAAGTTTACGTTTCCCTCCCGGAACAGATAAGCCCCGGCGTCGGAGGTCGGGAAACAGATGAAGCGTTAAGCATTTTGGGCAGGAGCAGCACACCACGCTGCTTGCTGCCGAGTCAGTCAGTCAGTCAGGGGATGAAAAATGTATCCCAATCGCATTCCCACGGGGAGGATAAAACGGTACAAGGAACAGCTCTGCTTCTGGTTAACAGTGCGGTGTTGGGAGAAGAAAAAGAAAAGCGTCTGTACTTTAATAGCTTCCAGCGATTAACAAATTAAGCAGTTGTTGATGGCTTTTGGGAACAGGAACGCTAGGGAATTATGAGTGTTTTCCAGTCTCATTACAGCAGGCTAAACTGCTTTGATTTCTTTTGTCAAAAATGTTTCCAAATGCATGTCAATGGTGTCGACGGTTGACATACGACAAATGAAAAACCATGTGCTACACATCACCCAAAGCACACGGAGCAACGTTTTGCACAATAAATTTTAATGCCGTTTCATAAAATATGATTGCGAACAATGTCGCTCGTTACTCAGCACGGTCCGGAGCCACGGCCAGTGCAGTCCAGTCATTAGTAACCCATTTTTTGTGTGAGTGTGTTTGCCGCCTCACTTGCCGCGTGTGTCAGCTCCATCATTCTACCTTGCCGAGCCCGCGTAATTGCACTAATCGATATTCCCACAGCCAATTAAGCGCCAGCGGGCAAGCGGGCCGGGGTGTATCGGTATGCGGGAAGTGTTCTATTTTGTGAGGCGCAAAACGAAATGAACTAACTGGAAACTAGTGTGCAGTGTGTGTGTGTGTGTGTGCTTGTACTGCAGTCGGGAAATGAAATATTTGCATGACAATAAATGGAATAAATAATTCCAGCTCACTTGTCTGTCCCGTTTCGGGTTGTGAAATTGATGGAAGTTCAAATAAAAAACAGAAACCCCACACTCGAATGTCGGTTTTGAACACGCTAATCAACTGACTCTGACCTAAAAGGAAACACGTGTTTGGGTGCGATGAGTTGATTATTGCATTCGCTGCACGCGGATGACAATTAGAGGTCAGCAAAGCGGATGGACGGAAATTATTTTCAAATTAACAGCAACTCCTTACTAAAGTAAGCTTTTATCGGTCGAAACGTAACCCTTAAAAATGGTCGACAAGAGTACTTATCCATCTGGAACGAACCACTGTACCTGTGTGCTGCACCATAAATTCAACAAATTCACTGCATTCAATCACCGTGACGTGTGGTCGGGTTGGTTGCCAGCCGGTGGCCGGTAGACCACCGCGCCTGCAGTAACAAGCCTTCGAATACCGCCACCGTTTGGGGGGAATTAATTACTCTGGCGCTGGCAACGAGTCCCGAGCTGGGTAAAAATTCCTTCCCGTCTTTGAGGTGTAACTGCGTGGTTCTTTGTCCATTTAAGCGCATGAGAGCTAACAAACTGCTAGGAACATTTTATCAAATAACAATATTTATCATACTTTAACCTCAAAGTCTAGTAAGTCTCTCATATCTATGATCCACAGAAGCGCTTGACCTTTCGAGTTCCGACATTACATTGCCATGTTTATTCCACTCACTAGCCTTCAGTCAACGCGTCACTCTATGTGGATCGGGTGTGGAATGATATTTCGTTAAATTATGGACCCCTGGATGGTTTGGCCGTTCTGCACGGGTAAGGTTGAGGCCCCATGTAATGCATCGCTGCACCTCGCCCGCTGCACCGCATGCTCGACCGCCCCGCGCGTTGCCATAAAGCCTCAGGTTCGGAGTTTCGGCCGGCACAATCCTCGCTTGACCTCGACGCAGGAGGCAGGATACCTGAGCGGGAACGTTTGGTGCGAGACGCGTGTGTGTAAAACCGTGTCATTTCATACGCGTGCATTTGTGACCGAGCCCAAGCCGAGCTGAGGTGAGGAATATTTATCTTATTTCATACATATTTACCTCACCAGCCCGCTATCCAGCTGTGGGACAGTATCCTTGAGAAACCCCACCGCCTGGAGGATGCCTTCGTGTTCATTGAGAAAAGCGGGCCTCTTAAAGTGTCCTCGCAAAACCGAAGATACGCTGTCCGTGCAGAGGACACAGCTTGCGGCAGTAATTTGAGCCAAGGTTCGAAGGGTTTGTGCGGGAATGTGTGCGCCTTGCGGTCGTAAACATGGACAACGTCGCGATCGTAAAAGGGGACGCGTGGGCAAGACCGTCAAACCGGGCGAAACGACTTTGGAGAGTAAAAGCCAAACGCCTTACATCCTGACGCCAAAATGACAAGTGTGACTTCCGTGTTTTTTTACGTCGGTTTTGCCTCCTCACTCCAAGTGCAATCCGAGAGCAGAATAACAATCGTTTCCTACTTGTGCGCGCTTGTGAAGTAGCGCGACCGGAAATGGACAACTTTTAGTATTAGTTTTTGGGTGTGTTACAATGTACAGCGTGTCAGGCATTTCAGTAACTGTAGCAAAGCCTGATCCTGTCAGTAAGGCATCTTTGAACGAGGAAGCAACGTATGCACTTACAACAACACTTCAACATTTTGGCCATCGTGAAGTGCTGAAGGACCCGATGATTTGACGATTAAGCTGCACAAATCGAAGACTGAGGCTGTACTGAGGTCCTTCAGCTGCAATCCAAAGCCCGCTTATACGCAGCGTCAAACACACTCCCGGGAAGCGATCGGGCCGGCTGCACCGTATGTCGCAGGGAATAGATACTTTGATCTCTTGTGCAAACGATGGTTGACAGGCGGGATGATCTCGAGAGCGGGCAATTATGGCAGCTGACACTTGAATCGTGGTACGCTTCGGAAAGGGAATCATTGAAGACTTGCGTTTAAAAGCCATTTCATGATCATATAAATTGTATTTAAGTAATGTGAATGATTTATGCCACATGGAAGGCATTCTATAGGACTCGTAACTCCTTCAGTTTTTCGTATTAAATTGGTTTTTGTGTTCAAATTGCAAAATTCGTCGAATTTTGTCATTTATCATAAATACCAATAAACCTACACAGCTGCCACTTCCCTTCAGACAAATAATCCAGTCAGTTTTTAATTCCCAATGCGTACTCCCACGACACGAACACTCCAAAGGGGACAAGCCGTGTCACAATATTTTCCCTCATCATAAAAATCACCCGCCATACCTACAAGGAACCCTTTTCTTCCGCAGGCTCGATCATCGTTTATAATCAGTTGCACTTTATGCAAAATCACCCACCCAGCGTTGCCAAAAACCCTGGCAGCTGCGAAAAAAGGAAAAATCGCTATGCAGTGTCTAGACAGCAAGAAAGAAAGAAAAAAGAAAGAAAAGGGTAACAATTACTACCACCGGAAGCCAGCGCCATTTGCGGGTGGATCGTTGTGGCAAAGTGAAAAGAATGGCATCCTTCCTGCGCGCTTTGAAATAATGAAACATCACCCACATGCTCTTTCAGCGCTGAGGTGTCGTGCTTTCACCCGCTCGGTTCTTTTATTTATTTTGCAACATTAAAAACCTTCCAAATTCGGGCAGATGTGCCAGAGAAATGTAATTCCAGGCAAAATAGCTTTAAAAAAAACCTACAAACTCATCCTTTCTCGTCCTGCATGAGAATCCTTTAACGCCGAGCGCGCTCTACCCGGGAAGAGATCTTGAAAAGCCACCGCACCTAACCGCAAAACCCTCCGCCCCGGTGGACAAAAGCGAGCGATGGATGAGGCCCCTTTCGCTCGACACGCTTAAATGGCACATCGGGGCTCGTCTAGCAGCGGCAGGCAGCATCGGGCATCATCATTTGCCACAATGATTTCTGCACAGGGCTGTCGTGAGTTGACAGTTTTTTACCTGACAAATTTGGGCCCCTAATCGAAAACAGAACCACTGAAAAGAGCAGCTCAGCAGCGCAGCGATCGATCGAGTCCTGATGGCCACGGCAGTAATAATGGACAGGACAATACCGTCAACATACCAACGCCTAATCCCGTCGATCAAAACCGTTTTTGCCATCATTATGAGGCTTGCTGCCGTTTTTACCGTCTATTTTGTTCTGGTTCTCCTCGTTTTATCGTCTCTTTTGCGCTGTGCGTTTCTTTCTTTGAGGGGCTTTTCTAGGCCTTTTTCCCTCCGAATCCTATCTACGCCGAATCCATCCACTTCATCGCTTTGTTGGTATTTACTGGGCTTAAGGATAGTATTTGCCGTTTTTCTCTCTCTTTTTCGCTCACTCTTTCCGCCGCATCCTGCAGCATCATTCATGCTGGCCTCAGGCCTCGGGACCCATTATCCACCCGGGGGATGATCCGCGTGCTGGGAAAGGCAGCACACAAAATCACATAAATAAATGAAAACAAGGACCTTTGGCATCGATTTTCGGCCATCCATTTCGGAGGGAAAGAGAGGCCCATCGGTGGCATCGTTTTTCAGGGACACTTTGTCCCGAAGAGCGTGTGTCCTGTGGCCCCTGTGTGCTGTGCGACAAATGCGACGCTACACGGGCTACGAAGCGGCCGAGGTCCCTGGCAGGGTCCTGCAAGAACGAAGGAATGCACTTTTTTTCGTGCTGCACCAACGTGGGAAGCTGTGCCGCTCGGAAAACAGAAGAGAGAAAAAAAACCCGATGGGACGCCTGTCAACAGGACGACACCGATCCTTACCGGTTACGCCTTGTGAGCAGATAATTTTCTTTTCTTCGTGCTCCTTTTTTTTCAGAAAACGATTGTAAAAATTAGATACGATGTCAATTGAAAGACGAGATCCTTTGGTCCCTTCCCTTGTCGGGATGGCGGTTTTGTTGCAAAATGTCCTTTCAATCCGGGGCTCCACTTGAACCAGAATCTGGCGGCAAAGATTGCTACGAATTGATAAAAAAAGCTGTTGTCCACGCGGTCTCGGCAGTGTGATTTGTCATCCATGCGACGGGGTACAGAGCATGGAAGCGTTAGAGAAAAAAAGGTGGCTCCCTGACACCAGGGTGGCCAGTGCAGGACGCCGAGACGTTCGAGAGCAGGAATTTGAGCTGATGTTTACAGTTTTTCAAACGGCCACATTCCAACGCGTCCTCCACTCTTGGATGTTGCATGGAAAGCTTGGGGCAATTCTCGGATCTCTTCTCTGCCTTGCCCGTACCTACCAGAATGGAATAAGCACAGATGGCATCGAGCGGACAGTTGGGAACACGAAAGGGTGCTGTACGGGTAGGGTGAGACACACGTTTTCGCTACTCCCGGTGCTCCTGGAGTTCTTATCAGCCACGGGACAGAAGGAAAGCAGCTTGAAAACCTGGCGGAGTCGGAGCAAAAGGGTCTCTCCGCCAACGAGCAGGGAAAAAGGTAGAAATAAAATAAAATAAAAGGATATCTTGTTGCCGGTTTATCTGGCCGAAAGCGAGTCGTCTTTCTCGCTTGTAAACACATACACAACGCACGCGATGCGAGGTGTGTTTGTATTTTATTTTCCCTTTTTGCGCTCCGGCTTTTCCTCCCTGCTTCGCGTTGGTTCCGTTTTACAAAACAGAAAAGAAGAGCACCAGCAACAACAGCAAAAAAGGATTTTCAGCTTCTTTTTCCAAGGGTTTGTGTCCGCTCGTGAAAAGATAAGCGAAATTCAAAGCGATTGAAGTTATTCAAGCTCGCAAGGGTATGAAATAAGCTAAGGAACTCGAGCGAATGACCACGCCACTGGCTGACTAAAAATAGACACAGGACAGTCGGTATTTCATGTCCTTCTCCCGAGAGGTTTTTTTTTTCTTGCTGTCCCTCTCCCGTAAGCGTGAGCCCTGCATCAAAGGCACACGGTGGCTTCCGTCTAGGTGAAAGCGAAAATGGCCACCGCCCTTTTACTACACCGTCTACGCCGTCCCAGTGCAATCGATTTTTGGGTTCGATTATTTCGGGCTACCGAACCTCACCAACCCAATAGAAAAAAAAAAAACAGAATGAACCTCGAAGGCCTGCGCTATGTTCAACCATATGCTGCACCGAGCGAGCATTGTGGCGTCATATTTTACCTTTGAGTATGTGACAACATTTGTCCGCCCGCGCGTGTGTGTGTGTCATGTGGTTTGTGTGGTTAGACGCGGCTCGGTTGGTTAGGCCAAAGTAGCGCTTCTCGTCGAAATACATTTCCAAGACGATATTGATCTAAAATCCTTTTTCTTTCGTTGCTCCTTGCCCCGTTGCTTAAGGTGTGTTGTGTCGAGATGTCGCGCGTGCATTTGCACGGTCTACGGCGAGTCAGCCACGGTCACAGCTTTCAAAGATTGATGATGGGTTAATCGGAAAGCGTGATTAATGATGCGAACGTGTGGCACAAGTACACGCTGCAACGACGATTTAGCTTTTCCGTGGTTTTGAGGTTTTAGCTAGAATGTCATTTTGAAACCCCGAACCCGTTCAACCCTTGCGGAGGATGATAAAAATCAAATTGAAATCCTCATTTTGAAGCTACCTCAACCCTTTCACTCGAATAAACTCATTTTTCATAGATGTTTCCATGGAGCTTAGTGTATTAAAAACTAAATGACTTCCAGATAAATGGCACGTGCTTCACATTGTGCTGCCGTCGCGCATTGCTCATCGCAGGAAATTAATTCTCACGCACGAAGACGAACACACGCAAACATCATTTCATACAAAATTAATCCTTTCGGCTAGTTCACACTGTTTTGCCAACAGACCAATCGGGTTATGAAATCAGATCGGCCGAGGAGCGATTTTGCACCGGGGCCACTGGGTGGAACTATCACCTTGCGCGTCTGTCGATTAGTTGTATTGCCGTCTAATCCTTGCCACGTGGTCGAGTGGAAAATAGACGCAGGCGTCGAAGGTGGCCCCTCCAGCGCCGAGAGCCCATTATGTCACGTGCCCGATGTTACCGTGTGTGCGTACAACCCTTGCGGCTTTGCGTTTTTGGGATGCGATATCAGCCCTGCTTGTGGTTCGTAGTTCGCTTATTCGCCATAAAAACCCTAATTTGGTAGCTTTTAGCATATGGCACAGCAAGGGGGAGAGATGTTGTAATGCAAAGGGTGTTGTAGCGCTGCCTCGGTGGCCACCGGCGATGAAATGATTCAGGGCACAACACTGGCGCGGCTGTCGGTAGCTGATCTGCCTCAACGCAGTGTAAGTCACGTTCGTTCAGTTTGGCATTCGAGCAGCATCCAATGAGCGGTGTGGTATCGAACATCGTTTGTATCTAGTTAATCCTTTCCGGCTCATAAATCAACTCCGGTGTGTATGTGCTGCGTATGCTCCGTTGCTGGAGGTGGGTTTGGGATCTACGCGGGAGTCATTTTTCTCACAAAACCGACGAAAAAAGAGGAACTGTACTGATGTAACCTTTGCGGGACTTAGTAACTGAAGCTTCCCGAGCACACATGTGACATAAACGTGAGGCTCGCTATCAAGGCACAGCATTTGATGTATCTTTATGGATTAGCTCGGCGTGTAGCCTTGAATTCGATTGCATTATTTTGCCATCAATCGAACACGAAATACTGTTCCTACACTTGTATGTGCTTGTGAATTTGTTTTCTTCTACATGTACATTCGTTAGGTTTCATGCTGGAAGTCGAAATAAACCTGAGCAGTCTTGTTGCTGTGCTTCCTCAACAATCCCTGGTTGCCGTTCGCGTTGTTATGCTGGCTCTCTATGTTTTATGTTTTGTGCTTTCTCTTTATCGCTCCTTTCGCATTCTCTGTTCGTTGAGAGAGCGTTTTACTCTCGAGCAACTGCTCGACTGCTCGAACGATTCATTGGTGGCCGCTCTGCATCTATTTATGTTTTGACGAAAGATGAAGAAAGAAAGAACACTGTTGTGCCTACGGCGAGAACGAGAGAAAACATAAATGAACTTTTTCCCCTCTGCAGGAATTGCATAGTGAGATGAGATGATAGAGCAGCATCTCACTCGGGTGAGAAGAGCTACGTTCGGGTTGCATTCGCAATGTGCGGATGAATTTGAGTGACCAAATCGAGCAGAAACGAACAACTCGACATGATGCTCATTGCCATTTATTTTTTGCTTCGAGGAATTGTTTACCAGCGCTAACGAAAACATTTTGCACTCAATTGGTCGAACAACCTTTTCCCGTGGAACCAAGGGTCGAGGAAGGTTGAAAATACCTATATGAAGCGTAAATGTTCATTAGAAAATGGAAAATAAGTCTTATTCTACTTATACCAAACTTTAAATCTTATATTGAAATACATAAAATAGTTTTTAAATTGGCATTTCATGTTTTTTTCATCCACTTCTTCAATTCCACATCATCTCAGGTTTGCAGTTCGATCTGATGTAGCTCTTTCATTTCATATTTGCACCTCATATGGTAAGCTACCAAACATGCAAGTAGTCTGGTAAAATTATGATACAAACTGTGTATGATTCGTTCTGTTTCGACCAGTGCCTCTCACATTCATTTGAATTCTTCAAACAAACCCGAACGCACTTCGATCGCAATCCGTTCTCACTGGATGAGATGCTGTTCCTTCTCCGCCACACATTGCAAACTGCTCTACATCGAAACGCGAAGAGAGCACGCGAACACGCACACCGCCGTGGGAGCGAAAGCGAGAGAGCGAACGAGTCGAAAACAGAGATAGAGAGACAGCATAACAACTCGAACGGTGAAGTGGCGATGCTTGGGCCACACCGAAACGCATCTCAAGTTTATTTCGAGTTCGAACGCGAAGCCTAACGGACGTGCATTGCAAGCCGCGCACTGTTAGGGCACAACACTGTAGAGTAACCGGGAACAGAGCAATTGCAACCATACGGGACAAAGTGTGGAAAAAGCGCACAGGACTTGTAAGTGTGTGTGCGTTGTGTCGTGTAGAGAAATTAGGCAACTATCGTGTTTCGTTGAACGGGAAAAGTTTAAAAAACGTGACGTTAAATTCCGTGCAAAGTGCGTACGCGCAAGAAAGAGGGTTTGAAAACAGCGCAGAGTGTGCAGTGAAGAGAGCAGAGTGAAGAGAAGCATAACGAAGCAAAATCATAAAGTGTAGCTCAGGCCGCTCTTCTCCCGCGGTGAAGTGAAGTGAAGCGGATTGGAAAACGAGTTTTTCCACCCTTCTAAGCATCGTGAAAAAATAGGCAAAAAAAAAAAGAAAACCAGTGCACCCGGTTTAGTGCTCTCCGTGCTGGTGCTGGTGATGCACATGTGAATATATATCTGTGTATGTCCACTAGAGCAGCCTCGAATGGACTTGGGGCACAGCAGCAAGGGAAAAAAAAGGACGTGATTTAAAGCGAGAGCGAGCGATTCGTGGACTTGGGCCAACTAAAGTCCAACCAACCATTTCCAACAACCATCGTTTCGTCGTGTTTTGGGGGTGAATGTTGATGAGAGGCACCAACAACCAAACAAAAAATCCGCCCAACATCGCTCTGGCAGTGTGAATTCAGTGTGTTCTGTGAGCCTAAAGCAATCAGCGCAGTAGAAGAGTGTGAAAAATCGTGCTGAGGTGGTGAAAGTGTTGCGGAAAACGAGCAAATCAATACCGCAGGAAGTTCTAATCCGCGTCTTCCGGTGTGGGTGTGTGTGTTTGTGCGTACATGTGTATCGTGCTCATGTGTTCATAGCGCAATGAAAATGTTCCGATCCTGATATCAGTGAAAAACCGCCAGAATATTTATCTCCCAACCTGTGCGTGCGTGTGTGTGTGTGTGGGGAAAATTGCGATGAGTTGGTGAGGGGCGAAAGCAAGATTGCTGGCAGGTGCTGGAATGTGCGCTCACTGCCACGGTGGTGATGGTCGTCAACACGCCCAGCCGTTGTGCCGTTGCGTTCCGTATTGGTTCCGTTTGTGTTATCGGGTGAAGCCTGCGGCCGTGCCAGGTCCGTGAGGCGTGTGTGCTATCCCTAGCACGGGATAATTGTGGTAAAGCGAAAGATAACCACGAGTGTGTGTGCGTGTGAGTGTGTGGTTTTGAAGAAAGAGCGTTTGAGAGGAGAAGAAATACACAGATCAACAAAGATGCAGCAACGAAGCAGTAGAGCCGGCGTGTCCGTCTCAACGATGGAGCTGCTGCTCCGGCTAGCGGTGCTGGTGTGCACCGTCACGCTGGCCGCCAGCTCCCAGTGCACGTGGGAGTACGAAAAGTCCAGCGTCGTCTGCCGGCTACGGACACTGGAGCGTACCGGGCTGGACCTGCAAGGGGCCGAGGGCACGTCCCGGCTGGACATTGCGTGCAGCGAGCTGATCCTGTTCGAGAGCCAGCTGCCGCGGAACAGCTTTAGCCGGCTGGCCGCGCTCGGCGAGCTGCGGCTCGAGTCGTGCAAGCTGCTGCAGCTGCCCGAGGGTGCCTTCGAGGGGCTGCTCGCCCTGAAGAAGCTGAGCGTCAACACGCGCAACTACGAGTGGGGCCCGGGCAAGGTGCTGGAGCTGCAGGCCGGCTCCATGCGCGGCCTGAAGGAGCTGCAATCGCTCGACCTCAGCGACAACAATATCCGCGCCCTGCCCGATGGCTTTCTGTGCCCGCTGACCGGGCTGAAGGTGCTGAATCTCACCAACAACCGCTTCCGGTCGGCGGAAGCGCTCGGGCTGGCCGAGAAGAGCTGCCCGGGCGGGTCGGAGCTGCAGGCGCTCAACCTCGCCTACAACGAGCTGCGGTCCGTGCCGACCGGCTGGGGCGTCTCGAAGCTGCGCCGCCTGCAGCACCTCAACCTCGAGTTCAACAACATCTCCGAGGTGCACGGCGACGCGCTGGCCGGGCTCGGGTCGCTCCGCACGCTCAACCTGAGCTACAACCATCTGGAGACGCTGCCGGGCGGTCTGTTCGCCGGGTCGCGCGATCTGCGCGAGATCCACCTGCAGGGCAACCAGATCTACGAGCTGCCCCGCGGGCTGTTCCACCGGCTCGAGCAGCTGCTCGTGCTGGACCTGTCGCGCAACCAGCTGTCGTCGCACCACGTCGACAACGGCACGTTCTCGGGCCTGATCCGGCTGGTCGTGCTCAACCTGGCCCACAACGCGCTGACCCGCATCGACGCCCGCACCTTTGCCGAGCTGTACTTCCTGCAGATACTGGATCTGCGCAACAACTCGATCGGCTACATCGAGGACAACGCGTTCCTGCCGGTGTACAATCTGCACACGCTCAACCTGGCGGAGAACCGGCTGCACACGCTCGACGACCGGCTGTTCAACGGGCTGTTCGTGCTGTCGAAGCTAACGCTCAACAACAACCTCATCAGCATCGTCGAGCCGAACGTGTTCCGCAACTGTTCCGACCTGAAGGAGCTCGACCTCAGCTCGAACCAGCTGACCGAGGTGCCGTACGCGATCCGCGACCTGTCGATGCTGCGGGCGCTCGATCTCGGCGAGAACCAAATAGCACGCATCGAGAATGGCACGTTCGCGAACCTGAACCAGCTGACCGGGCTGCGGCTGATCGACAACCAGATTGAGAACGTCACGGTCGGCATGTTTGCCGATCTGCCCCGGCTCTCGGTGCTCAATCTGGCGAAAAACCGGGTGCAGAACATTGAGCGCGGCTCGTTCGACCGCAACCTGGACATCGAGGCGATCCGGCTGGACGGCAACTTCCTGACCGACATTAACGGCATCTTTGCGACGCTCGCCTCGCTGCTGTGGCTCAACCTGGCCGAGAACCATCTGGTGTGGTTCGACTACGCGTTCATCCCGAGCAACCTGAAGTGGCTGGACATTCACGGCAATTACATCGAGTCGCTCGGCAACTACTACAAGCTGCAGGAGGAGATCAAGGTGAAGACGCTCGATGCGAGCCACAACCGGCTGACGGACCTGGGCCCCATGAACGTCCCGAACAGCGTCGAGCTGCTGTTCGTCAACGACAACCACATTGGCACGATTCACGCAAACACTTTCATCGACAAGGTGAACCTGGCGCGGGTCGACCTGTACGCGAACGCGCTGAAGAAGCTGCAGCTGCACCAGCTGCGTGTTGCTCCGGCTCCTCCGACGACCGAACGGCCGCTGCCCGAGTTCTACCTCGGCGGCAATCCCTTCGAGTGCGACTGTTCGATGGAGTGGATGCAGCGCGTGAACAATCTCACCACGCGGCAGCACCCCAAGATTATGGATCTGCCGAACGTGGAGTGCATTATGCCGCACGCGCGGGGATCCCCCATCCGCCCGATCGTGTCGCTCCAGCCGAAAGACTTCCTGTGCCGGTACGAGACGCACTGTTTCGCGCTGTGCCACTGCTGTGACTTTGACGCTTGCGACTGCGAGATGACGTGCCCGTCGAACTGCACCTGCTACCACGATCAAACCTGGGGCACGAACGTGGTCGACTGCGGCAATCAGGGTGCGGCGGCGGCTGCGGCCGGTGGCCTGCGCCCGGTGCCGATGGACGCGACCGAGGTGTACCTGGACGGGAACGACATCCCGGAGCTGCAGCATCATGTGTTTATTGGGCGCAAGAATCTGAAGGTGCTGTACGCGAACGCAAGCCGCATTGCGACGATTCAGAACCGAACGTTCGCCGGGTTGACGGCACTGCAGGCGCTCCATCTGGAGGACAATGCGCTGCAGCGCATCCACGGGTATGAGTTTGAAAATCTGGCCCTGCTGCGGGAGCTCTACCTGCAGAACAACGGCCTCCAGAGCATCGCGAATGGGTCGTTTGCACCGCTGTACTCCCTGCGGGTGCTCCGGCTCGACGGCAACCGGCTGGTGACGATGCCTTTGTTCCAACTGCAGGCTGCTCAGGGCAATCTTCAGGCCCTTCAGTCCCTGTCGCTCGGTCGCAATCCGTGGAGCTGCCGGTGTCGGTTCCTTCCCGAGCTGACCGCCTTCGTCGCAGACAACGCAGTCATCGTGCAGGACCCGCAGGACGTGTACTGTGCCGACGATGGCGTGCACCGCGAGCTGGACTTTAACGTGAGTGCCGCGTGCAGCGACTTTTACGCCGGCCGCTCGGTCCTCCCGGGCGACGGACTGCCCGAGACGTACATCATGCTGATGGCGCTGGCGGTCGTGCTGGTCTGCCTGCTGCTGCTCGCCGTGCTGATGTTCGTGTTCCGCGAGCCGCTGCGCTTCTGGCTGTTCTCGCGCTACGGCGTGCGCGTGTTTGGGCCGCGCTGCGAGGACTCGGAAAAGCTGTACGACGCCATCCTGCTGTACTCGGCCAAGGACGCCGAGCTGGTGGCGCGCAGCATCGCAGGCGAGCTGGAGAATGGTCGGCCACCGTTGCGGCTCTGTCTGCAGCACCGGGATCTGCCCGAGGACGCGTCGCACCTGCAGCTGCTGGAGGCGTCGCGTGCCTCCCGGCGGATAGTGGTGCTGCTGTCGCGCAACTTCCTGCAGACGGAGTGGAGCCGGTGCGAGCTGCGCCGGGCCGTGCACGATGCGCTGCGCGGCCGTCCCCACAAGCTGGTCGTGGTGGAGGAGGGTGGCGGCGTGCTGCTGGAGGCGGAGAACGACGTCGAGCTGGTGCCCTACCTGAAGACGACGACGGTGACGCGGGTGCGGCGCGGCGACCGCCACTTCTGGGAGAAGCTGCGGTACGCGCTGCCCGTGGAGGCGCCCTACCGCGGCAACAACTACACCATCGACCATCACGAGCGCGTGAAGCAGACGGGGGGCGGCGGGGGCGGAGGTGCGGGGGGCCAGGGAGCGGCCGGGGTGATGTTCCGGCAGCCGCCGCCGCCCGCCTACTGTCCCGAGATCGACGAGGCGAACTACTCGTCGGCGACGACGGCCACCCCGTCGCCGCGGCCGTCGCGCCGCGGCATGGTGGAGGTGCCGACCCAGCGGCCGCCCAGCGAGCACATCTACTCGAGCATCGACTCCGACTACAGTACGCTCGAGTGCGAGAACATGGTGATGGCACCGGCCGGCGTCCATCGGCCGTCGTGGCGAGCGGCGGGCGGCGCTGGCGGCCCCGGTGGCCATCCGGGCGTCCAGAACGGTGGCACGATGCATCCGCACGGTGCGGGTGCCGGCGGCCACCACGTGCAGGCGTATCTGGTGTGAAGCGGAGCGTCGGTTAGTCAGTTAGGTAAGGGAAGGGAGTTTAGGAGGGGCGTAGGTGCGTGAACGCGGAACTGATCAAACGCAAGTGCTAAAGTCTGTACGTGTATCTGTGTGCGTGTATTATAGAATCGGCGTCAAAGGAGGTGCAAGTGCGTCGCGCAAAGAAAAACAGTTTGTAAAAAGGAAATCCGCTACCCCTCCCGCACACACTCTTAATCAAATCTTAAGTTTAGCTCCCCTGTACATTGTACGCGCTTAGATTCGCGTTTTTTTGTGTATATTTGTTTTTCTTTCTCCTCTAGTTCGTCGCTTAACGCGCCTACCCAATTAAGCCTGTATGTATGTGTTCGTTATTGCAAAAAACAAAAGCGGCAGTTAAAGTGTAATTTAATTTAATTTGCTCGAGAATCCGGAAGGTGCGACGCGTGTGCGAAGTGACGACGAACCCCGGTCACTCTCGGTTTTGCACAACCCGTTCGCTGCCGTCGCTCGCTCTCACAACAGTCATCTCTTAAAGTATTACTAGTAGGGAAAGGATAAATAAAGTACGGAGAAAATACTGGCCGGCCGGCTGGGGTCGATGGTGAACTGAAAAAGATAAATCGAACAGCCACAACAGCGCGAGTGGCCGGCTAGGCGCAGCAGGTTAGCGAGCGAGAGGTCCCTCTCTGGCTGACGTTTTGTGAGAGTAGGGAGAGAGGGAAATTGGTGAAAAAGGAGGAAAAACTATTTGTGATATCGTATTTAATAAGTTTTAAATGTAATCATCGGTAGCGCAGCGTGGCAGTGGAAGTGGAAGAGTGGTTTTGAGGGAAACACGCCCTTGAAGTAAATAGAACTACGTACACCAAACCCCAAAACTAGGAAGGCATATTGAAAATTACAAAAATGGATAACCAGAAGAACCATGAGAGGCGCACAGGTCTTAGTTCAGTTTAGTTTTTCTCTCTCTCAGCTAGATTAACGGTAAATTATGTGGAAAATGTGTGTTGCGAAGGCTCAAAAACTAAACACCGACAAAGTGACAAAACTCACCCGGTCGTTGAAATAAAGCGAAAGAAGGATAAAACTTTTAAAAACAAAACAAAAACCAATACCCAAGTTTGTTTATTTCGATTTTATTGGCATTAGAGTGAAAGAAGGTAAATAGATGGGGGGGGGGAAGGTTGGTGGTCCGGTGGGCTTTTGGGCCTGCCCTGGGCCCGGAGCCACACGTATACACAATTGCATTTTAATTATAGCTTCGTTTTTTTTTCACTTTTCGTTCGTCCCCGGTCCGGTGTCGGTTTGTCCTGCAGAGTTCCGAACTTTTTTTCCCCCCCCATTTCGCTTTGCCACTTGCTGCCTGCTCCGGAAGAAGCCAATACCTTTACAGGGGCAGGTTTTTGCCACCCATTCGTCATTGTAGCTTCAGAAGAAAAGGAAAACAGAAAAAAAGGATAAAATGCCATTTGCTAGAAGGCCATAATTAACACTAAATGGCATACACGCTCGTCCTCGTCCTGCCCACGGATGCTCCGGCCGTCCTGGTCCGTGGAATCAGTGTCATGTGCGTTTCGGGCCGGCTGTGTGTCAGCCTTCGGGACGGGCGTCAGCAGGCAGAGGGCTCGCTTCCTTAATTAGTTTGCCATCTTCTTTCCCGCCTGTGTCCCTGGTTTTGTTTCCCCGTGTGCGCTTCATTTCTGTTTGCATTGCTTAGGTGCGTGAGTGACACAGAGAATCGGTCAACAGGACACCCCCCCTGTAGTGTACGGTAAGAACGGCCAAGCCCTCATGGAGGTTAGCAAAGCGTGTAATTATTATTTAAATTATTTATTCACAACCTATTTAACGAAGGACGAAGATTTTCTCAGCGTTTAGGAGGCGCGCGAAGGAACGCCGACTAGCACAGGCCAACCCGGAATGTATAGGCAAAAAAAAAAACAGCCACGAAAGCCGTTCAAGCGATACCGAAATAGTGAGTCACATAATTGCTGCTTTGATACTGGAAGATACAAAAAATAACGCTACAAAAGGACTGATCGATACGAGAGAAAGAGAGAGGTTGGAGTAAGAATAGTAACGCGATTGTAAAAAGAAAACCACTGCTGTACATAAATGGTAGCTTAGTGAACTGTTAAACGCGATCGAAAATTATAAAGAAAAAAACACGCACAACCATAGTGGAATCGGGAAAGCAACAAAAAAAAACCCAAAACCCTTGTGTGAGTTCCGGCGAAGCGGTTCGATTTCCCTATCAGACTGAACTTAGCGTGTAGGCGCGAAAAGGCGAGCCAGAAGGTGGAGGAGAGAACCAGAAAGTGTGATGAAATTATCAGACCTAAACGCATACTACAACCGCGATATAGCTAGTGGACAGCAAGGAAATAATTGGCAATAATTTAGAGAAAAAGAGAGAAACATGACATGGTAAATCGATAAAAGTATGATGAAAATAGAAAACATTATAAAAAGATACACAAAGATGTAAATAGTGGTTCAATGAGCCAGCAGCTGCATAAAAGGTACACAGAACAAAGAGAGCAAATGATTTAGCAGAGCGAAACTAGATGCAGAAGAATGAAACCAGAAGAAGTAAATCGAATACACTCGCACAAAACCGGATGTTACTAAAGTGAAATAGAACAGACGCTTTCATTACACAAACTCAAATCCCCCCCACTGTAGCGGGGAGATAGTTAAAAAGTGGCCAAACAAAAACAACAAAAAAACCCGTTCAATTCTGTTCCGTTCACCGTTGGGCAACTACTTTGCACTAGATTGTTTTGGGTTGGTTCATTCTTTCCGTTTCAAGGTGGGTTCGTTTTGCAGCTCTGTCTGCGCGAAGGTTTGCGCAATGAGTGTCAAATCGATGCGGCAAAATCAGAGTAGAGAGATGTGGGTGAAGCGAAAAAAGCAACCAGTAACGAAAAACATTGTTACAAACAGACTATATGTTTTGCCTTCAGCAAAGCAAACATGTTGCAAAATATGACGGACGAGTAGAGCAAACAAATGAAACAGATCGAAATAAAAAAAACCACAACTACTAGAGTAAGCGAGACGAAAAAGAACAAAAGTCAAGCGTATATGTAAAATGCCACTAAGCCCGTTGCCTGCTCGAAAGGAAGGAAAGGGAACGAAATAAATACAACAAAAATCGCGTATATTAATATATTTTAGGAGCTATGGAAAATTCACCACAACAAAAAACCCGAGAGTAAAATAGCAACTTTGCGGTACAAGCGGTATATGTATAAGCAGAAAGGGACAACAAAGATATACCTATATACACGCAAAAAGCCACTCGTATTATATACATATGAGGCGCGTTTGGGGAGGGTGGTCGGCTAGTGCTGCGAGTAACGAGTATGGTTCACAATAAACCAACAAAACAAAGAAAGAGCGAAAAAAGTGGGAAAACAAACACAAAAAAACACGTGAATAAAACAAAAAACTAATTAATCAAACATAACAACAACGGCTCCGATGCACTCGATTTTGTTATTTTGTTTTTGTTTGTGTATGTGTGTGTAGTAAGTTGGCCACAATTGAAGCCCAGTGCCCATCGAATCGGTCGCTTCCGGTCAGGAGGGTTTTTGGGGTTCTGGAGAGGGGGTTAAGCAGGTCAGGCCAGTGTTTCGTCACCACGAACAAGAGTGTCCAAGTTCCCCTCGGTGGCCCAGTCCATCGTCACCTCATTTCCAGGCGTTAGGCGTCACATTTGTTTGTTTGTCCGCTGCGTTCGATTTCCGCTTTGTCTTCGCATTTGGTGTTGTGTCTAGGTCGTCGCGGTTTTTGTCAACGTTTGCCGGGACGGGGCACGAACCAGTTTGGTGAAAGTTTCCGCCAACGGTGGGTAAGTGTGAATATTTTAAAACTGTATCACTTTTTACGATGTCCCGTCAATAGACGTGGAGTGTCGCAGGGCAAGGTTGGAACCGAGCGTTGACCGGGTAATTTGGGTCACCGTGTAGCTTTTATTGGTGGCCACGGCCGGTTGAGGTGGGTACGGGGCATGGGAAATTTGGAGCTTAATTTGGCGCCGAGGCCCTGGATCCGGTCGCACGGAAACCGACATTTAGCTTTGGCGGCAATTGCAATTGACAGGCGATATAGGTGGGTCACTTTCGCAAATATGGCTTCACGGAAAGAAATCGATCCGCAGCCTCATAAACGACATGACAACGACCGACCCCGCCGGCTCGATGATGGTAAGCGGAAATGTAAACAAACGCGCCCGAATGTTTGCCCAAGTATTAACGCAGCAGGCGAGAGTGCGGGCTCAGAACAAGCTCGGTAGAGATTCTGCGAGAGTGATGATTTGGCGCTTTTTGACACCGCGCTGTGCAGCAATGGGTAAAGTAGATTTTATGCAATAAACATATTCTGTTGACACAACATTAAAGCCTTCTCTCTACTGTTGCAGGATTCGGGAATGGGTTTCAACCCCTGAGGGAATCCCAAACCAGGCAGGAAGCCATTGCGCACCCCCCCATCATGGTGAGTTTGTTGCTGTGGAAAAATGCGATTGCCAAATTGTAAATTCTACCGTTTTTGTTAAAGCCGCTTAAGCCTTTCGAATCGCTCGACGGAAAGGTTTCGCACACACGACGCAGGCGAGGAGCGAACGCACCGGACCGACAACAGCCCCTGAAGCGGGAATGATGGCAACTCGTCGTCGTTGCTGCCGTCGCCGCCACATCGCCAACAACGGTGTAAGTAAATATTGACTTTTAATTAAAACCTAATCTGAAGACCTCTGTTTGTGTGCGAGCCCGAGCGTGTTGCGAATCGGACGTAGACAGGACTATGTGTAGGGAGAGGGAGTTGGGACCGTTTTTTTCCCGTCACCGGGAGTCACCGAGTTGCTGGCGTGCGATGCGCTTCCCGTTTGTTGTTCATTGTGTTCCGAAACGGTTGGAGCTTCTTCAACGCGGCCGATGGAATGTTGCCTGTGCCGTGCTTTACTCGAATTGTTGCCACCGGATGTGGCGATCTCGGAATCATCAACACCATCCGTTCTGTGGGTTCTGGCGGGGTGGCAAACGGGACAGGGACGTCTGACGGGGGATGACGAATTCGGTTATGGTCCGTAGTTTTCCAGCAGTTTGACGCGTTGGATGTTGTTAGATGGGCGTTTTTTTTTCCTTTCTCTCTCTCACTGTCCCAGGGTAGGTACCGTACCGTATAGCTGCCACGGTTGGGCAAGTTTGTACCACCACACAAAGTCGTCTCGTGGGATGGACGCAATGGGACAAACACAACACGAGAGGAGGAAAAAAAACAGCGTACAGAACCCAGAACCTATATGTGTGTTGCGGGGTTTAATCCATGCACCGTTCCGAGCCGCTGGCCAAACGGTCACCACACTCGGATCGCTCGATGCGGTGGTACAGGTCCACCTTCAGCCGAACCGGACCCGGACCGGGCGCCTTTGCCGAGTAATAGGCTTTTTATTTGATTTGCACTGCGCCAACAGTCGGGCCGGGACAGCGTGCAGCTGTGGTGGCAAGCTTGCTGAAGCATACGAGATTGAGAGCAGATTGAGCGGCGATATGTGGAGCGGCACGGCACCGATCAAGGGCAGACATTAAGCTTGGGCTTGGTCGCTGAAGCTGCACGAACTCGGATGTCCCCCCCGTCCCGCCGTCCCCCTGGGTCGTTTGAATTTATCGACCGAAGCCCTCGGGAATGGTGTGCAGCCTGCTCTGGTAATGAACTGTGCTGTTACCTACCCGTTGCGCTGGGTCTTTGCATAGGAATCCAACCACAATCGCAAAAGGCTGGCCCAGAGATACGGAGTAGAAACGTTTGCTCCCAAAAAACCACAGAACAAGTGCACCCACCAACCAACCAAAGTGCACCTTGGGTGTTTTTACGGTGGCTGTAATCAAAGTTGGACAAAAAGTGTTGAAAAAGCTTAACTCTACCCCTCTGCTCGTGCTCGGTCTCGTGCACGTTGCAGCAAGTTAAAGGGCTTTCAGCGCCTGCACCGGTGACCTACTCGCCGATGATGGCGCTGAAAAGCTGAACGAGTCGAGGAGAACGCATGCAGAAGGAAACGACCGACGCGGGATGATATTTCTACCATTTGCTCTCTCACACACACGGACACAGAGCTTTTGATTGTGAAAGTTTGTCACAATCATTCCAAACACGGGCTGGCGGCCACGGTACGCTGGCCCAGCGCCCTTCCTGCACTGTACCGTAGCAGCATGAAATCAGAAGCCGCCACAGCAACGGCAACTTTTGCAACGTCTGCAATTATCCGCAAGCACGCCGGGCTGACTCCGGGCCGTTCTCCAGTGGAGCAGGTCCGTTTGGCAAAGGTAAAGTTTTGCTTCGCTGTGTAAAGCGTGAGATTATCTTCCTACCTCTGTTAAAGTTGGGCGCTTGGCTTACCAGTAACTGTCAATCAGTGGGCTAATTACAGACGACGCACTGTGTGGAAGCGAAATCGGGACAAATTGTACCGAGTACCACGCCCTGTGCTGTGATTCGGCGGACGTGATAAGGCGGAGATACAGCTTTAAAGAATCATGGTGATTAGAGCAGGCCGCATATCCAAACGATGTACCTATGCTCGCGAGACTAGAATGCACATGCTCTCTTTAACGGCTGTTCCGGAGTTCATTGACGCGCCGGTCACGGGGTGACATACGCTGAATCTGACGGAATCGTCCATCCGAACGATAAGAGGTACGGTTTTGATTGCTCTTGACATCCGTCAGACGGCCGAAAACCCGACCGGTGGCTTATCTTTCGTCGGGCCAAACACTGGTTGCGGGTCTCGGGTCAATTAAACTCGTACGCTTCGATGAGTCTCCGGCAAGCCGTTGCATTTTTGACCGCCTAGATTGGAGTGTGCGTGTGTGTGAAGAACATCTGTGGTACATGTGGTGATCGGTTAGCAAACAGGCAGCGATTGTGAAGTAGCCACCGAGAACGCGCCGTCGCTGATAAGGAGGAGAGAACCATTGCCACCGGATTGTCCGTATTCAAATATGTCAAATGTCGCGTTCGTGTCGGACGGGGAACGATACGGGATGATGGGCATCATTACACTTTTAACGACCTTTCATGTTCTTCCGTCTCCCTTCCCTTTCAGTACCCCACCACATGCCGCATTGATAACTGTCTCTCTCAGTGCGTGTGTGCGGAGGTAAAACATGGCCTCCAAGTGGCCTTCCCGCAATAAAGCCCGCATTTTATTGCAATCGATTTTACCGCGCACGGAAGCCGCTGTGCCCGTTTTGCGGCAAAATCGATATTTTTCGGCGTGTTTCGGCTGTTTGCGGCCGGTCCCACCGTCAGGCGTAAATTGATGAGCCACGGAGACGTGTTGACGGGGGAGAAAAAAGACCTGGCAGCTTATCAAATCAACCTTGAGGGGATGATATTCCGATGGCGTGCTTTTTGTTTGCGTTGCCTTTCGGATCATTTCACTTTTTCGCATCGACCTTTCTGGCCCCAAGGAACAAGGAAAGGTGCGGCACGCGGCCGGCTTTCGGATCGATCCAGTAAAAGGGATTGAAGGCTGATGGATAGCGAAATAGACGACCGATGAGGTAAGCAATATTAACGGGGGCCGCAAGAAGAGCGCGCAGGAAGCAGTCGCACAATCCGGCACACCCGGCACGCCCGGCAGAAAAGCGGTCAACCTGAACGGGGGAGGGGCGGAGGGCTGGCGGGGGCGCTTGTGCTGACATTGACGTTATCGTGTCGCGTTGGAGGGATGGTATGAAAAATGAAGGCAAGAAATGGTCGCATTAGTCGCATCTCGAGACACCGGACTCTCTTCGGGCCATCGGGACCAGCCCGAAGACCCTAGGCTTGTGCTTGTGTGTGTGTGTATGTGTTTGGTGGTCTGTCAAGATAAGTACAGCCCGAGACGGTGGCTATTAGGGCTTTCACGTCATGGCATAGGGCAGTGGCAAGACGGGACGGCAGCATGCCCATAGGTACGCAGCGCACCCGACGTGATGGAATACCTCTCGAAGAAACCAAGGGAGAGGAAGAGAAGGGAAAGAAGGGAAAATTATAGGTGTAAAGGAGACAAACGAATGCGTAATGCGAGCACGAAACGGAAGGACCGGAGGAACCGGGGCAACCACCGTGTGGCCATTTCATTCGTGTGTGTACGTGTGTGTGTGTGTCGCGTCGAAGGAATTGAGTTTTTATTTTAATTTCTTCCTTCTTTCCTCAGCATTTGTGTACATTTTTTTCTCCCTCTCTTTCTCTGTATGTTCCCTTCCGTCTCCATGGTCGCGGCTCATTTCAGGTTTCTGTACCCATTGCTTCCAGGCCAGGCTTCTGCTCCCGGCAGCACCCACAGACCCTCGCTCTAGTTCAGGTTTCACCGAGCAATGGTATCAGGTTTTTGCTGTCTTTCTTATTTTAATTTTTATTACATAAAGGTAATAGTGGTAATAAAATATAAACTAGTTTCTCGTTTTTTTTCCCTTTGCTTTCAGTTCAGCCTTTTTCTCTCTCTCTCTCTTCTTTCAGTATGCATGCGTGTGTGCGTGATGCAGTTGTCGTTCGAGTTGAGCTGGCACGGTGGAACTTCCACCGGCACGATGCGCGCATCATAAGCGACCGCGCATACGCCCGGTAGCATGATGTGGAGGACAACGCTTCGGTGGCTCTGCTCCACCTGGAGGGCGTCACACGCACACTCGCATAGCGCCAACCGATGTACCGATGCTGGCGAATTATCATATCGGAGGCGATGGCATGGGGGTCATCTGTTACAACGCGCCAGCAAGATGACGGGGGAAGGTTAATTCGCCTTTCACCAGCGCGTCATACACGCACTCTTTTCGATCTCGATTGTGTGACCGCGAAAGAATTGGACATGGATGTGTGTGTGTGTGTTCTTAGGCACGGGAATGATGGATTGTGTGGCTGGTCTGGCCAGAAGTCGGAGGAGCCACGACACACGCACCAGCCACGACCACGAACGAACGGCGACCCGGTTTCGGCGGAAAGTGTTGCGGTCGATTAGTCTGTGGTTTTGTGAAGCTGTTTGCATGAGGGTTTAGGTGTTGTTTGTTG
The DNA here is from genome assembly GCF_016920715.1 of Anopheles arabiensis. NCBI lineage: Eukaryota > Metazoa > Arthropoda > Insecta > Diptera > Culicidae > Anopheles > Anopheles arabiensis. The sequence goes on from NC_053518.1 coordinate 94,043,719, forward strand.
TGTCTTTCTCCCCGTTGGACAGCGGAAGTCAAGAACCTACCCGTCCCCGGGCAGGAGGTTGACCTTTGCAATGGGAAGGATTCCGATGACTCCGTTGTTTGTGTAATTGCGGAGTGAAGTTCATCCTTAAAGTAAATATTCATTCCAACTAGAACACTAATGACACCGTTCACCGTTTTGTTATCAGGCTGTGTGTTGTGACTTGGACGCTAGCTAGACGACACACAGTGTTGCTCCAGAGCGGTGTAATGTTTCGCAAACAATCGTATCCGCTTCCAAGAAAGCTAGTAGTGTACTGTTGATAGTGCATCGTTCCTATCGTTCGTGCTGCATATCGGACGGTGGTTTGCGGACGCTCAAAGGCTTTCGGTGCGACAATACGGACCAAAACATGTGTACGAAACTCGATGAAACGTGCCGATCGTGAGTAATGTGGCGTGTTTTTGTGTTGTCCGAACGACTGAAGACTAATGGAACAATACCTGGAGAAAGATGAAGCATTGCCGCCGATGCAGCAAAGAGGTGAGTGACGCATAGTGTACCTTGTTTCCTTACCTTGGCTTTTAGGTACGATTATTCTAAACGTATTTTAATGTGAAAGTATTCATCCCAAAACTGGCACTGGTTGACATGAAAGATTGCCAGCAGACGTGTGGCTCATTTCTGATTTCGGATGGCATCGTCCGGTTTGAGCCCGCACGTCAGGCCAGCTTCATTTACGGTAGGTCCGGACAGGACCGGAGACTGCCAAATACGTGGGACGTCGTAATTTTTGTCGTCGTCCAGCATTTTAGTAGCAGGCCTCGCTGGACACGACGAGTGCTGCGAAGAGCAACAAAACGGCTGGACCGAAAGACGAGACGACCAAAATCAAACCCGTCCGTAGTCTGCTGTCCTTTCCTGCTGCTGCTTCTGCTCCTTCTGCCACAAACCATTAAGTTTGGAAACGTGTTAATTAAAAGAAAAAGTAATTATTATTTTCCCCCTGCTTTTGTCTACCCCGTTTGCCAGGGCGCGGGTTTCGGGTTCAATCGGTTGGTGTGTTCCGCGGTTCACAGGCCGCCATTCGCCCTCGCTCGGATGCTGGATGGAGTAATATGCCTTTTAATACATTCGCAGCGCTGTGTGTGTGTGTGTATGATTTTTTATCGCCGCGTGTCTGCGTGTGTATTACTGCTCCTTCATCTTCTACCGAAAAAAAACACACATACACTCCTTCCTTAATGGAATCGGGAGGGAAATGAGTAGGAGGAGAACCTGAAACCTCGACGGGCGAAAGACGACGTCGATAAGAGCAAAAGGATAGAGGCCTCGACGCTGGGAGATAAATGAGCAGGTTTCGTCGAGGGTTTTTTTTTCTTCTTCTCTTTGTTTTGGGCCCGCGGACGCCCGAATGTGACGATTGTCTGTCGCGGCCTTTCTTTCGGGACGGACAGGTTTGTTTTTTAGAGAGGGTTGAAGAGACGCTCCTTCACTTTAAGACCAAGCTGTTTGAGGGAGAAATACAGCCTCTTGAAGTTGGGAACGAGCAAGGGCCATAGGTTAGGAAGTATTGCTTAGGATGTGCTCAAATGAATAATGAAAATGGAACAGTGTGTCCCTATTCAACTTTAAAAAAGGGAAACGGATAAGCTGGGGTTATCTTGGTTCGATGATGAAAATGTCGATTTTTCTTTCACTTTCCTCTTAAATGGAAAGAGGGAAGAATGTCAACCTTAGGGAGCTATTTTGGGAGTTTAATCATTTGTTTGCTTTCGAGACTGGAGTAACTAAGTTGTAGAGACATAAAAAAGATAGTGTTTTCGATGTAAATTGTTTTCATTTCTGAGGGCGGTTGAATTCCAACAAAATGTTGGAATATTTTTAAATGAAAGAATGGTGCCTTGACGCCCGCCATCCAACTCTAGAACCACTGAAGAGTAAACCCCCCAAAGTACCCATAAATGTTAATGCTACCGGTGTTTGCTCCAACAACTGAGAGGAAAGGATTGGAGCACGACACCTGGGGAGAGGACACGCCGAGGTGTAACGAAAAATGAGACAATTTTCTTCGCCCACACGCCCCCGCACGCCCAGAAAAATCAACACAAACCCCGAAAAACGGTTCGTTCACCGCAGTGGACCGGAAGCCGCACCACCTACGTAATGGGTGTAATGGGCCAAAAGTCGAACAGCACCAACACCACGCGGCTTTGGCTACGCGGGCTTCGGCCGTGGCAATGGCGACCATCGGCAGTGTGCAGTCGTAGGTCGTAGGTTCTAATTGTTATTACCTTCCACTTGTATGTGTGTGTGTGTGTGTGCTACAGCGTGTTCTTATGTTTGCAGTTGATTTCGGTGCGTTTTTTACCTTCACTTCACACTGTCACCCACCCAGAAGAAGCAAAGCCTTCCTTCCGGTTTGGGGTGAAGTTTTTTTGGTTTGTTGCCGTTCTCCACAGTACTCCCATGAGAATGAGCCTGGGTGTTTTGCTTGTTTTGCTTCTCCTGCGCGGACAAGGAGAGCAACTTTGGGTAATTGAATGTATCAAAGTTTTATGCCGCCGAGCAAATGGAACAACACGAAAATAGGATCAGATTACTCGATTCGGGAGAGAGAGAAAAAAAAAACATAGTATCAACACGGACGTTCGTGGTAAGATTGTTGAAATGGCTCATAAAAAGGGTATATTTAGAAGTTTCGGTACTTCCTTTATCGCTTAAAATTCATTACACTCGCTGTGTCCCGCGTACGGTCGGCAAGTACCCCGGGACACACCAGACACGCTTGCAGTTTTCAATTATTACCCTTGTTTCACACGGTGTGCCCGATTAAAAGCAATAACGTTTCGGAAGCGTTGGTGCATAAAAACCTGGTCGAATAATCGCTGGTTTTAATAATTTAAATCGGCGAAGGTAACGTCTTTTTTGTTGAATTAATTTGACGACTATGCTGGCACGGCTAAGACTTTATCATAAAGGAAAAAATTGCGCTACAAACATTAAATCAAACGAATGAAGATGTCGTAGCTCGCTCGCGCGATAGAGATTTGCCTGCGATAACGGTGGGTATGCGTTTCGAACGCTGTCCCAAAACTGCTCTGCCCTCCCCATCAGATAATTCTAATTTAGTGCTGCGTTAATAAAATAATTAGCTCGATCACCATCGGAGGACGTGCTGGAGTAATAAAACGAAAAATATCAGCATCTCGTCTGACTTCGTTGGTGCGTCGAATCTGAGATTATCTAAGAAACTACCGAGGAACTCGGGGTCTCTTTACGCCATTCGGAAATGTCAAATTTCAGGCCAATTTTTCATCCCGGACCAGATGTCATCGGGCGTTTTTGAAGGGGGGGGGGGGAAGGGAGTGGGAGCAATAAAAAGAAACGAGGAAGCCAGTTCCAACACTGGAGAAGACACTTTTTCCTCAATGTTGGCTGTATCGTAACTTTGGGAAGCTCAGATCGCACCGTAGGATAATCGGTCAACGTTAACGGGGTAGATAAGAGGCAGTGGAGGCACAGGCACCCTCTAGAGAACACGGCGTACGGGGAATGAAGGAGACGAGCGTGTTCTCCAAAACAAAATTAGTGGATGAATTCCAGAGATCTTTCCCTCCGGTTCTCCGCTCTCCGTTCGAAGCAGAAGCGCTCGTTGCACTTGTGGTCGTAGCGGTGGCTGAAGACACACGGCAGAAGGGAAACATCTTATCGCGTAGCACGTCATATTTATCATCGGTACCACTTCACTATCGTCCGGACGGAGCCACATCATGCAGACGGTGCGCATACGCACCGTGGTTGTGTCTGGCCTGCGTCAAGGTGAAGATCATAAGCTCCAATAGAGTAGTGTGACCACGCGCAGCGGCATGCGGCAGCGAAGCAGAAGAAGCTCCCTAGCGCGGGAATCATAACATTTGCATTTTATGACATGGCGTGTGTTTGCTTCGCTCTGCCAGCCTTCCCGTGGTTGCTGCTTCTAATGCTATCGATGCTGCGGTTTTTTTTTCTTTCGGGTGCGTGTGTTTTACCTTCCCCTCCCGGGATCCCATCTCGCCGGACGGATAGGCTCGGTGCAGACGAAGATATCAGTTTTTTTGGTTCCTTGTGGGACTATAAAACAGAGAAGTCAGTACCAAAAAAAAAAAAGCGAAACATTCTTACTCCTCCGAGACGCTGGTGTCGTTTTCGGTGGCAGATGGAACAACAAGGGGAGTTGTTGTAACCGACGAGAGAGGATGACGGTTCCGAGCGCTCCGGTGAAGCCACGGTTCCAGTTGAGCATGAAGTTAAAGTTGGTAAGTTACAAAAAAACAAGCGGAAGGTTAACGTTCTTTTCGGCTAGGAGCGTTTCTTCCTTATTTGAATCCCGTGCTCGAAGCCTAATGCTCATATTTCGCGTATCCTATGTCCAGAATGTTCAGCAAAACTGCCAAAAGTGAGGAGGGTCCGTGACCGTACCGTTTCAGATTTGCTCCTGAATGGCCGAGCTCCCGGACGAAGGGTGTACAGAAATCACAAGGGAGAAGGCCATCATGGAGAGGGATACTTTGTGAGCTTGGGGAAGCGGCTAGGAATTCGTTTATTTTAATTAATCTGTCTGAGTTTCATATTTTTAATGGCATTTAAAAAAAAGCGGCGTTTCGTTACACGCTTTACTAAACGAGACGACAATGAAAAGAATAAAAAAAAAATATTATTTTGATAATTTTTTTCAAGAAAACGAGATTTTTTTGATAATTATTTAAATGCATTCTGTTACTATATCCAAAACGAATCTAACGATGCATGGTTGTTTCCATCCAAATAATCTCACACGATTGTCTATTGACATTGTACTTGCATTTTGTAGCTTAAATTTCATTCCCTCTGCTTGCAAGAACACCCAGCGCTACATCACAAATTTAGTTGCTCGTTTGCCGACAGTCCATTTTTTGAGAACCAATTTAAACAGGGGTTAGAAAATGGGAAATAGGCGGCACCGAAGTCAACCCCATCTCTCCAGGGCTGTGCAAAACAGCGAAAAGCACTTCCCGCCACAGCAACTGTGGGCAGGGAATGGGTGACCCGGTGCCATTGCCATCATTAAAGGTAACGTTGAGTTAGGACAAGGGTCAACCCTGTCGTCGATCGATTTTCATTTGTTTTCAATTTCTTGTCCACTCAGGAGCTAGTTTCGTCGTATTTCCGAGAGTCGAGAGAGAAAGAGTGAGACAATCAACTGTGCAAGGAAGTGCTGAGTGGACAAGAAGCCTTTTCACATTAGAGACTCGCTGTCCGATTCTATTCCCCTGAAGGAGAAAACTAGCCTGAAAATGCTTTTATTCTTTAGTCAGCACTTTACGCCCGTGCAGCGGCAGCACAATGTAGGACGACTTCATATGATCTTCTCAGCAAGGAACGTGCAAGGGTACAGAATTTAGCGGACAGTGCTGAAAACGGGACACGGGCAAAAGGGAACGCGAAATCGGCCCCTTTTCATTGACCGGACAACATCGTCGACGACGACGACGCCAACTGACGGATGGACGAACGGACGCTGTCGCCTTTAAAGTCATCCCGGGCAATATATCAAAAACTTGAAAAGGACCCGGACCGGAGCCCTTTTTGTCGTCCTCCCACTCTGCGCAGTCTTGCGCTCGGTGTCGGGGAAGTGGTCACCAGCATGGCCGTGGTCTTGTCGTCGGAGGAGTGGAAGACTTGATGGATTTCGGTTCCGAAAAAAAAAACAAAAAGGAAACCAGCGGACCTGTCCGCACTCCAGCAATCGCTCGATGCGATGTTCAGGGTCACCGTTAAAGTGTGTGCGTGCGTGTGTGTGTGTTTTTGTCTTGTCCACTACACCACGACCCATCCTGGCTTCTCCTGCCCGTCGGAGTCGCTCTGTCCCAAAAAAGGGAATATACAAAGCGAAATGAATAATTGTTTCCTCGGAACTTTGGCCCTTTGCACTCGAGTACGCGACGCGTTCCAGTGTCATCTCGGTGTTTTGTGGAACGGCACAATAACAATGTGACTCGCTTCGTCGTCGTCGTCGTCGTTTGTCCGGGGTCGCTCCGGACGAGACACATCACATATTTATGCTGGGAATGGGACAGGTTTTCTTTTATACTTCTCTGGTCAGCTGAGGGCTGGGAATGTGGCTGTGGACGCGCCGGCAGAGCAGAGAAGACGTGAACGTGATCAAAATAAGAGCACGACGACCGCAACCGATGACAGCGACTCCGACTCCAGTCCATGGGAGCGGTCGGAGAGAAGAAGGTCCATCAAGTTTCTGGGGGAAACCAACCTAAAACTTCCAACGGATCGGACCGTTGGTCCAGCACGGCCAAAGCCCTAGACGAAGGGGAATTTTATTAAAGGATAATATTTGTCCACCATTACACGCTTGAGCTGTGTGAGTGTGGCCACAAGTGGGACAAACGCTTTCGGTCAAGACTCGCTGGACTTCCGAGGAGTGGACGTTTTTGAGAATCTAGGAAACAAAAGCTTCCACTCCCAACAGTTTTGTTGTACGATCTCCTAGGCACGTGTGCTTTTTCTTACACTGCTCCAGGAAATGTGATTTGCTGGAAAATGGATTTCCCGCAACTGCACCACCACCAACCAGTTGGTTGTGGGATCTGGGGTTGTTTGTGTTCTTTCCCTCCCAAGAATCGGGGCTGTTTTCATGGTTTTAATCACGTTATGTGCTGTCTAGACGGACACGTATTAGATTAGGTGGTGCATTGTTTTAGAATCATATTTATGCCCCAATACTGTGCTGAATGGAGCAGGCTTTATGGAGTCGGCAGACAATGTCTTTCCGAGAATACACTCCGAGCCGTAAAAGATGGTTGCAGATAAGCCTGTATATTGGAAGGCACTTTCAGTTTCACGAAGGGAAATTTGGATATTATTAATTCCTTTCTTGTTCCAGCAGCTTGACAGATAGCTAAAAACAACCACCGCAACCGATCCTTCCTCGTTCTATGGATCGATAATGTTTAGGAACTGCTCCCGTCCTTCCCGTAAAAACATTATTAAATTCGGTTAACTTTAATCCTTATCTCAACCGACGAAAAGTGGTTCCGTGGTGGGAGAAGTAAAGTCAAAAGTTAGCCGTTATCACATTGCAGGCAACGTTTTTCCGCGCTTCGCTGACTGAGGGTGAATGACAACCGGCGCTCGGTTGCCGCACAGCTTAAAGCCCAATTTACCGTCGCTGTGACATGGTGGAAATGATTTCATTATAAAATTTCCACCTCATTTTCTGCCGCTTTTGGGGACTTTTCGGTCGTTTTTTTGCTGAAACTCGTTCTATGTTTTATTGATTTACGACGTTTTAAATACCGCGGAAAATAGATTAAACTGCTCCCCCAGGAACGTAAACTTCCGGGCGTGTATCCCGCGGGGATGTGGACAGGTTTTTCTTAAAATTTCCGCCATACACACCTTGGTGTGCTGGTAGAAAGAAAAACCTTCCTTTTCGGGGAAAATTTAGCCGAGCTTTGGGCGTGATATTTTTCAACCGTTGTGCTGTGTCCGGTTGAGCGGAAAACCATTGAATTGAATTCCCTTGAAGGCGCCGGGAAAACGGTTGGAGCAAAAATGCGGAAAATTGCAGGCATGCTTTTATTCCACCTTGACCAGCGCAGGCTCACAGTGCGAAATGTAAAGAAATCAGAAACACTCATCGCACTGAGCCTTTTTTCTTGGAGGTTGGTTTTTTCTCCCCGATTGGGTGGAAAGCTTCAACATTGCCAAGGATTCTGGAGGCAAAAAAAACACACACACACCAACAACAAAGTACCAGGGCCGGAAATATCGCAACACAATGGGAACAATCAAATAACAATCAGAAATCTTCTCCAAACCGCCCAGTGCTCCTGTGCCGGGCGCTTGTCGTTCTTCTGCCGGGTTTGTGTTCATTATGGACGCAAAGGGAATCCTTCCTCGAAGGTCCTCGAAGGATGTAAGTAGGACACGGTGAATGCGAAGGTGCGAATCGAGTGCGGAAAGGCTGAAGAAGAGAAAGCTCCAGGGCTGCCGGAGGAAAAATGCCGGTCCACACATGAACACGGGCGGGAATCTCGGGGCCCAGTGTGTAGAGCCACGAGCGTACACGAGAACCACAAACACGGGAGAACTTTAAACAAGTGCCATCGGAAAATCGCCCCCTAACGACCCATAAACTTGTGTGCGCTGGAATGTAGTATTAAGGTGGTGATGTAAACAGAGAGCAACAAGAAGAAAAAAGCAAACTGTTTGTTGAGCGGGGCGACAGGGAAAAATGGCCGGAGAGGTTGGGAAAGTTTTCCCATCATCGTCATTATCGTCCTGCACCGCACAGGACGTTCTCCGTTGCCGGCCCTCCTCACCAAACGGGGCAATTGTTTGAAAGAGTTGGCAGCAATTGCTCGCAAGAAATATTACTCCGTATGAGCTTGTGACAACGGTGGAGCTGCCGCTGGGAGATGAAGATCTTGGCAGTGCACAGGAGTGGCAAAAAGTAAGGAGTGAGCACAATTTTACTGGCAACACTTGCCTCCATACACACAATGGGGCCCATCGTAGTAGTAGTAGTAGTGTTGCTTGACTTTTACTTCCTCGAGTGCGCCCGTTAGAGCGTCTTAAAGAGCGCTCAGGAGACTCTTAAAGACTGGCAGCAAACTAGCCCCAGCTCCCCGTGGTTGTTTGCCATCCTGGAGGCCCATTTTCTTTCCCGCTTGCGTAACGTTGCGCTCATTTGAATTTTAAACCCCACCCGGCACAAACACCTGCAACCGTTTACGACGGTCGGCGGTCGTATACACGCGACCCGGGTCCGCTTTTTCTGCCGCCCGGGACACGGTGACCGATGAAACGATACCGTAGAACAACAACAAAAAAACCGTTTTCACTGGAGGCAAACCCTCGCCCTGACCTTGGTCATTTGATGGGTTTCCCCCTTGCAGGGCCGGTGCGGTGCGTACCTTAATTATTTTGGAGCTGGAAATTGGTAGGCTGGTATGGCCTCCGGGGAAAGGGAAATGAGATGAAAATTCAAATGTGATGTATTTAAGGGCAAGCGAAACCCGCCCGAGCTGGACAGAGAGCTGTGGTATTTGGAGGGAAAAGCAGAAAGAGGAAAAATCGAAACACTGCGAAGGGCATCCTTATCGTGGCGATTAAAGAGCGATTGCCATCGTATTTGCCCTCGGTGGCATTGAAGGTCCATGAACTGTTGTAAGTGTACATAGAAAAAGGAACACGAAAAGAAGCTGTAAAGTAACGTTACCAAATTTTAGATGATGTTTTTGACCGCTTGGAGGCGTTAATTCCACTGACATCCTTCCAGATTCTTGTCTCGACAAAACTTTAATGGCCGAGATTTAGGGTTTAACTCTCAAAAAAAAAAAAGGAATCTTTGGTAAGGCTTATGTTCTTGGAAAAAAGATCTTCAAACTCATAACAGAGTTGATGTTTTTTTTTGTATTACAATCTTACACATTTCTTGCTTTCTTCCATCAAAAAGGGGGTTTGATTTCGCCTCCGTCAAAGACGACTGTGTAAACTTTTGCAATAACGTCAATGTGAAGAAGGTTATGAGATGTAATTTTTGTTATTTTTGTCCGTAAACTTGTCTTGTTTTAACATAATTTTTATCCTTTTACCTACTTTAGCAGTTTGGCTTTCAGCAAAAGTATCACATGACACGTGTCAAAGGTGTAAGGTTATTAGTAAAGTTTGGTATTTTTCTTCCATTTTCTACCAAGTGGTGGTGGATCAAAAAAAGTCCCTATAAAGACAGATAGGCAGAAAGGAGCTAGTACAACACAAGCTAAGGTAGGAATATTTTTCTACTTTCTTAAATTGTGCATCGAAGCGAAAACCAATGCAAAAGGGTACGAACGAATCTTTGCGTTTCCGGCAAACCTTTTTAAATCTACGTTTACGTGCAAACGGGAGTACTTTTTGATAAAAATATACCCCAAATGCCCCAATTTTGAAGTTTCTTTCGCTCGGTTTTTGCCTTTGCTTTCTTTTTACTTCCCCCCAAAAAGTGTGTCGTTTCGTAATAAAATCAAACATTGGGACGGTGTGTGTGTGTGCGTTTTCTGTTTCTCTTCTGCGCGTGGAAAAGTCACAACGGAACAGAACCAAATTCTAAAGTCGTACGCGGGCCGCGAGCCCTTTTTGGCAAAGGTTAGGAAATGCATGGGAAAGGCCGACTTCCTGCTGCTGCTGACAGAAACAACGCTGTCGAAATTTCCTGTTCTGTATTGCTAGAGAGAGCGAGAGAGCGAGAGAGACATTGGAAAGGCTCATGACGTCACGCGTTCACTGACCCAAAGAAAATTGTGTTCCACACTTTGGATTGTACGCGCGCGCTACTGGGCCGAGGGAGATGAAAATTATGATAAAGGACGCGCAAGGCAAGGTCGGCAAGGTAGAACACGGAAGGTACGGAAGCTTACTCACTTTCCATTTTCCCTCAACCTGCTGGGCCACACTTTTCATCTGTCATAAAATATGCAAAAGCGAGGTACAACGAAAAACGAGAGAAAAAAACTCCCACTGAAAGCTTAAACTCCACGAGGAGCACGACGAGACATGGAAAACATATTTTCCCTCGCCGTACCGCGCTCGCCGCGCCGGATAGGCATCGGATTCTCTGGCAAAGCGTTGGAAAAGTTTTTTGTTTTCATTTACCGAAAAGTGTCAAACGAAACAGTGTGCTCGACCATTTTACTGTGGAAGGCGGGGCGGCGGCGCGGGTTGTGTGTTGTTTTTGTGACGATTTAAATTAAAATTTTGTGTTGCCCTTCGTGCACGCCGATGCAGCGACGGTGGCACACAAAACTGCAACATAATATGTAGAAGAGCACAGGGGGAAAAAACAAAAAAAAAGGATAAAAAGAGTTTATTCGCCTTTTTTTGCCATTCGCGTTGTAGTGCTTTGTCGAGCCTTTGCTGTTGCTTGTTTCGGGAATCGTGCTTTTAATATTTGGAATTAATTTTTCGAGGTCATACAGGGTTCGTTCGGTAGGGATTGAAAAGGTTGGGAAGCATAAAAATCGCAACAAAAATAACAACAACGGATGCATAAAAAAATCGATCAACATTCCGAACCCTTTTCACGATCGGTCATGTGTGAGTGGTGTTGTTTTGTTCCATTTCCTCCCGGCCTGGCTGCATCAAGCTCTTCCTCGGGTTGCACCGGCTCCCCTTCGACAACAACAATCGGACCTGACATTAATTATTCATTTGTCAGCCCCACCAAGCTTCCCCAGCTTTGTGCCTCCCCGACCTGCAGCAGGAAAGCCCTTTCAACGCGCGATTTTGCGCGGGATGTGCGAATCGAATGCGATGAGTGCGCGATAATCGCAACCACACCGAACGCACAGATGAAAGAAAGATGTTGCCAACGCGGAAACGCAAACGATCGAATAAAGTCCCATCAGGTGGGCGAGATTCGGTTGTATCCGTGCCCCCCCCCCGTATGCCCCATCCTCTGGTGCAGCATCATATCACGCCGGTTCGTCGTCTTGTTCGCCCGGTCGAGTCCTTGGCGTTGCACATTGGCAAACCGAGGGACGAGATAAATGTACCGATTGTGCGTTGCCGAACTCTGCACCACGCTGCGCGTTGCATTCGCTCGGGGACGGAGAATTTTGCATGCTTCTTTTCCTTCCCTCCCAGCTGGAAGAGGGGTGGAGAAATTAATAACACCCAACGTGCAGAAGGCCGGAGAGTGTGGGATGCGCGCATATATGGGGCAGGCGTTGGGCGCAGCGTGAGTGGAAATCGGCCCCAGACCAAACAGGCGATATGGCTGACAGACGCATAAACGAGAGTTGAGCATTAAATGAGATTTTAACGCCGCGTCCATTGCGAATCGCGATCGTGTGCATGTGTGTGTGTTTGTGTGGGGAGAGTGACTCTTAAAGGGCACAGGCACGTCGTTTAGCGTGTAGTTTCTTCTTGCTTTCCGAATGTGCTTGTTTGGTGGCAGATCGAGCGGAGGGATGAACGAGATGAATAAATTCTACACCCAAGCCAAACCTTTGAGCGTCCTTTGCCGTCCGTTTGGTGGGGCTCTCACCCTGCAGGACCGGTGCCAAAGAAATGCAGACAAATTGAAACATTTTATTATAAATCGTGTTCGCTTCTGCTCCGCTTTGCTTATTTATGAAGTGAAGACACACAGCGATGCTGCAGACGGGAGATGATTTTTTGGCAAATCGAGCATTGATCTAAGAATAGCACAATAAATCATTAAAATGCCAATTGCTCCCCGGTACGTTGGGAAGCGCGACGAAACGATGTCATCAATCGTCGAGAGGCAAAATCGAAACAACTCCTCGCGGGAATGGGTGTTGGGAGGGATGTCGCCAAAATAGAACACACACGTGCCAAGAAAAATCGGCTCGGTGCGGCGCAAATGCAGCCAAGCGAGGAAAATTGATTGAGAAGCGAATGCCTTTTGCAAAAGCCGTTTGAAATGACGTTTGAAATATTACAACTTTTATGAACAATGTTTTTGCAATTTAAATGAAAAAAGCATAGCAATTAAGGACTCAAGCAAACAAAAGCTACTGAAACGCATCAAAACCTACTGCTGAAACTATACAACAAGGGCTTAACAGTCTAACCATACTTCCTGAGACCATTAAAACCGCCTAAGAAGCAGTTAAACGTAATGCAATTCATCATTTGGAGCTCATTACTCGGCGGCAGTAGCGTAGACACGGGTCGCGAACTAGCAGGTGTAGGAAAAGCAACAATCGTTTAATTATTGCAGTAGGTGCGCGATGTGGAAAACAAGCCACACCAGCAAACTAGCGCTGCCAAAATGCATAAAACATGGGAACATAGGAGCGACATTAAAGGAGCCCGGACTTAGACCGAGTCGAGGCAGAAAAGCGAGATGAAATTTGCTTAATTTTCTCTCCAGAACAAGGCCGAACTGGAGTTTAAAATTGAGGCTGCTGCTGGCCCATTGCTCGGTTCGGTTCATAATTTCAAATCGAGCCATGTTCTCAGGCCGTTATTACGTCCACGATGGGCATTTAATTTGTGCCACCCAGCCCGGGTGGCCGTTACGCCGGAAAGGTCATTTATTTGATTTGTGGATTTTTTCTTTTCCGTCCAGGAAAGTCTGGAGGAAGGAGGGCACACTGCTGTTGTGTTGTTTCCTTATGTTAATAAAGATAAGCTGAGTATCTTTATTCTGCTGGGCCTTTCGTCTTAATGGCAGTTCCATTATGCTTTCGGTTGGCTGGAAACAAGTCATTTCCGATTGCTGCCGCTGAATTGTTCTGTTCTGTTCGGTTTTAGTATGTGAAGGAATATGTTGAATGTGCTAATCACTCTTCTATGATGGGTTTAGTGTTTTCGAATGCATTTCGAATAGCGGGGAAGGGGAAAATAAATACGGAAAGAAAAACACCCTTTTTGGGTTGTTCGCTGCTAATTCAGTGGTGAGTGTGGAGAGGTGAGAACAATTCGTCTTACCTACCCACTGGGAGCAGCATTGGAAACACTGCATTCGAACATGTTCATTATGATTGCTTCATTCTCTTGCTCTTGCTGGCAGCAACAGACCAAACGGTGCGGAGACCAACGGGACTAGGTAGTTGTTCGCTCCGCAAGGGCTTGTAAGAAGTGTTAAATGGTTGTTGCTTGCGGTCTTTAGAGCTCATCTCGATCGAAATAATGACGATCGAAGGGAAGAAAAGAGCTGGAGAATAAAAGAGGAAGCAAGAATGGTTCCCCAGTGCCCAAAACGTGAAACAAATATTACAAACCATTGTTGCATAGTTTATGCTTTTGAGTCATGTTTTCTTCGTGGCAAACGGGATGACTTTTCTATGGAGTTGGGGAGAGCGTTCTTCTTTTTTTTTTCACAAGAACACCGTGTTTGGAAAATGAAACCCAAACCTTCCGTATCTCAATGCCTGGGAGATGCCCCTGGGGTTGGCTTTTGGGGACGTGTGGGTGAAGGTGTATATTTGTGCAGTTGCCACCGCAGCATTGACGACCCTGGAGCATATTTCTGGAACAACCAGGATCAAAGGCGCGTGTACCAACCTTCCCTTGCGTGAGCATCTTGTTTTGGTGTATCGACGAGCGACAACGGAACACCACGGGCCCGTTAGTGTTCTTCGAAAACGCACCTTCAAACCCATCTCTTCGCTTTGAAAGAGGCGCGAGAGATGCTCACAAAAGTCGAAAAGAAAAGAAAAATACTTCCCCAGAATTGAACGAACGCAGGAATAATACACACAGACCGAACTCTCAATATTCTTCAACGCCCAAAACCTCAAACCTTCTGCGTTCTTTCGGAGTTTGGGTAATGTTTCGAATTAAAGCACCTCCAGGGCAATCTCTCACTCGTTCTCTCCTTCCCTCTAGTTTGGATGTCTTGTGAACTCTTCCCCGTACACGGTGGAGCGCTGTTTTTTTCCCTCGGCCAACTTCCATCATAAATAATGCAAGTAATAATAATATCCATGGTATTGGGAGAATCGTTTTTGAAGGCGCAAAGCGGTTCGAACATCGCGAGCGTATCGTTTTGTCTATTGCAAGGCCCGTGTGTTCGATTTTTTGGTCCGTTGTAGTTGTTTCCCCCTCCCCCCTTCACCCAGTCTTCGTTATGATTGCGTGGCTCTTGGTGCGGCTTTGCGCATCTTCCGCGAGATGATGAGCAAGTTTCGTTTTGCTGGGTGCGAGGGCAAGGGAAAGGAAGACAAGGGACGGGGTTTGAATCAGAAAACGCCTACCTATCACTTTTATCATATTTTAAGTACAAGGTGGTGCCCACGCGAACTTCTTACGCGCGCGCCGAGGTTTTCGGTTCGGTTCCCTTTCCTACGTTCTTGCATCGGCGAAGTGTCCGGCCGGTTTGCGGCCGTTTGGTGGGCCGCATTCGCACCTCCTTTAATGTTGGGCGTGCGCTGCCGGCTCATCATCATTTTGCCGCCACCAACCACCGGTGCATTCTGCTAGTCCCTGTTGAGGGGGGTTTTTTTTCGTGTGTGCCATTTTCTCATTGCAAAAGAGAAACTTGTTTCCAAGCTGACATACCGCCATGGTGTACTCCCGGAGGCTATTCACGCCTCAACTCGGGTGGAGAATGGTCGCTTTACTTCGGACGCATCAACCGTCCACTAAAAGCAGATCGTTGTAGGGTTTAAGTGTCAACGAGAAATAATACAACAGCTCCACGGTCCCGTTTTTGGTCGGCATTGCTCTAGTGAAGATTCATCTCTCCGGAGTGACATCTGGGATGGATTGCGAGTGTTGGACACTGTGGGTCGTCGACATTGCGTCGAAACAGGGAGGTTGAGGTTTGTCTGGAAAGTTTCGGAAGCTGTATGCGAACATGTGTCGATGGAGTCAACCACTTTATTGCTAGAGTAGTATCGAGCTGGTGTTTGTTAGGGGCGAAGAAATAATTCAGACATGTGTTGTTGCCTGAACTTTGCTAGAATACACCCATTTTCCCATGCAATTCTAAAACTCTTTCATTCTTGAGATGCAGCTACGCTCCGTCAAGCTTTTGTTCGGGATTTTTGGAAACAACGTTGATCAGAAAAACCATCACCCTGTGCCAAAGTTACACGCTGTTTTGCGCTCCACGATGGGCGAATCTGCTCACGAAAATCATTCCGGAACGAATCGGTTACTTATTGCTTCCTTTTCCCGCGCGCATTGTTGGAAGGTTTGGCTGTCCAACTTTTCGCTGCCCCATCTCTCGATGGTTGCCAGTTGAAGGGCCGTTTTTAAAACGATGAATTTGAAACGTACTTTGCGCTGGTACCGTTGCACGGGTCGCTTGTGCCCGGTGGCGATTCATTTAAGCGGTCAACGACATTGGTGTGAGATGCGTTTGCATGTTTTTTTTTCCACCGCCGTCGTTATGGGTTGGATATTGGAAGTCATGTTTTAAGGGGGCAACTGGAGAGATTGAAACGTTGCTTTTAAAAGTGTTGCTTGATGCTTCAAACTTTTGTAGTTAGGCATATCTTTTAAAAAGGTAAATATTAGCTTAACACATAAAGCACCCATAAAGCCATACAATTTCTGGCTAAATCTAACACCCAATGGTGAGATTTCAAATCTGATCATTTTTCATTTGCCCTACATTTTCCACAAATTGGATGTTTTGTTACAATTAAGCTCCGGTTTCTTTCCCCTTTCGTCTCTGTTTTCCGAATTTTGCCACCAAAACTGCTCGCCATACCGAAACGCGCCTCGAACTAACTAACGAGCCCCTATTCGCGTGTACAATTTGATGCTTTTTCTTCCCCCAAATCTTACGTGAACAATTGAATTTGATTGATACGTCACGGCGATGGTATCGCGCATCACGGCCTCGGCCCTTACGGTCGGAGAAAGTGGATCGAAAACGCTTGAGCGATGGTGATAAGCGATCGGTTTCGTCACGCGCTGTTTCGTTGTAATGGAGGGTGGTATCTTAATTTTCTGAACATGTTTTAGATTAGTTGATTTTTGAAAGGGCCATGTTCGGGAAAATGTAATATTTGATGTTATTGAAGTGATTTAATTTCTGATTTGCTTATTTCAGTAGAACAAATGTGGATATTAGTTTAATTTGTTTTTATATTTAAGAAAGAATTGAAAGCAAATTATGATTCCCCTATTGCAGCTTCATTCAAGTGTGAAAAATGAAGAGCAAAACGACAATCATCTCGACTACCAGCGTTCCAACAAGCGAACGGAGGAAAAAAAGCTACCAGAGATCGCCGCGAGAAAGGAAGTCATTCGTTGGAACTTATTAATGTTTCCCATCCCTTTTATTTATCTCGCTGTTGCTTTGGGCAGTGTGTTGCCACGGTTCTGGTCCAAACTGCAGCCTCGTGCTGTTTCAAGCTCGATCAAGTTGGTTCTATGGCTTCGGTGCTTGAGCTGTTCTGTCCGTCCCTTACCCCGTTGCTTCATCGGGAAGAAATAGGAAGGAAAAATCCTTTCCTCACGCAAAGCCCAACCGATAGACAACGGCACAGCCAGGGTTTCGTACGGCAGCATCCGAAACAGAAGTGAAGATGAATCACAGTTTATATGTAGATCCGCTGCCGATCCGATGTGTTTCACCTTCGTCACCCTTCCTTACGCTCTACGCTCTACAGCCATGATCACCGGGAGGAAAAGGAGACAAACAAAAAAAGAACCTAAAAACCGAAGATTATGTTACAATCTTGCTTCAAGGTTTCTCACTCACTCCAGTTTGCTTCTTAAACTCATACACAAACCCACCCGATCCGTGGCGGTTGAATGGAGCAGCAGCATCTTTTTTATTCCCTGCTTAATAATACTTTTCATTCGCTCTTTCGCGGTGTTTCAACGTGGAAAAAAGTTTGGCGCGATCCAACACGAGATCATCATCGATCGGTTGGAGGAATGTGTGCACGGTGGAGGTTGAAAGTTTGTGTCTCCTGTGTTTTTCCCCCTTTATGCTCTCCACTGCGTCTTCTTCCCTTCGTTCCGATGCGCTTTGCAGGAACGAACGGCTTCAATAAAATGAAATAATTCCCTCCCGAAAATTGTTCACCTTCGCGCGGGCACAAGGAACACGGATTGAAGGTGAGGGTGATAGGGAGGAACGGGACGCGCTCGTGTGTGTGTAGACAACACCTTCATTAACAAAAAAGAAAAGAAAAGAGAGGAAAAAACACTCTTGCGATCGCGACCCAAGCTATTCAACAGTAGGTTGCACTGTGTCCTCTCTAAGCTGCTGCGGACTGCGAGTGATCGAGCGTTCTAAAATATAAACAGAAATCATTATCATTTTGTAGGAATCTCTTTAATAACTTCACCGGTTTTTACCTCCACTCCGGCGTGTGGTTCTGCTTGTGGTGTTTGTACACCGTCGTTCGGTTCTGGTTGGATCATGATCGTATTCATCGAGCGATGTGATCAACCAGGAACATCATGCTACGAAACTTGTTGTCATCCCTTATGGGTTGTGGGGAAGCTTAGGGGATTATAGATGAAGGGGACATTCTTTGCATTGCACGTCTCATAAGCATAAGCCTATGGAAAGGAGCAGGAATTTAAATCAACCAATCGTTGATGCTTCCGTTTTATTAATAGGTTTTCTGTTTTGGTTTGAAATGTTTTAAAAAGTAAGCGTTAATATTTGGTATGTTCCTTTGTTCATTATTGTCATTGATTTGTTTCTTTTGCTTAGTTACTGTGTTATCTTAAAGTCATTGTTTTAATTTGATACTTACCTTCTACTCTTTACTCACTTTAATGTTCCACCAACTGCTTTTAATATTTATTTTCCTTAGTTGAGATCATTTAGTTCATTTGTTCAATTTTTTTCTCTCTTCTTTTTATCTCTTTGTTCCATTTCTCACTTATTCTATGTTGCCTTTTCAGGTGTTTCGATCGTTGATTTGTTTGCCGTTGTTTTATTACAGCGTTCGTAATGATCGTTTAGATTCTTTCAGTGTTTTTTTTTCTGTTGTTTCTCCTTCCTCCTTCCTTTCCCTGCTCTTGGTTGCCTCTTTACCCCTGCTGGAGGCTGCTAATGGACCAGTGGTCCGGCCAGTACCAGACCTGTCGGGTCAGCAACGAATCGCTCCACCGATTACTGACACGAAAACCCACCGATGCCGATGCGCCGTGTTTTATTTATTGCTCCCAACGCTACCTTACGCTGGCTTCCCGCGTTTGCGTGCCCTTAAATGTGGCTTTATTGGCTCACTTGGTGATCTCCGCAGTGCCACCATTGCCCGCCTCGCTTACGCTTGCTCTCCGATTGTCGTGTTGTTGTGACGTGCGCGCGCGTGTGTGTGTGTTTTAGGGAGATTTTCCTTCCTGTCGTTTACGTATCGCTGGTCGCGTCCCTTCGCATCGTAACCTGCTCACTTGTGGTGGTTTTATTTCTCAATCTTGATGTCCCGAGTGGTGAACGAGCCGATCGACAACATCAAACGGAGAGCAATCTCGATTGAAGATCGTCGTCTCGCCTGCTCGTCCTTTACATCGCTGGCGAGGGGAGTTCTAATTAAATCTAGTTGCCACGATCAAGTGCATCCACACACAGCCAACCATCCAATGGAGTGTGTACCCTTGTTTTTCCTCATTCCTCTCCCATTTTGGTCCGCTGCATTCCCTCCCCGTGCCTTCCATTTCTCTTTTTGTTTGTTTATTTGCGTTGGAAAAACTGGTCCGGTCGCCCGGTTGTTTTGACTGCCCCTTCTCTTACCAAGCGGGGAAGCATTTATCATTTCGATCGTATCGAGCGATATGAGCACTTAAATGCTGTCTCCCGAAAAAAAAACATACGTTTGGGGAAGGCAACCCAATGGAGAGTCGGAGCGCCATCGGGAGTGACGGGGGTTTTCCTTTGAAAGTCAGATCATTTATCTGTGATCTACTTGCGCAGTAGCCAAAGCGCGGTATTGGCCAGCGCGTTAAAGGCGCCTCGAACATTTTTCATGTGTCTTGTGGTGGTAGTGATCGTTTCTTGGTGACACCGTCCCGGCCAGCCGCCGCAAGCGATCGATTTGTTTTGGAGGGGCTTGTGCTGGGTGTATCTAGATCAAAGGAATTGTTCACTGAAGCAAAGAAGAAAAGTGTTCTCTCTTTACAGTGCGCGCTTGTGTGTGTGTCTGCGCGAGAGTGTGTGTTTTCGGGCATGTTGGGGGAAGCTAAATAAATGGCCCATAACGATGACTTTGATGTAATTCCTTCTAAAGAGGTACAAGGGATGTTTGTTTTAAATTATGCAAATAATCTAATTGACGAACAGCGACAGAGCAACTGTGTGTGTGTGTGTCGCTTGTCGAGATGGTTGTGTATTGATAAATTAGCTCAACATGTTTTGAAATAACTCCCTGCTTGTTTGAAGCATTTTTACCTAAATTCTACGGAATTTGTTTTTGCGTACGCTTTTTGAGGTTGGTTTCACGCCTAGCCCCATAACTCAGCTCCACTTGTAAGCCACGTGCGACTAATCTCGCCCATTATCGGGCGATGATTAACCTTTTTTTGTGTGCTACTATACAAAAAACCACACACTTACCAGGCAGCGCGAACAATTGAGCAATTTTCCAATTCCATCCGGTTCGAAGGGCCAAAATCTCGATCAACGCCAACATCGCACCATAGTTTGACTTTGATTGAGCGTTTGCGTTTTGCTAGTCGGGCGCCCGAATGGAAGGACTAGCCTGCGATTGAGTCACGAAGCGTTCTGTCGGGGGCAATTGGAAGATTGTTTAGGAAAATTTTCTTCATTATTAACGAAGCCGTAAGTCGTTGGTGTTCACGGAACCTATGACGCAATTCGATATCGCAGCCCAAAATGGAAGGAGCGCACAAAAAAAAGCATTCAACGAAAGCCTAGCTCCAGCAATTGGCTTATCAATCTCGATTAAGTTTATCACCTGCCACACGAAAGGTGCAGCCACACGCTCTTGTGCCTCATGAATGCGTTCGCGGTTGTGGAGGAGCAATAGCAAAATATCAATCCCGCCATCGATTTGCTGCCGGTGTGTATCGTTCCCTTCTGCCTACGGGGGTTGCGTGGAACGATCCCACCGCAAGCAATGGGGAAAAAAGAGCCCAACCAAACGAAGAAAAGCGGACGAGATGCGGACGAGATTCCGTTCGCACGCAGTCACGCGTATTTACGAGCGACCCGGTGAGTTGCGCGTGCGACAACGGCCGTCCCCGGGAGTTGGACCGTAGACCTTTTTCTTCGTTATTCAAAATAGATTAATTGGTAATGCGATACTTATCGCATACGATCAATCAATGTACTTCGCTGGGAAGGTTTGGGGTGCCGTTCGCCTTCTCCAGTTGTTGTCACCGTTGAATGCGGTCGTGATTTGAAGGTGGTGGTGGTTTTTTTTTTCTGCTGGCCCTTTTTGCTTCCAATGTGTGTGTGTGTTTCCTGGGCGAGACTTCTTCTCGGACGCGGAACCAATCATGCCCGAAAGCGCTCCCAATAGCTAACCTCAATAACGCGCCGGCAGTGCTCAAGTGTCGCGTGTCACTAAGGGAAGCGTATTGGACGTACGTACGTCCCGTAGTTCCTGCGCGTTACCTACGCATAGTTGGTGTAATTTCATGACTGATCAATCAATGGCTGCTCTTGTAGTGGGAGAGTTTGTTTAGTGTCTTTTGGGGAGGCTTTTTGGGGAAGGTGAAGTTTTCATGCGTCACGCATAATCACCTCACGATTGTTGGAGTTGGCGGCATCTTTAATGCTTTCACAGGGTCGTCCCGAAACGTTTGCTTGCAATTTCTAAGCAAAATGGAAAAAAGGCTGCCCACTCTCAGAAATCGCGTCTGATCGGTATCGATTTTATACAGCTCGCTCCTACGCCGAAGTTCGTACTCGCCCCAGTCAGCATAATATCTGGGCCGAAAACTTTTCCTCCAATTTGTTATTCCACAAAGAGTTTCCGCGCTGTCGCCCGGTGGGACTTTCGCCCTACGAGCTGGCTCGGGACAGCGCGAAAAAGGCGTGAAAGTAGTACGATTTCATCTGGCTAGGAAAGGATCCTTTCAACGGCACCGCCGTCTACCGTCCTCCATCGTCGTTTTGGGTGTGCCGGCTTGTTTGTCGCGTCATGGCACGCTGGCAGGGCCAGACTTTGCCCGTCCGGCGTTTTCCCATTTTCCGGGGCGTCGTATGACGTATCCGGTTGCGTGGACAACCGCGCACGACACGCTGCGTGGGGTGGAAAGCCCGGCTTGTTTGATGGATTTTCCCGCGGGTGCGGCTGACAGGAATCACAACCCGCCCCGGTGGGGCAACGAAAGCCGGTGGCGGGTTTTAGGTACGAAATCTCGAGTTCGATTTTCCTACGCGCCCGCTGCTGTGCTGTCGCGACGAGCGATCGATAATTTCATTTGGTGTCACTCGGGGAGGTTGCAACTTTACTCGCACTGAGCGGAATAGAGCGGGCAAAGTTTTCCTGCAAACCCGGAAACCCGAGAAGATGTTGGTCAAGTTGGTCGTTTGATGTCGCTGCTGCCATCCTCTGTGTTGGAAGCTGTGTTTGTACTCAAGAAATGGGTGGCGAAAAACTGGTAGAAATTTAAGCATATTTCGCCACCAATTTTCCATTTTTTTGTGCTCGCACGCGGAACTTTGGCCAACCCAGAAGTTGTATGGGTTGTGGTGGTGATAACTTGGGTGCTTCCTTTGGACCGATGGTCTGGCAGCAAAGTGGAAAGTTTGTCCACATCTATGGGTAAGTTTATTGCAGCGAGCGTCTAGTGAATATTGTGCAGATGCTGAGCAAAGTTTTCCCAACGCGTGCGATATTAGTGGAAATGGAGGGAAGCTGAAATGATGAAGATGATGACGATACTTTCGATTATGATCAGGAATGTTGGATCCACACTGTCAATGCATAAGGAAGGGAAAAGGCTTGTGTTGCACAAAATCCATAATAATTTCTTGGAAAGAGACGCTTGGAGGACGGTTCTAGGAAACGTCAATTAGTGCAATGTAATTTTCATTATGGTTAGATCCATTTTAAAGTGAAATGAAGGGAGTTTTTATATGATTTGAAGCTCATGTTTTGGGAAGATAAGTTTTGCCCTAGAAAGGACGTGTAGAAATAATTTTCACAACACAGCTCTTACTTCAAGATGATGCAGCAATTGCTTGTTGCTGTGTACTTTAAGGACGAGGGACAACTTTACCGTGATGCTAACCCACA
Organism: Anopheles arabiensis; assembly: GCF_016920715.1. NCBI lineage: Eukaryota > Metazoa > Arthropoda > Insecta > Diptera > Culicidae > Anopheles > Anopheles arabiensis. The sequence continues at coordinate 94,066,374 of NC_053518.1, forward strand.
AATAACGACCTCTCGAACGCCAGCGACGACGACGACGACGACGACGACGACAGCAAATGATGACGTGAAGCGAGTAGCAGCAGCATTCCTCGAATCCAATACCCCCGGACCGACGTTGACGACGATGGGAATGAAATGAAAATAGAGCACACGACGATCGCTCTCGACAACGATGACGAGAGTGAAAACTTTCACCGCACTCGCTCCTCACAACCCCTGCATCCACGCGAACCTCCTCCTCCCTGGGAAGGAGGAGAGCAGAGAAAATGAAAGCATCAGAATAAACAGGATCAAGGACTCGTCGGTGTACTCGTGCCTCCGTGTTTCCGACGGTTTGCGCCAGTTGACCCACGCGGGAAGAAGCTGCACTTGACTGCACATCTGCTGATTGACACTGCAATTTATTTGTGCACTGCATCATCGTGCCCTGCTGCATCATGATCGGTTTTGTTGTCGTGGTTTGGAGCACGGGCAGCCAGAAAGGGGTGAAGCGAAAAGGAAGAAGATAAATGCAATAAATTGTTCACGGTGCAGATTCAGAATGGAACCGCGTGATACGACGGTACGGTACGGAAACGACGCTTGTAGTGTTGCAAGTGTTTAGGTTCTTCTGCAAAAAATAGGTTCTTTAAGCCACACAGACCAAATAGAGCAAGATAATATGGGTACTTGTGGGGTGCTTTTTTTCGAGTAGCGAAAAGAATAGACCGTACCGGAAACAAAATCGATCAAATGACGAAGTCAGTGGTCTTGGTTTGAAGGGAGGAAGCAATTTATCATAGCCAAAAAATAATTCACCGTTTCTGTCGAAGCTGAAGTTGATTAGAATTAGGGACAGGAATAGAGGAAGTCACACCTATTTCCGTCCGTTTGAATGGAGTCATTACTGGTTGTTATCGTGTGTGTATGTAGGAGTTGGAATAAGAAAACAACGTCTCGTTCTAGAAAATTTTATTTTTGAGGTTGTTGCTACAATATCAAAGACCTTGTAGACATTTCTAAATCTAGATTCAATCGTTTGATCCTCTTGAGCGTGTCTCTGAACTTCAAAATTGCACACTTACTCCACTACATGGATATCGTTTTTAAGCGCTACCCATTAAGGCTCATCTCTGACGATATGCGAAGACAATCTCTTTCTCTCTTTTCAATGATTTTACCATTTTCCGAGAAACCCCTCAATCGTAATGTCGTTCAGCGCATTTTATATCCCATTTAAATTAGACCACTAAATGGTTTAATCGCGGGAGCGACGAAAAAAAACAACTTCAATGCCATCCAACTGGCATGAGAGAAAGGGAGAAAGCATCAAACATAAAAAGCGAAACAGTGAGGATGGTGAGATAAAATTGGTTGTTTTGTAAATGCCGTCCGCACCATCGCACACACACGGTTTCGTGCATCATCGTTATGCTCTCACCCCTGCCGCACAGTGTGTTGGTGACACTTTGGCCGGGTGGAGAAAAAAGCCGGACTGGGGCACCCGTGCCAGGGGGGGGAAATATTAAAAGACAGTAGAACGAAATGAAAAACGAATCCAAAACGTACGCCGACCCAGAAGATTGCCATCATCATTTTTATGACCCAACTAGTAGTGGGCCCTCCCATTCCCGTCCACCGCCACGGAGACCTTCGTTCTGGCGCGCGGTTGATGATGATGCTGCCGGTGCGCGGTTCCGTTTGATCTGTGCCGCAGCAGTTCCATTTCCATGCGCGTTCTCGGAGGCGCGTACGAGCGTGCGCGCGCTCTCCGCGATCGTGTTACAAATTTTTTGGGTTGCTCCCCTCATTGGGTGTGTGTAAAAAAGATACGCAACAAACTGCTCTACACACACACACACACACAATCACACGTGTGTATGTGACACTCACGCATACGCAGGGCAGAGGCAAAGGTTTGAAATCAAAGCAGCAGCAGCAGCATGGAAACGATTTGTTAGTGCGGGCAGAGCACCTTCAAGAGTAGTTTCCCGCTGCGCTGTGGTTGCCATCGAAACCGGAAGCTATCGGTGGCTGTTCCTCAGCACTTGACGAGCCCCGGTGGTGTTGGGTTTCTCCCACTTTCCCTCGTGAGCTGCCGGGAAAAGCAGCAACCTTCCCCTTTCCGAAAAAAAAACTCGCGTAATAATCGTAACAAATACGCTCAAGTGAATCAAAACCACCACCGCGAGAGCTCCGATAACGAGATAACGCATAACTCATCTGTCGCTGTCGGCGTGGTGTCTTGTAAAAGCTGGAGCCCGTAGTGTCCGGAAGTGGAGGGGCGCTGTAAAAGAAGGGAGCGACAACAACAACTAAAAAACCAACCCACCATAATGCATAATAAGTGCCGACAATTCCAAGTAATCTGAGCGCGTCGCGGCTCATGTGAATTATGCTACCAACCACCGAATGGGCGGCGGACGGCGCAAGACCTGCTGGTTGGCTGACGCAGTACAACCAAGCCCCCGCGGGGATATGGGAGGGAAAAGATCGGTCGGTCGCGTAACTTGATACAGATATTACACATTTTATGTGCGCGCGTTCTCGCGTCTCCGGTCAGCGGGAAAGAGTTTGTTTTGTTGCTCCTCTGCTGGTTCCTTCCGAACCGGGGCCGGTAATTCCATTAGATCGGCGACCAGTCTTGGGACCAGTACCCCTACGCAGTTTTTGGACGCACCGCGCTGGGCCACAACGAACAAAGTCCTTCCCCCCAGTGCTGCCAGCCGTCCATCCGGTGGGCGAGCGACGACGACGGTGCGGTGGAGCAGATTGGTAGTAATTCAGTTAAAGTGATCATTAATTCCGCCCGATGGCAGATGATAATGAACTGCCGCATCTTGTGCCTGGCTTCCTGCCTGGTGGTTGTACCGCACACGACACTCTCACTCGCGGGCTCACACGATTGATCTACGGGCGTTGTGGAATGTGCCCGCGAACATCCGGAGCAGAGACAGCGAGCTACATTGTGTACCGAAAGGGCTGGGGAGGTCGGTTTTGTGCGTCGCGGTTTGAGATTTCTTGCGATTGAAAATTGCGGAACGGGACGGCTGGTTCCGCTGGTGTCGATGTGGCTCCGGTTTCGCGATTCAGAATCGGCCTGGAATGATAGAGTGCGCACAGAACACCACTGCCGTACTGGCGAAACTCAACCCGCGGCACCAACCACCGCAGTCGAATGTCATGGACGGGAGTGTGACTTGATATTCTACAAATACGCTTACAACGTTTGAACTTTGCCAAACAGCGACGGCTTTGGCACCTTTCCGTGGGTTCCGTTGTTTTGCTGCCTTCACGCTGACACAGCGGCGTGATGCTATTATGCTGAATTACAGTGTGGGATAAAGTGTTTGCACTTTTTGTAGATTGCTGATGTAGAAAGACCTGTTACGGCGTTCAGGGAATAGACGACTTGCCTGTTTTGAGCCACAAATGCAACTTGTAACACACATTTATTCCTTTCCTGTGCGAAAATTTCATCCCACACTGTGTCGCTGTACGGTGCACAAAGGTGGAATGGTTGGTACTGGTGCTTAAGGTAAGACAGCAACAACAAAAAAAGTCCCATTACGTCTACGATTAGAAGAGCTTCCAAAGAGCAGCACTTTTCGCGCTCGCAAGAACCAGAAACACAAACCGCCAACGCAAAGCAGTCGCGCGCACAAACACACCCCTTTCCATCACGGCATCGAACTACAAATTAACACTTCACTCGCTATTGGCACTCGCGGCACGGGCGGGCTTCGTTCTTTTCCTCCCCCCAGTCTCTCGGGGTCACGCGGTGTGTCGCAGATCGCTTTGGCCCTGCTTCTCCACCGGCTCTGGCATACGCTAGCGGCACAGTTTTGTGCGAATATGCAGCGAATCTTGGCGGTTTAGGAGTGGTATACCCGCACCGTGACGAAAGTCAACGTGGGGATTAGGTCGAGGGAAGAAAGGGGAGGTCTTTACAACACGATTGTTGTGTGCTGTAACACTAGATCGCTTCCAGGGACACCTTTGGGGCTGGCCTGAGGTGGCGAGGCGGAGAAGTTCCCACCTTCTTTTACTTAGAACGCTGCAGTAGAATCGGTTTGAATTTGCACTGCCTCCCGACGGGACCTCCCTCCCCCACTTGCAGAAAGCCAAGCCCTACCATCCTTTTGATGTGTTGTGTGGTGTTTTCCTTCCTTCTTTTCCCTCAGCATCGGTAAATCTTCGACAGGCGACCCGTGGCAGAACAACAACTCCCACTGTGTGAGGTGCGCAGAGTTCGTGATGCCCAAGATGCCGGTGTGGACGTGGACGTTGGGGTGCCGGGTAGTCGTAGACCCCCTCCCGGACAGAACGGGCGTAAATCGAGCGCAGTGGGAACGACTCGGGTTGCGCGATTTGTACTTTACTCTTTTTGCCTGCTTGCTTGCTGGCTGTTTGCGCTTGAAAAGTGAACAACTTTTCATCCCGCGAACGGGCGCGCATCTCCGGGAACTGGATCGTTTTGCGGTCGCCACGGGGACACAGCCGGGCCGGGCCACAGTGTGATGCAAAGTACATCTTTCGCTTTTGTCTTGGGAGGTTTTTTTGCTTTGTTTTTGTTTTACAGCTTCACCCGATAAACTTTTCCCACTGCACGTACGTACACCCATTCCTGCGAGAGGGAAAGTAAGGGCAATGAAGGGGCGCGACACAGTGCAACTATTGTTGGGCAAAGAGAACACAGATCGCCGGAGTTGCCTGGGCCTCGTTGGTGCAGCTCCTGGCGGAGTTGGGATTAGGAGAAGGTTAAGAAGGCGCGCGCATGCCGAACCAATAAAATGAAGTTAAATGTCAAAGCGTTTCGATTTCGAACAGCACGTGGTATTTGCCTACTAATGGGTCGGATGGGGTAATGTCACCCATTCTACTCACCGCACAGAACACAGAGTAGCAGAGAGGAAGCCTTTTATTTATTCTTCACATTGTGCGCTGTGGAGGAGGGCCCACTCAGTGGCTAGATATGGGTTTTATTGGCAAAGAAGCATCTTCTGGGAAGCACGGCCGAAGCGATTGACTGAATGGAGTTCCAGCCGTCTCCAGCTCTCCCCAAAAAAGGGCATACGCTTCAGAGTGAAAGTTTCCACTCTAACGAAGCGTAACCAGAAAACCTCGGAACAATACTTCGGAACTCTCGGCATGCTTTGAAGGATTGATATGTAAAATCCCTTTACCGCTGCGATTGAGCGCGGCTCTGTGTATGGTAATGAGCGTTAGTTGCTGCTGCTGCGGTAGTTCACCGTACCGTTGGAGCTGTGTGTCGAATTCACTTTATTGGTACTAAACTCATGCGAGTGTGACCTCGGGCACGGAGTACTTGGGTGCGGAAGCAGCCAGCGGACTAATGCAAATCTGTGCCACTTTTGGAATTCGTTTTGCGTTGCGGTTCGTTTGAGAAAAAGTGGAGCTAGGGATGACGAAGGGATTGGTCATCGGTTGTGAAGGAATTGGAGCAGTTTAAGGTGCAAAACCCGAGGCATGGAATGAGTTGGAAAAATGTTACCCCAGAAGCAGACAGCTTGGATATATTGGAAGACTTCAATAATTTAAAGTGTAATGTGAATTGACCCAGGATAAGGGTTATTAGATATTTTGGAATACTACGAGTTGAGAACGATTGTTTGCACATTCCAAATACATGCCTCATTAGCGGACTACATTCTCTGGACTACAAAATTCCCATAGCTTGCGTTAGCCGAAAAGTGAGTTCCACTTCACAGACACTTGTGTTTCAGCGAACTGCATACGGTGCAATTCAGCAAGCTCTGCTACTACTGCCCCGGAAACGTAACCACACCGATGTGATTACGGAAATGGATAACTTTCCCACCGGGCACCTCCGCTTGCCGGAAAATCCCATCATCGGGCGAGAATGCGATCAATTCGGTTTGTGCGGAATGAGCTGTTTTCCGTTTAAAAAAAAACATTGAAGCTCGTAGCCCCGGAATCCATCAATCAAGCGATGTGAATGTGTGTTTTCGTGTTCGTGGGAAAAGCGAGAGTTTTCGCCAACGAAACGAGAAACAAGTACATTGCATCGGGTTCCGCGGTTACGAGTTGGTGCAGCGCGTTGTTTAGCATAAGTTTCGTTGCTTTCACTGATTGTGACCGGAGCTAATACGAGGAAAAAGAAAACCCCCCCACACACACACACGCTTGGAAGCTAGAGCACCCAAGTTGGGCAAGTGAAAATGATCAATGCCCAAAAATGGTTGGAAACCCCATTGGAAGCTCCAACGATTGCACCGACGATGTAACCGCCGGCTTTAGCTGATGCTGAAACAAGCCGTACCTGGAACGGGCCCGGCAGTAGTTATAATTCGGGGGCTCTCTAGCAACGGTGGCAAGCCGGAATGAGTCCACCAGACCTGGCCCACCATGCCCAAAATGCCACACGATTACGCCACGGAAACGGCTGGACAGTGCTCGTGGGCAGCGCACGGGCGAGCAGGTGCAGATTACGGCGCAGGAAATCTTTTTAATGCGGATTTGTTCCGTGTTCGCTAACCGAAACCGCCTGGCGGCCTGGGATTGGGACGCTTTGTGGCGTGAAGTTTGTCGGAAAAGACCTACTACGTGCACGCCCTAGCTCGCGGGCCGTGTGTGGCATGTGTGTGGAGGGGAACCGTTTTCAGTCAGTAGAACTTCTGGGTGAGAACATGGCACTGTACATGGTCACTGACCAGGCTCGAGTATTACGGCATGAAATCTGATCCTTCTTCGTGCACCCACGCTGGAGCCTCCAAAAATTAGGAAAAGCCCACTGAGTACTTGTGCCGTAAAGCAGCCGGCTAGGCAAGACGAAAAGGCGAAAACGTTACAGTGTTACATCGTTGACCTAAAGGGAAAAAATGGCACCGAGAAGACTTGTGTGCCGCATAATTCGTTTGATGTTCGGAAGTTTGTTCAGCAACTAAGCTTTTGGAGTGTGTTGGACGGTAGGATTTATTGGAGAGTTGGGCATTCATTTAAGCCCGCAAGTAATCCTTCGTAGAAGATTTGCAGGGCAATGTCTGAATGTTGTCCAGGCACTTTTTTATCATTTCATGCACCGATCAAATAAAAAAGCCTAAAGAATCTACTGGTTTCAGACCTCACAGAGTGCTGCAGCCGTACACATTCGCAGATGTTTACAAGCGATACCCAAACACTCGCTTCCTTACTTGATTGGAAAGTGTCTGGAAGCCGTAAAATGCTCCATGAACTTCTTTTGCCAGCTGTCAATTTCCATTTGCCGTTATCTTCAGTCAGTCGCGTACCAGGGGCAGCACTCCAAGCTGCCTCTCCCCCGTCGAATGTACCTTCGCAAAGCACGAAAACATTAATTTGTCGATAATAATTCGTCGCAGACCGCCGACTGCCCGAAAGCCGTTCCCTAAAATCTCGCCGCCATTGGTTGTGTAACCAAATTTTGGGTTTTTATTGCCGCAAAGCCAGCTGGAATTGAATTTTCGGGCGACGTGGCGTCCATCCCGACTGCCCGAATACGCAAAGCGCACCGACCGTTTTGTAAGAAGCATGTCGATGAGTGGGAAGTTTACATGGAGGAGGATGAACAGAAAAAAAAAAACACGACAGAACGAAGAACGAGAATCAACATCAACAGCGAATGGTGCTTGCAGCTCCAACGGTGGCGGCTACCGGGTTTGCTGGGTGAGGATGGGCGGTCTTCGGGCTGGTCGATTCTTCGATTAGTGTCCGACAGCAAGGCGACAGTGCCACGGCCAAGGAAGTCATCTCGAATTATGCAAATGAGCCACTTTTCTCGAAATTAAATTAAGCAATACACTCGATCGGGAGGGTGAGTGAGTGAGGAGCAGGTGGTGGTCACTGCGAAGGGCCACCAAATCGAGGTTCGATCGACAACTGCGTCTTCTAACGGAGTACGCAGAGCGTGTAGCGCTGATGTGGATGCGGGACTCTGTTTCCCTGTTATCGAAATTTATTTTTTCATTCCATTTTTCGCGCGTGTGTGTGTGTGTGTGTGGTTGAGCGTTGTGTTTCACCGGCATCGACAGAGAGCCACCGCCGGGAGTGCTACCGGTGCCCAGCAAGAAGTGACAGAGAAATGTAGCATCCCCAAAGCCATCGCTGGCGGAAACACTCACCAAATCCCCCGAAAACCTGCTTCAGCCCGGTGCTACCCATCCGGGTAGGTGTCGGTGTGCTGTTGAAGGTTGTCCCCGTGGTTTTGGAGTGACCGCAAAACACCGCAAACGAACGATTCGACACTTGGAATCGAAAGCACGAACTCGAAAGCAGGCAGGCAGGAGCAAAAAAGGCACACACACACCGGGTTACCGCCCGGTTCATCAGCTCGGCTCGCGTGGAATGTGTTGCGGACGTGATGGGTATTGGGAGGGTTTTTATTCCGTCTATCTCGCACGGCGGTGTTCTGGCCATCCACTGGTTGGAATAGAATTGCAAATGGGGTTCGAAACATTCCTAGTGAAGTGAATAAGTAGTGGGACGAAGCACCACAGCCAAACAGAAAACAAAACCAAAACGCGACATTTTGGCATAAAGGTGCCACCGTGCGCTATCAGTTTTCCGCTGGGTTGGTTTGGTGATATGGGTGAGAGTGGAACGCAGCAAGCTCGTCAGCTTAGTTTGGAGGTGTTTTATCCAGCTGTTGTTATCGTCCATTTGTTACCGTTTTTTTGTTGTTGGCAACTTTGATTACGTGACTACATCCGGAGCCATTTTGGCTTAGGTTTCTTTGTTAGAATTGGATATTGCGAGCAAGATGCATCTTTTCAAGATTTTGGGTTGCTTTCAAAGCCTGGAATAACTATTTTATGTTTAAATATTTGATTACATTCGGGATGATATGATGATATAGGTAGAGTGATCAAAAAAACACCTTGAAGTTATCAATATGAGGAAAAGACTTCTTGGCAAAGCTCACGGTGTGCATTTACAATCCCCATTACCCCATTATGCTTATTTTAAGCATGTTTCGCTGCGCCTATTGGCAATATTTATGCTTGATTGTCACCATTTGTTTGGCTCAGCCCATAAAAAGTCATGCAGCTTCCCATCCAATGGATTTTTCTGCTTCCTTTTTGGATACTGGGCATACAAATGAACGTCAAGACAGAGGGAATGAGCATCATTAAAGCATTGCGCGTCATTTATTTTGCCAAACTTTAATTAGCTATGCAAAACGAGATGGTGCAAAGCGTTGCCCCGATGGAAACATCGATCCACCAATAAGTTTGCTATCGGGTTCGGGATGCTTTCTGGGAGGAAATTATAAGCTCATTGAATGTGAAGTAAACGCTGCGCCTACTCTAGTGTCGTCGCCATGAGTTAGGCGGAAGGCTTGCAGTAGTTGTCATTGGCGCAGCTTGTCAACTCGAGTTCCGATGCTACCGGCGAAACCATGAATGGCAACTCCATTACCATCTGTACAGTTAACGACCCATTCATACACACACATGTGCAATTTAAATCATGGTCATGCGATTTCCCATGGGAAGGATTTCGTTCTGGCGACTGATATGAATATGCGAGAGAGTTATAACCGAAGCTGATGGATAGAAGCGAATGAATGATAATCTTGTGTGATATTTGCGTAGGAGTTGCTCAAGAGATGCCTTTTATTTTAACAGTTCAATAAAAAAGATTCTCAAAAAGTCTAAAGCATTCAAGCAAAGTAATCGTTGCCTACGTCGTCCGCGCTCATTTTAAAACCCTTCCCACACAATACCCCATTGTGGGTAAAAATAGTGTGTTTCGGCTTTCTGATGGCCCTCTCTGTCGTCGGTCGCCAGGCTTTCTTTGTCCGTTTCCACCATAAATGTTTGTTTCCTTTCTGCCGAAAGGATTTCAAAACGGCAAAATAACATTTGTCCTCCCGCACCCATCGACAAAAAAGCTCTTCTCCACCAATGCTGTGGCAGACTGCCGCGTCGCGCTGCACTCCGCCGCGGAGAGTAATCAATTAAATAATCTTAATTGGATTGCAAACTTTCCACAATAATTTCAAATTACATAAATTTGAATTCTATTCACAATTCTTCTGTCGTGCGCGTCCAGCGCGTGTGTGTGTGTGTGCTGTGCCGTTTTTTGCTGCGCTCTCCTTCCGTTTTCATCTCTCGCGGTCGCCTTTTTTCAACCGATTTCGGTTGCCTCTTTGGTCACAGTCGTCGTCGTCGTCGTCGGCATCCGGTTGATTCATTGAATTCAGCGCTGCATCACCACACGGTTCTGGCCCTCCCGCCCACAACATTCCCTCCCAGGCTGATCGCTTGATCGTCCATAAGTGCATTTAATCGACAAGAACGAGGCCACACTGCTGCCTCTCCGTGTTCTCCTTTGTCCATTCGAATGTCTACCGTGTGCGGTTGCTGGCAGAACCTCGCTCGCGGTTCGATTTATTTCTCGTCTCCCATTCCGGGGTCTGCGCAAAGAGGGTCTGGGTGGTATCTGTGTGTGCTGCATCTGCAAACGCTCCCGCCACCCCCCGCCAGTGCGACATCTCGCCAATTTCGCACCGACAGCAGCAGTAACCCGGCAGGATCGATCGGATCGGACAACGCGCGTTAAAGGTCGAATTATTATTATCTGTCCATTTCCTGTCGGAGTGTCCATATGCGTGAATGCGTTTCTTGTTTCCTGTTTTTCCGCCAGTCCTCTCCCACACACACACACACACACACACACACCACCGGGAGCACTTTGAAATTTGAAGCAATAAAAGCTCACCAGCGCGATAGGGGGGAAGCACCATTTACGCACCCGAAGCGCCTAATAATTCGCATAAATTTCTTAATTTGGGATAGTATCGGGCCATAATGGCATTATGCAAAAATTGTGAACGGGACACGGACGGTGGGAAATGGTAGGGAAGGGGAGCTTTGTGTACGCGGGAATTATGGGAACCGGCTTCGTGTGGCCGTGTCATAAGACATAATAACGCACACGCTATGGGACGCTGGATCTTCTGGGCGCTGGGTAGTTTGATTCGATGCAGTGGCAGTGTGCAGCGTATAGTTTGCGTTAGTGTGTGTGGCTTGGATCGAATAAATGTTTAATGATTGCTAATAGTCCGCAAATGGTAAGGGCACCGGAAGCCAGCTCTAGGGCATTAGAGTTGATTGGCTGGCGTAGGTTGGCGAGTCGGTCGGTAGTAATGGGTACTCTTTGGCAGCGGCAGTGTGCGTTTTGCAGGAAATTGGCAAGCTGTCCCGGGTCTCTGGGCAGCGGTTGATAGTTTTACAAGGCTGCAGACATTTACTGTGGCATTATTGGACCTTGTGAAGAATGGTGTGGAGCGGGAGAGCAATGTTATTATCATTTTAAAATGATCGGAAGCTTATTGGAGTTTAGGAAATCATTCGATGTCACCTACTAAACTCTCGGTTTAGTGGCTTATTCGTCACATACGGGATTAAATTTTAAGATTTATTATACGTAGTATGTTGGGTAGAATTTTAAAAGTTAGCCAAAGGAAATATCAAACAACATCTCTTACCACCGATGTTGCCAGCTCACTTGGAACTCATACAAATGTTCTGTTTTATTCCCATCCGCAAAGCTACAATGTCAACTACCGTTGCAGTTTATTTGCTCTAATTAGCCATTTCAATAATTCTCGCAGGGATGGACTACGACCGTATACTCTCACAGACATCAGCAATCGAAACCCCTGTTCGAGAGACCCTGTTTATGCAAGAAAATGCTGCCCAACCTCCCGGTTGACTCGTCGATGATGAACCGTTTGCTGACTTGCCATTCCCGGACGCTCGGAGAGTACGCGACTAGGCAACTGTGTTGCATCGGTAAAAGAACAACTTGCATCTACGCAACAGTCCGTCCCTAAAGCAGCAGCATCCCACTCGGATGGTTGGATATCATGACTCGTTTTTTTTTGTTGCTGCTCTTCCTCGGAACTACCAGCAACATCCCGTGATCGGCCCAACTGTAGTGCATTAAAATAAACAAACTGTTTCGAACGGTCCCGGACAACGTACGCGTAGCGCGGTTTGAAGTTTGATTCTCTTTGTGTTGTGCATCCCCCGGTGCATAATGACATTCCAGGTGGCCATCTGCGGTGCGTTTGCTGCTGGAAATGGAAATGTGCAGTTGTGCATCGGTATGGCTGGGACCGACCGGAACGGGGCCAATTCCGATTCCGTCATCCTCGCAGTCCCTCGGGAGGAAGTGCGCCTCCTGCAACGATCGAGTGATGGCGTTGTGTTTTTATACTGCAGCGCATTGAGGGGCGATTGGAGGAGAGACACAGAGAGAGAGAGAGAGAGAGAGGTTTAAGTGTGACTCTTTATGGCGCTCCCGGTGCGTACACGCAGTGGCGCATAAAATAATAAACATAAAATAATAATCATTATGAGCACGAACCCGGCCGGCCGGCTTGTCAAGCGCACCAGCCCTCTTCGGGACGGTTCGCTTTGGAGCGACGGGAACGCAATGGGAATTTCAAATTCCCAATTCCTATTCCGGTGTGTGTGTGTGTGCGTTCCTGGTCATTAGGAGTTCGCATTCGCTACCCGATCGGATTCCAATCCAAACAATTTAACAACAATCGATGCATTATTATTACTTCCAACTGTCGTTTGTTGTCCACCAGAGCGGTACGAATCGCTCTCGGTAGCTAGATGCAGCGGATATTGCGCCGGATCAGCTGGTGGATTGCAGTGAAGGGAATCCTTTCTATGCGTGCCATTTGGAGCAATAGCAGCGGTCATGTTTTTGGGTTTGAAATTTCTCATTATCGATACATGATGAGCAACCGGGGAAAGGAATTACGCTGTGAGTACGCCACAGACATCCGTGATTATTTCGCTGGTACGTGAATGTCCTTCCGACCTTGTTTTGGAATTGTTTTGTAATAACTTTTCCAAGAGTAAGTCGCACCAAGCCGATTTTAATGTAATTACATGCATTTGAATGATTCTAGCAGATTTTAATACAAATTTACAATTGCAGTCGGCAATTGCAAAGGAACCTCTGCTGTAAACCTCAATCCTTGCGTTTATTACGACCCAACCGTTAACAGGGATCAACGTACTCGTCGAGACCACAAGGGGAAGCAATTCGTTATCTCATCCACTCGACTGTCCGAGTTTTTTCCGCCTTTTGCTGCTGCACCTACAAAGAGCGCTCCTGCGGGATGCAATTTTTGGAGTGCAGTCGCATGCACTGTCTGTAGCTGCAGCGGGCTCGTTGCTCATTTACGTACGGGATGCAATCTTCGCTGTGCAATTGCGACAAGTGGGCTTCAACAGTCCGAGCTTTATTAGCGACAGACCCGCCTTTGCTTGGTGAATTCGTTACAACTGGAATCCGGCTTCAAGTGAGTGGACGGTTTCCTCATTAAAGAATTGTGAGCAGCAACTTTGGTCCAATTTAGTTTGAGTTACGAACATGATCAGATTGCATCACTGTAATGCCTTTTCGTTGGAAGACGAGTTGACAGCTATTCTTTAAAATTTGAGCTAAACTTATGGTCCAATTATCGCGTACGCAGTGGATGCATAATTGTCCAAAGCTATGCTGAAAACACACTTACACCAATCGTGCCGCGTTTGTTGACCTTTTCACCGTACTTAAGCCGATAATGAAGATGCATCACGACCGTGTAGAGTGTGAATTTGATAATTTGAGTGCTTTGCGCTACAAAGCAGCTGCATGTTTACCTTAATAATGACAAATAGGTGTCTCCGGCTAGAAACAGCTGATCGCTCCAGAAGATTTGCAGTCGGCTGATTTCAGAACCACTCTCTCCCTTCCATGGCCCTGCTTCAGGACGTTTGGTTTCGGGCCAAAAATGTGCAACCTGCAGGCAGGTGTGCACGTCACGTCCATCAGGACTTTTGTGGCACGTGCCCTGTCGGCGCAGGTCTTCAGCATCCTTTGACAAGAGCGGCAGAAGCGAGAGGCGAAAGCGAAACCATTAGCTACTCGGGCGCTAATTGGATTAACAACCTGTAGGTGCAGCTTTTCGCATAGGACGAAACCGCTCCCGGGGGCCTTGCAGCTCTACCGATCAACCACCGAGCGTGGCGTGTGGCGTGCCCTGGAAGCTAATTTTCTTCAAACTTCCACACCACGTGCCACTTGTTTGTGGTTAATTTAAAAACATTTGCTTCTGAAAAGCAGCGGCAGAACTTTAATAGCGCCGATAACAAGCATGCAGCCGCAGAGCAACCGCCCCAAAACGAACCTTTACTTCTATCCTCCAATGTGCTCCGCAAGATATCATACACCGGTGTGGTGAGATAAAACAAACAGAACATCGACGCGTTCATGCCAACACGTGACATTCGATGATTTTTATCTTTCATCCCCCAACGCCACCCCTTTTGGACCGGTTTCCAATCGAAAGCCACACAGAGGAGAATAGGTTTGCTGTCATGCAGTTGTGTCCTGTTTGTCCCTCTCTCTCTTTCTCTGGTCGGTGTCTCTGCCTACCATTCGAATAGGCGTTGTGAGTGATGTCGATGATGAAAAGCATCCGCCATCAAATATGCATACCGAAGGCGAAGAGATCTACGATACGGACCTCCGAAAGGCACCCCGGCCCAGTTTGTAGTCCGTGCATGGCCGGGGAGCGGATTTGGGGCTGTTGTGTTTTGTTTCCCTCTCTATCTGTCCCCCTCGCTGTGGTGCAGAGGAGAATGGAAAATGACATCGGGAACGATCTCGGACAGTTCCAATCAATCTAACGAAATCGAAACGATAGCTTCCATCAGCAAATGTCCAACCCAGTTGTTGGCAGCGCAAGGGAAGGCTAGTCGAAACCAGGTAGGGACTAGAAAAGTGTGGAACTAGGGGGAAACGATTGCGACGGCTCCTAAAATGGAGTTCGGCCAGCCGATAGTGTTGCCTATCGGAGATAATTAATTTATTAAAAACAAATTAATGATTTACATTTTAAATTTACTTTTTATTGGAGCTCGCTTCTCACCCCGCACGCACCGCTCTTGCTTCGGGGGATTCGCTTTGAATGTGGGAAAAATGGAATGCCGGCCGGTGAGCATGGTGGGCATGAGAGCTCGCGTTGCGTATCAGCAACCCAAATGCTGAACAGTCTCTTCTCTACCCTTCTCTGTCGCTCGATTGATGATCGCTTAGGGTAAGTTGAGTGATTTTTATATGCGCTTTTATTGCCCCCGGGGACGCCTACTCGATCTCGGCCCGTGCCTACGAGCACCGTCCTGGGCCTGAAGCCCCGGGGATGATCGTGTCGCGGAAGGTCGCCAGGTATTTATGGCTTCGCGTACGGCAAGGCGACGGAGTCCGTACGCCGAATGGGGTGCAAATGAGTTGGGTGATGTTGCTCTCGGTGTGTGTGGAATATATTTCAAATTAGGAAACAATCAAATCACTGATTTTGTCAACGGCTGGAAATGGTCTGAGTTACGGCCCCGTTTTGACAGCGCGTCGTTCGGCGTGTGTTTTTATGGTGTCTCTATTGTTGGTGTTTGATTTGGCAGTTAGAGCTTTGGAGCCGGCTTAGAGAAAGCTTTTTTCGTATATTTTACGCTAACTAATGTTTCAGCATAAGAATTGATATTTATTGTTTTTATTCCAGCCTTTCCGCGGGCACATCCCTGCAATCATCCCGCGTCGATGGACACCCCGTAATGAAGCTGTGTGAGTGGATGTATGTTTCCGTCCGTTGTTGGCATAAAGTGTAAATTAATTTTGAAAATAATGTTACGATCCCAAACAAACAGCCAAAACGATCCCTTGCACTGCTGCCAGGTCAGTCCCTAACAAACAAAACATTCACAAAAACTCGAGAAACTGAGCCTATGTAATGTGTTTTTAGGTCTCTTTATTCGACCTCCTCCCGTACAAGTGCTCGGTGAATCGTTGACCGAGTGAAATAAAAATCAACACCAAGCGCCTTAACTTGATCGTCTGCTTATTTGGTCGAAAATTGTCCGAAAACCCCGTCAGAAGCAGAAGCTAGCGTTAACCGAGCCCCAAGCAATGCTTCTCCATTTTCTCACCACTTCGTTAATTTTTAAGCGCCAATATTTCTTCCCGCACACGGGAGTACGCCAAGCTTGCCCGAGACTTTCTAAGCTCTGGGGCGTATTAGCGTTCTAAGTCTCGTTTTTTTTTGTGGTCCGAACCCCAAAGGGTTCAGCATAAAAATTCATAACTCAAAACAACAGCTCAACTTACGGCGTAGTGAGAAGGCTTTACAGCGCAAAAAATAAGGACCCATAAAGGGTGGAGCATAAAAATCTAAAACAAAAATACTGCCAACGAACGCGCGGACGACACGAAACTGTGCGGAGACGGGGATGACAGGAGATTATTATGATAACTCTTTTTGCGCTTTCATCACCGTATCGGGAGAAAAGGGAAGCATGGGGTAGGGAAGGCGGAGAGTGGAAAGAATTGTTTGGCAAAAAAAAGCTTCCCGAGTAACCACTGCCACCCCTAGAACGTGCCGTTGTGAGGCAAAGCTACAGCCAGACAGGTCGCGCTGTTTCGACTAGCCACCGGACCGAAGACGCGACGTCCGTACGGGGTGGAATTTAGAATTGAGCAATGGAATGGATCATAAGCAACAACAGCAGCAGGCAAGGCTGGTACAGGGAGAAGAAACACACGTCCCGCTAAATGAAGGCATGAAGCAGTCGGGGCAAAAAGGTGAATGGTTTCGGTGTTTCGGGGTGCGCCGCGGCAAAGCAACTTGATAACAAATGGCACGAACGTGTTGAACGTAGGTTCGCGCTGCGTGGAATTTATTATGCGCGTTCTCATCTCATTCTCTCGCTTCGACGACTTTCCCATCAGGCGTCCGAAGTGTGCTGTCCGTGTGGTGTGTTGTGGTGAGGGCTCTGTGGCCACCAAGCACATCTTATCATCGCATTTATTTCGATTTTGGAGAAGAATCGGTTCGAAGGTAAAGGCTTTCATTTAAAGGAAGTAAAACTTAAACAGAGAAAACGACTGTGGGTGGGGTAGGATAGTGGGCGCCCTCGTACCAGCGTTTAAGAAATTTATCTAATGGGTCCTGTTTTGGACTCCTTTTTCGTGGGGCGTGCTAGACGTTGTTGGTTGGTGCGTTTTGCGTGCGCGCGTGGGTTGGCGAATGGGACAAACCGCAGGAAAGCTGAGGCACACTTCTCGCGGCGATGGTGAATTATTCTTATGGTTTGTTTGGTGTCTTTAGAACTCTTTGTAGCTTTAATGTTATGAGTTGGAAGATGGAAATGGTGCTCGACCGTAAATAATGATGATTTTAATCAGCGGAACTATCTTGATAATCATTTTGTAAGCTTTGGCTAAAGTGGAACACATTTGGTGCCGTGACCAGGATATTTATACAAAAGCTAAGCGTTTGAAAAGTTATTAACCATTTACTGCCGCTGAAAGTGGATGTTTTTGATAACTTAAAGAGGTTTTTCGATTAGTCTTTAGTTAAAAAAATTCAATCAATAAAAGCTTTTATTCGGGAAGGACTTGCCATCGCGTATTTCGTTAGCGAAACCCTTCGCTGCCAAGTCTGTGCTGTAATCGGAAGCTACGTCGGTGTTACGTTTCCGAACATATTTCCCCTTTTTCCGTACAAACCCACTCGCCAAGGTACACGATGACCGATTTTGCTTTTCCCTGCCAGGTCGCTGTACCATGCAAACGCCGATCACTTACGTAAATTGAAAAACAATCAACGAAATGACCTTAAACATTCCGAACCCCGTATCCTATGGCGTGCCGGGCTCTAACGTCTATGTGTGTGGGGCTCGTATTTAGTAGCAGCCATAGACATAAACTCCGTCGCGCTAGAGGGCTCGTCACAGGGCAACTGGGTGCACAGAAATAGTATTACCAGCAAGTGAAGAAGACAGTGCAGAAGAAGCAATAAGGAAAGCAAAGCAACGATGGTTTCGTTACGCGAAGCTTCGACGGAACGGGAAAGCAGACCACGGGTGGACTGCACATTCCAGCCAGGCGTTGGTCGAGCGATTCCAAGGTGTGCGATGCTTTTTTTCTCTCCCCATCTGCTTTGCTGTGTTCGCGCACAATATGATGATGCGGTATGCATAAAATGTCAATAAAGTCAAAGTAGCGATTGCGTGCGTTTGGCTTTCTCTCATATTTTCTCAGAGCCAGCCGAGACACTGGACGGCTCGAAGAGTGGATTATCACGCTAAACGACACTGCGGGATGCTTCTGAACTCGCATCTGTCTGCGTCCGGGGCGAATAACTGGGCGGAAAATGCTACCTTTCCTTCTTTTGCCCAGAATGCCGTGCTAAATATGGTGCAAGTCGGTTTGCCGGTTCGCGTAGAGCAAGCCTCGTGTGAGTGACTAAGAACTAGCGAGAATAGTTCGCATTTGCAAAGACCGGGTCCGAACCGCGGCCAGGGTCCGTATATGTAAATTGTGAGCATCATCAATCTTCGCTCGTTCGCTGGCTGGCTGTGCGGATGTGTAAAGGCCAGTCTGATGGTGCACGCCCGTTATCGGCTGGTTGTATCGTACCACCGGTCGGAAGGATGCATCATAGAAAGCAATTAAATGTGAATCAACGGCGCACGGATGAAGGCAAGAACCGTATCGAGCAGAACCGTTGCATCCTAATGTCTTCCAAACGCACCAATCAGCACAACCAGTCGTTTGTCGTACCTGGGGCTGTTTGCTTTTATACCGACCGAGCCGCGAGGGTTTTTTTTGCTTCTGAAAAGAATATAATAATATGCATTCAGCGATCGCGAACGGAATTATAGACACATTAGCGTTGTAGTCAACGCACGTGCTTCTGTATTATAAAGCTACATAAACTTATTCGTCGAGACTGGGCGAATCGAGACATTGAAAGGTTGCATTCCCACCGAACCGTCCATACTAACCTTAGTTAACATTCAGAGCCTGTGTTCAATGATGGATTAGAATTAAATTTGCGAAAAGGTCTTGTGTTCTGCACAAGAGGTCGCGATCTCGAAAGAGCATTGCACCCATGATAGACAAATTGTTTAAGAGATTACGATTTTAGCTTTAAATCCAATTCCTCTCAAAGTTGATACAATTGATCATATTTTTTTAATTTTAATTCCCCTTCAATCGAAAACTGCATCCAGTGCACCCATGCTGAACAATCCAGCCCAGCGCAGCATCATTCCAATCGATTGCCCTTTTCGCCGAGTTCCCGTCGCATCGGTCGCATTTAAAGCAATTTATGCGTGTGCAACTTTTGTGCATTTATTTATTGCAGTTCTGCAGCGGGCATCATCACCCGCACGCCACGGCCACAATTCATGCCGGAATAGGACCTGCTGCTGTCGCGCGATATTTCGCTTCGTGTATTTGTCTGTCGTTTTGGCCTGCTCCGTCATCCTCCGTCCGTTTATGTCCCATTCTCAAAATGTCTGGGACTGGGACCTCCCGCCTGTTCGCCTGGCTTTCGTGCTCGTACGGTTTGTGACACAGCGGACATGACGAGACGCCTGTTTGGACATTCAAATGCAACAGCCAGTACCGTTGGATGCGTTTCTTTTTTTGTGTTGTCCCCGACTGGTTGTGTGAGCACTCCGAATGCGAAAATCCGAGAGACAGAGACAGCGTGCATGACCTGAGCCCGTGCAGACCACAGCCCGGCACAGCGGCTGTAGAAAGGGCATTCCGAGGTACGAGCAATGCAGGATCACTGAATCAACATTCTGTGAGTTGTTGGTCAAATTGTTCCGGAGCTTTAGCAGACGACTGTACGTGGGTGAGTGGTTGTACGCGGCAGTTGGATAAGTTCTTATCATGCATGCATGCCTCGTCACTTCATCATCATCATCGTCATCATCATCATCATCCTCAGCAGTGGCGTAAATTCCCACCCAGAGTCGGCAATGGGCAAGATTTTGGAATTCGTCGTTCTTCAGAAACTCACAGCCACACAATCTGGTACGCAAAGTGGTATTTCAATGACGCTCCTCGACGGACATAACGGTGGTCATTCGAGGACGGAATCTTGGGACGGAAGACTTGCTTGAAGCTTGGGCGGTTCGGTTGTCATGAGTTTGGAGAACCAGATGCGTCCCAGACTCCAAGCATCGTCCTCATTGTTCTACCGATAGTGTACACTATGTCGCTTTGATACTATGTTGTGATTGTATGTGCGCACCTCCTAGGCCCAAGCTCCACAACTTGTCAGGGTGTGCGATAAAATCAATAACGACAATAATGACAGACACAAGACGCAAGATGCTGGATGAAACCGGCCCCGGGGTGCTTTTGCTTTGCACTGTTGTTACTGCCTTATTGTAATACGGGTTTTGGGGGGAATGTGGCCGATCGATGGATGGAATGGCAAGCATGGAGACATCAGAAATAATAATCATATCGAGTACTAAAGAGCAACCGGCAAGCAATAATGGCGAACAGTGTAGCCTGCTTCACAGCTTGGGGTTCTTGGTTGCAGCAAAAGCCTTGTTTGGTGGGCGTTGTTGGTTCACTTGTTGGTTTTGCATTGTTGCCATCTCTGTCATCTGTGCGATGGAATGGTGCAACCCACACTTGTAAATGATTGTTGTGCTGTTAATTGAGTTATTAAATATTCTCAGCACACTTTACATGCTATGTTGCGTTAATGTTGTTAGAATAAGATCTTGTTGATGGCGCATTGTAGTATCAAATAATCCTGGAAAACAATTCTCAGTTATTCCTCAACATGCATCAACATAAATCCCAATCCGTATACCGTAGTCTTCCTCACGCTGGGGATCGATTATCGTTCTCGTATGTCTCGCAAACACCAGGCTTGTCTGGACATACTTTTAAGAAAATCAAACCGACGTACGCTCGACGAGCAATTTTGTTCAATTTCCCAAAGGACACGCTCGTCTGCTGATAACCTCCATAACTCCCTTCATTTTCCCCTCCACAAAAAAACCCGTAGGAGGACAATCGAAATTAAAATTTGCATAAAATATGCTGCACGATTTATTTCCATCGAGACCACCAGCTAGGACGTGTGACAGTGCGTCGGATTGCGGTGTGCATGTGTGCATGCGACTTCGGTATCTAAACTGCTGCTGCAACTAGACCTCCAAAAAGTGGCTTTTTTCATGTGGCCCCAACAGGCGGCATGATCGATTAAGTCGAGCCGATGTGGCCGGTTGGTGACGGTACTAATGTGCCTTTTCCGATCGAACGTGTACGCAAAAGTTCTTCTGATTCGATTGCAGTACGCGCCGAGGGGTAGTGTGACACGTGGCGTCCCGGCTGTGGTCGTCCCGGTCGGTTCGACGCACGTGATCGTCGGCGCTGCATACGAGATTAGAAATTAATTATGAAACTGGAGCAACCCGACCGACCGAGCACTGGAAGCAGCACCACGTCCCACGTTGACCGACGTGTGGAGCCTTCCGAGGAAATGCCCTGCCTCTGGTTCTCGCCGTAGCATGCCGGTGTAGATAAGAAAACAATCAAAACTAATTCTCACATCCGGTGTGTCTCCACCGTCGGTGTGTCTGATTGGAAATATGGCGCCATCCTTTGCCTCCTGTCATTTGCTACCGGGAGCTAACCAGGATCCGAGTGGTTTCGGGTGCTGATGGATGGGATTTAGCACAGCACGGGTTAGTTGGGATCTGTACGGTTCGTCGATGACCTCAGCATTGATTTGCAAAAACCCCGGTTGCGTATTAGGCGTCGGTTGATGAGCACGTTTAGAGCTCACGCAACGGAAAACGTGTACGCCGGTGATGATGATGATGATGATCGAATTTGCATCCTTGTCTTCGGCTCTATCTCTCTCGCTGAATGTCCCAGTTATCCGAAGCTTCATATCCAACCACCAACAACAAGTGGTATTTGTTTTCAGCGTTTCGTTCCGTTTAGGAGCTTTGGATACATCATGCCAAACAGCTGGCAGCACAGCATCGCAAAAACTGATGCGCGATTATCTACTCACCATTCGCACTCGGGGAGGTGGATCCTTCCAACTTCCTATGAAGGACAGGAGCAACCATATCCAGCAACCGGGGAGATTCACTAATTGGTTTTCCATTTTCCATCCGTAAATGGGCATGTGGTTGGGGTTGCGGCCATTTCCTCCGTTTGCTTCATATTTTCTTTTCGCATATGCATATTCTCCACACACATCTACCACACTGTGCCATATGTTACGGTTGGGTTCACACGACACACGTTACCTTCCTCGTCTCACCGCCTCACTGATGCGGATGATGCGGAAAATTCGCCTTTCCATAAATGGTGGAAGAAAACCGCCAGGACCAGCAGCCGTCGGGGGCAGTGGATTGGATCACAATTTGACATATGATGTGTGGCGCTGGCTGTCACCCGTCACCCGTCGGTCGACACGTCTCTGTGGGTAGGTCTCTGGGTTGATGGGTTGGATTTTTCGCTCGCCCCGGGTTCTGGCCGTTGTTGTTAACATTCAACTCTCCCCTTTTCGCGACCCATTTTCTTCCATGCATCTGTCTCGTTCGGTCGGGTCACCATTGGCCGGAAGATATTTTCCAATTTCGGTGCGATGTTCGGTCTCAGCTGGAATGAGGTGTAGCAGCTTTGGAGAGCGCAGAAATACAAGGAAATTGATGATATGATGATGTCAAGTTCAGCTGGTTGAATGGCTGGTGGGATTTTTGATTCGAACTTAAAGAGAAAATCCCAATACGTGTACACACTAAAAAGCAGGAGAGTTAAATGTTCATGCTTGTAGCATTCAAGAATATTTTAAATAAATTATATCCTGCTTGTCTTGCTGCTCTTTAAAGCGATGAAATAATGTATCGCAAATGTTTTTTTCGGATCAAAAAGGATACAGCTCGTTCAGCCAGAAACAAACACCAGAGCTAAGGCTTGTTAACGAAGCAATGTCTTGTTTTTCCGTTTGCCCACGAAGCCAACAAATCGCATCAAAAGCGTTCGATCCTACGCATCCTGCGGGCCGGAAAATCCTAGCCAGATCCGTCCAACCATTCCAGGTTGAAAGATCAACTGCATGATCATAGGGACGGGATGAGAAAAAAGCTTTGCGTAAAACCCAACATTTCCGCCCAGTCATCCTTGAGGCATTCCCCCAGCACTCAAGGAGCTTTCCTTCTCCTTGATAGTAGAATATATTGATTATTTATTCACTTTCGTACCGGCAACGGCGAGTTTTCCGAGCAAGGTGCGTCGGTGCTTCTTTGCTTTTTTTTCGATCCGCTCGCCGATAACTGATACCTAACACGGGTTCGTTGTTCCTCCCGCCGCTGGGAACCTTCACTCATCACTCATGTTCGTCCTGCACCATGGAAGCGTTCGAGTTTTTCGGCTAGATAATGCTCAAGGGCTTAGCGGAGTCTTCGCGGGCAATTGGTACGTCTTTTTTCTCCCTTTTCTTCGTTTCCTAGCTTGAAAATCCAACCACCACGACGAGTGAAAGGAAAAGTTGGTACATTTCTTTTGTTTTTTTTTTCGCTCAAACAGTGCCGCAGGGTGAACGAGCGCAAAGCGGCGAGCAGCGAGAAAAAAAAACTTTGTTTGCCATTAGTTTGATCCAATGGATTTATAGAAGCCTACACACTTTGTTCCCCATCTCCAGTGGAATTCATGCGGTTGCTTCTCCACATCGGCAAAACGGATGCTTATGCTGAGTTTTCCCAGCGCTTTCCTTTGTCCTGCCTTCCGGAGTGTCCTGGTACCGTGGGCCCGTGTCGTTCGCATTTCCTTCCTTTCGCACCCAGTCAATCACTTTCACTCGGCCTGTGTCCGTGTGTCTGGTGCGATCAGCGTTGTGGGGAGTTGGAAGATTTCGCTGTAGTTTGTGTATGTGTGTGTAACTTTTTCTTGTCTTCTTTTTTGTTGTTGGGAGGCGTTTCCTTCTAGTGTGTTGTGCTGCAACAATTTAGCTGCCCGTTAGACGGCTCTTTGTTCGCAACGGAGAAGGTTTGTGTTCCGAAAAACAGCTCACGGGCATTGAGTTTTCCTCTCTATTCCGTCATTTCTGTTCTGGGTGGGGGAAAACACACTTACACACACACACGCACACACTATAGGTAGTGAAAGTGACGCGAAGAGTGATAGGCATTGTTGGAATTAGAGTATTTATTTGCACGAAGAAAGCATCGAGCAGGAAAAAAGGGAAAAGAAAAGCGTCTTGCTATATCCTACCCAGGGCGAAGAAGAAAAAGTTGGATCAATAGGTGGAAAAAGGTGAAAGTTTTTTCTTCTTCCACCATTGCCCTTTCACCCTCGTGCGGCTGATTGAGTCTGACCCATAGGTTCTTAGCATGCAGCTGATACTGCTGCCCAATTTCCATCGCAACTTTTCTATATCCTCCTATATGTGTGTGGGAGTTTTTTCTCTCTCTCTCTCTTTCTTGTTTTTCCCTCCCGGCGATTTCGTTTGCGTGGGTTTGGGCAATCGGGCCTCTCGGCGCAGCCTTGTAGTGGAAGTTTCGCGTGTGAACACCGATCAGTTCCCGCGTCAGGCAAATGGTGTGTAGGTGCTTTGTTTTGGGGGCAATTTCTTGAGAATGAATTGAGCAACGATTGTGCCGGCGCTATTGCTATGGTAATGGGAAGATGGGAAGGCAGTTTTTCCTGGCACTTGCTCGGTGTACTCTGGCGGCTTGTTGTGTTGTGTGCTGCAGGCGATTCTGATTCCGAGGCACTGGCAGGGGCTTAGAGTTTGAAGAAGAGCTTATAGTTTGGAATAGTTTTCGGGCGAAACTTTCACTGAAAACTTGCACCAGGCTTTTTGTTTATGTTTCGTTCTTGATTCTGTTGTCTTCGGTAGACTCGTTCATTTTCCGCAGAACTGCTGATAATCCTTATGAAGCACACATAGCTCTTGTAATATGAATTGCCTCTTCTTGGAAAGACTTTAACTCAGGGCAGTTTCAGAAACTAATACTATTCTAAACATGTTAATCCCGAATGTTCTTACTTGCACCAATCGATCCGCCTGCTTTGATCGTGATCGATTAGTCTTTAATGCCTCCATCATGTGGGTTTTGAGCGGCGGTTTTAGTTAGATGCATCACTACGATAAGAGGTGTGTTAGAATGTTTTCTCGCTTACGTGTTGAAAGGGTCGAAACCACACAAATATGGGATTCTCAATAGGTGCGAGGCGTTTGCGAGCGTATCTGCTTACATGTTTACATTTTCTGCACCGAAATCCGACATCGATATCCAATAACATGCGCGAGAATGCGTCTAATCACCTCGTGCTTATCGTTTCCCTTGGGCAAATCGCTTGTTTTCTCCCTTATCTGTTATTCAAAAGGCTCACATCACTCGTCGTAAGGGAACAACAGCTCCCGAACCGTAGGTAATTCAATTTCATCGATCAAATCGAACGGTTAAATAAAGTACGGCTAAATGTCAATCCACTTCCGGTGAGTGCCTACCGTCTTCACCTCTTCCCCTCCCGCGCCAAAGATTTTGCCCGTGACATTTCGACTGATTCATATCAAATTACGAAACGTCCAAATCCCATCGCTTATTATGCTGGTGGATTGACGATTGACGATAAGTTACGAGTTCGCGCTGCCTTCGTTGTGAGCGCCCCAATGTTCGGTGCATTTAATATTTGATTTCTTGAGCCTTCGCCAACACGACTCAGAACAAGGGGTTCCAGTAGGCTAGTTTCCCTTGGGGAGGGCAGTGTTGGCGATGTTGGAGATGGGGACTTAATGAGACATTGTTCGATATGGTTATGGTGGGAGGCAAAAAAAAAAACAAATAAATGCGTGTAACTGGGCACTGTGCTGCGACATGCGTATGATAAGACATGTGGAGGGGACGTCGACAGTGTTTGATTAGCGTAAATAGCGTGCGTTTCCATGCGTGATGCGTTTTTTTTTCGTCGATGTCGTTGGGCATTATGGATGTCGGCGACATTGATCGGTCTGTAAATGATGGGTTGCAAGATGTGTAGCGATAAGGGCTTGTGAAGATTTGTTTATTGATATGGTTTTTCGGGACATGTCAAACTAAGAATCAGTTGTACAGGTGCTGTTGGAAAGAACATTGCTATTAGAGCCGGTATAATTCCTTCTGTTGCGTTTCAAATGCTGTTTTTAGAAAAAAATGATCAATTGAAGTTCTACAATATCTTCATGATTCTTCTGTTGAAAAGAATACTAATAAACTGAGAAGTAGTTGTTAAATTAATTAAGTCTTCACGATACAATGGCATTCCAAAAGTGGAATTTTGACCTAAGCGTATTGTTCGGTATGTGTTAATACCATCGCCTTACTCTTCATAATAATTCAAACGCCTTTCTTCGCCTACTGTTGTGCACACTTACGGAAGCCAACCATTCCGATCGTTCCATCAAAATGCCGCCAAAGACATCTTCATCACTTCGCAGCTAAAAAAATGAGATCTCTTTCTTTACCTCTCGCCACCGATTCCGCATCCACGACTAGGCCCTAATTCCGATTCCAAAGAGACAGAAAGTAAACCCTTACCGAAAGGATTACCCACCGGTCTTGTTTGATTCCACTCGAGCGGCTTCCCCAGCACCGAAAATGCAATCACAAAAGGAGAATAAATTATTTATTATTAATTGCTAGAAAAGACTACTACGCGAGACGCGCCCGAGGAGGATAAGTGAGTTGCTCGGAATTCCTCCTTAAATGACGCTCCTTCAAAGAGCGGCGGCACATGAAAAATCTTACTCGCTTAAAATGTTATTCGTTCAGATGGGTTTTTTCTTTCTCTCTCTCTATATCTCCCATCTTCTTACTCACCTTCACTTCCATCAAAAGCTTTAGATATCGGTACGGGCGAAGAAGCGGTGCTGCATTTCTATCGCAAGCGAACAGTTTTGAAGAGTTCGTCGCATCACCGGCACCAGCGGTTTTTCAAACGTCTTAATCATCAACTCCTCCCCACGGCACTGGTCCTGGTCTGTACAGGGACCGCGAGAAGAAAATTAAAAGTGAACACCAAAAAGTGCCGAACGCAAAGTGCCGAGCCCCGAAATATCAAGAGCGAACTTTGAGTTTGAGAGGCTCCGAGGGGCTGGCCTTATCCCACCTAGGACAGTCCTAGAAGAAAGCCTGCCGCACTGTGAATCGTGTGGCTTTAGTCATAATCGTGCTGTCCGGATGGGCCCGGTTTTTGGGATTGTGTCGTTTTTTTCCGTCCGACTGCTCGAGACATAATTTAAAAATGGCTTCAAAATTGGACTCATCTGTCAGGCCGGGCGCATCGCCGCTAGATCGTCGTCTAGTTCGACGAGAATTCGTGATCCACAATCGTTTGTAGCGGGCGAGATTTATGTGGTCGATATGGCCCCATACATCCCGTAGCTGACAACACATGTCCTAGAGTGGTGCGCGAAACGTCCGACACTTTGGAGCGTGGTTTTGAGAGGCCTTTGCTTCAAAAGACTTTTGTTCCCCTTCCCTGAACGTCGGAAGTGACAAACGAAGGCTTTGATAGAAGTTGAAATGGAAATGTTCCAGCCACCAAGAATGGGAAGAATGAATAAACAACCAATGACCTCATATCTAGGCCTCATTTCAGTATTTTTCGTAGACTTGCTATGCCCTCCACTTTTGTTGTCTGTACCGACTATCCCAAAAAAACACTCAAAATCCTGTTCTTTGAAAACTGTCTCCCTTTTCCAAACATTGTCGTCCAATAAAGATAAGCCCATCATTTATCTTCCCGGGCACCAGGCTATGCCGAGTAAACGAAAGGTGCTGGTATTGCCCCTGCTTGGGACAATTAAATTATTAACTCTGATAATGAAGGCACTGTTCGCTCGGGCAGCTTTATTGGTACGGTGGTTGGACGCTTGTTTTGCTTTTACTTCGTCCACCAGCCGTGTGATCACCGTTCATAATCGTTCTGTTTTCTTCCTGCCCCAAAAGAATGTCCTCACCGGGGCTGGATGTGTTAACGAGGATCAAAGCGACGATTTGGATTTTAAAAGCTTCCCGCAAGAAAAATTGGACCAAGAATTTGAATAATTAGCGCTACGATTAGATAGCAACGTTCCCCGTTCGGCTATTCGGTGACGGGAAAATAGAGAGTTATGCAATTTTTCTTTCCACTGCCGGTTGAAACGCAGGATTTGTTTCTCCCACAGCCTGTTACTTTTTGCTGTGCGTTCAGTTTCAATGTTCAAGCCTACCTGTTCTGCCCTCGAGTTTGGGGTTGGGGCTCCCGCAAATTAACGCCGTCATTTTTTCCCGGATTATCGTGCGGTCCGTGGTCAGTGTGGGGTTTAAACGAACCTCCCGAAGCTTGGTAGTAGGGAATGCGCATGATGGAGACGGTAGAAGCTCTTTCCGCAGCTGCCCCGATCCAGACACGGGGGTATCCTTCTTGGGAGCAAATGTTGGATTTATTAGTTTATTAGCATTAGTCGGCAGGTTCTTTGGGTGGCTGTTTTTGCGTGTCCCTTTTTCCTGCGGGTTTTGTGTGTGTTGTCGTCAACGTAAAAAAAAGCGGAGCGCAAAAACAGGCTATCTGTGGCACGGGTGAGGAATTCCGCTGCTTCTTTTTAATGTGTTCCCGCTTCTAGTTTCCTCGCGGCAATCATTACGGACGCCTAAACGGCTCCCTCGATCGGGGCGAGGGCTTCGCTCGTCAAACTTTCGTAATGTTCTTGCGCTTTTGCGCTGGGTGGTAGGTTACGTCGCCCCAAAACCAGTCCTCGGCTCGGAGGCCGGAGAATCAAAGCAGCAAAGAATGACATTGGCACTGCTCCCATAACCCCTGCACGCACCTCCCGGGTTCGGGTTTTCGGGGCGAGAAACAGGTGCTGTGGCGCGATGACCGGGCTTCAACATAATTAAGTTATTTATACAAATTATTTCTTCCTGCCGGAGAAGCGCTTGGAAGTCCCTCGTCCCAGTTAAAACAACGCCCCAGACAAAAGGCCGTAAGTGTGCTTATGTGTGTGCGTGTGTGTGTTTTGCGGCTTTGTTTAACATATTTCTAATTCTTATGACACTGCCCTCGGCCGCTGAAAAGCTCCAACCGTGTGAACGACTTTTTCGTGCGGTGTGGCTTAGCTTCTGGTTCGGCAGGGGGGCAGCAGGGCAATTTATGCGCAAACTGTTGGCAAAACCCATCGCGATCTGGAGGGCAACCATGTGCGCGCGGATAGAATTAATAGAGCCTGGAATGGGCTTTTGAATGAAACAAGCAGCACGTTTGCGGAGCTTCCTTCTAATTAGGTGTGTAGAAGGGAAATTTACGAGCACGCGCAGGAAAGTGTTTGGAGAACTTCGCGCAGGGGAAAATGAATTGTGTTTGAGTGATCGTTTTGAAGTTTTAAAACAGCGAGAAAAGATATACATGACGACATTTAAATCTAGTTTGACGAAACTGTATCAACCGTGGAATGGAAATACCATCTCGAGAAAGCCACGACACATTCGATTGCCATTTCAAGCTACCCGTTAAGAATGCGCTAAATTCACACATAAACTTTTACGATCCACCAAAGCGGTTATGAATACATCCCACCATCCTTCCGGAGCGACACAAAAGAAACCAATCGCCAAATATTGTTTCCCAAATGGCAAGCGCAGAATGGCTTTCTTTTTACGACGCGGGCCCTGGTGCGTCATCGCACCGCTGATTCGTGATCTGTCAACGGCTTCACGATCGGAGGGCCGCAGGATCGAGCATCGGCCATCGTCGCTGCTGACCGTTTGCCCCGGCGACTCCGATTGTTATCTATCACAGTCGTGCGTGAGGGCAACATTTCGCTTTGCGTGTTCAGCGCAACGCAACGCATGCACAAGGAAATAAAGCGAAGCGATCATAAAAGAGAAAATTGAACGACCAAGAATTGGAGGTGTGCGTGTGTGCCCACAAAAAAAAAAGCGGAAAAGGAAAAGCACACTGCCCTCAAGGCGGGAGGTATTTTTCAAACGCGGGCAAACGCGACAGCACACCGAAAACATAAAAATGACCAACATGAATTAAAGCTTCGCTTCTCAAAGGCAACACACACACACAAAAATGGACTGGATGGCAGAAAAGGGACCTGTGGTGGACGTTGAATTGCCGTAAAGGCGAACCCCGAAACCGCATACGCGCACCACCACTCCGCCCGAAATACGCTCCCGGTGATAATCATTAAATTAGCTTAATCCGCATGCCTGTCGCTGGAATATTACGAACGATCGATTCGACCGCGTGGCGTAATCGAAAAACGCACACAAACGGATCGGTTTCCCCTTTTTCGGTTGATTATCACGCAATAGCGTGGTTGGCGTTCGGTGGACTGCTTCAGGAGGTTGGTGTTTTCGGGGAGGGAAAATCCGTTTTTGTTTTAAGAACGCCAGCCTTTCCCCATTACAAGCCGTTCTTATCGGCTTCGGTCTCGCTCCGGTTTATGGCCAGAAGCCATCAGCGATGGCCGAAGAGAACGCAACTGGCCTGTCTGAAAACAGGTTCAGGGAGCGGGGAGACTCTCGGTCAGATTCGGTTAAAGCTACCGTCGTATTAATTGCAGTTAATTAGCTCACCGAAAATGGAATCGATGCTAGGCACACCGAAACCACGCTCGGACGTCCATAATTCTATGAAATATTTCCATTCGCTTCGGTACGATTGTCATCCATTTTTCCAATCAGTTCACTCGTCCAGCAAAGTGCCACAAGAAACGGCGACCGATCGCGCCAGAATCCGGATCCCTATTTCGATGACAATAAATACATCGGTGCTACCCCCTTCTTGCCTGCTCTGCTTCGCACGCACTTCGGCGCTCATTCTTCGGTTTGCTTCGCCGTTCATCGCCTTGAGGGCGAGCTGAACAAATTTTATCGATTCGATGACGATTATAATGGTTATGTCTGGTCGTTTGTTAGCGTATTAGCCGCGGTTGAGCGAAAGAGCATTTCTTTCGCTTTCCTCACGGATCTTTCACGGGGCGTTGGGCCCTCTGCCGGTTCCTCGCCGAAGCTCCGTTGCTGCAGCAGAGTTGGTTCAATTGATGATGAGCTTATTTCATTTCGGGATGAAGGCGGTTGCTGTGTGGACGTGAAGATTAAGAGGTGTTCTTGCGCACGCGGTAAGACGCGGTCCCCTTTTTTTCCTCTCTATCTCGGGACGTCCGTGGTCCGTCAGTCCGATGACTTCATAAGCCAAACAATGAGCATTTTCGGGCCCGGCAGCGAGCGGGAGGGAATTATCTGCGGCATTAGCGGTGGTGGCAGCGTTTGCCCTGCGACCGATCGAGCCAATCGTGCGGAGCCCTAATGGGCAACTAAGCGTACAATTGCGGGATTGGAATTGGTTTGTGGGGAACAGAATGGCCACAGCGCAGGTAATCTGATTAAGACGCTTGGCCCCGAAATGTTGGCTTTGGTTCTGGCGGATTCGTTCCATCAGCGGCGTCTCACTCTGGTTGGCGGGGGACAGATAATTTGTGTCACGAACCTGAAAACCCCGAGCGGGAAGGGCCGTGCATCATCGTCCGGAGCTGGCGTGGCGCTGTGGCAATGTTAGAGGATTTGTTCTTAACGCTAGAATAAACGCACGGAATGCATTGAATGTGGTTCATCATCGTTGGCAGGCTTAGAGTAGATTGCTCTTTTTCGTTTGTTTTGCTTTGGCAGCGTGGAGACAGGACAGGAGACAAGGTGTGAAGGTGTCAATCATCTGCGGGTGAGCATTAAGTAGCCAAAACACAACGGAGAAAATTAAGCTGCATGAAAACGTCTTACGATCACAGCTAAACCTTTCATTGCCTAGACAAAGATGACAGGAATAGACTTGAAAATGAAGGGGTAAAAGTCAGGAGTTTGTCTGTTGGTAGCACTGGAGAACAGCTCCACTAAAAACCGTTGATTTTGACCTTAAAAATGACACAAATATTATCTTACCTACTCTTCATGAAATACTTGCGTCATTTACTTTCTTCAGTTTGAACAATTTTTAAAGTCTTCCACTCGAAAGTTTTTGTTTTCATTTCATTTGCATTCACCAAAACAGTAATATTATGAACACAGGCAGACAGCTTTGTTGACTAGCGGAGAGCCCGTACAAACACTTCACCAGCACATTAGTGCGGGCACAACCCCGGAGGTCAGCGTCGTGCGATCACTTTCCCTTCTTCTAGATTTGACGCGTAGGCTGTATTTAAAAAAGTTGGGAGAACGTCTCCCAAAATGTGTCGGACCAACGGCCAAACCGCCCCCTGCTAGAGAGATAAACATACCGATACACACACACACAAACCAGCGTTTGGAGCCGAAAATTTCACGCTTCCAAAAAATGTGCCACCGCGTCGTCGTCACCGCCTTGTGCCAAACACTTTTTTTTTCGAAAGTGACGACAATCGGTCTTCGATCTCGTCTACTTCGAGCTGATGAGGACCTCCCAGGCACCTCTCCCGCAGCCAGCAAAGTACACCAGGGTTACATCACGCTAGACGTAAAATCGAAAACCGGCACGTTCCCGCCCCCGAAAAAAGAAGGGAACACCTTCCACCGGACTGGTTGTGCATTCTGCGGCCCCCGGGAACAATCCCCGGGAAGTGCCATGATCGTGAAAGGTTCCCTCCGCTTTGGCAAGGCGGCGTTCGGGTAGCTTTTTGTTGTTTGGCTGGCGAAAGGAGGAGATAGCAGCAGCAGGGAGAGTTCGCCCTTCACGTGACGAGCGGTGCTAAGGGCGGCCGGCGCGATATCGATCATTTCGAGGGAATGGTAAATGTCAATGGTTTAATTTCCATCGTGTTTTTATTATCAAACACAGATGAAACCCGAAATCGATCCACGACGCGGAGTAAAAGGTCTGTGCCGGAGGAATCTCTCCCGCACGTCGGTGCATTGTAAACGTTTAGCCAAAAGTCAACAAATGCCAGTAAAATGAGGAGGATGCATTTGTTCGTCGAAGGAAAGTGAGAAAAGAAATGAATCCAAAATGTCCAGCCTCATCATGATCTTGCCTCTTGGAAAGCATCACGATCGCATCAATTAGGAAACGTACTATTTAAAAAGGAATAGTAGCGAGCGTGATTGAAGATGGTACGAAATTCCTGACCCATTAAAAACGTGGCTTCTCATGAGACATCCCCCAAAATGGGATTATTTCTACCACCGCCAATGTTTCGCTTGATCGTCCATCCGTGGGGCAATTGATCTGCTCCGTTGAAATCGCGCAACACGCGGACCCCTCCGGACCAATTACGCGCTTATTGGTTTATTGGACCGTACAATTAATTATAAAAATGTCAGCGATCGATTTTTAATGAGTTTATGAGGAGCTGTGGAAGCCTCTCGACCCTCGGGCCTATCCCCATGATAGAGGCATTGTGTTTTGTAATACCAACGGGTAGTAACTTTTTTATTTGACCTTTTATGAGAGCGCAATAGTGGGTCGTAAAATGTTATGCAACCTGCTATCCGTTTGGTCAACAAATTTGTACTGCGTACTTGCGGAAGAAAGCAGAGTTCTTAATGACTTCTTCACACCAGGAACTCTTTGGATGAGAATGAAGGATAACTGCAATCGAACCGATCAAAGTTTAAAAACAACTCAATACACTTGACGATGGTATTTTCAAATCTGGCCGGCAATCAAACTCTTTTTGAATCTTACTAAATGATACTACTGGCGGATGTCTTGCTCATTGATGTCAACGACCTCAAATTCTTTCGAATTTTTATATTCAAAGTTGGTCAGAATCACCGTTAAAATCTTGCTAAACCAGCATGGGTAGCATATTGATGGAAAACGGGAAGTTTGCGAAACACATTCGGAACTCGTGTTCCCAAAGTCCCATAAGTGTTGGAAGTTATCTGCACCTATCAGGAATAAATTAAAATGGCACTGTCATCATGCTGATCGTCGCTGCCCGGCCAGTAGGCATGGGATCTCATGCCCGCCTGCTCAAAAATCTGCCCAATTTCCAGCCCGGAGCTCCCGAAATCGGTGAAGAAGATTGCGCGAAAAGCATCGAAAAAGCTCCGTTAGCTTTCGGCATTAAATTTATTAAATGCGATGATTTATGAATCCCGGAAAACGTGGCCTGGCAGAGCGGGATTGGGTTGGAGTGGATTGCTTGGAGGGGCTTTTGATAGCGCGGGCAGAGCAGGCATGATCAGGAAGCCGTTCGGTAGGAAAAGATCAAAGGTTTTTTTTCCCTCTGGTTGCTGTTGTTTTCGTTTCTCGACTCGAGGGGCAGATTGTTGGTACGTTTTTGTGTCTATTTTCTCCCAATTTCGAAATTAAACGTGCATTCACCGTCACCACCACACCCGGACAGACGACCAGCCGGGTGGTAGTGGTGGATGGCCTGGGTTGTCGTGTCGCCCATGCCTTATCGAACGAATGCGATCGCGACCAGGAAAGGGGGGACTGCCGTTCTTCGCCGTGTGTTTGTGTGTGGTTTTCGAGGGAGGAAAACATCCGTTTTGCCACCGCAGTTTTGGGCAGAAAGGGGCGGACCTTTGGGGCTGAAAGGTGGGAAGATGAGAAAAATATGAGAATTTTAATGAGCGATCGACGCTGAATAATACAGCCAATCCCTTTTGGGGTGGAGGAGAGACCTGGGAAAGGGCAGTATTGCCTTCGATATGTTTTTGTTTTTTTCTTCTCTCTCCCCAAAGTTTGTTTATTCGGTGCGGTTTTGTGGGAGAGACCGCAAGAGGAGATTAATGATTAAGTGTTGGACCATAAATCCACGCGCGCACATAGAGAGATGCTGTGTTTTCTCTCTTTCTGCTCTTTGGAGGTTAAGTTGGAATCTTATTGATACTGCAAAATGGTTCAGTTCGAGCGGTTGCTAGATGTTGCTAGCAGCAAAGTGTCATTTGGTTGTAAATCGTTGCTCTGCTTTTCGCTGTGGTGCCCCAAACACAACATGCTCATCACACCAAACCGCGGCAGGAATGTTGATTTATTACCACCCTGCCCGGTAAGCGATTAGGAGGGCCGACGAGTGGGACTTTTACAATAACAGAGAAGATGTAGGTTTATAAATATGAAAAAGCATACATTTTTGCACGCGATCACCCGTCGTAAACGGTTAGCGTGATGGGAATTTTTAACTAGCAAGATGGCAGAAAGAAACGCACAGAAAAGAGCGCAAAGCGCCAAAGCGGCAGCCTTCCGGTGGCAGAAGGAAAACCCATTAATGAACTAGAGCACGCATAAAATATTCGCTTAGTAATGCAAATCCCGGGCGGATTAAAAGTCACGCCGGAGTTCTGGCAGGTGGTGGGAGGCCGCCCGGGCGGCGGTGTGGTTCTTCGTTTAGCTTCTTGTGCATGCTTTTTTCGTGAGGAGGGGGACGATCGATCGATCGATTGCCCGGACGAGCGCCCCCGGAGGCTTAGGCTAATGAGTGATCGTTCGCAGTCCGCCCGGTGGGAGAAAGTCCGCCCGTCCGCCCAGCAGCATCCGTGGACCGTTGGGGCCTCCTGCTAAATGTCCCCGATGGGTTTCCGAAGGCGGTTGGCAAGAAATCCCGTTCCGTTTTTGGCAAGTGCGTCGTGCGAACGCGTGTGTGATTTGATTTGTTCGTCCCGTTCGCCCCTTCGCCTCCTGCAGTTCTCGTACGGCATCTGGAGGCATTCGTTTCAACAAATTTGGCTATCGGGATTGATTTTACTCCTGTTTTTTTGTTTTTCTCTCCTTCCTCGATCGGATTAATCCGGACCGGTAGGGGAACAGGTGGGCCCGATGGGTAACGGTTTCCTTCTGCCGCCCGGTTGGGAAATGAATGGATTTTTGCTAAATTTCTGTTTAGTCTGCACCTTCCATCATGATCATCATCAGCATCAATAGCGTCGCACTAATAACCTGTGTTGTTTCGTTCCATTCTCTCCTCTTCCGCGCGGGGGCACACTAATGATCGGGACGGAGCTTCGCAGTGACGACATGGCGCGATGGTGCGCCCGAACTGGGTTCTTCGGCTTTGCGTCTTGGGACTGGCCAACGAAACGCCACACAGGGTAATCCATCTTGTTATTCGGAGCGGTTTGGCGAACGATTTCGAAAATGCTTCCTGTGGAGTTGCCGGAGTTCCTCTGGCCGATTCTACAGCGAGGAGGGCCTCCACGCGAGCGAGAAAGAAAGATAAATTAATTACCTTTTCCGTTTGTGTGGCTGAGATGGGAGCGCGGGAACTGCTGCTGCTGGACGGACGATCGTTTTGCGCGAAACTCATTTGCGGTAAGCTCATCGCTCATGGGAAGCGTAAAATATGCACAATTAATCCGTTACCAAAAAAGCGCCCACCAGGGTGTGTGTGTGTTGAGGCGGGATGAGCTCTTATCCCGCGGGCAGAAGACACCCGCTACTACGGTGCCAGAAGAAGGTTGAGTCTGCTGACCTACAAAAAAGAACCATTGGGGAGGGAAAACAGCTTACAACTCGGTGTGGCGATCGCCAGCTAGAATGCCTTCCTCCCAAGTCCCGCGCAACGATGAAGATCAAATTTATAGTTTATTTCGAAACCATTACGTAATTTATGAGCGTCGCGGGGGTGGTCTTTGGAATTATTGGAACGACCCGGGCTTGCAGCACCCTGTTCCCCCTCTTTCTCACTCAAGTGCTCCACCGGGAGATGCAATGCCGCACAGCAAAGTGGATAGGATTTGTTGGCTAGTAGCGCAGGGGTTTTTTTTGGTTGGCAAATCGGATCGTTTGTTCCTGGGACGATTACGAGTTTATTTAACACACATAGCTCTGCTTTCGAGCTGAACTATCGTATACACACACACACACACACACACACTCACACAAACAGCAAAGTGTTTTCGATGTATCGGAAGTGCCGCACTTGAGTGCCGTGGAGCGCCCAAGGTGAACCGAACCACTTACGGGGCCACCATTGAGCCCCAAACCTTAATTCGTCTCATCTGTTTTCCCTCCACAAGGTGGCGCGCGCTCGTGGACCGATAAAGAAAATCCCTTTTTTCGCACACACCAGAGCCGAAAAGAAATAAACCCATCGAAACCACACGCTCAAACACACGCTCGGAAAGGGGGGGAAATAGATAGCTGGCTTCTATTTTGGAGCTCCAAGCGTCCCACCATGCCCCTTGCCTAGTGAAGGATTTATTTATTTTTTTGCTTTGCCTCGATACACAGCCACTGCTCGTTATTTGCAGTGCTAAAGCATGCTTAATGGTGTTGTCTAGTGAGAGGGGTGGAGGAGGGAGAGAGGAAGAGGAATGGGGGAAAAGAGGAAGTAAAAGAAGAAAGGTTAAATATTTTCACCCGGAATAAATAATCGTTTTGGTTTATCCGAAAACCGACGCTCGGGGTCATAAATTAGCTGCGGCTTTTTGAGGAATATAAACTCTTCTATTAGTGTGGGCGTGTATGTGTGTGAGTGTGTGCGTTTGTGTTTGCTGCGGAATGGTTTTTCCCTGCGCACAAATATTGTTAGGTGGAAATTTATAGGTTTTGCTTGCTTCATTTGGAAAAGGCACCCAAGGATCTACAAGATTGTTTTGCCTGTGTGTGTGTGTTTTTGTTTTTTTCCCCATTGATAGTTTTGCTCAGATATTATCTCTAAGACGCCAAAATGAGCATAGTTTTTGTCACAATGCTGCTCGTGCAAGGCTGTTTTATGAAAGCGGTCAGTTTTTGCTGCACGTCCACTTTTCTTGTGCCTGTTTTTTCAACGGAAACGTTTATGCTCCTCTTCTTAAGCTGGAGTATATTGATATCCGTATCATGTTTTCCGCATCCTCCTTACAGGACACAAAAAAAACCGGCCCCCAACAGTTTAGTGAAGTCTCCTGATCCTTACCCGAACAAGCAAACAAATATGGTCGCATTATCAAAGGCACATTTCGACCGGCATGATTATTTGTCTTACCGCTTTAGACCTGATTTTTTGTGTCACCCTTGCGTCTGTATCCGGAGCAATACCTTCCCTCCCAACAACGAAGTCCTTCTTGACCGATAAGATGGAACCAACAACAACAACAACAAAAAAGGGAAGGCAAAAACACACACTCTGGAAATAAAAGTACGGAAAACCCGGCCACTGACCGAAATTGACCGAACGATTTATGGCACCCGGCAGTCCGGCTTCGGTTTTATCGGTTTCAGCTGACCACACGGACAGCACAAACACACCGCGCGTCTTTTGGTCCGGCTTCTTAGGAACCCCCTCCACCCCGAAAATGCATCCGATTGGAAAAATGGGGAATCGAGCGTACGAAAAATTGTCACCCACATTGTTCAAGTGGGAAGAACAAAAAATGGGGAAAACGCTATAACGATGGTGCCTACTTTCTTGGGACGTTCCGGGGGGCTCTCGTCTCCCCAATATCGACAGTTTTTCATGGGGTTTTGGAAATCGTTTTTCTCGCCGTCTTATTTCGCTTTTCCGATTGTTGTTCTGCTGTACCCTTCTGGGCCAGGTAGCGGCAGCAGGTCGAACCGATCCGCACCATAACGCACCATCGCCGCTCAATTTGATTACGGGGATGGGGGAGGGCTATTTATCTTAACAATGTTCCGATTCCGATTCCGGTTCGCAGTGTGGCAGTCGGGCTGGAGGGGGGTTTCCCTTCGATTAATCGGATCTTTTCACTCACCACAGCCACAGGGATCATAGGGAGCCTGGAGGGTGGGCACGGGAAACCAGGGTTCACAAGGTGTTACCAGAAAAGGTCACACATACGCACGCACGCACCAGCTATCTGATCCGGGTGCCGGGAGGAAAAATGCCTCCGGAGCACTTTATTTTATGGATCGGTAGCGAAAATAAATAAGGCTAATGTAATCGAGCGAAAGTGTCACCTTCGATTTTGGGCACGCTGCGAGCTGTTGATACACTTAATGAAGGTTGATTTTCTATTTGCCGACACGGAACGGTTTCTTGTGCGTGAGTGTGTGTGTGTGGGTCTGTGTTTTTACTGACCACAGAGGGTGCGTTATGAGGTTGGAGACATTTGTGGATTTTATTTGAAATTTTCAGCCAAAGAGGGAGCAGCTTTGTGTTAGCTTTATTTGTTTCTATTTATGAACTCAATATGGAAAAGGTTCAAAGAGCAGGCATTGCCCGATTTATTTCCTTTTCCTTCTGATAATATATAAATGGTTTAAATCAATTCACACCAATTGTACGTATATGGAAAAATAAATTGAACAGTCTCTATGACAAAACAGCTCATAAATAGATAACAAAAGGTCAGCTCCTAATTCACTGCTCTCACCTCTAAATGGGACATCTGGAACGCGCACAATTACCACAATGGTTTAATTTATTTGTTAAATTTATTTCAAACACACACACACTCCGACACATCACGGGTACAACACCTTTTCAACCTCTTTTTCCACCCGGTGTTCTATATTCACACCTTCCGCCATCGGTTTGCAGATGTTGCGCATAATTGCGAATCACCGGCCGCAGATTTGACCAACAAAGCAGCAACACACAGCGAAAAAAAAACCCTCAACAAAACAAAAACACAACACACAAATGAGGCTATAAATGTGCAAATTGCTCAACACTCTGTGGGACGCAGCCCGAGTGTGTGTGTGTGTGTGCGCGTTCCAAATGGGACCTATTTTCGAAATCAATTTGTATGATTGAAAACTAAAAATATGCCAAATTCAATTTGCACCTCGGCCTCGGGAGGGACATCAGGGATAGAGGTAGAGAATTATGTGGAACATAAACTTTTTTCCCTCCCGGGTGCTCCCGGGACACACACACTCAGCCGGCAAAGGTGCTGTTACCTTATCACCAACAGTTGCCACAATTTCCCCAAACAATCCGTGCGCTAACGGTTCCGCAGCCTGTTCCGACATCATAATTCTATTGCTTATTTTTTCGCTCTCCTCGTCCCTTTCCCGGCTTGGTGATTTCGCTTTGTGCCTTCAGTTTCGGTGCCCCGAGAGCGTTTGCCAATACTTTGCACTAATCCGATCAGGTGGGGAGAGAGCGAGCGAGCGAGCGAGCATGATAAATCGTTTTATTATGCAATGAAAGAAGATTTTCGACCATCGAGTCGGGAAGAGCTTTGGTTTCGAGTCGCACGAAGGGCAAAACACCATTTGTGCGGTTCCAAAGTGGGCACACCCGCACAGCCGACGTCACAACAGTGGCCACCGCAGCCACACATCTTGGCTTAATTTTGTGTTCGCCCCGAAAGATGGGTCTCGCACTCGGAAATTGTAGCAGACACTGCGCGGGAGGCAGCTGAGGGCTCTAAACGTCTTTCCATCCCAAATTGGGTCATAACGAGCGTGCGTTTTAATGCGCCCCCCCTGTGATGGGCGTTTATTTTTTCATCAAGCCCTCGTTGCCGCGGCAGAAATTATCTTCCGGACATGGGGACAGGGTGTTTCCTCCGCAAGCCGCATTTTTTGGGGGCGTTTTTTGCCCACTCTCGTTGGAAGTGATTTCTGCTTTAGCACATCCGACACTTTCTCCAGCGGGCCGCCCGGCGACTGATAAACACCCGTGAGTTATGTGTCGCGGTTTGTGTGTGTGTGTGAGCACGCACGACGGTTTGGGGCGTTCTTCAATTTTCGGGCTCATCACGAAAAATGACCGCTTTCATCCACGAATGACCTCGATCTTTAGTGTGTGTGTGTGTGTGTGTGTGTGTGTGTGTGTGTGGACCGTTGCTGACACCCAACGAGCGGCTCTGATTAAAGTGCAGTTCGTGTCGAGCAGTTTACACCGTGAAACCTTCGAAAGGAAACGAAAGAACACACCGACAAGCGACGAACCTGATCTTCCTAGCGTGGTGGAGAGCGATTTTCTCATCCCAGGATCTTGTTTTCGAGACCGGAGGTCAAATGAGAGGAATGCAAGCACGGAAAAGGACGTGCGACTGTGCTGCAGTGGGTGAAAGTGCAGGCGATGGAGACGCGCTGCATCATTAAGCGGAAGGTGACGCGTAATTTCGTTTATTAAAAAGCGCTTAAGCTTGGCGCGCACATCCTTTGCCGGGGGATGCGCTCCTCTCTTCAAAGCGTCCCGCCTTTTGCCCGCAGGGCCAGCTGGACGTCCTTTATTTTTCGGTCCGAGCGGGATGATCCTCGCTTTGATCTTTGCTCATTTGGCGGCCCTATTTGTCAAAATCAGGACTGAACTGGCTGCTTGAAGCAAATGATTAATGGCACACGAAACGAACCGGGAACGAGCTAGTTCAATGGTGCTTTTTTTGTTTGGTCCTTACCACCGCAACGTGTAACTTAAACACTTAATGCTCGCTAAGTTAAATCAAGTTAACTTTTACGATGCTTTCGTGTGCGGTGCGTTTTTATATCCTTGTTCCAAGAGTTAATAGACCCCACAACAGAAAGAGCGAACGGACGGAGATATGATCCTTCCGGGCAGTTACATTTAAGGTGACGCTTCTCGCACGCCGTTTTGCGGTGACTTTTTGGACACGCTATCAGCGCCCGGTGACCAACGCAAAAGGAACCCCCAAATGGCCTAATGCACACGCTGCCCGAACGTTGCTTTGAACTGGCCCGAACTTGTTCGAGCCAGCAGCATCGGGCAGGTGATAAATACTTCACGGGCATCATTGGGCTGTGGAGGGCAAATTATCTGCAATTATCCTCACACATAAAAACACAGAACCGCACGGGGCAGCGGGTGGCGTGATAAATAAGGAGGGAGCAGCTGAGTGCAATTTGCAGCGTGGAGACTGCAGCACGAT
The DNA here is from genome assembly GCF_016920715.1 of Anopheles arabiensis. Taxonomy (NCBI): domain Eukaryota; kingdom Metazoa; phylum Arthropoda; class Insecta; order Diptera; family Culicidae; genus Anopheles; species Anopheles arabiensis. The sequence continues at coordinate 94,107,932 of NC_053518.1, forward strand.
GGCGCAAACGGCCAGCCGGGGTAGGCCTAGTTTTCTCCTACAAAATTGAATATTATGCGCGCATTGGGGTGCGTAAAACGGTTTCGGGCGAAAAGTGCATTTCGCCCCGTTCGCGCCAACCCCGATGAAAGTGCAGGAGACAAGCAATTGCATCGACACGATCGTGAGCATTTGCAATGGGATGCGGTAAGGATGGGGGGGGGGAGGGCTGCTTCGGACAATATTTCATGTGCGCACCTTCGAGGTGGTAGTCGTCGTCACACTCGTCCGCACACAACGCCAGCATTTTCGCCCCCTTGCGGCTGTGCTGTTCGCTGCAACGCCGCCGATGCCCTTAGTTACGCTCTCATTATGCAAAATCTTTTAACAGCATCACGATCGACAGGTTTTACGTTTTTTTTTTTGCTACAACCTTTCCCTCTTCGGGGCCCATTTCTTCGTTCCATCCGCTTGGTTCCTGCCACTGCTCCATCCATGTTGGTGGTTGGCGTAGAATGCGCTCCGTCTCTATCTCCTTCTGCTGCAGGGCGATTTCGTGCCCAACGAGCTGTGGAGCCCAATTGCAGCGAAACCCCCCATCCCGGTGTGATGGATCTGACCGACTCGGCGGACTGTCGCTCTTCGCACTGTGCCAGTGCCTGTGCCTCCGAACAACGAACACGAATATCGACGGGCAGTTCGGACGGGCCGACTGGATGGATGGATGGATGCGATGCGATGGATGGATCGTTAAGAACCGGTTGCAATGTCGGGGGCCATGTTTCTGCCTGTTTTGCTCCGCTCCATTCCCGATTTTGACTCCCGTTTACCGTCCCGCCTGCATGCCAGCATCTGTCTCGTTATCCGCTGGCGAGAATCTTTCGCCATTGCAACCGAGCGCGTCCTTCCCTGGCACCAGCAGCAGGAGGTGCTTGGTGGCGTGTTCGTGTTTTTCATAATTTTTGCGCTCCTGTAATTATTTTTATTGATTGCATTCCGCTTCGCTTGCTTTCTTCGGGGCGTCTTTTCTCTTGCTCGCGCTCTTCTGGCGCGCACCGCGTCTCGGAAGCTCGAATCGATTGATGCTGTAAGATGCAGACAGGGCCCGGGCAAAGAACGCGCCGAAGCTGTTAAAGCAATTTGCATAGGAAAGCTATTTGTCAAATTTGTGAAGATGGGTTGGGAAATAGAAAAAAAGGCGCGCTTATCGCAGTTCCGGCCAGTCGGGGCGCTTGTCTAGCTGTGTGCTCTGGACGCATCGGAATCCGGAGCCACATCCCGGGAAGGAGTTGGAGTTGGGAGGCATGTCAGTGTGTTTTTTTTTTATTCTAAGGTGATGGAAATTACAATTGGCAGCTGTTAGTTTTCGAATGAAGAGATGCTTTAGTTGAAAAAATATGCAAATTGGGGCAAAGTGGAGACTAGGTTGAAGGTATGTTGTTAACATGAAGGCGGATTTTAAGATTAAAATCGATTAAAGCATGAATTGTTGCATTGCAATCGAAATGAAAACCTCTTACTTGACTAGACTTTCTTGCAATGTGCTGCAAGAAACCTTTGAAACAAACCTTTATAAACCGCTATTTATTATTTCCTGGAAGAAAAAAACACCCCACTCCCACAGAAGCGAACCATTACACATCCGTTTAGCCGGCATGAAATCTATCCACTCATGTCACGCGAGAGAAATTAAACTTTCGGTGACACCGCACGATCGGCGCATCATCTTTCAGCGTGCGGATGCGTGCCGTGGCCATTACCCCAGGGGCCCGGCGGTATCATTTCCCTTCCCGTCACGATTCACGAGGTCAATGGCGGGTGTGCGGGCGCGCGCCGCGAACCTACACGACACCCGGAGACGACAGGTTGACGACGCTGGCCTTTTTTGTGCGTCTTTCCGCCCATTCCGGCCGACGTACTTCCCTTCCCAGCTTCGTTGCATTGCGTGATGGGAGGGTATGGGGAGGCGTTTTTGCTTTGTCCTCCATTCCCTTCGCTCACCCTGCGGTACCGCAAGAGCGCCACGGAGCGGACGAAAAAAGCAAAACACACACAGCCTGGGTCCGGGAGGTGCCAGTGCGTAAGTGTTTTGCTGCGCTTCGCTCTTGCTCCGCTTGATCCGCACAGTGTGCCAGGGGTGGGTAGGAAGCAGGGAAGAAAAGAAACTTTGCTTTAAATACTGCTCGTCGTGAAGAATGTGCACAAAATTTTATGTTAATTTTTTCGGGTGCTCCTTTCCCCTTCGTCATGCTTCTTTCTTCTCGGTGGCGCTAAGGTGTTTTGTTTTAAATACTTTTCCTTCTTTCTTCTGTTGGTGTGGCTCTGCTTTTTTTATCGATGGTGTAAATTTGCCATAAGGTGAAGCAGATGCTTCATGCATTTTTATTACAACGGAGGACCGAAGCAGACAGGGGCAGAGGCGAAAGACACAGCGCAGAAGAAAGCCATCGAAATGTAAAACGGTTTGGCCTACACACGCGGCGATGGAACGGGTCTGAGCAGGCAGGCGGGCAGGCAAATTCAGCTTCCAACTCTAAAGCCACTCTAAAGGTTCTAAGCACTGGCTTTTAGAGCCTTGCGACTTTGGCGCGGCTCGGTGTTTTATTATTCATCACTGCGGGTTACGCAAACTGTGTGGCGGCGCGCACTTGGCCCCGTGCGTCTTATGTTGAGCGGATTTCGCGCGAAGCCCGCGCTACGGTGACTTTCGACTGACGTTCGCTGTGTATTGTGTTTAGAGACGTGAGTGTTTGGCTTTGTTGCCCTTTCTGTTTTTTTTTTGTTTGTTGTGATGTATGCTGTGGAAAATTATCTCCCTGTTTTGCTGTTACACGCTCTTTTTGCGCTGTCGCTTTCCGAGGCGGAGGGGTTGGATGGAGTCAGAACGAACGCGCACAGACAGCGCAGAGTGATGGAAATGATGCGGAAAATATTCCGCATGTTAAACTGACAAGGTGGATGGAATAATTTCTCCACAAAGCCGTTTACTGTTGCGGATGTTGCTGTTGCAGCGGAGTTGGGAAGGGAAGGAGCCCTCGACTCTGCCAGCTAACCGGAGAACATTACATTTTACACGTCAAAAAATCTATTTGAACATGTGTTTGGAATTGAAACACGCTGCAGAACTTGCTGCAGAATTGATTTTATATTTTTTTGGCGTACAATGTTGTTATTAGTAACTTCCCATTTGCCAACTTCGTGCTGGTTTGTAATTGTTTTTTTCTCTAATGAATTTCCCCACGAGGTCATCATCCAGCAAAGGTGCAATGACATAAAAATAAAGAAAAGAACCTCTTGTACCTTTTTTTTTTGTTAAAAGCAGAAAAGCAACAACCTCAAGATGACTAAACGCGGAATTGCCTCTTCTCGTACGCCCTGAAAGCAAGGGAATGAATTTGATGACTTTCGGGCCCAATGTCACCAATGACCCGGACGACGGACACGCAGACACGATTGCTGAGATTATCAAAACAGGGCTGGCCGGCCGAGAACCGTGGCAAAGGCAAAGAAATAAACGACGCCTGGCCCTTGGCTGGTGTGGAGCGTGTGCTGGGTCATTAATGTCAACCTCGCGCTGCGTTGTCGCGATACGTCGGTCGCAAGCCATTTTCCGTTTTTTTTTTTGTTTTGTTTGTTTGTTTCGAACCGTTTTGTTTGTCTTTCAAACAGTCGTTTGAGGTTAATGAAATGTGATAAAATTGATTCGAAGCAATCGACAAGAGTGGCACCCGTCTGGTGACACGCGCACGATGCCGTTGTCTTGAAAACGAGGAAAATGGACAAAGAAAAACAGTGTGGAGAGTGTGCCACTAAGGTCAAAGTGTCCTCTTGACCATGTCGCGCCGGGCAGATGGACAGTTTAATATTTTCTAAACTTTTATTTTTTCTCCAACGCTGGATGCGCCTCCGCCCGTTAAAGCTTACTCACCCGGAACCCAGCATAAGTAGACCACCGGTTGGCAGGGAGGAAAGTGTGGGGAAAAGGGGAAGAACCACTGGCACAGCGGGCGAGCCTGAAAATGACCCGCGGACAGGCGTCAGGCCATCGAACAGCGCTGTTCGATTGTTTGTTATTGCTTAATTCGTTTCTATGCTCGTTAATGGGTATTTAAATCAATTTTATAGATTTTCCATTGTTTCATGGCGTCGTGCCGGCGTGTGGTGTTGTGTGTGCCTTGATCGGGAGAGTCGTCCCCAGCAAAACCGTCCCAGTGCCCACACATATTAATACTCGATCGATGTGACCCCTCGTTTTACCGGGCGTGTGTGTTTATGTTGCTTTCAGCCTCAAGTTTATGCTTCTTTATGCTTCATTAAACGCACCCCGGTCTGCTTGGGGTGGGGGAGGTCCACGTGAATGGGGCTTTCGCTGTAGCGCGTTTAAAATGTATCTAGCAGCAGGACGGAAACATAATGTAGGCCAGTTGGCACAACAAGAGGTCGTTTGTGGGACTGGAGTGTCGTTTTCTCGCTTTTTTCTATGGTTTGCGCGGAATGATAAGTTATTTTGTGTTTGTTTTTGAAATTCACTTAAATTTATACCATAAATAGAAATTTGTTCTCTAGTACGAAACAATCATCGGGAAAATATAATGTTTGTTAAGCGTTTTGTTAGCAAAGCACCTTAAAAATGCTTCAAAATATGAACTTAGACCAACCAACATCAATACAATGAATACTTTCCTCTATCTACTTGCCCTAGAAAGCGGTCCACCGCTAGACCTTATTTAAGAATCGTTTTGTGCGTGACGCTGAGCACCACCAGCGCAAGCAATCGCGAGTTTCCGTGACGTCCCCATTCGAGCGGAACGAAATAATCGAACGAAAGAAATTCTAATTCGCGTTTTCCGTCCTCCTTTACCCCATCGTTTGTGGGGGGGGGAGGTTTTGTGTAGCATCGTAGAGCCGTTTGCCATCGCAAAACAAACCATCCTAGAGCATGAACTTATGTAGCCCCCCTCAGCCCTCGTAGCTATCGAACAGGAAATAGGGCGTCAGGGTTCGATGGATGTTTAGCGTATGTGAGCGAGCGTGCGCGCGCGCGCGAGGGCAAAGAATAATTGGCATCGTGCGAAGCGCGCCGTAAGTTAGGACTTCATTTCGTGGCCAGAAAGAGTGACCGGAATACACCGAAACTGAACGCATGAAATCTTCATCAGGTGCGGAGCAAAAACATGCCACCGGGGAGGAGAGGGAAACCTTGTTTCCTGTTTTGCAGCGAATTTGGAACACTTCACAGTGTCAATCGAAGAACGTACACAGCGTGCCATGTGTTATACAAAAATGCTGCATGGGCCGCGTGTGCATTTTTCCAAAACCCTTAAGCAGCAGTGCTTTTAATGACCTTCGCCCGGTCCCTCGGTAAGGGGGGATGTTTTGAGTGGCTTTTTAAAATTTTATCGATAGTAAAACTTCGATCAACGAGCCACTTTGCAGTTGTTTGCTCTCGTTTGCTCAGCATGTTTAGCCTGCCCAGTTGGCTCGTTAAGTACGCGAAACAGGACCATAAAATCGGACTACTTTGCTGCCTTTGCTTTTTGGAAGGGAGCTGGGTTTAGTGGAAAGCAAAATGAAAACCACTCGCAATTTGTACCATTTCTGAAAGTAATAATTGTTAGGGTTTGTAGTATGCAATTTGCCTCCATTTGGAGAATTGCTCTGTAAACCGAACAGAATGTTTTGAACATAATGTCATATCATGAAGTCGTTCTTAACGTTGTTTGTGCCTTGTTAGTGAGCCATTACAATATAACAACGTTTGTGCCGACAAATGCACATTTCGCCTGCGCCGGTGTTAAATCACTCCTATTTTGGAATGAATTTTAATGCCCTCCAATTGCCGAAACACAAGTCATCAAAATGACACTCGTAGCGCAGCATATTAAGCAGCTAATATTTTCCAATTGGCCGGCTGCGGCTGCCAGTGACGCATACGAGACAAAATCCCGCGAACGATAGCGACCGCAATTTAAATTGCTTCATCAGCCTCAAGGAAGAAGCGCTTCGGCAGAGCCGCGAGGGATAAACATTCCTAACCTCACATGCAGAAAGAATCATGATTAATGGCGCGGACTGGCTTTCGCTTCATTTCTTTGGGAGCAGAGCATATATACACAAACGGCCATACACTGCACGCGTCGGCAAAGCAGCTCTTTTTAAGGTCAGGGTGGACAGATAAAACTTTCGAGCTCATTTAACGGTACAAACCTTAAAAGCTCCTTAAAATCGTCTCTCCGCTGGGTTGGGGACAGGGTAGATACACCGCAAAACTGTGATTCATACCATTGTAGTGTGCGGTCACCTCGAGAGGGTCTCTTCATTAGAGAATGCACTCACGTCGAAATGCACTGGCCGGTAAATGAGAAACTTCCCCTCAGGACAGACATCATGCTTTAAACACCAGGCAAAAGAAGAAAGGGGAAAGAGATCAGCTCATGTTGTGGTTTGCATGCGAAAGCAATATCACCTAATGGGGTTGATTCATACCTGCAGGAACTCCTACACATTCCATGTAAACTGTTTTTGCTTGCCAATATCGAATGATACCAAACGGAAACCGGAAATTGAGCCTTTTGTTGGCCTTATTTTTACAGATATTGAAATGATGAGGTCAATGGAATGTTTTGTTTGAAATTAATTAGTTCGAAAACACCTGTACTTTGGAGTTTGAGGATCAAGTGCATAACTTCTCTGGCAAGAGTCATTGAAGCCTCAACTGTCTGTCTGCTGCTGACAGTTTGCCGATTGACGTAGGTTCCCCAGTTCCAGAAAACGCAAAACTTTTTTCACGCTCTCCAACAACCACCTGCAGCAGCCTGAACTGAACGCCCAGCCGTACTTTCAAGACCCATTAGCATTACGTCAAATTATCCCGATGCTTCAAACGATGGCGATAACGACCACGACGACCACTGCTGGAGACCGTAAGGAGAAAGGCAACACAAAATACCGTTTCACGCAAATGGTCAAAGCGGAAAGATAAGCGCGTGAAGGAAGCGAAGCGTTGGGACACTCTTTACCCGAGGCAAATAATGCTCCAGTGTGTGATGCGTGGCCGTTCTTGTTTGGAGCTTCTGGTTGTTTCTCCTCACCGAAAAACAAAATCGGACGGTGTCTAAATTAGCAGCTGCACCGACACCCCGGAAGTTTTGTGCGGACAAAAAGTACATTAAAGAAAATTAAAAACCTATTGAGGAAATGAGGCTTACCCCAACGAGCTACGAAAAAACATGGTTTGCTCTCACACACACACACACACAAACAAAACCTGTCGCCTGGTCTTTGAGTCGGGAACGATCTCAACTGGTCAGTGGCCTTCCAGGAAAGGGGTTGGCATGATAGATAAATTAGAATTAAAAGCAAACCAGCGGGTCCCATAATCACTCAGGACCTCCAGGGGAAGGAGTTTAATCCTACCGTGCTCATGTGTTCATGTGCGTGTGTCTGTGTGCGTCCTTGATGAGGCTGAGGAGGTTTGCTCCAACCGGGTGCAATTGGAAATGATGAAGGCAATTTTGCGCCTTGTACGGGAAACGGGAACGCACGAAAGCACGAGCCCGGTCGAAAGTCCCGGCTCGTTCGGCTCTCAACGAACGATTCAGAACGGAATTTATATTTGGATAGCACATTATCGCAGATTACGGGGGTATTTGCTGAAATTCATTAGCAACACTTTGGAGCACGCACGCGGGACGCTGGATGGTGGACGGAGTCCGTCCGGTTGTGCTACTGCAAAACGGTTCTGGGCGTTTTTATCAGGACAATTTTTCACCCATCATTGATTGAGGAGTCGTGTGTGCAGCACTGCTCCAGCAAAACTCTTTCTGCACAAGGTTCTCGCAAAAGGTTCATGTGGAGTGTTTCGAGAATACTAGCTACCAACCTTCGGTGGGTCCCCGTTACGAGACACCTTGCATCGTTCAGAGTGTTTGGGTTGCGGCAAACGGTAACCCTACCGGGAGCCCTTTCTCTTCCTCCCCAGTTCCAGTAATTGGTTCAGAATCCTACACACGAAAGGTGGAAAACCGGTTCCATAGAGGGGTCCCGGATGATGGGTCGCCGGTGCACTGCAGCGCTACCGTACATGGAGAGAAAGATTGAAGACGACCCTGACAACATTAGTGTCTCGGAGGGTTGGAGCGGACGAAAACCGGGTTCTCGATGATCTATGGCCTGGGCTGTGAATGTTGAATGTTGTCTGCAGAAGGCGTTGAGATAGCCAAAACAGGATGTCCAGCCCGTTTGGCTGCTTCAGAAGCTCGTGCACCCGTGCTGCAACAGCAGCAGCAGCAGCAGTCGCTGCAATATCAGGCTCGATTGATACGACGAGCACTGTCACTTCTCATAAGTGTAAACAATCCCTCTCTCGCTCTCTTGTCTCGGCCCTTCTAGCTTGGGTGAACTTGCAACGGATCTGTTTGGACCGCACCGTGTCCCAACACCGGAGACACCGCGAAGTCTTCTTCGATTATCGATTGAACACTCGGCGCTCGGTAAGCTCGATGACCACCGGCTCCGGTTTACACTGTGTCTGATCCAGTTTCGGCTTAAGCTTGGACGTTTCAACAAACTAAGAAGATTATGCCTCTGCCTTGTTTCACCACGACTCCAGTCAGGTTATACCCAACCGGCATTCCTTCCAGAGGCAAATCTGCCAACAAAGATGCCGAGGATTGATTTATACCGAGTCCGTTATTTTGTTCTTTCCAGGTTGCTGTGGCCGGGTAGGACGTCTATAATCGGATATTTGACCTTTTTACTGCAGTCTCGGGGTGTAAATTATGAGCATCTTGTTTTAGGTGAGCGAATGTCCATGTTTGGCCGACTGTTTGCTGTATCGAGACGAGTTTTGGAATGGCTTGAGATGTGATATCGGAAAATTCCAGCAGGTGTATTTAACTCCTCTCATGCATCGCACCGTGCAAATGAGTTTTTAATTGATTTTTGCTTTCCGTTAGAATTGTTACACACCCTTGCTGGCTAAAATTGCTCCTCACGCAACGAAACCATTGGATGTTTGTTTTGCTGTGCCACCGGAGGTCCGAAAGGCCCGGATTGTTTCCCTTTCAATCAACGATTGCCTTCAAGCCGCACTACCGCCGGTTGAACTTTCTTCGCTCGCGTGCCCTTGCCGTTTCGGTGGATTCTATTTTGGGACGCCAGAAATTAGTCCGAAATCGGCCAAAACCTGTCATTTGGTGGGCAAGGTTGTGAAAATGCGCTCCTTTTTCTCTGTTTGATGCCTTAGGAAAGGGTCACCGGGCTGATGATTTGCAGAACGAAGCCTGCAGCAAAAGCACCGATCACTGGTTGCCCTATATTTCCCACTCAATCCACTCTCCGCCGCGGGAGAGCGCGCTAATTTGAATGAACTTTTTTGTTGTTTGATTTGTGATTGTTTTTCCTGCGTGCAAGATAGCCCCAAAGCCCTGGAGTTTTTGGCATATCACCATTCCCTGCCCTGCGATGGAATGAGCCACACTTTCACATTAGACGGGAGCTGATTTGAGCGAATGATGAATATTTCCACACGGTAGCCCAAAACCCAGGTTCAAGGTGCTCATTTGGATGTCCCAGAGGCGCTCGATGTCCGACGAGGGCTACCATTTGGGCAGAGGGCAGCATGCATTCGCACATTCACCCATTTCGATCGCATGATCGGATGCTTTGGTCACACAGAAGCGATCCTATCGAGAGGGGCCAGAGCCCACGATGACTCTTGGGTTGGCCCCGCACCCAACCACGGTAGTCGGGCACGGGGCCACTAGTATGACGGAAGTCAAAACCTCCACCCCCACTTGCCAGGCTACAATTACCGGGCTTTCAACAGCTCCAGTTCTTGTTAGGCCCATATCAACACCCTCGCCAGAGGTCACCACGGCGTTTGGGGCACGAAAAAATCTAGACCACACGAGCGTGATTATCGGTTTGACGGAACGGGTGGAATTTTTGTGTTTTGCTGCGTCCCACTGCCTGCTCACACCGGAAGGCAGATAGGATAGGGCGTAAGGCGAGTGCGAAAAAACCTGGTCCCGCCAGGAACTCGGGAGTTGCCAATTGGCGTTCTACTAACTCTCTGCACATACCTGCCACGGCCACGTTGGTGTGAGGTTTATCGATTTTCCTGCACCGGTGGTACGGGTGCGTGTTTTCTGCGATAGTTTATCCGCCTCAAGGTTCAATGTTTCGACAGCTCATGTGTGTGTGTGTGTGTCTGTACGTGTGGCGTTGGTCGAGTGTGTCTGCTCACCCGAAGCCGTACCCGATAATTTCAATAAATTAATTTAATTTGTATCGTATCGTATTTATCTCCGGGGCTCGAACCGCACCGGTCGTAGGTGGATGGTCGCGCAAAATGCTTCGTGTGTTCCATTTTATGTTCACTTCCTTTTTCCGGTGCCAGAGCAGCACTGTCGGCAGACGGTGGATGCAATATCATCTACGTATCTCAACAACCACTCATGTGCCGGGCGTTCGTGGCCTGCAAAACAAAGTGCCCGTAACAAATTCGGACGGGCACTGGTCTACCATCATTTTACTTTCGCTCGATTAGGTCAGCCGATAGAGGGTCGAGAGACACATCCACTTTAATCGAGGCGGCCGCCCAAGGCGTCCAGTTCAGTGTCAGTGGATCGCCGATGGAGCGATTCCACGATGTGGCTCAATTCACTTTCACTTCCCGTGCAATAGAACCCGACATTGTGGCTGTTACTTAGTTACGCATCAATTGCGATAATGCGAAGGTTACCGATCGATGCAGGTAATGGGCAGCAACCTGCTTATTGAGAATCATTACCGGTTTTTCTACACTATTACTAGATAGAGCTATTCAACCAGTGGATATCGAGATAGCGGAGCGTAATTCCATGTTGTTTTTCTAGCACATTCAGTTTGCTTTTCAGTTTATGAATTTTGAACTCAACGCATCGATGCTTTTCACAAAACAAACGAGATAGTTGTAGTCCCACCAGGCTTTATCATCGATGTCACTCAAACCATTACCTTTACGGCGAAGGTATAACCTTTTCCTCTATGCAAATAGTCTGTAAAAACAATATCGATGGATACAAAACCGGTGGATCCACACTCGATTAAAGGATTCGTACTGTGCGCCTGCAGTCCCCCCAAAAGCTTCGACCCTCGGAAACAGGATGTCATCAATTGGATTGATGTTGCAGACGGGTTAGCATCCCTCCCGGAATGGGCCCGCCGATAAGCTCCGATAGCGACTGCACGTTGGGGTTTAATGCCCGGTCGATAAGCAAAACATGTCCCGTGTGCTTTCGGACATTTGCGTCCCGGATAGCGCCGACGGAACCTGTTGGGTCGCGGGTTTGAAGGTGGTGCGTTATCAGGAAGCTGGTATGACTCGCAGGCGCTTCCGTCGTGATGCAACAGCATGCTGCCATTTCGGCTCTCGCACACGAAGGTTGTTAGTTAGTTAGTTAGTTATTGACCATTCTATGCGCTCCTCCTATGGGGATTGTTATCATTTATTGGGAATGGGAAACGGACACATAAAAATGACAACACAAGCCCCATACGACACAACAACAAAAAATGTTTGTGTGTCCATTGGTTTGAGCCTAGAGAGACGTAAAAATATAAATTCCACATATCTCGTTCAGCGTTGTTTAGATAGATTGCTTGCACCGAACGACGCATTTCTATGCAAATCGCCATCGGTGTATGGTCGGGATAACGCACCTCTACGGACGGAGCGTTGTTTGTTTTTGTGCGTACATCTCTTCAATGCTGTTACGTTCGTATAATTATTGAGGTCTCACTGACACGGAGAGTGCTATTTGCATTTCGTATGAACACAGCACACACACACAAACAACGAGCAAACGTGAGCGGGTGTCCTTGCGATTACATTTTATTGGCTTGTTATCGGAATTTACGGCGAGAAGAAGCGCCACGTGTTGATAAGCTCGAGAGCAACGGGTTTCCATTTGTTTCGTGGAACAACCGATCGAACTGAACGTCATTAAATCATGCTTTCAGATCGTGTGTCCTTTCCTTTTTTCCTGATTGATTTTGTGCACTCAAATGGCCACCTTGCAATTGGATCACATTAAGCTCTCCCCATTGCTGCATGTTACGTACGAAGGATGGGTTTCGAAAATCCTAGAATCACTTGCGCCAATTTCGATTTCGGTTTACGCGTTCGGTTTATCTCGTGTAATGAAATTAAACAACTACATCAGCAACGTGATTCCATGTACCTTCAGTAAGCAGGCAACAATTTCGATTATTGCCGTGCAGTGGATTTGATGCTCATTCGATGCACTTGATACTGATTATTAACGTGGGCAGGAAGGATTGTAGCTTACTGCTGGCGATAATTATGCTCATTGCCAGTGTGGAAGAAACTTCCACATTTATCGGTTTGGGATTTTCGAGCGATTTTGTGGAGTTTCTTGTTGCTGTATGCTCAGAATTCGGCATCGAGCACATCATTGTTATTATCTGATTAATCTGCATCGGAGCACTTTGTTCCGGAATTATTTAAAAGCTTAAATTATTGCTTCAAATTTGTAGTGCCGCTCGTTGCTGCCTGATTCCGGTCTACTAATTTCTTTCCCTGTTGTCTCTTTCGTCTTAAAAGCTTCACTGCTTCCTTTAACGGCTCACCAAAATTGCTCTCTTTCTTTTTTTCGCTCTCTCTTACTCTCTCTCTCTATCTCTCTCTCTCTCTGTAGAGCGCGTCGCACAAATATTACAAATTATAATTCCATTCGCACCGCATAAAAGTGTTCCCCGGCCGACAAATGATTATGACGGATTTGCCCTATAAAGGTTCCTCCCTCCAAGCCGGGGGTATAGCTGATGTGCGACAAGGTGTTGTGCCTCGAAATGTATCCCGAGTGACCACATAACTTGGTCCTTTTTGTGTGTATGAGTGTGTGTGTGTGTGTGTGTATGCGTGAACCATTTCTGGCCTCTCTGCGCTCGACGTAGAAGTCGCTGGACACGGTCGAGCTGGCCCCGATCGTGCCCACGATAGTGTGTGGTATTAATAACAATACTTATGCTGCATATCATTTCACCCGGAGTGGTTTGCAACCGGAGGGAAGGCGCATGAGTCAGTTCTTTTTCTTTCGCCCTCTCCCACTGACTGAGGGTATGCTTTTTTTGTAGGTTAGTTTTGAGCGTCCGTTGAATTACAACGATCCTGCCGTCGTAGCAACGGCCCTGCCTGCTACCAGCTTTGTGGCCCATTGTGTACACCGGACATAGTTTGGTGATCTCCTCCCTTGTGGCAAATGATACATTCGGACCATTCCTTCTTCCCCAACCACGTTGCGTTTGTGCGGTGTATGTCTCGGTTAAGCTCGAGAGCGCATACGAAAGGCAGTGGCAGTCAGCACACCATCACACCGGCAAACACGTCGAGCAGACAAGATTTGGGAGATATAACACTCTTGAGTCAACACACTCAATTGCGCCCCATGGCAGCCACTTTTGGGTCACATTGTGGATCTAACATCGTCTTTCTTTTCAAACCGAGGTCTATGAAGGTTTTGTTTTGAAAGGAAAGTGATCCGCGAACGGGGAGGCGGCTAGGCTGCTGGACGATTGACGAAGACGGACAAATCTTGGTTAGCTTCCGTTTCGTTTTTGCGTCCATCGGTAGCGGAACGTTAGTGTATACTTTCCCCTTTTTCATGTTGCAATGTAAACTCGCCTAACACGTCCAAGCGATACGGTTGACAATTCCTCATGATGACATTCACCCGTCATTGTTCCTATCCAAGAGTGATCTCCTCTGCCAAGCGCTCCAACGAGGTTTTGTTATTATTGGCCTACCGGGAGGAAGTGTGGTCTTTTCTCTTTCACTACTGGCACTACCTCGCGTCAAATTATAATTGCGGTCGAGTGCCAAACCGAGGTCAGCCGCGGAGTCGTGGAGCCGTGTAGTGTCCCGAACGGTGCCTCTCCCGCTCAACACGTGCGTTTGGACAATGGTTAACGTAAACCTGAAGAAGCAGCAAGAAAAAAAAAACGACTACAACACACGCCTCCTGGGGGCGAGAACTTCAAAATCTTGATAAGTAGCATTTATTATGCGAAGTTGGGACACTTCATGAAGCGACTGCATGATGTACTAGCGCGCGATGTCGCCACTTGGGAGGGATATGTTTCAAAACCGTTCGAACTGCTTTCGGAGCCATCTGCCTACTCTCGAATTGGTGGGTCTCCGTTGGACCGTACACGGGAGCACTGCTCAGTCCCTGGCTTACTGATGTTAGCATGTCGATGGCCGTGCGGACACCTTCCCTCGGTAGTTCCTCTGCTCGCTCCCGTCCTAGCAGAGTGTGTATATTAAATATTTATGAGCGTTGAGTGTTTTGTTTCGAATAATCAGCCTCTTGAGTTACTTACCATTTACCCCCTGTACCCGGCAGTGTGTGTGTGTGTGTGTGTGTGTGTGTGTGTGTGTGTGTGTGTGTGTGTGTGTGTGTGTGTGGTTGTGTGTGTGTGTGGAGTCATCTTCGTGGGCCTGTCACCGTGTTCGGTATGTTGTTTGCCGAATGTTGGCACCAATGTTCCTTCCGCTCCGCTGTTCCGCAGGGAAGAGTGTAGTTCATTGTGGAGTAAATGTAAACTCCCGCCAAATCTTTCCCGAGAATCGACGACGGGCCCCTAGCCCCTAGCTAGAGAAAGAGGGAACGAAGGTATAACCGTCTTGAAGGTACCGGTTTCAATCACGGCCCACCTCTCGACATCAAGTACCTTCTTCTTGCCATCTTGCGCACCGTGAGTGGCTTCGATTTGGGCTTTCCAGCGCGATATCATCTTCATCGAGAGCGCGCGTCATCATCATGATCGCAGTCCGTGCGCTGTGTTTCTTAGCGAGTACCTTCATAGCGTGCAGGGGTCATGGTTCGTTTCCCATCACTTAGCTTATGATGATGTCTTTCGTTTTCTTTCTTTTTGTTCTTCGGACGGTGGGGGCCGAGGTGTTGGACTTTTGCTTTTCTTTCAACGCGACCCCCAACACTGCTGCCGCGCGAAAGAGAAGCTTCTTATCGCGACATAATCATCACGCCGTTTAGCGCAAATCGGTGGCATTCGTTCCGTTGGTCGAGCTTCATCTGCGTGTACTGCAATGATCGGGTCTCTGGATTCGAGGCACAACATGCGGAGGTGTGGGCTCACTTAAAAGGGAATCAAGAAACTGTTTGCTCGTTAGAAAAAGGCCAGCCTATTGTTTTGTTGAAAGTTGCAGTATTTCTCCCACTTTCTCGCCGCAAAATAAAAACACAAGCAACGAAATGGACACACGGAATGCTGATCGAGTTATTTAAGAGCCTCCCTCGGTTTAAGCCCCTGCTGATCGGTATTTTCGGGACGGCGTCTTCCCGGAATTGAATGGCAGGAAGAAGGCAAACGTCCATGTCCTTCAACGCGTCCCGACTGCCGCAACTGCCGGCCGATAGCGAGGGCTTACGCTCGCTAACCTTCGTCTGGACGTTGTCTGCCGTACATTCTTCCCAACCTTCGATTGTCCTCGCCCCCCGCTTGCGGCCGGAAGATCAGCAGACCTGAAAAGACGCACGCCGACACTCGTCCTCGTTTCCCGCAAAAAGATCTCGGATCGCAAGCACAAAGCGAATATTTCGGTGCATTTTTATTTGCATTTCCTGCGTGCCAATTTCGAAACACCGGACCGGACGGCGAGCACCGTTTGTGGCATTGCGTTTTCGTTCCACTTTGCACTGGCCGTTGGTAGATAAGTGATATAGTTTCTTCGCTTGCGTCTGTGTCAAGATTGCCCGCTGCTTGCTGCACCCGGGTAACATCGAAGTGCAACTGCGTTTCCCTCTCTTCTCGCATCCCACCTTTGTCGGGAGCTCCACGAAATGACCCTTAAATACAGATTTTAGAGATAATTAATTCAAATTTCTGTTCAGCTCGTGTTTGGCATGGGAAGCATTCCCTTTCGTTTCATCGGCTCGGCTCAGTGGGCTGCTCTTCGGTTTCCAATGAAAGCATACATTTTAATGCTGTTATGCAGTGTGTGTGTGTGTGTGTTGGATTTTTTTTGCCTTGGTTGTTGCGCTGCTGTTGCGTGCCATTTGCTGTTTTGAACTGGCGCTGAAAGAAAAGAATGGTGATCATGCTGTGTGTGCTGATCGTTGGTCTGATGACGATAATCAGTGCATCGGTTCTTTTAGTTGAAAATGACCGCAAAAATACCATCGCAGATGATGGTGTGTTTGAGTAAGGTTGGTGTTCTTGGTCTGATTTGCGAATGAAAGGAAGAAGTCAGACCAGTGTTTGGAATTGTAGTATGGCGTCAGTCGGAGCGGACAACGGAGTCCAAGATCTGCGGTGATGGGAAATCCAATAATCCCGTTCTATTAATAAATTTGTTGCAGTTTTTCATTAGGGTTCATTCGTCACTTGGTCAAGGCATGAGTTGTTCTTTGAATAAATTTTGATTCGAAGCTGGATATTAAAATAACCGATCACAAATTTACTTTATACGTTGGTTTAATATTTTCATTTCAGTAAAACTTGCAATTTATGTTAAGCCTGAAAGACCTCTGGTGTGTATTCAATTACATTTGCCGTTATGTTTGTACCTGAAGCGAATGTACATTGAAGACCTCCAACACAAACACAAATCTCTTTCATTCCAATCAAAAGGTCAACTCCAGAAGGATTTATCACGAGCATTACCGAGTTAACTTTAAGATGTCTTCATGGTTTCATTTTCATACCTTGTTTCTCCTCTCAGCAGACTCCCACTGCACCGGCGTCGAGACGTGGTAAAAGGTGCGAAAGAAAGCTGCTTGCAAACAGGATTAAAGCAAAAGTACATCAGTAAGTTTTTAAGCATTTAAGTAAATTATTCCTCCGCTCGACCACAGGGACAGAACGGGGCGCAAACAGACATCGACACCTTAAACCGAGTGCTTATAAAAACTTGGGTGGGTTTTTATTCTTCTGGAAGAGAAAGAGAGACCCGAATGACTTTACCTTGAACGCGTGTCTTCTGCCACGAACTCCCCACGGGTTTTGCTCGAGAGCCGCCCGGGGAAGATGCTCTCGGTGTTGGAAATAATTGTTTCTTGGGTTGCAGCGGAGGAGAAGCTTAGAAACACAGAACGACACAAAAACGATGGCGGGAGAAAGTGAGATTCCGCAGGTAATTCCAAGGGTAAACAGCAAAAGGTTGTCTCTGGGCTGTCTGGGGCGTGTTTTGGCCGAAGCTTTCCCCACCCCACCAGGGGCGGATGGCAGTCGAGGATTAGGCAAAGGATTTGTGTGTGTTCAAGGACTTGAAGCTTTCAAGGATCGTGTTCGGTTCGATCGCTGCGTGTGTTTCGGGACGAGAGTGGGCCGAGTTTTTGTTTCTATTTCTGGCTGCCTTATTGGAGGATTTCCCTTTAGCACAGCTTCAAGGGCACAAACACCGGATACCGGAGCAGGCGGGATTGGCTTTAAGACGGCGTGTGTTTGTCGACTCTCTGCCGTTGTTTAATAAGCAGCTTGTTTGGCGGGAAACGGGGCAATGTTTTCCCAAATCCATACCTCTCGATCCGCCGGAACAGATTGACTGGATTGGATCGAGGCTTTTCGACAGATTTAAATCCAAAAGCGACATAACCATAATCGGCCCTTTTAAGCGGGTAGCAATCGATTTGGGACTTTTTCACACCCCTCCCGATGTTTACTTATCGCGATCCAGGGCTGATTTTGGAACAATTTTTCATAAAGTTTAAATCAAACCTTCGCTCTGGCGACGGGAAAGCATAACATAAACGCATTTTAATCCAGCCGGAATCAATCGAGCTTCAGCCAAAACATTCCAAGTCGATTTACTGACTTAACATAATCCTTTCCACTGATATCTGTTTTGCTGCCCCTTTTTTTTTTGGGTGGACTGCGAGTGAAACTATTGGAAATTTGATCCCTTTTTGTTTTGCCTTGTTGTGGAGGGCAAGCTGGGAGAAAAAAGGTACATAATAACTGGATGCGATCCAGACAGACAGTCCCAGGCAGGCTGGCCACCGAAATTCGTTTAAAGCTAATATTGGTGCGCTTAGACGGGTGAGCTGGAAACGGGTTTTGGTTGTCCCTCTGGCGGCTTTCGTACCCTGATGGACGATGTATTGACAGATGACAGCGGGAAATTAATAGAGACATGATTTCGGACGTCGATAATTCGCTAGCTCGCCGTCGTCCTAACTTCATCTCTGTTCTGTTGAGTTCCGTTTGTGGATTATTTATCCGTACTGGGATTGTTTTTTTCGTTTGTGAACCTGATCAAGCCGTTCTCGTCAACTACTGCTTTGGAAATATGATTTTTGTTGAGTTCATTTGAAGTTTGGACAAAAGGGACCGCCAAAAACCAAAACCAACCTAGTGCGTCGGATTCTAAACTTGCCATCCCACCAACCGCACCTCCTCCTTCGGGAGCAGTGAAATAGTTCTGACTCGTTGTGGAGTTAGTTACGCTCGGGCAGAGCGACCGACTGAGGCCGGTTTTTAGTTTTGCTTTGGCAGTTGGGTTTAGTTTTTCATCAGCAATGCGTTGTTTTGTCTCGTGTTCGTTGCCCTTCGCGTTTGACCGTGAAGGGTTTTGTCAACGTAAAGCCCAAATTTTATGTTGTTATGATTGCCGAACGTACGGATTAGGCCACTAAGCTTTTTTCCGAGCCCGAGGGCTGTTTTTCTCTCTCACTTGTCTACATAAGCCTCTGTGTGGTTTGGGGCGGGGGAAATGTTGCTGCATAGTTATGATTTGATTTTGATTCGAGTTCTTACGCTTATCCACAGTTCCGGTGGCATCGATGGGTAGAAAGCTAGCGAAGAGGATTGTGTTTTTTTAGTACGAAAGCTCTTTGTTCCGAACCGATGCAACCGGTGCAATCGGAGCAAGAGGAAACAGGGCCTCCAATGGGCCATTATTATCGATTTTTTTATGTAATGTAAATCATATTGCTGCCTTTCGACGGCAGGATTATCCAATGCGGCTGGCCAACATGATTTCCTGCCCATTGGTCGTCCGTTGGCGGTGTTCGCTGTCCCGTGCTTCTTTTTTCTCATGACCTTTTGCTCAGAGTGCGGCGGAGCCTGAGCCGTTGTTCGTTGCTGGTCGTTCCGATCGCGTCGGCAAAGAGCGTCAGAAGTCAATTATTTAGGGCTTATCAGTGATCGTAATTTTCGCGCTTTTATGCTCGCACAGTAACGGACACATTGGCGGGATGGCTGGACCTTCGCTGCGGCTTAAAGTCGTGAGACCGACCGGCCGGACAGGATGTGCAATCCGGATGGACCGGAAGATATGCGCGCTCGGCTAAGGGAGAGCATAAAATTGGCTCGTTGAACGTTCCGAACAGTTGGAATTGAACTCAATGATGACGATGATGATGATGATGGAGGTTAAAATCAGGCAAAACTGGATTGATTTGCTGAGGTACAATGGAGTACAACAGCGAAGATTTGTATGGACACCGTTTTCAGGCATTAGATATACAATTTTGGTTGCTAAAACATTCAGTATGTGTGTAACAAAACCAAAAGACAACATGGTAATTAAATTAATGCCATGATATCATACAAAAGCCCAATTATAATGAGAAAAAGGTCCCAAATTTGACAGGAACAACACTTTCCATTACTTTGCATCGTAAAAAGTAAACTTCCGGCAATGTAGCTAGTGAGAAGAATTAGAATTAAATCCACGCCGTCCTACCCACTCGGCGAACAACTTAATTAGGAGCCTAGCCGCAGGATGTAAATGCCTCATAAATGCCGCCTTTGGTGATTTTGGCAGTCGTGCTTTTTGTCTTCCTCTTTTGTGCCCACCAACAAGCATTAACGAGACCGATGTAACAATGCTCGCACAGGTGCGTGTATCCAAACTAGCTGAAGGGAACACACACACACACACACACACTGAACGTGACTGGACGGGGGAAAAAAGTGTGTCTCTTTGTCGATCCCTCCCGTCGTGCCGCATGCGGAGCGTTTTAGGCGCCGATTGTGCCTTAAATGTCAGCCGCAAGTCACATTACACCGGCAGCGGGAGGTCGGACTACGCGAGTCTAACGTTACGGCATGGCCCGATGGCCTTCATCACCGGTGTCCAAGATCGAGGGTTTAAATTGAAATTTCTACTCCGAAAAGGGCAAACAATCGAATGCTAAAGCCCGGCAGCGCTCGGCAAGCCCTTCCAAGTGAGCTCATAAACAAGCTCATTAGCCCACGAGCGGGGTTGCATACGCGTGTTGCGGGCTTAATGAAGTTAACATTTTCGGGTTGGTATCGCACCGAGAGCGATACGCTCTGTACCTGTCGATAAAAGGTGACCGGTGCAACCGGATCACGCGGGGAGGAGCAGAAGGTTTTGCTCCATAAAGTTCAACCTTTGTCGGGGTGATAGCTCATAATCGCTTCACCTTCCTTGAAGTGCATCGTTGCGTGTCATTTTATGCGTCTTTACCGTCGTATAAAGCTACTGTAAAGCATTGAAGTAGAGCGAGAAGGCTTGATCATACGCTCACCCTAAATCCGATCTCCATGCTCAACATATGGTGGCTTTCCGGTTCCGTGCTCAACTTTCAATTTTGTCACTAATAAGCACGGCAAGCGGCTTCGAAGGGACCGTGCGCAATCGAAAACGGGCATCAAAGAGAGCCCACAATTAAGACCACCGCCCCTTTCCGGTGGTAATAGCGAAAAGTCGCAGAACTGGGAGCCGTTGCCGGTGATCGGGACGTCATCGGCACCACTAATGCGTCCGCCAATCGATGGCTGCGCTCGATCGATCATATCTCTGTCCCTCTCGCGCCGAGTGGATTATGTAAGCGTTCAACGCTCCAGGAGCGGGTCCGAGTTGATTATAGTTCGGGCAGAAACACTTACCATTAATTGATTTTTATGTGAGTTTTATCTCAATTATAATTAACCTCATTTTACATATGCTGCTGCTGTCTCCGCGCTGATGAAGCCATTTGCATGCGGCAACCAGCAGCGAGAGGTCATTCGGCAGTGATGTCAGAAGGTCCATCCGGGAGTTATCGAAGCGATGAAGCTATCCAGAAGCATTCGGGGAGGATTGCTTCTTCCTCTGTTCAGATAGAAGAGAAAGAAAGAAGCGACGAGGGCGACGCCATTACGCAAGTACGCGGCGTGTTTTCGGAGAAAAGCATAAATTCGTTAGCTGGAAGTCATGTTATATTTTATGGGGACAGCTATTTCAGTGTTTTATGATTCGAAGCAATGGGCGAGCGAAAGTGTTCTCTGCATTTTCTATCGCTGAGATTCTCCGGCCAGCTGGATCAGAAACCGATTCTAAAGCCGTTTGACACGCTGAGGATGGCCGAGCTGCACTTCCGAGTGGTATGCGCTTAGGTTCCTGCCACGGGGTGGTTCCGGATGGAGTGCATCTTTTCGGTGTGATAACGACTCCACCCTAGTCTATCTTCCCAATGCAGCGAAAGAGAGCGAGACACGTATTTTACGTTCAATTTATTTCGGCTATCTATTGGTGCCATATTTCGCCCCACATCGCTCCACACACGCGCACGCTCTACAGAATGATCATGTTTCTCTCCCCATTGGCATGTAGTGCACGGCTTTGATGGAGCATAGAATTGACTCCGAAGCAATGCAAACTGATGCTGCTGCTGCTGCTGCTGCAGTCGGGATTGATTTGTGACGGGCAGAAAAAGGGTATAAAAGTGAAATACTTTCCCTACCGACTCGGGTCGTTCGCTCGGCCCGGGCCATCGATCCGGAACGCACCGGGCGAAGAATTGGAAAGAATTTTGAAAGCGTCCATAAATCATGCCCTCACACGAAGCGGCGGGCGGGAATTGGCTTATGGGTGGGAAAATTAGTTTATTTCCTTGAGTGTTTGTGTGCGTGCGTTTTTCAAAGGGAGAAATGCAACTCCACAAGGGAGAAGGAAATTTGTTTTATTTGTTGCAATGTTTCGAAAGGGGATGGGGTGGTTGCACAGATCGTAGTTTTTGGGAGAGCCACACGTGAGAGCCGGTGAGATTTGTTTATGCAGCTTGGCAAGAGTTACGATCACCTGGTAGATGTGGGTTAGGGCCGCCTATCTGAGCATCTTTATTTGAAGCTAAGAGCTGGAAAATGTGGCAATGAAGATGAAATATTTTATTAAAGCCATAATCTTAATTCATAGCTGGCCATTGCAGGGACAGTTTTACGCCAGCTCCTAATAAAGTGTGACCATCTTAATGATCGCTTTTGAGACCTCATGGGAAATTATCACACGTTCTGCATTAACTCATTCTTAGGTTTCTGTGCCACTGAAGAATTCGCTTGATGTGCAAGGGTTTCTTTTTATAACTTTTCAACAATCAAAAAAGCAATTATAGTCCCAACTCATTTATTGATGTGGTGTTTTGTTCCTTAAAAAGCATACTTGAATGGTTCAATCGTCATTTTGCGATCTATTTGAAGCGATTGGAGTACAACATAATGCTCAAGTTGTTTGAAAACATGCAGCAAAGTCATAACTTGTTTGTTCGAGTCACATAAACCACTGACTGCAGGCCATCGACATCCTACTGCAGTCAATGTATGCTCAATGTACTGCAACAGCACCCCAACGGCCATAACGTTTAATGACTGGAAGCAGGGCGCATTGTGTGTGCGGCTCTTTTCGTGCTCTTGGTTGACACACATTAGTCACGGACACGGCCCTGATGTACCTGTATGTGTGTGTATGTGTGTGTGGTGCAACGATGCGGTGGGTACCCCGTGGGAGGAAGTAATAAAAATTTGCAATCTTTCCCTCCAGTGCACCGACTGTGTGCGGCACTAATAAAGACACCTTCGCGCGCGCGCGCGCATCATAACGAAAAATAAATAAATAAACGCCCGCCCCGTATTTTGGGGTGGCCAACGCGGGACTCTCTGCCTTGACGAGAACAGGGAAGATTGAAGGTACGGACATTGCCTCCCAAACGTGGCACGCAGAGGAAGGAGATCTCTCACGCCCGAGCATAAATGATGAAGCAATTGTTGCGGAGTAAAGCCGCGTCGACCCGCCGCTTGAGCTTTTGTTGGAGAGCACGAGCATGGGCATGGGGAAGTATTTGTTGTGCCTGCATCACCCTTAAACGCCCTCTTTTTGAGGTTCACCTTGAGCGTACAGTATGGTACTGTACCTAAACTTCTTGCAGCCCCATTCCTGCTCCATCCCCGTGGACGGTTTTATGGATCAATTTCGGAACCGTGTACAAAGTGGCTGCATTACCGGTGCCTTTTAGGGCTCTTCAAAGAGGCACGTTTTCGCGTGGAACGACGCGACGCGGGAAGTGTCATATCGTTCAACCAAGCCCCGCAACCCCCCACCATCATCAGGTGGAGCGAACGTGACAGTTAGGGACGCCATTAGCAGCCCTTCGCCGCGACCCCAACAGTTCATGAGGCGGGGAGGATAGAGGGAGGAAAAAAGTTTGTTTTCCTGGAAAGCGCTTCGCGGTATGTCGCCCTTATTATCCATGCGGCATCCATCGGGCGCAAAGTACTCGAAGAATCGCTTTACGATCAAGGGGAATTTGGCCGTTTTTGTTTGTTGGCCGCCTCTCTTTCCTTCCCTCCCACCCCCACCCTTATGACTGCTCCCTTTGTTCTGTTTTAATGGTCGTGCGTGCGTGCAAACGAGCAGAACCGTGTGCGTGCGGCAACCATTTGCCTGTGTGGCTCGTGCTTTTTGATTAGACATTAAAAAGTCTCATTCCCCCCCCTTTCGGCGCGGGTTCTTCCGGCGGGGGAGGAAAGTGTTTCGCGCCTTGCGGTACCATGTGCGAGGTGCGTGGGATTGACACGCTATTCACGCTTTTCTTTCTCGAAGGGAAGAGAAAAAAAACCCCGAAAGCCCCGGAGCGATGATCCTATGGAGGAGTTCTTTTTTTTGTTTTCAAGCCCCAAGCCCCACATACGTGCAATGGTGGAGCGAGGATTGAAGACGTTATGGAATCGCCGGCGTTTTTTCGGTGGCCTTGCGTGCCATACCACGATTCTGACGGTTCTCGCTGCGTTCTGACGAAGCAAGCGAAAGCTTGGAACGATAAAAAACGCACATATCGTTTCAACTTTTTCTTCCAACACCACTTCTGACTCCACTAGCAGCGCATCCAAAGCGGAATCAGTTCGTTCGGAGCGAAGGTGCATGAGGTGGAGTGTTGAAAATTCATGATTTAGCAGCCTTTATTCGCGTGATTCGATGTCTCTGGAAAAAAGGAGGAGAAATTTATTGTGGCTATTGTTTATTTCTTCTCCAAGAGGTGGAGAACGCAGCTTAAACGTCTCAAGGCCACGAAGCTTCTTCGTGCAAAGGGTACGGCCCACGCCTGTGCCCTTGGACATTTGGTTGGGTTCGGCCCAAAAACGGATCCAATCGTGCATATATGGGAAGGTTTAGCTGGAGATGATCCGGTACGGTGCAACGCAACCATTGCCCTGCGGGGAGCCTTTGCCATAGAGTTTGGAAGGCTTTTACGGCCGATAGGAGTTAGACATTCTGAAGAAGTCTCAACAACAATTCGTGTTAATTTTGTGGCATGACAAGGAATCAAAAAGTTATATCGAGATGAAGAGTGAATATTTCATTTTGCTCAAATTGATAATTTTCAATAAAAGCTGGAGCTCAATGTTTGTCACATCACACGGCGCTCAGCTTGTCAAGGGCTCCAAATTGTTTTCAAATAACTGTCCAACCCGAATATTCTCCTGTAGCTTCAATAAACACATAACAGCTGCTTGCTTGACGGCCCATGTACTGTATTTGCTATCATCCTTAGGAGTGGAATTTAATATGCAGCATACTTTCGCTAATAACAATTTACAAACATGGTCCTACTGGGTAGCTCCTATGCACTACGCCTTCAGCTCAGCTACCTTGGGTCCGTACGCTACTCGTTGACGCAACGCCTCGGTTGGGTGAAGAATTTTCATAAATTCCACCCAATGCCACACCCGCAACGGAAGCCAACAGCTTTTTTTGTGTCTGTTTGCCACACCAACCAGCCCATCAAATATGCAAGAAGTCTATCCATCAAACGGTGCGCCCGGGTCAACACCGTCAGCCGGTTGCCGGTGTGTGCGCTTTCACATGCGATAAATCTCAGCTGTCCAATAGAAAACAATGTGTCGTCGTGAGATGGTTGACTGGCTCGAACCGTGCCGTGCAATTGTAACAGTTGAGTTGCGCACCGCCAGAAAAAAAAACCAAAAGCGAAAGTGCCCGTGACACGACACATTTGACACGAGCGTTTTACCCATTTGACTAGGACGACCCGGCAATATCGCAACATCGTGAATAATTTAGGCGAGATCATGCAGAGAATCTGCGCACACACGAAAAACGAGTTAAGGATGTAAGATGAATAATTCTACAAAGTTTTATGTTTCGGAGAAAAAAAAAACGCTTGTTCAATGCCCAGCAAAACAAGCATACTGTTGTAGCTGTGAGTTACGGTGAATAATTTCAAAAGTATCACGTTTCACCCGAAACCTCCCCAAAAAAACAGATGGACCACGGAAAAAACCCCGGGCGCAACAAAATGATGATCACGTACCGAGCGGCGAATAACAAACTACAACAGCGTTTCTTCTTGTTCTCTTTTTGTGTGTCGATGATGAACCGTCCAGTTGACATCCGGAGCGATGCTTCAGCAGCCGATTGGCGAGTTTAATTGTGCTTAGCTTGTGCTTCTTCGCATTTTGCTAGCATCAGCCATTGGACACGAAATCCCCCAATGGACAGCCGTCCCAGGGAAGACAAACCAAGGTCCGGGATGTTGGGTTCTTGGACGTGTCGGGTTCTCGACCACCGACTAACGGATGAACTAACGCGAGATGCTGCTTCTTCGGTGGAATACAAACGATCCAATTGAGGTTCTGACCCGTTGGGCGGACATCAGCTTGGACATTCGGACATAGAGTGTCCTGGTTTCGGACGCTTGGCTGCAATCAATAGTGTACGTCGGGTGTGAAGTCTCTCGACCGAATTTCTGTGCAGTTCCACATCCCACCCAGAATTCGGGTCAATGTGCCGATGTGGTGTCATCGTTTTTTGGAAGCTTTTCTCATACATCGTCCTTTTTCCAAACCCGTTTACCGGGCGTGACTGGCAAAACATTTTCAGTCTTTGTAACCTTAATCCAATACAGTCATCGTCCCGGGGCGGAGTTGAACGTTCGTAGAGCAAAGGAAGGGAGAGCTAGGATTTGCCTTATCACCGTGAGATAAGGTTCCTTTGGGTATCGGTTCACCTGTGAAGGTCAAACTGGCATCATACAAAGGGTGATCAGCGTTGGACTCGGTGGGCTATCAGAGTAGGAAACACAGAAACGATACACTTGACGTCCTTCCATCGTTAGGCTGACGAAGCAATCGATATAGATTTGACGTCCGTTTGAGTCCCTGGTTTTGCTACTGCTGCATGGATCCTGGATCGATTTCTTTGACCCGAACCTCATCATCTGATTGGGCACCGTTATTCCTGTGTTGTCAAAGGTTGTACAATTATGCTGACCATCTTCTGGAAAAAGAGGAACCTTTCTTTGGGCAATAAAATGAATCGTATGTATCGGCAAGATTCTTTTCTGTGATACGAGACGATTTGATTTAGTCGTAGAAAAGGACAATAATTATTATCCTACCTTAATGTAGTCAAAGATGGAACAATTCGAAGTTATTATTAGTATTGTTATCCCCGAAAGGAATAGGGAATTATGAAAATTGTAGCACTGTCAGTGGAGCTGTTATCCGCCACCAAGTTCTGATGAGTGTGCTAGATTGCGGGGGTCATTTTTACGAACCCCAGTGACCGCTTCGCGCATAATCAACCTAGCGCAAAACACCAGGGACACCGAGGCAAGTTGTTTAATTAATAAGGCTCTCGCTGATTGCATTTTCCTTGTGAGTTCCCACCCAACGGTTCGCTGCATATCTTTGTGGCATAATTGCGTTTGGTAGCCAAATCTAATCAGGATCATCTCTTGGTTCTTCAGCGGAGACCTTTCCCCCGTCCGGACTATCTCCATCTGCATGTGGATGTGGCATAAACTTTGATTCATAATGAATGAAGCCGGTCTTTTTATCCTTTCACTGTCCAACTGGCTGGTGGACAGGGTGGTATCATATTTTCTTTTCCCCTTTGGGTAGCCTCGTTTGCGATCAAAAAAGCAGAACTGTTTGGGTGAAAGAATGCGTTCTTTTACCCGCACGAAAAAGCCCCTTCTTGCTGTCAACCAGTGAAGGTTTCGCTTCTCACAAGCGCAAGATTGATCAGCATCAGCGATAGAAGAAGGTAAGTGTGTGAAATCGAAACGCCAAGATGCACAAGGGATGCAACAGCATCACACAAGCGCGCGCGTGGAACGGGAGACGTGCAAAAGTGTGAATTTTGATGCTTATTCATTTATGTTTATGATGTTTTTATTTACACCCCGAGCGGGATGGTTTCCTGTTTCTCAATCAAACCACCCCCCGGAGAAGCTGCCAACCAAATCCTCTTCCTCTTCTTTACATTGCGTTTTGGCTCCGTCCTTTTGCTTCCCGTCCAGTGCGTTATTTTGTTTTACCATCATGTCCATGCGCTTGGTGTCTTGTTTGAAGGCACACTTATGCTGGGATCTTTCATTTTTAATTTAATCCCAGACGTTTAATTTGGCTCGCGTTTGGCACTTTTTTGTTTCCCCGCGCTCTCTTTCGCCCGGTTCTTTTTTGCCTCACCATTTTTTGTGTGCTCCAGGAAGAAATTCCACAAGGACACAGCTCGGCTCGGGGGACGGCACGGTTTTTATTGCAAGCCAACGCCAACGGTTCGGTTGGCAACCTTCCCAGGCTTTTAGCACCCTCTATGGCCACTGTGGCAAGCCGACCGTCCGGGCAGCCGGGGAAACCGGTCGTGCGGTGTACGGGTCTGTAAGAAAATACGCTCAAACGAAGCGTTGTCAGGAGCGTTGCTCGTAAACAGCTTGGTGTGATTTAAATTTACGTCGCCTTGGCGTCTCCCCCCTTTGTTGATGTGCTCGGATGGCACTGCCTGCTTTCCCTGTTGGCTCCCCCCAAAAGGGAGCAACATGGAAGGAGGATGGCGTGAAAGTGGCCAGATATTTAAGCCGCTGGAACGGGAGGCCTGCGAGCGATATTTTCATCATGGTTGGGTTTGTTTCGAGCTTGGTATTTTATTTGCATTCGCACATCGCTGTCAGATCAATTTTTCATCTTTACCTTTTTGTCGGTGCAGAAGGGGAGGAGAGGGTGGGTGGAGATGTTATCACATAACAAAAACGTAAGTTTTATTTATCGCTCGCTATTAACAGAGCGTTCGGATTGATCAAGCATCGGGACAGTGTGTGGTGAGAAATTAAATCCTTTACGCAATTAAATTAATTCCATGTGCGCCGGTGACTCAGTCGCTTGCGAACAAAGAGCGTATATGAAGCGTTCGAGAAGATGATTATAATCATCGTTGTTCTCAAGCTTGCTTATTAATTTACACCAAACAAGCTTCAGCTGAAAACTGCAACAGAACAGTAGAAAAAATACCAAAAAACTCCAACTTTGAGCAAACACATCAATTTATCTCGAAGCTTATGCCACTATTTTGTTATAATATCCAAACTTTGACTTTTACAAAACAATGCCATACAAAAAAACACACACACACACAGAGTAGCAAAACATGTGAAATAACTTTTAACACGCAAACCGATGCCTTCGCTGCTACCGTTGCTAGTGCGCGGATGTGTGTAACGGCGCAACCATCGAACGCCACACGTGAAAGTTCGCCTTTTTCCGGTGGGATGATGCGAACTGCACGCCAAACAGTGAACGCAAAAACTTTTCATTTGTTAGTTTTTTTTTGTTTGTTACGCTGGCAAACTTAAATTTGCTGCTGTTACCTGTTGGGGCTGGATAACCTATCAACAGGGCGAGCGAAACATGCTCGCAATCGCCGGATAAGCTGCGAGTAGAAGTTTTGACGGTTGGGTTTTAATTATTCACAGCACGGTGAAGTTGAAACCAAACTGCGCAACGTATGTCATAAAGTTTTTGAGGGTAAATGAACAAAAAGAGCCCTCTATTATGTAAAGAACATATTGATATGTAGAACAATACAAATAAAACCTTTTCACTAGCCTTGTCGGACGAGAAATTGAGGCAAGGTAAAGCGAAACAAAAGGGATTTAAAAGCCAGCTTGTTATTTGTTTCCCGGGCAACCGATGTGACTGCGAGAGCCATTCCTTTGAATTAAACTGCGGAATGTGCCGTCCGGCGGCTGGAGAAATACCGGAGGCAGGCCGAAGCTTAAAAATGCCTCGAAATTACTCTTCGGGCGCTGATTACCGTTAATTTGGAATGAGATTTTTAAGTTAATTTCTGCCTCATTTTCAAACGTATTCCCGAATGCGGAAGCTGCGGAATGCGAATCCTCCAGCGTCCTGGAAGAAAAGGGACACGGTGCGAGGCATTCAACGAAAAACTCACAGCAGTCCAGGGGCAGTACAAATTAAGACGCAGCGCAGTTCCGCCCTGTGACTAATTTATCATTGCCATCGTTCACGGCCAGGCACGGCCACGAAAAGTCAGACGATGTGGTTGTGTTTTTTTTTTTTTATTCTATGTGCGTGTTTCTGTTCCACATGTGTATGAGCGTGTCCTTTATGTCCGTTTGGTTGACCAGTTGAATCGCTGCATTGCCGGGGAACATGTTCTCCGCCCTCTCCGGAGCCCGATGCAGCTGGCAGAAGGATGCAAACCGGAGGAGAGAAAATGATTGCTGCAGAACCAACCTGAGGGATGCGGTAGCATAATAGCCCCGGAGCTAATAAATAAGAGACACCCCGAAACAGTCCGGCGCGCTGGAGGAGAAAAACCCACAAAAACCACAGTACGAACCTTTTTTTTTGCCAGTTGGCTCGGGCCTGCTTCTGTGGAAGGACACACCGTTGTAACAAATCAATAAAATAAATACAATCGATGATGCAACGGACATTGGGACACCTCCTATGCCGGGTTCAGATTCGGGAAATAGGACAGACAGTAGAGAAAGATGGATGAAGCAAGAGAAATGGTGAAGGCTTTTGTCCCTTCTGCAATGGCAGCAGAAGAAATTTATCATCAAACAATTGTGGGTTGAGGTGTTGTAGGGATCGGTTCGCGTGTCCCTTTGGCTTGTAGGTACACCTGCCTTGTGGGAGGAACACTAGAACATGCAGCCATTACTCATCTCGATTGACTTTTAACGCAGTCACAAGCCAGTCCGTGGAGGGAAGCTGTTGGTAGTCAGCAAGGATCTAATACGCTTTTATTTAAGACAATTTAAATTGAACACGACTGATTCTAGCGATCGACCGGTCCATGTGTTGTCCGTTTATTAAGTCGTACCAAACAGAGCGCACATGTTAACCTGAACCAGTATGTCTTTTGCCTCGAGTGGGAACCGTATCGTGTCGCGGGACACACAGGACCACAGTCTGAAGAGTAGCGAGTCCACCTCTTTGCACAGCAGCTGAAGCATGGTAGCGTACTCCTTGATAGCCGTGCATGGAATAAGGTCCGAGAAGTCCTTGTGCTGTAAGAATAGGTGTGTAAGATTTGTGATTTTCCGAGAAGCGACTTCGTTTATAAACTTACCTCTTGAAGACATTGCGAAGTCAGCGGATTATCAAACTGAGATATTCGGTAGCACGTCTTCAGATACGCGTTCGCATCCTCCAGGAAGAACTGCAGTTGATAGTTAATCTCCAGCAGCGCCTCTAGCAGGTACTTTTCACGCTCCAGCTCCGTATTCAGGCACGTGATGATGCTCAGCTGGCCCGATAACAGATACTGCTCCACCATCGGGTAGTAAGATTCGTAGCAAAAGTCACTGTTTTTCCCGCGCTGTATCAAAACCTCCGCTAGCCGTGTAATGACAGGCTTGATCGGTGGGTAGAAACTTTCTATCAGCGCCTTGATGTACCCGATGGCAGAGGAGACGAGCGTTTTGTACGCATTGAGAACATTATCTGCGGTGCCGTTAGTCACGTTACCGTACACCGAATTGATCTCACTGTACTTGGCACTGAGCACGCTCGTCAGCGGACTGTACGTCGAGTCAAACTGTGCAATCTGCCCACTGACCAGCGGAACTTCTCTTGCGACAAGCGTTGTCACCTGCTGCAAAGAGGCGTTAATGCGCTCGTAATCCTTCAGCAGCATGCCTTCCCACATCTCGGTCAGCATGGTGCCGCTTTCAATCGAGATACCAATCTGGATACCCAAATTCGCCTGATTGATAGTGCGGGCCGATTCGACAGCGGAGAACGACGGTGCCGATAGGTCGGTGGAAACTAAAAGTGTCTTGGTTTGTGCCAGTGACACCATCGAGGGCTTCACATAGTTCGAAACGTTGGTCGAGGTTGCGTTATTATTCCGTGCACTAATCACACCGGTACGCAGCGCACTCAACGCACTACCAAGATCGGCCGTTGAGGTCTTCAGAGAGTTCAGGATATTGTTCAGTTCCAATCGCACGTTATAGCTTACTTTGGTCTGGATTGTGGCGAGAAGAGCTGGTGCTGAGCTATTAATGAAGGCAGCGAAAGCGACAATCGTCTTATTCGCGTTGTTGAACACTGTTTCAACCGGGCCCACATCATCCGCGGCCAACGTAGCGACGGACAGGCCGATCGGTTTCACATAGAACACAATCTGATCGAACATTGTCTTGAGCGCTACAGCGGCCTCGTTCAATGCGACCGACGGTCCATCCAGCACGATCTCTCCGGACGTGGTTTCGATAAGATTACAGTCATCCCGAATTCGAAGAGCGTACTGCTCGAGGACGGATGATCCCGAAACTGCTATCTTAAGGCCAAAGTCTCCTCGAACGGTGCAAGTCTGAGAAGAGGAACGAAACGATTATTGCACTAACAATTAGAGCCCAAAACTCTAAGGATCTTACGTCAAGAATCACAAACAGCACTACAAAGTATTGTAACCAACGCATCATGAGACACTTCGATGCAAACTGTACCGAATGGTGGCGGATTTGTTCTTTCACACACGGCCAGCTAAACACATTTTAGAACCTGCACGGTAGCTGTTTCCCAACAGTGTTCGCGAATAATTTTGCATTTTTGGAGAGCAACTTCAGGGATGCCCCAGAGCATGTGTGGGATATGTGCAGCTTGGTAAATATTGACCCTAACCCAGAACCCCAGAAGAGCTGTGGTGGAGCTGAGGAGCTGCCAAGTAAACACAAGTGGTCGACCGACTGCCACTGTGCGCTAAATAGCTTCCAAGTTAAAGTAGAGTGGAGCAGTACCATATCTGTTCATAAAATCAAAACAAGCTGAGGCTGGAACGGAGAGACCGATTCAGTTCTTAGTTGCTCTCAGCTTATCTTGAGTGAAAATATGATACACACAGCCACATGCACACATCTTCCCAGCTCGTAATCAAGGTTCACTTAATAATACACCCGAAAGCTTATGGGCTGTTTCGCTTCCAAAGCATTCCGACGATCGCGCACCACATCATCATGTCTTGGGTCGTCTTCACGTTTCATGCCACATTGCATGCGAAAGCTCCGTGTTTCGTCCTTTAGCTATTTTTTCGCTCGCTCGCTCTCACTCGCTCCTCATAAATTCTAAATTGTGAATAGGTTGAGAGACAGAGAGCGACCAGTAAAAGGGAGGGCAGTAATTTTGTTTGCTTCATAAACAAATTTATTAAAGTTTGTCTTCTCGGCACAGCGGCAAACCGACGAAGGCGCTGCTCCCGTGTGCACTTGACGCTCCACTGAAGAACACGGGAAGGAATTGAGGGGGGGGGGAGGAAAGTAGTTTGCAAGTTGTTAGTCGGAAGCCTTTCTGTCAGTTTCTGCCCAGCTCGTCACGATGATGCGAAGCAGACGAACGCCGGGCCGCGAGCAGCGAGAAATATAATATCATTATGTTGATTTGGAATCTTATCAGTTATCAAGAGCGATGAAAGTGAGGCGAAGTTGTGCGGAGAGTTGTTTCCAGATTGATGTCAGTTACCGGGGCCCCTTTGGCAGTTTGTTTGATGCAATGCTCGGGGATGCTTGCTTAGAGAGTTTTGCTCAAAATTGAGTCACTGCTGCTGTGACGTTGCGGAGCAAAAAATGCACCTAATTTGACCTGCATCAATGCATTGCGGGTCGTTTCGGGAGGGGCAAATTGACCTGAATTCTGAAGCAGTTTGCGTTCAAGAGCAATCTTGTTTTGGAGCAAAATAAAACACTTGATTAAATAAAACGCACACACGCGCGTTTGCGTCTTTGTCGCTAACTGAAACCCGCTCCAGTTCGGCATTCAGTTCGCTCGTGTTCGAGATCGAGAGACGATCAGATCGATTTCAGTACCCCGCACCTTTACCGGTCGAAACAGTCCAACACTGCAGCAGCAGCTACGGCAGCAGCCAGTGTGGATGATTGATTGAATTTTCTAATCTAAGACAATGTATCCGAGCTGCAGCCTTCCTCCACACACACACACACACGCATCCGTATCGCGATTGGCTCCATTTCCTAGCGGTGACTTTGGTGTCGTTATCGGCGCGAACGGATCGCGCGTCGGCCCCGTTTTGCCCCGTTCCGTCGTCACCGCGAGAATCCACACGTGGAAGCGAACGAGACATGACACTCCCGGCGCACTGATTGCTGTCAGATCGAGCGCGAGCAGAGCGGGCGCGCGAGCGCGTCACTCGCAGTATATTTATCCTACCAAGCCCCAAACACCCCGGTCGTGGTACGGTTTGGGCCGCGCGCTGCTTATGTGATTTATCCCAAACGATATGTACGATGCCGTTGCTGCTGCTGCTGCTGCCATTTTGCTCGGCTCGATGGGTGCGAGGAATGTGGGAAGGAAATTTCATGCAAGAGACATCAAAAAGCATATGCTCGGGTGGTTTTTTTTTGCTTCTTCCGCATGGCATATTCGTACCGTGCTGCATCGTAAAGCCGCAGGATAACACTGTATGTGTGTGTGTGTGTGGGTGGATGAGCAAACTAGGGCGACTTTGAAATAGGTGAAGAGATACAGACAGGGAGGGAGTGCAGGAAAACAACACGTTTTACCTTTACCATGTTAAGCGCTACATCCGTCAATCATCTTTCCGCCATTGGATTTTGCGCGAGCCCTGTTCTTCTTTTTTCGCATTTCTCCTTCTGACACGGGTTGGGCTTGCACTGGGTGATAGGTGGGAGGTGGACTGGCAACCCCGCTCCCCAACTGTATGGAAAAGGAGAAAGATCAGTCTAGGGAAGTGACGGGCCGGGTTGATTCCTGAGCTTTTTTTTTGTGCCCTTCCACGCTGTCGTTTCGTTTGTGGTGTACCGTACAGAGCTGGACAGATTTCATCTCCTGATTTCGCTTTTCAGGATTTTCCACCTCTCATCCCTCTTTTTCCCATTTCCATTTAAAGGCAGAGATTCGGCGGGTTTCACCCACAGCTCTTTAGAGAGTCTCGTTCCGTGTGATCGGCGCAGCTTGATAAGGGAAAACCCCTCCCGAGAAAAGTCGTTGCGTCTGTTAAAGCGCACGAAGGGAATATAAATATGAAAACATTACAGCAACGGCATGCAAAAATAGAAGCATGAAGGGAGCGGGCTATGAACGGGGGTGGAGAGTCGCTGGGGTCGAAAGAGCATATGCGTACTACATAAACAAACAATAAAAATAAAACATAACCTAACATTTTCAAACTTCCCCTCGTTGCTGCTGCGTTGCTCCGGCAGGATGGATTTTGAGTTGCTATTTTCCATCCATCATGCGTCCATTTTCTCCCCATGTGTTGGAAAACTGCGCTCCACACGCGCGCCCCTTTTCACAAACTGTCAGATCGGTTGCTTTCCTCGATTTTTAAACCACAGCATCGTCGGTTGGGCCGCTTTGTTCATTAGCATGCATACGTTGGTTTTCATTTTTATTGAAAGTGATAAGTAAGCGAAAGAGCGAAATGCTTTTGCAGCATTACTGAGGGGAGGAGTTGTATATTAAGAAAGGAAGGCAGGCAGTCCGTAATCCATCATCATTTCTTTCTCGTTGATAAGGGGAAAACTGTCCTCTATGTGGTTGCTGAAGGCATTCGCGTACCAGTGTCGAATTCTATGCTTGGATATTGTTGCAAATTCATGTTAAAATTTAATAAAAACCTTTTTTACTTTCGTGTATGATGTTTATTAAGTTTTTATTTTTATCTATTTCCATAGACATTCTTCTCATCAACTCAACGCCCTTGGAAGCTGTTACAATGTTAATCAGAATGAAATAATGCTGCTAACGACCGTCATGCAATCGATTTTTCAACGGCTCATGAAAGTGCCAAGTGAATGTCGGTGATAGAACGCAGTAAAAAGAGCACATAAGCAGATAAAAACAGCCCCCAGCAGCAGTGCTAGAAATGCATTCAACACCTTCAAGACAATCGAACGCTAACAAGCTTCCATTAGTCCACGCCATTACACCTACCGGCCCGGTCTGCAGTAGTACTTCCGATGCAAATACCAGTTCTACGATTGTTTGCAACTCCCTCGTTTCTGTGCTGTGGCTTCCCCGGGTTGAAAAAGAAATTATTGCATTCCCCTGGTGCATTCCTGTCCACCTCGTCATCATCATCATCATCATTATCCGTCCGGGGGAGATATCTTTCTACACTCACACGACGCGGTAGGAAGGGTTCGATCGGTCAGAAGCGTCACAGCTCACACACACACACACTCTCAATGCTGGTTAATGCGTCTACACGCCGCGGAACGCGCAAGTGTAAAGCACAATCCATAAATGAAGCATGTAATTACGACAATTGCATTGTAATAATTTTTAATTCGAACAATTTCCATGACCATGCGCTCCAGTGCGCTCTGATCCTCCAGTTCCAACTCCGAGGTACACGGGAACTTCCTATCTGCGCACTTTCGCGTGATGCACTTTTTGTTTCCGACTCTACCTGTCTATACCTCTCTCTCTCTCTCTCTCTCTCTCTCTCTCTCTCTCTCTCTCTCTCTCTTTCTTCAGCAAAAAGAAGGCAATTTTTCATCTCGGTCAATAGATCTCGTCGTGTGTACTCGAGGCCAGCTAAATTGCTTCTATTTTTCACTCCTCAACCCGTACGAATGTGTGCAAAACAAGCGGGGCAGCTCGAAAGACTGACCGCGGAACGCGCTGTTTCGACGAATGCACAAATGTGTGTGCACTATTCCCTCGCCGGGCCAGGCATTTTCTGTTCCAACCGACCGGTGGAGATTTGCTGACAGGACCGCCCGACCGACCGAAGGCCTTCTGGCCTGCCGCGCGGGTGAGACGTGAATGTAATTGCGGTTGTTACGGGACGTCACTCACTTCTATTATTTGCAATTTTTATATGTTCATGAATACAAATAATATTGTAATGTGGCTCAAGGGAAAGGCGAAGGCACCCTGGGGGAACGTGGTAGGGGCGGTTCCGGGAAAGCACAAAAGCAGGAAGTTTGCCTGCTGCTGTATTTAAGAGAGAAAGAGCAACGGCAAGAGTTGGCAAAGAATTTAATTACCACCTAGAGGGTCTGCGTGATGTTGCTGTGGTTGTGAGTTTTGCAACTAAAGTTGGAGCAGGAAAGGAAGGGTATAACATTATGCAATGCTTCTGTTTTTGTACTGTTTCTAAACAGTTCTTATTGAGCATTTGTAGAAGAAATGAAAGTGGCTAGTGCTTGGTTGAACTATTTCTGGAATTTTCAAACCTTTAGCGTTTTTGTGCATAAAGCTTGGCGAAGAAAGTTTGTCCAACATTGAAATGCCCTTAAAGCAGTAGTTCTCATTCTATTTTCACTCGTTATAAAGGGTGCAATGAACAACAAACTCTAGCAGAGCTATAGTTGAATGTCTTTTTGCATGAAGACTAAAAAATGGTACCGTACCGGCGTGTTGAATTGCATTTCAGCTCCGTCAACCGTTTCGGCTTGTTTGCCGTTTGGTACGGACCGAGGAGAAGGCCCCATTCCAAAACGGTCGGCTCCCCACTTCAAAAGGGGCACATGAATAGCTGGACATTTAGTGTTGACTAGATCCGGCTTCCTTCGACCACGGAGGGTTTGCTTGTGTGGGGTGATTTTTATTTTCATCGAAAAAAACTCCCCATCCGACAGGCCAGGGCAAGTCAGATCACCCAACGCGTCAACTTAAACGCCTCTCTGGACAAGCCTTCCGGGGTCCCAGGTCAGGATTGAAGTGTGACATCTGAGTGAGTTAGAGAAAGAGAGAAAGAGAGAGAGAGAGAGAGTGTGCGGAAAGCAAAATAGAAAGCCCAAGTGTCGAAGACCACGCTGGTCAGTTGGGCTAGGACTTGCTGGAAGTCGACTCCCAGTTGATGGCCAATGGACGTTTGTCGGTCTTCTTACAGAGCGCTCGCAAAAAGGGTAGCCGTTCTAGCGCGGCCGTACGCATTCCTACGGTGGCAAACAGTTTGGATGGGTTTTGCTCCACTCGGCAGTCCTCTCCAGCCCAGCCCGAACAAACCGATCACCGACCAAAGGCGAAGGCAGTTATTTGCATAGGAAAACAAAAGAATATGCAATTTATTTGCCGAGTGGCCGGTTCACATCACATTCACGTCGGACGGGAGAGAGACAGAGGTGTTGAAGGTGTTGTTTGTGTGCAGGTCTCGTTGAGAAGTGCATCAAGAACAAGCCCGAGCTCCGAACGTGTGTGTTTTTATGGACATCATGGTGTTTTTTCACTCTCTTTCTCTATATTTGCTTCCACGAAGAAGAACCCACACACGAGCATAGGAAGGCTTCTCGGAGTTGGCCAGAGCTTATCTGCCCGAACAACGCACCGACATCGGTGTCTGACGTTTGATGAGTTGCATGTAGCCTGCCTTGCTGTTCCCCTTCGTTCCAGAAGCACCCGAACACGGTACCGTGAAGCCCGACCAGGTGAAGGTACTGCAGCGATGGCCCCGACACGTTCATAAGTTCATAAGCAATTCATTATAAATTTCCCCTCATTATCACCATCGGGTATCGGGTTCCGGGGACGTGTGTAACCGCAACCACGGGGAGAGAGGCCGAGAGTGGCCAGAACGTATGCACATTGGAAAGGAACGTTCCTGGGAAGTGGTAAATGCAGCAGCAGCAGCAGCAGAACCGTCACTATTGCACGGGCGAAAACAGGAAAATCTCCCGGACGGCATCAGACTTATCTGCGGAGTTCATCGTCTGTGTCACATGTTAAGCAGACTCGGTCGCAGCAGTGGTCGGACTGTTTGGCCGGAACGATTTGGATCGCGTTGGAGCGTTAGAATGATGCACAAAATTGCAAAAAAAACTGTGACTTTTCATCAGAGTTGACAACTTTTTAAACATTGGAGCAAGTTCTTGTATTTTATCCGTCATCTTCTAGAGCTTGAAGCTTTATTCCAGTGTTTTAGAACACAAAGTAAACGGAAACCCACAGAGCAATCACAACTCGAAAGCCACAATTCTTCACCGTGAGCAACATTACACAGCATCCCTCACATCTCTGGCACTTTCCCATTCTTCCCTTCCGGCGTTGGTTTGTAAGCTTCATGTTCTATCCACTAATTTACATCTTGATTAATTAATTAAAATTTTTCTCATCTTTCACCTTTTGCAACTGGTCGGTTGGACGGCGGGGCCTGGCCATTCCCAAACCGGCCACGGCACGACCGATCGTCGCCTGCAGCTTCCCTCGTACTGAGTTCTCCCGGGAATCGTCGGGAGAGCGGGATGTGTTATGAT
Organism: Anopheles arabiensis; assembly: GCF_016920715.1. Taxonomy (NCBI): domain Eukaryota; kingdom Metazoa; phylum Arthropoda; class Insecta; order Diptera; family Culicidae; genus Anopheles; species Anopheles arabiensis. Next base: position 94,146,676 of record NC_053518.1, read on the forward strand.
AAAATCTTCACCAACTCACCCGGGACGACGTAGCCAGCACCCGTTTTTCGGTGTTATTCGACGCCATGTTTGCAAAGTGATAATTACCGTCAGATTGTGTCCGTGTGTGTGTGTCATTTCTGTTGTCCCTTTATTCTCTTTCTTAGTTTTACGGGGGAGAGTGCGCCTTCCTTTCGATGACTTTATGACTCATATGATCGAACGCTTTCAGGAACGGGATTGAGAAGGTTATTTTTTGTGTTTCTTGTTAGCTCAAGCCATCCGGACGCCATGGTCCATGGTTTACATTTCGCAACATAAACATTTTTCCGTTCTACCGCCATCCAGTAGCCTCGAGTGTTGCTTCCTTCCACGTTTGCACGGCTCGACGCCAGCCTGTGCCAGGGTCAAGCAACTGTTGCGCTCCGGTTCTCCTTAGCACCGATGGGGCGATGGCGAGTGGAAAGTGTCAGTGTTAACGAGAAAATTATAATTATTCGTTTCCCCGTAGGGCGTTTTTGGGTGCCCGGTTAGCGAATGGGACGCCGTACGCCTAGATCTCGACTGACGCAAATATGCACCGCCACTGCAATGGGAGGAGGGGAAAATCGAACGAGAAAAGCGAGTAGCCGCAGATGGAGGTGCCATTTTGTCCCGCAGCACCTAATCAAGGCGGTTTGATCGGTAGGCCGCTGCCGCTGCTTCACTGCCGCGGTGACCACACGTTTGCCTTTCGACGTTGGACCTACGGAAACCTTCGGCCGCTTGAAGGTGGTGTGTGGCTGCGGGAGATTAGTAATTTATGTAGGCAACATCGACCACCATTTTGCCGGGGCCGTCACCTTCCGGGACTGGGTGATTGCAGCATCCAGTAGTTCCGCTACGGCTCGTTCTCGGTCGAGCATTAGAATTAAAGCCATTGTCAATGCGGACGAGCAGACGGCGGTAGGGTGATTGGGAAGCGGTGCAACCGTTGCCAAGTTGAAGGAAGAGAAAGTCATGTCCTCGAGGGATACCGCAAGGGATTTATGCACGCTTTTGCGCTTGGCATGGCGCTTTGATTGGCATCGATGACACATACCCGTGGCTTGGCCGGCCAGCTCGGCGGTCAGCAGCGAGGCTTAATTGGTGTGAAGCGATAAAATTTGAAGCGAACTGGATGGACTGGGGGTGATTTGTGAATGATGCTGGCGGTGGTGAAAGATGCTGAGGGTTCTTTATCGTGCTATGGTTGTTTAGTAGGTTAAGAGCTCATTTGTCATAGGAAGGTCGGAATGTGTTTCTAGCGAGGCAAGATGGAGATAAGATTGTGTTTCCATTTCAGCAATATTGAAGGCAATTGTAGCATTCGTTTGAAGGCAATTGGCTCATTCATTAAAAGTTTTAATAAAAATACAGGGTTTTCTTGCTTTAAAGCAACTTATATCTGATGCTCTCTCCTTAACGAAGGCATAATTATACATCTCGCTGCTCTCACTTTCATCACATTTGCCATTTTTTCTCCTCCACTTGCAACAACAAAAAACAAACTACTCCAAACTTCTTCCAGGATCAAACGACCCACCACGGGAACCGTTTTGCCAGTTAGCTCCGGCTCGCCCGGTTTGCAGAACATAACAACGAATTAATTATATCGTTTCGCTCGGTATGGCATGTTACTTCTGTGTCACAGCGCAATGCTTAATTTCGTCGAGGAGAAGCTTTTTTGTTGCTGCACTCTGCGGTGCTCTGGTTCGTTCTCTGCTCTCTCTTCGTTGCGCCCAGGCAAAACATTCGCACGAAAGTCAAACAGTGAAACACACTCACACCATTTACCTTCTAATTAAACCGTTTAAGAAGCCCAAAGCGAAGACGCTGATGGTGAGGTTTAAGGAGGAAAACAATAAACAGTGAGCCAACGGAAATCCAGCGAACAAAAAACGTGCTGCCCAGAGAGTATTGCAGCGAGGGAATAAAAAGTGTGTCTTTAATAACGGAAAAAAGCCAGCATGTATGCATTAACTCATCGTAGTGAAGAAACTAAACCTCAAACCAAGACCTCCACAGGCAGGCAAAATGTACATAGGCCCGGGCCGGTTTGACGTTCTCGTGCTCACCAAAGGCTTTTTTTGTATATTTTTGCTCGAAAAGGCTTCCACCCGGACCACGGGCCTGGGACTTTTGTAACCTTCCAAATAGAGCGATAGTGTTGGATAATCCGTCCGCTCGTAAGGTGTCAGACAGCTGCACCACCAGGTCATCCGCAAATGTCTCCGGTGGTGGGCCAAGCGCCAGCGTGTAACGAGGCACCTTATGCCGGACCGTTTACCATGTTTACCGACGTAATGAAAAGAAAATCCCAAACGGAAAGCTTTGTTGATGGGATTGAGCACACAAACACACACAAAAAAAACATGGAGAATGCTCCAAATGCAGTGCAAAAAAGGGCTCTTTGAAGCAAACCAAAAGCAGAGCCAACGACGCTAGTTCGTCTTCGTTTAATGAACGAGTTGGACGGCAGCAGCACAAGCAGCAGAAAAAAGCAAGTCGAAACAAAACTAAATCAACAACCACAACAGAAAAAAAAACCAGATGGTATTTTGCGCAACATAAATGAAACGATAAAAGACGCAAAAAATGCCCCGGGAATGCTACGCCTGGAAGTCGTTGGGCCAAAAGCTGCTGACCATGGTTGCAAGTGCACTAGTTTTTTCTTATCCTTCACTGGCCAACGTCCCAGACAGTTGCTTTTAATATTTTCTTCACCCTTGTTTCTTCACTTCTAATCCTCCCACCCTCTTGGAAATCGCACCCCGCACTGTGCCCCGGTTGGTGTTTAGTATTGCAATTTTTGTGTTCAAGCACTGATTTCGGCCAGCGAACATTGCACCCGCGCTGCTCCGGCTTGAGATGCAAATGAATTCATTTGGTCGAAGGCTTAGAGGCCGTACATTCACGGGTGCATCCACCTCATCCCAGGCGGATTAATGTCCATTTTCTTGTCCGTTTTGGTGTGGCCGGGCGTTGGAGGTGGCTTTGCTTCCAACGCCGTAACGCTGATCTCGGTTCGTTAAACGTTCCCCGCGCTAAATCACTGTCGAAAGTCAGCACCTGCAAATGAGTGCACAAACATGCACCGGGACACAGCTGCAGCGTGTCTTCGTGAGCTCCCGGGTGGCTTGGATGGGGGAGATATCTGATACAGAAAGGAAACGGTGGAGGTCATTTAGGCAAATGAAAGAACAGCCCAGAGGAAGTTGAAAAAACCCCCAAGCTTAAATGCTATTGGGAGTAATGAAAAAACAAAACCTATTCGCCCGCTGGGGTCACCTAGAACACGACGTGATTCAATGCGGAATGTCTCCATTAACAATCAACAGCACTCCTCGAAAAATACCCCAAAAGTCACCTTGAACCATTTTAAGACACTTGTTAAAATGCACTCTCCGTTGCACTTCAAAAGGTCACCCCCAACGCCTCCCTTCGCTATCTGTCCCGAGTCAGTCATGCAAGCAACAGAAACTCTATCGACAGTAAATTCCACTCAGATTTTGGTCCACCATTCAACTATTACGCCCGTTGAACGTGACGATTCCAGCACTTCATCACGTAGCATTCGTACGCGCTGCTTTTTTGTTTAATTACTCCGGGAATGGTGCAGTTTATGGCAGTGGAGCGCTTTGGCCCGATCCCGAGAACGGTTGTTCGGAACAAAGTGCATCGTAAAATTTAAGCTACGGTGCTTAAGCTCACCTGCAACAATAATGACTAGCTTGGGGATGGTTTTTTTTTTTTTGGCAGGGGATTCGGTACTTTACCGGATGCAATTGGGAAGGCCACCTTTGCTGTTTGTGGCGAGTTCTATCTACGGTTTTATGGGTTCTAGACATTTTTAAACGAATCATTTCAATGGCGTTTATCTGCATTAAAATCCGTATGATTCAATGACCTTCAGGGAAGGTCTATTTCTATATTATCTGCTGAAAGGTGTTTGCTTTAAGTGTTTTTGCGCGCTTTGTTAGGTTTCTTGAGGCATCGATTGTAACCGGATATGTCATGGAGCGCAGGAAAAAGCTGTCATCACTTGCTTGAAGTGATAATTGAGCTCGTTGGGCTTCAAGTAAAACAGGGAAACGTACCTTATGAGAGAGTATACCGTCTACATACAGTCGAAATTTTGGAAGTAATTCCAGGAATCAATAAACTAAGAAAGAGGGAGCCTTTCGGCTCTTATGAAGTCATGCTATCCTCAGCAGTAGGGCCATCAGGTCGTTTAATTAAAACTATTGCTTTTGGGGTAACGTGAAAAAGGGTTCATCGACTAAACCAGTCCCCTTCTGTTTTGGAATCCCCTGGAATGGGAATGGAATTGAATCCTTATCAGAGTGCCTAAAATATATGTACTGATTCATACTGTCCATAATCCTTTACCTGAAAAGCTATCCAACAGAAATGAATATTAAATTTATTGTGTTAAATCTATTCTTGAGAAACGGTCTTTAAAATTAGTTTCAATTATTGTCATGGTTTTGCAAGCATTCGACCTAATTGGTGTTAAAATTGGTATACGCTTTCCATATAATTTAATTCCTTTTCCTCACCGCCTCCATTAAATAACACACCAGAATGGCTCAATAACGAGCCCACCGTGTAGATGGCGCTGTTCCTTCCCCAGCCGGTACGGACGCTCCGACAGGATGTTTGTTGTGCAATTTCAGCTGTGTTTGATTGCTTTGAATGACAGGTACGTGACAACCGGTCCAGAATTTGTTCGCCAGGATGGGCTGTGTGCACGTCCGGAAGACACGAATAGACCGGGAACACACGCTCACACGGAACACGTGCGTGCGCTTCCCGGGGCTTTTGTGTGCAGAATGTGGTTCAGTGGATATTTGGGTCGATGAATTTTTTACAAGGTCACCAGTTGTACGGTGCGCCGCTGCAATGAGGCTACAGTCTCTGTCTCGCATACAGTCAAGGGGTTGGTAGCGCACGTAATAGCGGAATCGGTAGAAGCAGCAGTTGCATTACGGGCGTGCACTTCCTTTGTTGACTTTGTTTGCTCTTCGTTACATCTAGCGCGGATTGATAGGCGGACGATCAATATTTTGATCGGTGAGGACTGTTAATGAGATAATGCAATCGTGCTGAGGGGGCTGAGCCGGCAAGCGAGGTCCATTCCATAATGCAAACTGTCGACGTACTTAATGATAGCCTGCGGTGGTGCAATTTAAACGATTATATTTTCATCGATTTATGGAACGATAGAAACGTCACGCAAGCTGGACGAGAGTTTTCCATTTCAGAACACAACACGTGGGGCGATTGGAATGTTCATCCAGACGGCTGGCTGCCGGTTCATCAGAATTTCACAGACATGCTCACAAATTCATTGCATTGTGGATTAAAGTTTTTCTGTTTCGCAACAACCATCCTCATCATGACATGCCACCGAACAGCAAGAACGCTGGTAAAGCATGATTGAAACACTTCTTCTCATGAAACACGATTATCAACACTCCGATGAGAGAGAGAGAGAGAAAGAGAGAGAGCTCCATCAAGTGCCGATGGTTCGTCGCCGGCAAAAGAGTTTAAAACTGCCAAAGTAATCATCGCCTAACAAACTTAACTCGCTCAACCCTGTACGAACGACAGACAGAACCGTCCAAGACGAGCCAGAAAGCCTCGACCATGAACAGAACCAAGACCTAACCAACTTTCAAGTTGGTCGGCCATCTTCTTGTCCCCCGCACCTGCCTCCCGATGTGTCGGATTTTCGGACGATCCAGACACCGGAATTCCCCTCTAACCTCTTTCTCTTTGACCCTACAGCTCCTGCCCTGTCCTATCGAGTACAGCACCGCGCTGTCTGTCTATCTCAGCCGGATTAGCAGAAACTTTTTGACAGAAAACATGGTTACGCAAATAAAATTCCTTCATCGTTCCTTCAGCTCCAAGTGCGGAAGCAGAACGAGAGCATGCGAGGAAGTTTTACGTAAAGCATGCGGCTTTACAAGACGCATCCTTCCTGCTGCCATCCTGCTGCAGGCCCTGAAGCGCTTGCACTATCGCACCAACCCAGGACCACGGTGTACATCGGGTTTTGCCTTGAATCGAATGCGGAATAAATCCCTGCCGTCGAATCGATCCGAGTTGGGATGGCTTTTTTTCCTCTACTTTCCTTCCTTTAAATGGCTTGGTGGATGAAAACTCTCTGCCGGAGAGGGAAGAAATCCCTGTACTATAATCAAATTTACCGACGAAAGCGTCTAGTTTGAGATGAAGTTTACTAGCTAGCTAGTTTGTTCCTCGGTCCGTTGGAGAGAGGTTCGTCGTGGAAGGATGACTCTATCAGCACATGGCTATGAGTGAGCAGATTTTCAAATGGAATCTCCATTTGGGGCAAAAAAGCGGGAAAATTGGCAAGTCACTATCATTTCGAGAGTGAGATTTGTTGGCAACGATGCCTTGTTGATGTAATTTAAAACACATTTACCAACACTTACGGAGAATTGGAATGGAATGTCGTGTTTTTGTTGCTGTTTCGATCATCGTTACACATTTTGTCAGACTATCACAAAAATTTAGAAATATCAAAACAAAAAAGATATAAGCATGTTGATGACTATTCATACTTTTTGCGTTAACTTTTGCGAACATATATTTTTGGTCATACTCATGCAATCAACGAGGTGTAGGATTTGTTTTTCTTAATTAAAGCTCCTTCAAGCAACCGAAAAAACTTGCAAACTACCATCTGACTTTGTTTTAGACACTGTGGCGTCACATCAGCACGCAGCAAACACAGTCGCAGATAATCTTGGCTAATTTCTCACCCAAACAAACGCCCTCCCTTCTCTAATGACAGCTGTCACTAACGAGCGGGCCATATTTACGCAACCTGCTCTCGATAGCCGCACTTTCGGACAGGTCAGTTAAAGTTTTTGTAGCAATTTTGACTAACTTACTCCGTGCCACCAACTGCAACCAGTCAAGCAAATATGTATCAAGCTATGCCTCCATGTTCGATTGGTGCGCTTGCATTCGGTTCGGACAAGCAACACTTAAGTGGTTCAAATCAGAGAGGGGTTTTCTTTTGCGAAAAAACACAACCGAACGAGTTGAAAAAGTTGATGAAAACGCGATGATTATTTGATATGAATACACTTTGACTTTACGGCACGGCATGGCATTCGTTCCGTGCCAACTTGCGCGAGTGACACTACTGGAAGAAGGGAAATGGGAGGCACAAGAGTGGCGTTGGAACTGTGCTCTACGAACACGAAACCTCGGGGGCAATTAAGATCGACAGAAATAGAGCGCAAAACAACAACACAACCTAGCCGCAGCTAGACGGATTCCGTTCGGCCATTCGGAGTGGCTTTTGGGACGTTTTGATTGCCTGCTTGCCCGGGTCGCTCGCAGAAACCGGTCACTCACAAATCAGGGAGACCGGTCACCACCTCGGGGCGATTCCGAGAGCATTCCAAGGCGATTCTGGTCCAGCCACCGATCCAGCATCGGTGTTACGCAATCGCAACGCTGCTCAAGACGGTTCCGAGAGCCGTACGTGTCGCTGCGGGTGCAGTAATAAACGTTTACATGGGAATTTTTACATCGAACTTGTTTTCGTTCGATCCACAATTTCGGGGCAGGGTGGCAATCGGAAAGGGGATTGATTTTATTATTTCCCCTCTGCGCGCTTTCAAGCGCCTTATTTAAAGACAGGCCAACCCCCAAAAGGCATGTTTATTTTAGCGGAGCCGAACCGAGCCTGGCCGCGCGTTATTTGCATCCACTTGCGCGAACATCGCGCGGATCGCGCAATTTCGATCGAAAGCTACGGAGACCGCTGCTTCGGTTAGCAAACATGCAACCCTTGGTGGGGAGGGGTGATTTTTGTAAACTAAAAATGAAAGAAAAAGTGGTCCACAAAAAGGCAGTGAGCGCACAAACTGTAGCAGGAGCGAAACCTCTCGCCCGGAGGTCCGGTTGTTTCGGTGCGGTTTTTGGTGCACGGTTCGCCCGAACGATCGTCCAGCCGTTTTTGCTTGCCCACTCAAACGCTCCCCGATCGCGTACATGCTCGCAGTACAGGTGACACTGCATTTTTCACAGACACACACACACACGCTTTTTTAGGGTGAACTTGTTCCATTTCTTACACCAAATCACACTCCACCTGCGAGGGGTCGTACCACGCGCTCGCCGGTCGATCTGGAGGGAATGAGTCGTGTAGTTAATTTTTTCCCTCCTCCCTGAAGGTGTGTGTGTGTTGTGCCCATCGTTCGCCTGTTACGTCGATACAGCTTCCCTTCGCGTGATGCCCGGCGAACGCGGCGAAGGCATGCGTGTAACTGTCGCCGAGATTGAGGTTGATGTTGTTACCGTTTCGGGGCAGCTACTATATCAGCATTCTTTCTCTCGCGGCAGCAGCAGCGTGTTTTAGCTGCCAGAAGGTGCAGCTGGAAAGGGTTTTGAACACGTATGTAAAAATGTCACCCCCGAGGGATCGGCGACGGAACAAATGGAGCGAATTGCGGCGAAAGCGTACCAACGACGAAATTTACGGTTAAAGTGGTGAACTTGTTTCATCAAAACCGTAGAAGAAAAAAAAAACGAGAGCTAAGCAAGTTGATCGCTTTTTTTAATGGATTACGCGGGCTGGAGCGGAAAAGTGAGAGTGAAATAGGGGTGGGTTGTGATAATAAATAAAGCTGTTACGCAAGGCACCGACAAGAGTTGATACACTAAATTGAAGTTCTTGTTTTGGAGGACAAATTCGAGATAAAAATGCAGCGAGGGTATCAAAAATCACTAAGAAAATGATTACTTTGTGTTATTTTCCAACAATATAATGGTTAAAAGTCAATGTCATTTAACAAAAAAGGCCCTTATCAAGCTTAAAAGCGAAGCAAATCTTAAACTCAAACAAAAAACCAACATTTCCACTAAGAACCAACATGAAAGCAACATTGCTACAATGCAAACCTTTCACCACATTTCTCGATCCCTTATCATCGATCCGCAGGGCTGACATAATAAACCCTTTCAGGGTCCCTCTCTCTCTCGTTCTGTCTCTCCCCGAGCTGAGTGTCCATTAAACATCCCGCGCACTACCCCGTTTTCCCAAAAAGCTGGCCTTATCTTACTGAACCCATCGCTCGGGGACGGTGGAAAGTGTACTCGAACATGCGTTGTGATGTAATTTTTCTTTCACAGTGTACAGATACGGCCAACTGATAACTGCTTCATTTTGGCACACAAACACACACACACACACAGCATCCAACAGCTCCAAAATTACTTGAGCGCAAGAAGCGAAAAATCCGAATCAGAATCAAATGACATTGCAGTTTGGCCAAAGGCAGCAAGAAACAACGATCGTTTCCCCGGTTCCATTCCGAGCTGTTGATAATGTGACAAAAACTGCACTCAATTGTTTTTCATTTTCATTAATTATGGAACCGTTCGCGTCATCATTAAATCGCAGCCGCACGTACGGAAAGGGTTTTTTTTCTCCCGTACTTGTTTACCTTCCCCTTTCACCGTTGCGTCGAGAATGGTCCGGCAATTGTCACCCCAGTCCGGGTCTCGGGGTCTTTGGTCGCCACCGGTTCCGTTTGCCGCTACACACTCCAGTTTCGCGTGGTGCGATCGATGCGCCCGATTGAGACGACGAACGCGACAGAAAAGCATTCTAAATTGAGCAACATTAATAATTCAATATGATTATTGTTATGATCGTGTGCATTCCACTGTGCCCCGCAGTGCAAACATACTTTCCTGTGTTTGCTGCTGTGTTTTGTTCTCCGTCGTTTTCGTCCGGTGTTTCCTTTTGCTGCTGACAAACGGGCAACGCGCAATGATCGCGATTCGCACCCGCGCCGATCATTACCACGTCACTTTGCGCGGCTTGATGGATCGTGCTCGACGCTGCTGGACCGTCGCCGCTGCTGCTGCAAAGGCGTGCATCGATCGAAATGCAGGGCACTTCGGGGCTGTCGGGCCCGATGTATGCACATACATTAAGCGAGCCTACTGTCAACTCCAGAACGGGAACTCTGCGATGCAGTTTTGGGGCCTCGTGCACTTTGATCGGCTCGGGCAAAAAAGAGAAATTTTTCTTCGCGCCAAAAGCCCCACCAAACCTGAGAGCCGGTTTGAATGTTTTACATTTAGTTCGCCACGAGGTGGCTGGAATGTTTGGCGATCCGGTGTTGCCGTTTTTATGGTGCTTGAGATTGTGTTTGAAACATTTGATGCGAAACTCCACTGCTGAATGCTTTTAATTGGTCTGGTTTTGCAAATAAAATAATTAAAAGTCGTTAAAATTAAACAAAACGCATCTATATCTTTTCTGACCGCGAATGAATTGATATTGAATTTATGGCATCATTTTAGTGAAGCAAGCACTCCTATACGGCTTCGCATGGCCTAGCAGCACATTCAGCAACACGTCGCATCGCCTCCACAACGACACGTTTGCCACGTTCGCGTTGTTTACGAAATGTTTCGTTTTTTCCCTATCGAAGATCACCAAACAGACATCCGTTTCCTGTCAGCCAGGCTCGGGGAAATGTTTTTGTTCTGTTTTTTTCCCCCTACCCAAAGCCGCCAGCAAATGCTTGGGAATTTCGCTCCGCTTTCATATCGATCACTGCCTTCCTCGCCTCGAAAGCCCAGCACAACATATCCCATTACCATTTTTATTCCACCTTTTAATGCTTTATCTTTATCGATTCATCAAAAAGTGCAAGCTTGACTTGTGGTCTGGGCAATGGGAGGCGCGGACGATGCAGCAATGTCCCGGTGTCAAGGCTCCGACGCCAAGACCAAGTGTGTCGATGCCGATCCGTGCCTTGTGGCGAATGTTTTGGGAAGTTGTTCGTTTTTTTCTTTCTCTTTCGCCATTGCGATCAAACGGACGAGTGTGTTTGCCTTTGCATCCCGTCCACATTTGTGTGACCACTTTCGTGTGCCATTTTCCTTTCGGAGGAAAAGGCTCCAGCAAAAAAAAAAAAAAAAAAAAAGCACAAGCTCCAAAACTACGTAATATCGCGTACGAGAGGCTTTCTGCTTGTTTGTCGCCCGTAATTGTCCCCATCGCACGATAGCAACTCGCTATCCCCATCGTGAGGCATCGTTCCAGTATCGTATCGCCCCGGCACGGCGAGTGCACAATGGGCAGTTTAGAACAAATTTCGGGATAAAATTATTTTTGCAGAAATTGTTAGTTTTTATCGTTTGTAGTAAAGTGTTATGATAGTAAATAACATTTTATATGTAGTTCAAGTCCATACCACCCGGTGGCGCTTCATAAAATAGTGTTTTAAGGGATCTTTACTTTTGTATTTTAATTTTGTGTGCTTTTTTTTTGTATTTGTTGTTTCTAATAGTATAAACCATTTTAAAATATACTGTAATATTCCATAATATATGAACAAAACATAATATTTTGAATAAGATAATATTTTCTGCTTTGTATAGGACAATTGTAGCTAATTCTCATCACTTTTACTCACAGGTAGTACGAATATTAAAAATGTACATACACAACTTAGGTGGATGCTATTACAAGCTTCTGACGTCTAGTTCACATTTCTAAAGACATGAATAAATGCATTTAAATAATTAGATAGAGCAAGTACATTGAAATAAAGTAGTTCTCAAATTCGTAATGAAAAGCAGCCCATATTGTTTGTCTTTGAATATTCATCCAATACCTTTCCAAGTGCTGTACTGCCTTCAGAAGGGGTAATAAAACTAAAAATCCGATGTTCTTGGTTTTACAACTATCCAAAATTCAACGATAGCAACAAACAAAGAATTTACTTCGTTTGTAAAGTTAAACTCTGTCTTTATTTTAGTGCGTGTAGCTACTGATATTAAACTGGTTAACGAATGAGAGGAATACAGCTCATTATACAAAATGTCCTTCTGGATGCATTTTCTTTCTTGCAAAATATTCTTTGTAGCACACTCCCCTCTATCCTTATATTTAGTTTGTCATAACTTTTGGGATTTTCTTCTCCCAAAACGGCAATAGATGCTGGTGCCTTCATAACATTTTCCTGTTATGCGTATAATTTTAGAATTATTTTCCTTACATCCGTTTCTAATCTGGAGCAGGACCAAAAGGTATTTGGTTCTGATTTGCTTCGTTATATTTAATAATAAGGTTAGATTAGAATAGAAATTTACATATTAGATAAGTACATTAGGTGAAACTAAGATTCACAGTTTCGTAATGGAAATTAAAGGTAATCAAAAGCACGTAGAATATATTTTTGTATAATACACTAAAACGCTGCACTAGCCACCTATGGAGTCGCCTAGTTACGCATGTGTCTGTTTTTAGAAAAAGTTGATGTGAAAAAACTTCTATAAAATTCGTGTTCGCAAACTTTCGCAGAATATTTCTTCATAGATTAATAGTATATATATTACACTATTATGTCACATATATGAGACAACGCCACTCTACGCCACTTCCATAATGGCATCAAGTCAAAAATTAAAATGATGAAAATTTTCGAGAAGTTTTTTTAGTTATTATCGTATATTTTTGCATGAAATTACCTAAACTCAAAACCTTTAATGTATTTATATAGCTGACTAAATATCCTTTTTAAAATGTCTAAACTTATCAAAATCGGTTCATATTTGAAAAAGTTACAAAGGTTCAAAGTTTTCCTAAAAAGTGAAAAAAATTCTGCGTTTTTTTAACAAGTCTCGACTTTGAGAGGCCTTTTCTAGAGAACCAGAAAAGATAAAGAGCTCATATTTGGTATTTTTCTTAGTTTAACCCTTATTATTAAAACCTATTATTTGGAATTCCGCTATTACAAAGTTGATTTTTTGAATTTCATCCCGGCAAATGCCCATTGTGGAGTGGTGCGTGTGAGACACAAAACTGAACGAGGCACAGGGTAATTACTGTCAGATTGTGGCCCGGGCCTGGTTTAATTAACATGAGAAATGTCCGTTGCCGCAATCGATGTTTGAATCTGCCAGTGTGTGTCGCAAAATTTTACGAGCCGCGATGCCCCAAAACAGAACCTTGGGAAGAAATGGAACTTTGGAGATTTGGCAAAAATGGGTAATCACCACCCGCCGGCTGGGGCTCAGGAGTGACAGACATTAAAAGGAAAGACAATTTAACAGCCCAGGCGCATTATTATTGGAGGTAGCTTTATTAAATTAATTGAGTCTCACACACTGTCTTAACCTCTCCTTTTTACCATTGGCCAGCTTCGTCTGGACATAGTAAGCTGACCCGATTTTGTTCCCGGTTTGAATCCCACATAAATCATTCCTCCCAAGCAGATGGGTTCGATCAGAAGGCTGCGTGAAGAATTCGCAGAAGCACCGCGCACGGCTCATGCAAATCAAGCAGCAGTGAAGTGTGATTGCAAATATTGATTGCATTCCTAGCGTTCTATCACACCTTTTCCGACCACAACCAACCAACACCCAACCGGTGCGAACCTGTTCCCTGCGGAAAGCGAGGAATAGGAGGCTATCGTATCCCACGCACTCGCGCGCTCTCGTGCATTCCGTGGTGCGTTCTTCACCTGCGGGACGCTGACAGATTGATTGATAAATTTATAAGACAGAGAAATGATAAATTGTAATGGCTCCCGGAGTGAGACTCGGCTGTTCCAGCGTGAGCTCCCGCGGGTAGATGGGAGCAAACGGGGGACTGAAGCGTGGGGTGTATCTTTTCTTTCTTCCACTGTACTCTGTGTTGTGGTGCCCCTTCGGCCTAACCTGTTTCCCCGTTGGGCAGGCCTTTTGTGTCACGGTTGCCACCTTTCACTCTGCCATTCCAAGGGGCAAAAATTGCGCTCACAGCGTCTCAGCGTCTCATATGTCACCGGTACGAAATGCGTGCAATATAAACACGCCGAAAGGAGCCGAAAGGGGGAGCACACTCCCAACAGCAGCTGGCTTCCCTTTTTTTGCTTCTGCGGTTTGGCCGTGTGGCTGTGTTGTTGCCGAGTGTTTTCGCCACCACATTGGGCCCGTTTGTGACGGGATTTAGTCAACGTCCAGCGGATCCGATTTCAACCATTCCCGCACGATCCTCGCCGAACGGTGCGCGCGATATGGTTTTAATTGGAGTGGAAGAAATTACAGCTTGTTTAATTGCCCAGTTTCCACCCCCAGGATGGGAAATATCTGCGTGTGCGTGTGCTCGAAGAAAACTAATCAATTAAAGTTTGCTTTTCATACTCCTCTATCCCGTCCAGGCTTTTTCTTTTCTTTGTAAAAGGCTTAGGGGCCCTTTTTCGGCACCTAGGGCTCGCGGAAAGTGAGGCCCGCATTCCGTGCGGTTTTTTTTTATTCCCAAACAGTGAGAGCTTCACCTCGTGCACCTGGACCATGCGAACCAGTTTGCCAGTGGCGTGGGCTCTCGAATGGGCATTTCATAATTGCCAACCTAGTCGCCATAGCCTGGAGTGTTGAATCGAAAGGCGCGAGCATTGAGGAGTTGATCTATGTACGGTGCGAGTTACAAGCCAATGCCCATGAAAGGAGTTTGGCCCTTTGAATTAAAGTGGTTTTCTGCGTCTTTCACAAGCTGGTGCTGGGAGGTCAGGGGAAATGTCAGCTTAGGTTTCGGTTTTAAATGGATTTTACCATACAAACAAACTGTAACTACATCACACCTTTATAATTATGTTCTATTTCAGAGACATTCACCGCTCCAGAGTTGTTTCAGCCTCTTCTACGTCTTAGTCTTCTTCACGAGGCTTTTCCACAGCCTATGCCCTGTAACTCTAAAAAAAGAAACCAAAACCACCTAATCCACTTTAGTCGGTGCAGCTGGCACTGTATGATTGAAATTTGCACAAGCAAATTAGAAAACCTCCCCCCAGCTCCACCCAACCCAATCCCTGAAAGGTGCCAAGATGAATCGAGTGGGGTGAATCGAGCACCCGCAAGAAACACACTTGCACACCGGAGCAGCATTAGAGCGTTACCATATTTTTCCAAAACCTCCTTCCAGCGCACCCATTTACACCACCATTTTTCCTAGACGCGTGGTGTGGTTTCTGCACGCGCCTTGTGCACTTCGACACACACACACAAACACCCCTCCACCGCCCTTTGGGCCTAACCTTTTGGTTGCGAAAAGTGGCGATCGGGTAGAATGTGGTCGAGATTCGTTGCGCACGATAAGAACGCTTAACCGCAGGGTATAAACCCTCCAGTATTGTGAAACCAGCTTCGACACCGGTCGGAACCGGAATGACACAAAAAGATCGTGTTTTGGAGGGGTTTTACTCGCCCTCCGTCCCGCCCACCCCGGGGGGGAAACCGGAAAAATCGAAAGCTTGTGTCCACCACCGGTTCGGTAGTAGTCTCCTGCTGGGACGCCGGATTCTTACCGAATGTGTATCAGCAGCAGCAGCAGCAGCAGCAGGAGCACCAAGCAACAATACTTCTTGTACCGACTAATTGAGCCTCCCGGTCCCGCCACTCCCCGGTCTATGCTTGACCTTACATGGGTTTTTGGGGGCACACAGCCGCAGCAAGCAGCCCAACGCGTTGCTTGTCTAGGTGCACCGGGTGGGGCGCTCGCGACAACTTTATTTGCCGTTTTTGTGATGTACCGAAGGACAGGGACAGGGACGGGAGGGGTGAGATTCATCAGCTTGTTGTACATTTCGCATAATAGATATCCAGCGGCACCCGAGTGCTGTGCTGCTCAATGCCCTTCATGCATTGACATTAACATAACAAAACCGCATTCTTTCGGGGATTTAAATGTTTGAACGCGCAACCCAAGGGGTCCTTCTCGGAATGGGATGGTAATTAAGGGAGCAGATTTACCAGCCAAACTTCAATTTGCTCCCAAAAGCTGAGCGATCGCCTCGAGTGGTACAGCTTGCGAAAACAACTTGACACAAGTGTGCGATCGTTTTCACCAAATGTTCAGCACCGAATTAGCATCACCAACGGAAACAGGAGTGTTTTTGCCGCAGCGGAGTGAATATGTATGTAAGAGCTCTCTTTGCCGGCGGCTCTTGGGGTAGCACAGCACGCAACATATTTTATGCTACCAACTCGCACAGATACAACATTGTTGCACACACAAAACAACAACATCGAACGTGTGTAGAAAACACCAAAGGAGAGGGTAAGAGCGATGCTGCAGTTGATTGTCGATTGCACAACCGCGCGGGCCAACATCTGTCTTATCACTATCGAAAACTTTCCCTTTCCGCTCGCTCGATCGATCCATCCGATTGATTGCAAATTGTGCATCATTCCTCTCCTTTCCCCCGTCCGTCCGTGTGTGCGATAATTAGCCACCAGTTTGAGCGATAGCTTCATCCGGTTCGGCTAATAGTGCGGCTCGACTCCCCACTTACAGCGTATTAGGCAAATGCTCGTGTTTAGACCTCACTTCCTTCCGTAATCAAACGCACCCGCTAACCGGCTGGAGTGTAAATATCCACGCAGATGGGGTGTTGCATCATGATAAGGGGAGGAAAACTCCGTGCAATGAACGAAAGAAGCTTAATTTGTGATATCAAGATAAACTTTCGCTGCTCGTACAGATGAGCCGACATTTGGAAAGATTGTTGCAGATTGTTTGATAACATAGTTTGCTTTCGAAAGTTTATTAAAAATAGTCTTCTCAAAACCAAGTCCATGTCACTTTGGTATGTTCAAACTATACATTTTTGCAAATTCTGCAAAATTTAACCAATAATATAAATCCGTAATGCTTCAATGCAACTATTTCTCTCAGCAGCATGGTCATTATTTGCATAAACTAGTACTGTTGTGTCCATGGCGATGTACACCCTCCAACTCGGTACATAGATCTCGAGTACCACTGAAGCCTGCTCGACCGAAACGCACCACCAACGAGCCAGGCACAGAAGCATGCTCATTATGCAATTATTATTATTTTGTTTGCCAGCCAACAGGCCCAACTTCCAGCCAGCGTCAGCATCGCAATCCTATCATTATCTAATTCCGAATCATCGTGCACTAATTACACACATTTTGCGTGGAAAACTCGCGCACGTAGGCATATCATGCCAGCTCCAAAAGGCCGTGTGTTTGTCGAGCGCCCGCGCGTGTGTCTGTGCAGCAAAAGTGGCCTTTGGAAATATTTTATTCATTTTCACCCACTCGAAATGCGCAGGCAAAACGGCAAGCTCTGTGTGCGATCATCATGTGCTCTCGTGCTCACTCAGCTACAAGGCATGCCAATGGGCTTTGATAGCTGCATTCCCGCCCGGCTCGGAGGAGCAGGAGGAGGCAAAAAAGGGCTGACAGGTTAAACAAGGTGGCTTAAAACATCGGCGGCCGAGATCGGTGCAGTTCTCTTGAGAATTTTCCCCATCGCCCCAACGCGAAATCGAACTCGAAATGCGAAGCCCAGGCAATAAAGAATCGGTTCGGCTCGCTCACACGAACGTTTTCTGCTCCCCCTTCCCCATCCCTCCCGTGTATCCCAGCCACTTCGCTGGACGGCGGCACATTCACACAATAACAATGCCCACTGATATAAATGTTGATTATGTTTATTACATAAATAATTATACGTTCATTACATAAATTGCATATCGTTGCGGGGTTGCGGAGCTAGCCCCAGTGCCACGAGAATGCAACCATTGGTGGCTGTCTCTAGCTCTGACTCCTGGCTCCCTCCCACCCCTCCTTGTTCCTTGTCCAAAACGACTGTCCTTGCCCTAGGGCTTTCGATGGTTGACGTTGGCCTGCTCGTCCGAACGCTCGCCCGGTTTGCACATCGGATGCAACACATTTCTTCTTCCCTTATTAGAACTGCATCAGCGCTGCGCCTCGGGGCCGTCGTTTGCGTTGGACCGAACCGTCTGCTTACCACTTGATCCATCGCTCGCTCGCTCTCTCTCTCTCTCTCTCTCTCTCTCTCTCTGCCCCGCGGTCAGTGTTGAGGATTGCCACCTCGTAGGAACGAGTAGGAGAAACGAGGAAAATAAGCTAAAATAGTAAAACCCATAAGATCGGCTTGAGCGGCGTTCGTTTCTTGCCATGCCTTCTTTATGCTTTGTTCTGCTCGCTTGTTCTCGGTTGCAGTTGGTTGCACTTTTCCTGCGGCGGGTGGGGTGGCAGTGGTATTGGTTGGTGTAAGTGCACCTTCCTCGAGGCCCTCGGGTTCGCATTATTCACCGGCTCGTTATTCATTTCATTTCGGTATTTGTGGCAAAAATTTATTATTCCAATCGATATTGCCTATGCAACGGATGGGAAAGAATGTACTGAGAAGGAAATAAAGGTTTTACTCTAATGTTTTCAAAGTAGATGTTTAATTGTGTTGAATTAGATATTTTAAAGGGGTTTGCATTACATTAAAAAAATATGTAGCTGAAAGTTTGTTTTATATATTTTTTTAACTTTTCCTCAATATTTTCCTCGGAATGTTCTTGTTCCATACCTGGGCAAATGGTTCACCTTTTTCCCTCCAACAGTGACCCCGTACGATATCGATGAGCAGCAGTGGCGGGCAGACTTTGCACCACCACCTCGATCATCATTCTTACGAGTCTGAGGTCCCGCACGGTGCTACGGTTTCATATTTTGCTCCTCTTCCGCATTCGATTCGCCTGCTTTGTGCTATTATTTAATGCATCAATAGCCCGGCACCCGAAGGTACTCAGGCGTAAGGTAAGGAAACTCCGGCCAGCACCGAAGCACTTGGGCAGCATCAATGCTTTACCGATCGAGCTGAAGAACGAGCCGTGGACGAGCTTATGGAAAGTTTTTCCCTCATCCGTGTGGTCGTGGCAAGAATTTTCCCGATCTCTGCTTAGAACCGTAAGTGTAGCTCGTGACGAGAAGCGTTTCTTTTTTCTCTTCCTCTCCACTGCTCTATTCCACTCATCTAATCAGCTCAGTTAGTGCACCCAGCCAGCTAAACCGCTCACTCACAGACTCCCGTGCCTCATGGCAAATAAAAAAAAACCCAACGCCCCAATCTTGATGATATTTTATGTGTTTTCGTGAATTTTATGCCGCGAAATAAATATTTTATTATTCAACCATAAATTATGGCATCGATTTCCATCCCTCCACATTCGGGGGGGGGGAAATGTCTCGTCCCCCGGTCCTTGCGCGCCCCTTGGAATGGGGATAAAAACTGTGAAATCAAACCCAAGACAGGGATGATTTTCGTAATTTTCCTCCGCAAAGCGGGCCTGACTGTTGGGGTGGTTGAGCGGTCCGCTGTTTCGCTCTGCCGGACGCTGGGACGCTATGGCTTCGGGGCATTGATTTATGGGCCAGTTTTGTTGCATGTAAATGGGTCTCCCTGGGGTTTGGTAGGGCGAGGAAGCCATTGCATGCTGCAGTTGTCGGGGGGGGAGCATAATTGTTGGCACGATCGTAAACTAAAGCACGAAGAAGAGGGCTAAAACTGGGAAAACGGCACAAAAAGTGCCATGATTACGCTGCGTAACAATGACGACCAAGGCGATGGGTACAAGTTGATTTTTATGGTACGCTGTGTTAGATTCTTTCACTTGTTTCTTTTTCTGCTCTTTTGGCGCTTCTTCGCCATAGTTTCGTAACTATTCAATCTAACCGACTTGCATTCCAACAGGTGTTTTTCACTGTTGAGTTTGCGAAATGAATGTACCTAAACAAACCTTACAAATGAGCTTTTTATGGAAAAGAAATCAATCAAAGCTGTACAGTAAATAAAGAAAGCTTACCCACCCAACTTGTAACATTTTCTGCGAATAACTGTGATTTTAGATCCGCTTCCAGCCGGCTCTCCCTCGACAGAAATTCTTCATTCGCTTCAAATTGCTAATCTTTCATCTGGAATTCATCATCGTTCCGAAACGGGTTCAGCCTTCGGGCGGACGAAACCAACCCCAAAAGACAATTCATTTCCACTCCCGTTTCGCACGCATCCGAGGCCGTCCCAATTTGGCCGGATAATCGCACACAACGCACAGCGATCCTTATCGATTGTCCTCCACCGGCAGCGATTGGCGACGTTTGCCGTTAGTTGGTTGGTGATAATAATTTATAAAATATTCTCGCACAAAATCTCGCCGCAAAAGAAAGAGGCAGGATTGAGACTCGGTTTTGCTGTGTAACGTAGTAGATCTGTGGCTGTGTATGTGTCTGCGCGTGTTATCGGCAGCATCTTGCCGGTGAATCCGATTTTGGTACGGCATTCCAGCACACGGAGCACGGACCAGAAAGCATTTAAACAAAACTGAAACAATTCGATTCGAGTGGGCATCATGGAATCGAAACCATCGATGCTGCCGTTTCATTTGCGATTTTCACCTGACATTCGTGCGCTTCTCCTCAAGCGGTGCCTAATTTATGCGCCTGATAAGACAATGACGATAAGCATAATATAAAGTCCGAATGGCAACGATCGGCCGGAGGCAGCAAAAAACGAAAAGCAGCCAAACGGGCCACATAAAGATGCACATCACATGAGCCTCCGATTCAATTCGCCCGCTCGTTCGATCGGCCGATGCTTACTTCCACCATTTCGTACGCGACGCGTGGATGTGGTGACGCTGTGCTGCAGCGCTTTGCCATTGCACTGTAGGCCGGGTCCGCGCAGGACAATCGAAGAAATGACATCCGAGCTCGAACCGGCCTGCCGGAGTCGAGGTACACCCCGTACACTCCGTTAATAACAATATATCGTTGGTGCTTCCTTTCAACTGTTTATTAGCTGAAAATGATAACCATTTCTGCGTCACAGTGAGCACCGGTAAGTGTGCACGCGGGGTAGCAAGCCGGAACATTAAGAGCTAAATTTATTTACTCGCTGATTTTGGTGTCGCAGTCGGCGGCGCAGTGGCGGAGGCGAATTACGCCCGCTTATCCGAGCGCGAGGAACTCTCCTATCCGGCGAAGCGATCGATGCAGCCATCCCGAGCAGAAGGGACCATCGTTTAACTGCGGATTGTCGCATTGGTAAGTCATTTTTCATCCAGCTCGATCGTCAGCAGCAGCAGCAGCAGCAGTTGCGATAGTGCGCCGTTTTGGATTGAATGATAATGCGATCGGTGTTGATCGGTTTGGGTTACTGCAGCGTACGCTGGACTGGTGGCTGTTTCCTAGTGTGCGAAGGAAGATGGCTGGCAGGCGATAGTGGTCCGTTGCGTTGAAGTTATTTTCCAAAAAAGGATCCAATCTGGCTTCCCGATTGCCGAGAAAGCGTAGAAGCGTGATGGCTTATCAACTTCGGCAGCAGCGCATTAGGATTGGAGTGTGGCCTATAATGGTGATTTCGTTGCTTATCGGCCATCTTTCAAAGGTTTGAAATTAGATTTGCAAATGAAGCGTTCGCACAGGTGGATGTGTTGCTGGAGATAGTTTCGTCCAAATGTAGGAGTGAATTATACCATGACATTGCAACTGTACATTTCATGATCTTAGTACCCAAGACATTGAACAAATGCTGTAAAATGTTTGGATAGCATGAACAATTATTAAGCAATTTTGAAAAGTCCAACATGTTCTCATAATACACCGTACTAAATTTAAATAAGTTAATTTTGTGATACACGTTGCATATCTTCAGGCGTTAAAGCGTGAAGAGAAGCATGTTCAACACATTTGCAACAGTCTTCCCAAACCCCTTAAGAACTTCTTTAGATGCTTCAAATATCTATAATAATCCTTGACATGATGAGCTCAGCAAGTCTGCGTACCATTCAGACTGCAGGCCATATTCCACCACCCATTATCCATCCATCAGTGCATCCTTCCATCAACTGATGCACTTCCTCGGTGCTCGATTAATTTGCCCCCATGCACTCAGCACAATTCACAGTGCAAGATGGTTTTACTACCGCGATAGTGGTCTAGTTTTTCTGCTCGTCTTCTCCTCGAGTGTGAGTTGAGGTTTTTCTTGTGCGGTTTGCTTGTGTAAAGCACGGCTGTGGTTAAGCCCAGGGTTTGTGGGACGGGTGGAAAGTTAAGTTGAACATTGTTAGCCCGTCCAGTCCGTCATCTTCAAACGGACGGTGATGGAACGCTCGGACGCTTTATCCATGTCTCAGTTCTCGCGCGCCAGGCTAGTTGAGAGCCTCAGACCGCCGTTTGATTTACGAGCGCTCAATCTGACGTACGACTGGAATTATGACGCGATAAAGGGAGCGTGGTGGGGATCATATTTTAACCCGGCAAATAAAGTGACCCCTATCAGTGGTGGCCAAATGAACCATAACTGCTTCGCTAATGCATCGCTCGAAGTGGTGGTACCGAGCTTCGTCCCGCCCGGGGTACGCTCCCCGAGATTAGATTTAAAGAGCGCGCAAAACTTTAAGCGATAAAGTTAAGTACGAAACCGCAGACGACATCAACTTTCTTTGCACGTCGTTCTTAAGCTCGGGTCGAGCAGGGTTGGCCCCGGGTCGTTTGTTCGTTGCGCTGTAATAACAGGGGCGCTCATCGTTCTGTGCTTCATTCATTCTAAAGAGCCATCATTAGTGATAACCAACTACAAACTCCCGAAATGCATCCCAATTTGCCTGCAACGCTGAGCTAATTAATTAGCACAAAATGAGACCACTCACACTCTTGCTCCGATCGCTCTTCCGAACGCTCTGAGACGCTGCTAACGCGCACCACGTTCAATAGCGGCAATGGGATAAGACCGTTCCAGTGTTGCAGCCAGCCAGATCGAGCTGAGCACACACACGTGCATCCAATTGTGGCAAGCACTTCCTGTACGCCTCCGGGTCACTCGGCATGAAGATGCTCGGTGCTTGCACCGCACGTAAGCTTGACGCAAACGACGAAGGTCGACATAATTTTAGGGGTCAACCAGTGAACGGGCAAGCGGAAGGAAAGAACTGAAGACGCCTCTTTTGGCGGACGGCTACAGAGGGTCAGGAGACATGCAAAAGGGCAAACCGAAGCATGCGAAAGCGCATCCGTACGCTTATGATTACGATGATGACGATGATCATGATGATGATGATGATCGTGGAATGGTGGCAGCCGTCGTATCATGATGGAAAATTTGAGTAGAAAATTATCGTAATATATATATATTCTTTTATGCGATCGTAATCAACGTCTTAAAGAGTGCATAAAGGTGTTACTTGCACAAGCGATCCGCTAAAGAAAAAGGGGCGAAAGGGTTCACCGTTTCGGTTGACTTGCTTTTTGTTTTTGTTTTTCGGACTTCGAAGCCAGCGATCATCCTCTCTGGAAACGAGACCAACCAACGTGTCGGGCAGGTCCAGAACTGTCCATCCGAACGCTTCTGCTGATATCTGATATCCAATCTCGATGGTGTGTGTATGTTTGACGCGCATACGTTCCCCGGAAAGGAACGCAGCAGTGACCGGCTCGGCACTGACACTCTCGATCCTTGCGCCTTTTCCCATGCACCTGGCCGTACGCAGCGTGGCGATGATCGTGTCTTGTCATGTCCGCTTTGGGTTTGCAGCGGGCAGCAATTATGCGCCATGCAGCCCCACCGTTGCCATGATTATCGCACAGACGTGCACCGGGAGTCGTGGACAGTCGACGCACCAGGGACGTAAGAGAAACAAATGGCCATGGGAAGCAATTACGCTTTACTCGCGAGTCGTTTTTCGCCCGCAGTCCGGAAAGATTTCAATTACCGCTTGTCTTTGGCGTTCTGTTGGAGCCATTGCGTTCGGGAGTCGTTGAACCGGGCGTGAACTGTTCAGCACTTTGGCAGTGGGTCGGTAAGCTACTCCACAGGAAGGCGGGAGACAGAGAGCGAAATTGGATCTGATGGATCGTGACAGGTAAAGAGAGTGTCATAATAGGTGTAGTTGGGATGAGGTTTGCAGCATCTTGACGCGGAATTTTGACCTACATTCAAAGAACTTCTTGGTAAAATGTTGGACCCCGAGAGGAATTTGCCAGTTTTTAGGCAACTTCTGTCAACTGCAATAACATCACATCACTTCTAGCATCTTTTTTCATATATTAGCACAACCCGATACTACCCACAAGTTATTCAGAAAATAAAGTGTTCTGTTTTTTTTTTCTACTCCTCGGAGACACTTTGTCATGCTAGAAACACTTCCACCTTCACCCAGCGCTACTCAACAACTCCCTCTCCGCAACAAATATGATGCGGCACCGCAGGCGACGAGGCGTAAGTGACCGCAATATTAATGGCACCGGTGTCAGAAACCAGCACATCATTTATTTTCACAATCAATCAAAACGCACTCCACCCGACCGACCCACGGTCGTCGCTGGCTGGCTGCGGTGGAGTTAGACTAGCCCGGAATAAATATTTACATTCTTATAAAAACACATTCCGAAATGGATGCCGTCCCTAGTGGTGGATCTGGTGGTCACTTTCTCCCTAGGGTTTGTTACGGTAAGGTGGAATGGTGAGAGAGGACTATAGAGGAAGGAGGGATCGCTAGCGCCCGATAAGGTGTCGTTTAACAAATTACGAAACGGCTGCGATGCTCGTAACCCAGGGACCCGAAGATTGAAGAGCCCACCGTGGACCCATACTGTGTATTTGTGTGTGTTTGGACTACCCTTTTAAGGGAGGTCGATGATTAATTCTTCCAGAACCCCCCAGCGGGAGGGAAGGCTGGAAGAAGGGGGATGGTGGGAAAAGTTGAAGCAATTATCAACTCCCCAAGAATGCTAATCAGTGAACCTCTGGAGGAATCGGTCGCTTATCGCCACTCTCGGCAGTGAAGTTCTCGACCCCGAACCTAGAGATCCCCTCGAGATCTCCAACACGGGTGAGTAGTTCGAGCGCCGTGTCCATTTTGCTAGCATTTTGCCCACCTTCCGTGCGCATCCTCCAAGGATCCTCCGGAGATATTGTGGAGTTGCTGGGGATCTGTTTTGATTTTTATGTTTTAACGACCCCGGTGCAGATTGTAGAGGGTCGCGATGGCGCGTGGACCACTGCTGCCCTGGTTAGAGTGCGCGACCGGGCCATATTAGGCGAGGGCACCCATCAAGATGTGTGTGTGTGTGTTGATTAATGACATTGTTGTGTTGATTGTCTTAAGCACCTTTTTCGTCCCCAGGGGCGTGGTGTGGTCCACCGAAGTGTCTGTTGACACTGGAGGTTGTTGGAGGTTGTTAAATGTGTGTTTTCACGACAACCAACGGGTTTGTTTGCGCAAAAAAGACCCATAGAGAGAGACAGAGAAAGAAAAAGAGAGAGAGAGAGAGAGAGAGAGAGAGAGAGTAAGAGAACGAGAGTGACAGAGGAGAAGAGAGCTTCGATTTGTTTGAGTGATGGTTGCTGGGTAGGACATCGGCACCGGCTGCCAAGAGAGCAGAAGCAAACATATAATTTCACGAGTGAATAGAAGATGTGTTTGCTCGGTTGTTTAGTTTGAGTGGTTGACGAAGGAGAGATTTATCTTAAACAACGACAACAACAACAACAACAATGAACAACACGATCGTCCAGTGATCGTTGTTTGTTGGAAGAGCAGCGCCCAAAGCCCAACAGGAACTGCTGAAGAGGTTGTCAAACATTTGGAGGAGCATTTTGGGGTAGAAGAAATTTATATTTGTAAACAGCAATCAATTGGTCGTAAAAATCCATCACCCTCGGGAAACCCCATTCGCGAACGATTCGATTTAGATTCATGAAGCGTGATACCAGCAACATACATCATCGCCCCGTTCGCTCGTCACTCGGTCTAACGAGTTTTGATTATGCCATGCCAGTCCAGTTTTGGTTCGGTTTGGTTCGGTGCGCGCGAAAGCCGATCCAAACATGTCGCCGGATCCATATCTAATTGCAACTCTGGCGGAGCTCGTGACACATTTCTGTGAATGCGAGAAGACACTTCTACGGTGCACTTTCATTTCGCGATAGCGCAAAACATTCATCCAATGATTCCGATTCCTCCACCTTCCTCCCGAAAGTAGTAGTTCTGGGTAAATTGCAAAGAGCCAAAGGGAAGACACACTCCGGGCAGAACTACTGGGTATAACTCTTGTTAATGCCTATAAATTATCTTAATGAACATCTCACCTTGTCTGATAAAGTTACGGTTAAGGAAGCACGTCATGGCAGACAGCCAGAAATGGCGCGCCCGTTGCAAACCGTGCAGAGAACGGCTGCCGGATCTTACATAACCCTGCCGTGGGAGGTGATGGCGCGCAAGAACCATCAACCGTTCTTGCGTTCGCTCCGTCTCGGCTCGTCTCCGGATCCAGTTGTGGAACAGTTTTCCAAGTTGGTGGAAAGAACTTTTTGCTGCTGCTTGTAGAGTCGGAGCTCAGTTGGCCGCAGTTCGTATAGTAACAAAAAAGAATGGAGCAAATGCGAAGCAGAAGAGTAGGACGAACGCGTGGATCAAACGCGCGAAGGAGTTTACATCAAAAAGTTAAATTATTGCAAGCTGCCAGTGAAAGATGTCGCTCTTCCCGAAGGCTCTATTTATGCAATTTCTTCTGAGTGCATAGAAGGTTGTAAGATCGAGCAAAGAAGCGGAAGAAAGAAAAGACGCAAAACGTGTTTTCGCTGATTTTTACAACCCGATTACTCTTAGCAGATTATGTCGCTGGCTTGTTGGAATCAGGCTGACTCGCTCGGCCTAGGATGCAGTTTCAGAATTTCTTTGACCAGCAAAAAAAAAACGGCTGGGAACAGGTTTCTGTTTTTCTTGTCTTAATCCGCCGTTGGGATCGTTGGCTTTAATTCGTGGGAGATTTTTGTCCCAAGACGCGTGGATTGGGATTGCCGGTCGGGGCGGAAATAGTCCATAAAATTGTGGATTTGCAAAAGTGGCCTGCTTCGATGGGTGATCTTAGATAACGCACCGGTGCATTCGGCTGACATTCGATCGTGAGTGAAATATCGTTTGAATCGTTGCGTCTTCAAGGCTATTTTATCTGCGTGTGCATGCTACTTTGATATTTCAAACTGTTTGTTTAAATGCGACTGCAAATAAAATCCTTATTACTTTCATTCCTCCAGCACATCAATCATTTAAAGGTCGCTAGCCCTCATTTGCTGCACTATCAAAACCGTTCGAAATATGATAATTTAATACATCTTTTACTTCCACCATGGAGCATGATTCAGCAATTTCCAGCTCTTTGTTTCTGCGCTCCCATCAGCTCCCCAAACTCGGTCGAACTCCTTTCGCAAAGCGGCCAAAACAACTGCACAGCACACGTGAGAGGGTTAAGTGCATATTCGGGCGGGCTGCACTCGCTGCACCAGCTTTTAAATTGCCCGTCAATTCGGCAGCAATCCGGACGAAAGCACAAAGCAAGTATTCTCCCTCACTGCATCGCCGTTCATTTATTTTTCATCCCAACCATCCATCATGGGATCGCGTTGAAATCCCGCAGTATCCATCCACCTTCCACCCGAAACCACAGACAGCGGCTTATGCTGAGGCTGTTCCCGGTGCACCCAACAACCCTTCAAACTGATCCGATCCGAGCAGAAGTGAGCACCCGGGAAAGAGAGAGAGAGCAAAAGAGAGTAACCCGATTCGATATAAATTCATAGTGAAATGAGCTGTCCAATAAATATTATTAAAAATTAATTGAAATTCTATCTGTCGGATTTTATTTGCGGATTGCTGTATGCTCGCCGTGTCGCCGTTTCGCTCGTGGCGTTCACCCGTAGCCTCTGGGTGGCCATGCCGCGAGAATGCCGCACTCACGCAGCAGGTGGGACCTCGGGACGTCCTTTTTTTCCTGCCTTGGTTTGAATTGCTGTCAGGTTGTGCCGTGTGCGTCGTTTCGGGTGAAACAGCGCGCAGAAAATGAAGCACAACAACAGCGAAAAGTGAAAACGGGAAGCGACAAGCTTTCGATCAATATATCCGCAGAAATACGTGCAAACATTCCTCCCCAATCCCGATCGACACACGCGCTTCCTTCCCGGCGAGCTGTTGCATTACTGTTTACTGTTGTTGTTTATTGATCTCGCGCCTTGTCAGTTTGCGTGTAAAACGGTGTTTCTCACCTTACTGGATATTGAATCTCACCTCAGGTGAAAAAAAATTGTTAAAATTTGCTCGCGCGGACAGAGGATTCATCGTTTTTTTGTGAAATGACTCATTTGTGCACAATTGTTTGGAGGTATATCACTCTGTTTGCTGCAAAAGCGTGAACTTATTGCCCTTATTTTACATCCTTGCTGCACACCATACACGAAATCCTTCGCTTTAAAGAGCACAGAGAAGCTTTTAAAGCGTTATCACACCCTGTCCGGGCGACGAAAACTCCAATCCATTGCGCAAATGGTCAACGTGCGACACAAGGCGATACGCGTTATCCGCGGAACATGGAAGTATCACACCCGAAAGCGCAAACACACCGACACAGACGGGGAACGTCGTTTCGTCGCTTCAGCTCGATTGGAATAAAGATCACATTTTATTCACACCGACCTGCAAACGGAAACCGAACGCACGCTCGTTGACATTTAAATAATCAGCTCCCAGCCAGGCTGTGGCTCGGAAACGGAAGGTAACATGGGCTACACGGGTGGAAGGATATCATCATCGCCATGTGCACTTGGATGCGTTTTGCCCGCTGGGTAGAGTGTCGCTTGCTTTATGCGGGCCCAGAGTGTGTTTTTATTTCTGCTGCGCCACCGTGAACCCACACGCGGTTTTGTCGTGTTCGTTTAACGCAATGTCCTAGAGGCGATTGGAAGGTGTTTTGAGTATCGCATCGGTGGAGACATGTTTTGGAGAAGATTTATAATTAAAAATAATGTTACATTATGTTTCAAGAGAGTTTCAAGTTTCAAGTTTCAAGAGAGAAGAGTTGGAGTCGTTTGATCAAATTCAGTTGCAAGACATTAAAAGTATATTTTTGTCCCTCGTTCAGCTTCTAGCGCTTTTGACAAACGTACTGCTCCACTCCAAATAACAGTCATTTCTATTTTCGCTCAATCGTACTCTCTTGGCTCGTTGAAATTCACACACCATTGCACTTATACCACCATGCGCAAGAGATCGCCACCATTACAAATCAACCCATGCACCCTTGTGCCGTCTCCAAACACGCCGTACACGAGAGGGTAAGCAACGAAAAGCAATCACAAACCAACAAGGGGAGGTTAAAAAGCAAAATTTTATCCTTTTATTCGAACCTCTCCCGAGCGTTGTCGATAATGATGCGCCAGACTGGAAACATTTCCCAGCAGCGACAGGCCCACTCGTGTGTCCAATGAATCGAACCCGCGGAACAGCGTGTATACGAGTACGTACTGCACCGAATGATAATAATGGTGAGCTGAAGCGGAAACGAAACTGTAGCGCATCACCAGCACCGTATCCATTAAACCAGACTGATTTGAGCGCCTGCTGAATGGCTGGATGGCTCTGTAAGGGTCGAGTTTGAACGAGTTAAAACCGATTTTCGACTTCATGCAGCGCTCTAAGGATACACGTCAAGCTCAGCCTGGCACGGAGGAATTGCGGATTGCCGAGAAGACGGTCTGCCCACGTTCACTCCGTCGAGCGTCAACATTTCATCCTGCGTCGATAAACTTTTGATTGATTTTCGATGTAGGCCTCACCACCTTGCTGTGTTTTGCGTGTGCGTTGGCGAACGGAAAGGACATTTACGACGCTCACCCTTGAACTTGAATGTGCCTTTGATAAGACAGCACAAGTAGGAGCGTACGGGTTTCATAGGAGTGAGGTGAAAAAGAAATTTATCGAACTGTCATGGTGCACGACTTAAGTGCTTTTTGTGATGTTCGCTTTGATGCTTCAAGATGTTTTGGGACCTCTTGTCTCTGTTTGATTGTGTCAAATTAAGAGCGTTATTTTGAACGTTTCATGCCAATCGTCGCTATTTATGTTCCAGTTTTTTTTTTTAATTCTGATGATAATTTCTTACTCCAAAACCTCACTTCACCCAAAGCATGCGGAAAACATTTGCATTCTGCTCATTAAAAAGCGATTAAACTCTTTCCAAACGTCTCGATCGCCTCAAGCCTTGCTTATCTGACCAGTGAATTGCTACAAAAGCGTCTCACTTTGTTCTTGCAGTAAGACAATGCACAACAAGAATATGAGGCACTTTCAGGCGGTGTTAACAGTTCTTACGCCCGACTAAATGGCTTGAATTGTGCTCTCGTTTTGGGTGTTAATGCAGACAAAGGTGCAGCTTGGGTGCGTTGCACATGCATGCAATACGCTCATCAGGCGTCACTAATTGACGGGCTGATTTTAGGAGAGATCATTCTGCTTATGCCGATTGTTGCAAATTCGCAGTTCGCATTGTCTGGTTCTGGGTGCCTGCTTTTTTGTGGGAGATATTCGGAACGCAAAGATTAAAACGAGACGCATTAAATGTAATTAATAAGAGATTAGTCGGTTTATGGTACCGGATGATTGAAGTACTAAATTTATCCGGAAAAAATACACAAAAACCCCTTAAGCAAAACGTCTCTATTGCTTCCCGAACGTCCCGCAATCTGCAGTATAAAACTTTCATCGCATATCATCGCACACAATCTTCGGTCATTCCGCTCCAAAACTAGACAATAAAGCTGATAAAATAACACCTCATTATCGTAACTATGATGAGGTCGGGAAATTATCACACAAGATCCGCCGTTACAAAGCAAACAATAAGCCGCGTGCTGGGCGGCCCACAATCCATCGCTGGAAATTATACAAAACTGACAGCAGCGAAACGGTAGCGGAAAAGGGGAGAGAATACAGTTTCCATTACATCATCGCGCACCCACTCTCGCTCGCGTTTGTGCGTCGCATATTTTCGGCTCGGGCTGTGGGAGCCGGCAATCGAATTTTCCGTTAGCAAATCACAGCACTCTGGCTTGATTTGATGCGATTGCATAAGAACAAACGCAAACACCGCAACATTAAAGCAAAACTTTTGCTTTCTCAGCCGTAAACTGCCAAACGAGACGCCGGGTTTGGAGTTTTGGAAGGCCTTGTTCCGCCCGCTAATGAGCGTTAAAACGGTAGCGAAAAACACGAAAAATGAAGCTTAAAAGTGACGGTGTGCACTTCCCATTGCACCATGGGTGCCTGGGTGCCTATGGTTGCTGTCTTTGAGGTTTGCAAAGCTCTTCACGGTACCCTTTAATTACTGACTTTGGTGGTGGTGGCGGTTTCGTTTGTTTTAAGAAGCCACTATCTGGGCTCACCTCTTATTAAACAGTTGATGGATTATGTGACACTTTGCTGTACACTCTATCATTTTCACTACAGACGATTGTGATTGTGCCGGAGGCATTTGATAAGCACACAATTAATGGGTCCCTCGATAGCCACGGAAGAGCAAAGCACACTGGCAAAGCATTGCATCACTGCAGCATCCGTTTTTTCCAATACAGCATTTTTAATAAATTGTTTCTTGTCCCATGAGGTTGGGCGATGTTGGTTTCTCGTGCTGCTAGAAACGGCGCAGTATGACCACTCATCGTTCGCTCGTGGTCCACGGTAATGATGATAAATATTGGCAGGAGAGTGAAGCAACGAGAAACGAGCCTGGAAGCGTACCACAGCGGTAGCTAGAGCCGTTCCGGAAGAATGCATCAATAACCCCAATGCAGTCGATGGCGTCAAACTGCATCCCTTGGGAGACTTGCGAGCGAGCGAAAGGAAGGAAGAAATTGCAAAGAGTGTACACACTACTCAATGCAGTCACTTGCCGGCAGCCTTGCCGGTCCCAGAGTGTATCGTAATGATACTGCGCTTTTTTCGTGGTGGATTAGCGTCAACCCCTTTTCTCCACAGTCGATCATCACCATACCCGCCAGAGTACAGCATCATCATCGCTGCAACACACGGAGCGCATCAAACTCCCTCGGGAGGGTGAAAGAAAGTGTGGTGCAAAACTGTGCTGCAGCAGAACACCGCCCGAATTCTGTCCCAAGGTGGATTTTTTGCAGGCGCTAGCGCATCCCAACAAGTGTTGTGATGTCATCGGAAAAAGAGCTTCTTCGAAAAAGGGTTGAGCATGAGTGGCGAAAAGTAAGGCGCAAACTCATGTTGGTGATGAGCTAGAACCGGCTCTTGCCTTCGGTTTCCAAAAGTCAAGCCACTCGCTCCATGTGGTGTAAATGCATTATGCTTTTAATGTTGCCTTTCAGACGCTGTTGTCTTTGGCGCCCGGGTCAGTGTTTTCTTGGAGCTGGTGGTGATGGAGAAGTTTTGCAAAAAGTAATCAACAAGTTGTACGATGATTTATGAGGAACGTTTACACTCTCTTCGACCAACACTATTATGGTCAGTTTTGCTCAGGATGATGTAAAGTTTGTAGAAGCGTTGCTGGTGTGCTGATCTTGTGTGTCGATGCAACTGAGCGGAGCAGTGAAAGAAGTCTACTGTTGCTCTTCTTATTCTCTCTAGGTCTGATCCGATAACACTAAGAAATAGCTGAAATTCCTCATCCAGTTACGCTCGCCGTACACAGTCATGCAAGCCTAGGATGAACAGAAACGACTGATGCTCCGATAGGCACTTTCGTATTAATAACAGCTCAAAACATGGCGTGATGTGTCCCGTCCGGGTCCGGGATAATATATGGTCCGTGTCGCGGGTGTGGTTTGCGCTCCAAACTCTCGATTTTCAAATCTCCGTCCTGGAATCGAAAGCCACAAGCCCGAGAGGGTTGAAAACGGGAGGGAAGCCGTTAAAGGGACCTAGAACAGAAGTCAAACCAGTAACCTCGATAGTCACGATAGCGATCGAGTGAGACACACGACGCATGCGACAATTAATCTTGTTCGTTTTCTATTCGTCGCCTCTGACTTCTGCGTAGCGCTGGTAGAGAGCCTCAACTACCACGTAACCTTAGAAACGCAGCGCACAGGAAATGGTATCCCGAAACGCGCCCAATAGTTTGAAGATCGTGGCAGGTAAGTCCGAACGCTCGTGTAGCTCATAAATTACGCCACTAGCACCACGGCCACAGCCACCAGCAGTGGCCAGCAATGTTGCGGGGGCTTTTTTATTCTGTCTCGACCAAACACCTCGAACCATTCTAGCGGCTCTGGAGGAACACTGTCGCCGCAGGTAGAGCGAACGACGACAAACCAAGAACAGATCGAACCAGGCTGATTAGCGCAGCGCGCGGGCACGCAATCGTGGTGTAGAATGCTTTTAATTATTTCATTAATTAAATGTCTCTCCCGCGCGTAAAGTGGGAAGGATCGAGGCACGAGAACGCTGCCGGTGGTCCATCGATCGTTGACGAACTCGGCTCCAAGCAGAGTGAGTGGGAAAACAGTTGCTCCAAAGCAAACACTGCTAT
Organism: Anopheles arabiensis; assembly: GCF_016920715.1. NCBI lineage: Eukaryota > Metazoa > Arthropoda > Insecta > Diptera > Culicidae > Anopheles > Anopheles arabiensis. Next base: position 94,179,871 of record NC_053518.1, read on the forward strand.
CCTTTCGGTGTAAGCGTGGTGTGCATTTGATAGCCCAACGCGAGGGTCGTTCCTCGGTGCTTGTTTCGATGTTCGAGTCGAAAGTGACTTCCGAACATGCTGGGTGGGTGGTGAGTTTATTTCCTTTTTTTCTGTTCGTTCTTAAATTCCCGATCACTATCGCCAAGGCCCGTTCGCACACAAACCTCCTCTGTCGCATAACTGGATGTAATTGAAGATTGTCCACTGATCCGATCGAACAAACGAAACGAGCTTACTTTACGAGCTTTCACTTCATATTGCCTGCTCGGCTGGGCTGGAAAGCGGGACAGCTCTCGTTAGGGTTTTTTGGCACTGTCCGGATGCATCCGACTGACAGCTTGGGCAATAAATTCTCCGTTGTGCAGTGGGAAACCACCGGGCCCCCGGATGCATGATAATTGCCGTATTTATGATGATTCGACAATAATCATCCCGTTTGTTTGTTGCACATTTTGCTGCGCTTGGGTTTGCACCGACGCCTTTATCTTGCCTTCAGCATTAATTTGGCTCCCGCTGGGACCCGCGGGGGTCGTTGACTCCGGGCAGCACAAATAAGTGCTCAAATTTCACCACCAACCGTCCGAGTATCTCACGATCAACATTCCACCGCAGCTTACCTCATTTGAAGACATTTGTGTTGTCCTTCCCAGTCTAGGCAGAACCAAACATGATTCTTTCTTACGCCAGCCAGATGCCTTCCCGATACGTTTGCAATAATTAATGACGCTTGTTATGATGTGTGATGTGTGTGTGTGTGCATTCCACCCTCGGAACTAGCTGGCGTTGATTGAACTGCCGAGACCGTGAAGTGTGACATCAGCTACCTCTCTTGCGTTGGATTTCGCCGAAATCGCTTCCATCTCAACAAACATCTCCAGCTCCAAACATCCATGTCCATTAGTGCGACAACAAAGTCACGTAATGATCGGAGCCTATTTGGTCTAGTTTTTTCGTGCCGGTTCCGGACTGCGGGGGCTGTGAGTGTTGGTCGTACCCAAAGCTTCATCATTAATGGGACACACTCACTTCACACGCCCGAAATAATCTCGCCAACCAACCAACCTGTGGTGTCATTTTTCATCGAACCGAAAATCCATCAATTTCTCCGATCCCAATCGGGTTCCAAAAACACACACACACACACACACACACACACACACACACTGCCAGGGAGGGACACTGTTTTAAAGCGTAACATCATATTTTACACGTGATGAATGATTGACCGATGGGTGGATGAGTGGAGGAGATGAACCCGAAATAAATCGATTTAAAACGATCGATTCTATACTGTTAGGTTCTAAAACTGCATCCACGGGACATGACCCTGCGAGTCGATAAAGTCGGCCAATGCAGGCTGCCAATTAAAATCAATCAAAATTGCAATCGACACCAGCTCCGCGTGCACCAGTTCGCTGCCATCGAGTGTGCTAGTGTGCATAAATCGGCTATAGAAAGCATCCTGCAGGCCAACATTATCGGTCAGTATCGGCTTTCCGTTGGACGATCCAATGTTCACCTCATTCCGCTCTGAATGCAACTCCATCTGCTTCTCCCGTTCCATCCCATGCAGTGTGTTTGATTTCATTAAGTTCGTCCGTCCGGCGGGAGGTAACGACTACATTGGCCGACCTTTCCGTGCGGTGACTTTGGCGATAATTTTGCTGCATGCGTGCGGTGCAGTGGGGAGTCGGCACGCGGCGTTTCAAAGTGGGATGAAATATTTAAATGCAAGCATTTTATTTTAATAATTAATCATGTTCCATTAATTTTCGGCGAATACGCGGCCCTGTCATGCTTCGGTCGGTCGGTGGTCTTGTCTCAATGTTGCCGTTGCCGTTTTGGAATGGATTCGATGCTGCGGGCACTGTGATGTTTCCTGTTCGACTGAAACGCTCATTTTAGCAGTGGGATGGATTTTGGAGTCATACGGTTTAATCCATGCCGCTGTAAAAAAAAACACGAAGCATTGCTGTAGGCAAAACGCTTGGATGAAAGCAAATCGTTCATTTGATAATTTTGAGGCAGTTTTAACAGTCATGACATTACAATTTTTTTTTTGCTTTTTATTGTTCAGAAGAAAGCGAGCTCATGATGGCAATACTATAATTAAATTCACCAAGAAACTGCTTAAATTGCACTAACTATCTCATGCTCAACAGAACAGCAATTGCACATTTAAAAACATCATCCGAACGAAACGCACAAAGGCCACTCCTCCCGCGAAGGGCGATAGTTTGGCTGGTTGTGTTGATTCTCGCTTGAGCGCACGAAAATGCAACACATCGTGAAGCATGGACCGCGTCACATCTAATAAGCACCATCAGCGTCCGAATAGAACGAAAAATGGTATAAGATTTAAGGGCGAGCATCCGACAACGATGGTAACCCGCCTCATGAATAGTACAACCCTCTTTCGGTCAGTAGATTGTGCACGGAGAGTCTCGTCTAGTGACAGACGTTCTTTTTCTGTCACCTGCCGGAAAGATTACTTGCTGTCCGTGGCACTAGCTCCTTGCCCAGGTGCTGCTCAACCTCAATCCCAATGGCTTGATTAATTAATTTGCATGCCTGGTGTTGGTGATCTTTTTTTGTTCCTAGTCATTCCCTACTGCCGTGCTCCGCTGCAACAGGACTCCGGTGTACCGAGGTGCTACAATTATAATCAACGTCAGTGCAAAAGTGCTACTTTGGTCGTTGCCACTCCGTCACTCGCACCGTTGAAAAGGTGGCAGTAGTTCTTTGAGTAAGTTCTTTGGTTCTAGCCTACCAAGCGTGTGGTGTGTTTGCTTGTCACCTGCTACCAGCTGGACTGGAAATGTACCGTGCAGCACTTGTTCGCTGTAACACAAGTACCCGATGGTGTCCTTTTCGAATGGGTTGTGGTTTGTGTGCTCATTTTATTTTATCTTCCGGGTGTTACTGTTGCATGGGCCACGGTTTTAGTACGTCTAGCCACGTTTATGTCCACTTTCGCTTATGTCCGGTAGAAAATGAGCAAACTATAGTGTAAGGCTGGTCAGGAACAAGCACTTTGAGGAAGCAGCTTGTGCGAGGAAGGTTCCTTACAGACTATGCAATCAAGGGAGACTGTCAAACATTCGTAGAATTGAACGTGCTGTAAGCAGCTTCTCATTTCATATACTGTCGACAAATCAACATGTTTGGAACGAATTTTATTCTATAGAGACTATTTTGTACCTAACCGACATCTCACCAAGTACACGCAATCACGCCTGATTACTCCAAACTAAATCGTCTTGCACCAGAAACTCTTGCACCAACAATGTCCAATGGAATGATGACAAATGACGGCTTCACGGTGACCTCGTTCAAGCCGACCTCTTCACCCCAAGATGCACCTCTTCGCCCGAAATTGAGGCTGCACACTGAAGCTAGTAGTTGTGTGCTCCAGGCACCGTCACCGGGCGATCCATCAGTGTCTTTCCAATCACGCGTAATCCCATTAGGGCACTTAACCCGCAAAACGGCTACAATGAGCGTAATTTAAAAATTTATTGTTATTGATCCCTTTTTCGTGGTTGGTGCCTTCCTTATCCCTCGAAAGAAACGCGTTCGCCTTATTCTTTTGCAGCAATATCGGAACTAAAACAGCATCAGAAGCAGCAGCAGCAGCAGCAGTCGCCCACACGACTGGCGTTCCGGCGTTCGGAGCTGGTCGTGAGAGCCGTTCTGGGCCGTTTTTCCTCTGGCCCCGAGGAAACATACGAGCCTTGGACTTTCTAGCTTCTCCGGGCTGCCACGAAGAATTCATTTAAACGGCCATTTATTAGCCGATTGAACGAGGCAGATGGCAGCAGGCCTGTCCGTTCAAGGCCTCTAAGTACACCAGTCGCCAATTTGCGCCTGTTTTTGTTGCGCCAGCCCCAACAGTGTGCAAACGAACGCAGCTAACACCTTGGCGCGTGATTCTGCCCCAAGCCTATCCACCCTCCACGAGGTGGAGATGTTTTATTGTGTTCTCTTTCTCTCCTTCTCGCTCTCCCTGTCTTTCCGTGCCAGATATTTCACACGAGAATAGAAATCTGGAGAAATGGCAAGTAGTTCTGCAACATACACACACAGAAAACACAAGCCAGCAAAGAAATACGTACGTTCCTTCTAATTCCACCCTGTCGGAACGCTCCACGGCAGCGGCATGAAAGCTTGCGCGCGCGATACCTTTCGCGTGCGACTCGCGTAGGCTGCATATATTTTATTTTTATTTGACTCGTAAATATTTGAGATAATAAAGGTCCCGCACGGCGAAAATTGGCTGTCCCGAGCTAGTGCGGCGTCCTGCGGGGTGTAGGAGGCAGGTTTTTGCTTTTGTCTCATGCCGGGTCGTGGTTGAAAAACCCTCCGCCCAGCTCGCCCTGTCCGGTGCAGCTAACCTCGCGCGCTAACCTTTCGCTGCACCGATGTTGGCCTGCATCATACACAGCAACACGGCACGACTGTTGGTGGCAAAAGTGGAGCACACGGCTCCACATCAACAGCTGATTCCAGTTTTGCAGCGGCCCAGGTCCAGGCACCTTGCTGGCAGCACCTGAATTAATATTGCGGAATTTTATGCGATAAGCGGTGACCGCAGGAGAGTGCAACACAACACGAGAAAAAAAAATACGCAGACAAAACCACAAAGCGATATAAAGCACCGTTTGGCCATGTTTCTTCTGTGTGGCAGCGTGTTTATTGATTTCCAGCAGCGACCGTACAGTTGTTGACGGAAAAATGGCAACAGTGTGAATGAGTTATGCAAATAAGTTTTTTTTTTCTACGTGCTGTTCGTGGCTTGATATCTAATAAATGTTTTGCGGTTCCAAGTTTATAAAAAGAATGCGTTAAAGGAGCGAATCAAAACACAATTTGAAGTGAAACTAGAACACGAATCCTATTTCTTTCTATATTTTGCTTTATTTTAAACACTTTCCAAACAACAGTATTATATTGTTTTTATCATTTTCTTTTCTAACGGACAACAAAGTAATAATTATCATCTATTCTCTACCTCGGAGGCATTAATTTTTCACCGACTAAATTCTACTATCCAGTGACCTAATTTGATGCTCTCTGCACCGTTGGCGGAATTTCACTCTCAGAAACATTACCATGTCCCGCCCCGTGCTGGTTCCCATCATAAATCTTCGCCGATCGAGTTTCGGGGTTGCTGGCATTTTTTTTTTTCGTAGCTCCCAATAATGTTTCTTCTCTCACCAATCGACACACAGACACACACACACAAGCACACAAAACAGTAAAGAGGAAAGCGAAAGCTGAAACGTGACCCTCGCGCAGTACGGGCGGCTACAAAGTATTCTAAATGTATTTTGCTTGTTAATGTTTATAGAGACATTAGAGGGCGACACAGGCGAAAGACGCCTCAAATTGACGTTTCAGTTCATCATCTGGTCCCCTCCCACCCCCCCTCCACCTAGCCCACACTTCGTGCAACTTAAATGCGTGAGAAAAATGCACGCGACATTGCGCGCTTTAGCCCATCGTTTGCGCGGATCGTTTCGAACGCGGAACAACGCCCGAAAAAACACGACTCAATACTTATCATTACCGCCCGGTGCTGGTGCCAGTTGGTACGCTGATTCCGCCTTAAGTAAAGTTGTTGTTTTTTTAACTTCTTGCTTACATGTATCTCTTGCCCTCCCCCCCCTCCCTTGCCGGTGTACATGTATACATTGGGACACTTTGTTCTCTCTCGCTGCGCTGGTGGTTTTGTTTGAGGAAGTTTGGGCACGGCCGCATTTGAATTTCCTCCACGAACAACGGCACGAAGGGGTACCGGTGCGCCGGTGTGGAGGACACTATTTATCTGGTCTTTGCGGTTGAACGCGCGATGAGCAAATAAACGTTACCTATTCCATTCGACTCGCCAACCAAGCGCACCATTAGAAGAGACGAAAGCAGCACCACAGCAACAAAAAATCTCTCCACAAAAACGGTGAGGAAATAGTTTGGTTGCGCTTGCGACAGTCGTCGGGGTGACCGGAACGTGACGTGACTAACGGTGTGAATTGAAATTGGCCCTTTTGTACCATTCGATGGCAGCGGTGTACGTTTCAAGACACTCCTTGGCTCTGGGAGGGTGCAAACGATCGATGGAAATTAGCGCAGGTAAATATGGGCAAGTGGAGAGCCTGTCGGTGATGCAAACCCAACGGCGGCTAGAGTTGTAAGTGTTCCGGTTTCGTGGCGGATATTGGAGAACCGTTTAATGTGTGTACATTACACCTGGCACTGCTTGGCGCGGTGTCCTACATTGATAAGAGTGCAAGACGTGATGTTAAGATGAGCTTCAGATAAGACAAATTTAAAAAAAAACCTTCTAGGTTAACTAAGTGCATTTGGCAACAATAGAGTAATAGAGACATTCACACTTCGGTGGAATTGCTCCTCCGAACAAAGAATTTTACAAATGCAAGTCTTAATATCGCAAAGCACTTTTCTCAAGTCTCTTTCAACCTCCTTCAACCGTCCCAAGAATCTCCTAAATCACATTTTCTTACACTTATTTTTGCCACCGTCGACGCCCAACTCGCCGCCAGAGCGAGACCGTAATGAGAAGGTTTGGCCGTTTGGCTTCCGTTTGAATTATTTGTGTGCGGGTCAATTAAACACTCCCAACAGCCGAAACAAAATTAAAGGCAAGAAAAATGTATGTCAATTGCACTAAGAGCGACTGTCTAATGCAAGGTCCAAATTAAACCACCCCACAAGCAAGGGAGCACGATGAGGGAGGGGAAGCAATGATCGTGGACGTTGGGTGGAGCAGTAACTCCTTCGCTGCTCTATTTTGTTTTGCTTGCTGATAACAAAGGGTCGTTCGGCTGACAGTCAATAAATTTCTGATCGCAATGAGCACTCTGCCCTCTGCTGCTGTGGAAGTACGGCGAAGTAAAGTAGAGAGTAGAGAGAAATAAAAATATAATTGCACGCGAGCTAAGAACCACCCCTTTCGTCCGCTTTCTACGGGGTAGGAGTTGAAGGAAAGAAACTCGCTGCCCATAATCGTGAAACTTCCGATTCAACTCTGTTTCTCTCTCTCTCTCTCTCTCTCTCTCTCTCTGTCTCTCTGTTCGTTCCACCTTCTACAGTGAGAAAGGGTTTTTACGGAAAATTGTCACTAAACCCAGACGGAAACTGGTCAAACCAATAATAACGGGTCCCGGGCAGCCTGGGCGAGTAAACAGCCTCACCATCCCCGGCGTAAGGTTTCCGAGGGTGTGAGGGCCAAATCTCGCCCTCCATGGAACTGGAACGAAGGGGAAGGAACGGACGTTTTTCGAAGCATTTGTTTTGCGCTGTGTTTTCGGAGTTTATGTTGTTCGACCCGAATGGTATCATAAAAATAATTTTCTTCATTTAAACGACAAACGGGACAATCAGCTGGTTTGACGGAAGGGGGACCACCTGGGGCTTGTGGGTGAGAAGATGCGATCCCCTAACGAGTATGCGACGAAAACGAGGGCACACACCGTGCCGGGGGGGGATCGCGTACATCGTTAGCGCTCGTTTCGAATCGGGGGAGGTGAGAGTCCCGCAGACGAGCCTTAAAATCTCTCCAAAGGAGTCGTCACCCACACATCGGATTCACGCAATTGGAAAGCGCGAGTTGAAGTAACGAAAAGAAAAGGGGGAAAGAAAACGCAACTCCGATGGAACTAGAACTAATTTGCTTTTATGATGACCCAAGACGCAGCGATGACGACAACGGCGACTACGGCGACGGTTTGGCTCTCCCTTCGCAGGAGCGTTTGAACGAAATGACACCGCCAACTATGAGTGATGACGGAGTGGAATTGGATGACTGATGGTTTTCGGATCAACATCTGAACCTGGCCGAAAAAAAAAACAACAAAATTGGAGAGCAAAAAGGGCACACAGCCGACCAAAACAGCACACGCTTCCGAGGCGTGTTGGGTTGTGACGTAAAGCGCCGTAAAGCGGGTCTGCAGCCCGCACCGGGAACGGACAGAAGCAGCAAGCGATCGTTGTGCGTTGTCGCGATCGTCGACCGAGTGCCACTTTCCGTAATGCTGTTATATATCAGTGTAATTGAAAATGACAGGATTTGTTAAGCGGAACCCTTTATGGGCACCCGAGATGATGGAGGAGGGTGGCTTGTTGTTGTTCAAAAAACGTTAATGATCAGATTTTTTTTTCAGAAAGGCGAAAACGAATGAAAGCATAATTTAGTGACAGACACGAACAGGTGAAGAGACCCCGGTTGTGTGTTATTATTTCAAGTGGAGTGCAATCATCTGTAGTTTGGAGGTGAAGATGGTGTTAATAAGATTTTTTGAGGAATCAGTAAGCTACAGAAGGATATTTTTTCATTTATTTGAGATACTTTGAGGGAAATAAACATTTTTCTTTAAAAATGGTACCTGTATGTTAGTTTTTACTTCAAGTCTGCAAGTGAGAATAGATCTTCTAGCTATACAATTCATTCTAAAATGTCATTAGCCTTTACTGCTGGAATCAAACATCCCTCCCTTCTGTACGATGAATAACCTCAAATCACCCAAAATTACTTGTGCCCCTCTTCAACCCAATCCGGCATCAAAATTGAGCACGCTCTGTTGACGGAAACGAAACGAAATATTTTCCTTGTTTTTATCCATCTCAGTTACCGGCACGTGGGAGGAACATTCTTCTCGCTGCTTCTTCTTCTTCTTCTTATGTTTTTGCTCGGTCCTCCCGATAACCGTTCCAACAAGCGCGATCGATTTGCGGATTGCATTCTGCCCCCGTGCGGCTGGAAAAGGTGGTTGGCATCTAATTAATTCTATAATTAGCTGACAGAAGCAGTTGTCTTTCGTTTCGATGTTTCCTCCCGTGGTGGGGGAGTGAGCGTAGGAAATCAAGAGGGAGAAAAAAAACACAGAAAACAACCACACGAAACCGATCGTCTTTAGCAGCTTCATTGCGCCAAACCGTGGTGCCATCCTTCTCCTCCGCCCTTTGAGGGTGCAATTTACATGCGCTATTTGTTCTTCCGCAGGCTCTAGGCCCGGTTCCGCGGGAAGCGCGGAAAGAGACGCTCTCGTACAAACTGGCGCGATTTGTAGAACATGACATTTCTGTACCGACTTCGACAGCGCCGCTCAAATCTCACCCCTCGCTCGGGCCGCTTCCTGCTTCCCCAACCCCGACACGAAAGTGACATCCGTTCCGCTTTTTCCGGCCATCTTCGCGAAGGCGCGTGGAAAATCGATGCTTTTTCTCACCTTCCCGTCCTCACCGAGTGCATGTGTACGGGGAGAGGGGGGGGGGTTGTGTTTTCTTTCTGCTGTTTTGTTTTAAACCGTCGAAAAAGAAAACGGGACCGTGTCGGTTCCCTCTAGCCACACACACCCACCGACACTTGTTCGGTGGAGGAACCGGGCAGAAGAAGAAAATGGATAATTTTGTTAGTTTCCCATTTTTCCGGTTTCATTAGCATTCAAACCTGGCTCCTAGAGGGAACGACTGCAGAGGGGGAGCGTGAGAGGGTAATGGGACGTATGTATAGAGGGAAACCGAAGTACACAGTAATGGAAGACCCCTTTTCAGTCTCGCGACCAAAGTGTCCGCGGTTCATTAAACCGAGGTCGTCGTGGTGATGGTGGTGTGAATTTTAAACCCACCAAAAATGTACCGAACGAAGCGGAATAGTGTCTGCTGCAGTGTGAGAAGCGTGTGAGGCGTGAGGTAGAATTTTAATTTGACAAAATGAGACTGTTAGTTTCATCGCACCGCTAGCGAGAAGCAGAAGCCCCAGCAATGACCATTTCCAATTAAGTTGATAAAATTGTCGAGCTTCATTCCGTTAGAAGTCATCCTCCGGGTGGACGCTTCTTCTTTTGGATAGGAACTTTCGCGTTTGGATTTTGCACACCGTGTTACCCGACGTCCGGTCCCGATGAAGCCGTGAATCGAATGCAATGTTCTACGGCATTGGAAAACGAAGCACCTTGACAAAAAAAAGCGGGACACCTCACATAATCACGATCACTTTTAGCACGATCGTAATTGATGCTGTCGAAGTTACTTGGCTCCAACTTCCAACCGGTCTCATCAGCAAACCGATTCACTGTCAGTGCGTTAACGGCGCTCTACTACTGTTGCTAGCAGCGGGACGGCTAATGAGGTGACAAGGTGCAGCTGGACGTGACGTTTCGCTTGCAGACGACGACGACGACGACGACGGATCACGCCCGGATTTACAGCGCAGCAAACGCACCCATCCTGTCAATTTCGTGATCGATGTGTGACGGGGCGATGGGTTCTCGGCTAGGAACTCTTTCTACTTTTTTCCACGAATCTTTAGACACGACGATGACGAAGCGAAGTAGATCCATTTCCGGTGCAATGGCTTCAGACTACAGTCGGTGTCACACTAACATGGATGTTGAGACTTAGACTTACGTTCTTGCTTTATTTTAATTTTTGTTTTTATAACAAAGTTTTGATTTTCAGGACCGATATCTTCTTGGATTGTTGTTTAATATCTCTAAAAATTCTTCATTAATATAGATCCATCTAACGACCAATACACATTCCAAGACATACTGTAGTGAATACTGCCAAGAATCAATGTCCCTTGGCACGAGCGCCGAAATGTGAGCATGTTCTACATTTCGACTCATTTCCTGTTATTGTTTGCCCTAGCCCGGGCCCAGCACTGTTCTGTTTGTTCTGGCGCATTCGTCGTTCGTCACTTCTTGGATTTCTTAAACTTCAGACGTCACCCAAAAACCAGTGATGATCGTTACACCTTCCGCTTTGGCGAAGGTTCTCATGCGTTTCAACTTTCTCATACGCTTTGTTCCATCACTGTATGGAGTTCTTATTCGACTTTACTAATGTCTTTTGATTATTTCTGATTTATGACGCGTGATCCTCTGCGGTCTATCCGGTATGCAAATGGAACACATTTTAAATAAACTACCACCCATAATAACCAGTTTTTAAATGACTTTTTTTGCACACCTAGCAGCAAGCAGCGAACGTATTTCAGCTTTAACTAATAGCGCTAAATCGCCTGACCGTTGCCAACCCCGTGTCCCTGCAGCTCGCACTTTGCATGCCTGCCGATCGTCACACCAAAGAAATGATCGGCCCCATGCGCGATTAATCGCTTTCATACACCGGCGCCGGTCCCAGTCCGCGTCCTCTCGTGCAATTCGATCACTTCGAATGGTAAACGATATAGTAAATTGAATTAAGTGAATTTATAGCACGGCGCAAACCGGACAGTCTGTCCGGCATGACGGTGGCCATTGGACACAACATCTGTATCGATGGGGCTGCTTCACGGCAAGCAGAACATTTAAAGACATTTCACAGCTTTTACGGAAAGTCAAACAATACTTTTGTTAAGAAATAATCAACCATACTGGCGTGCTGGAAATGATTTCTACTTTCAAGAGGTTTTTCTCGGTGCATTCCTACCGTTTTGTGGCTTGCCAGCCCACCATTAAGTTGCTCTCCTCCCATGGCAAATCGATGTATTTCCCATAGCAAAGGTGGCACGACACCGTGGCCGTTTTTAAGGGAACGAGCTCCATCTTTCGATTAATTTCATCACCGTAAGCGTAGCCGAACGATTTTATTTTCCGTTTTTTTGCATGGTGGAAAGACCCTATGAAAAACAGAGAAAATAGTTTGAGGTTGAGCAGGGGGGAACCAAAATTTGAATAATGCTGTCCAGCAGATCGGAGCCCATTGGTCAGATCGGTTCCCCGGCAACTAAACGATTTCCCATGCCCGCATTGCCTTTTTTTTGCTTTTTCCATTCGAAAGCGAAAAGAGCAAAATTGAAATATGTAGGCTAATTACAAAAAGGCTTTGCGCGCATGCAAAAGCACCCTCCGGATTTTCCTGCATGTTCTGCAACTGTTTCCCATCGGTTAAAGAGTTAAACCCACCATGGCAGCTGGCAGCTGGAACCTCCCCCCTCGATTGGACCGTGCTTTGGGTGTGAAATTGGCGTCAGTTTGGTTGGTTTATTTTATTTGATTTTTGCACCATTCCGTATTGAAGCCGGGGGGTTCGCCGTTGTCCACCGGAGTTGTCCGCACCCTTTAAAACCGGAGGGACACCCGGACATTGACGGATTGACAGGCGCACAATGGTGGTTTAGTGCGTTTTTAGTAACGTTTTTTTGTGTGTGCAAAACAAGCGGCACCACACTAAAGACCTCCCGATTTAACTTTATGTGCACCATTTTACAAGCCTTTTACCCCGTTCCCTCTGGTCCCATTTTCCCATGCCGGCGCAGAGACAGCCAGAGCTCCAGCGGTGGAACGACAGCAGGGATAACAAATTTCCTTCTGACACGCGATTATCTGGCTTCTGGTTTCTGGTAGGCGCGGTTCTATACATCTAACACACACACACACGCAAACACGCCTAAACCCGTGCACTGCTGTCTGTTTGTAGCCAACTGTGACCGTGGAAAAAAGGGCAACCATCTAAAACAGTTCACTTCTGGGCTAACCACACGAACGGTTACACACACACACGCACGCACGCCGATGGAAAGGAAAAAGTGTTGCGAAGCGACAATAAATAAATTTAATGTGACCGATTTATCATAAATCGTTCCGTGGGTCGATAAGTTATGGGCACGGAGAAAAAGGTTCTTGCAATTTGAAACCGAGCCCCCGTGCAGTCGTCGGGTGTTTGCGGACGGGGAAGGAAGAGCGACCAGAGCGTTGTTGTCATGGCTACCGAAGCAGGGCAGTGCATGGTATGGTAATGGGTTTTCGGCCGCTCAAAACCGCCCCAAACGTTCCGTCCCCCAAAGGGGGAGAGCCTTTTCCCGCTCGATTCTCATCGCCGGTGTAAGTGCTTTCCATTGTTTTCTTGCCAAGCGCGGCTCAATAGCGCAAAATGTGCATCTTAAACGATGTGACATGCATTATCTCTTGCAGTGGAAAGGTTCACTGTTTGCCCGACACGGTGGGGGAGGCAAATTAATTGCCCCCTTTTAATGGTGTGCCTGGGGAATTGTAATTGAATGATTGATTGGCGCTATCTATCGATGGCACTTAAACGGGGGCATCGTTGTGTCTCTGTTGGGGAAAAGGGAATGGGACATTCATTGTGGGGTCAACTAGAAGAGCCAAAGTGCCGAATTTTAAGTTTCGTGCGTGCATATGTGCTAGTCGAGAGCGTCTAAAAGGAGTCGTTTTTTAATCGTTCAATTTAAATCAATTGCTTGATCAAAATTTATTGCCTCGAGAGAATTGTCTTGAGTGGAAGTAAAGAGTACCAAACAGATACACACCAGCAGTTACCCTTGAATTTAAACATGATATTAATTTTGAAATGTTTTTATGTATCAGTTGCGTGTAACAACTCACTTCAAGCGGTGCTCCTAACGACCGCGAGTGATGTTTTACGTCAAACAGAACAACCAATTTTTAAAACACGATCTACTCTACTAGCTGAGGTGGCAGAATGTTTGACTAGATCATAAACCCTCATAAATTCCGACTCCCGGTGTGTCTTCCCATGGCCGTTCGCCCCATGCGCCCAGCTACGAACCCTTCCCAGCCAACGGAATCGCCAAGACCCGGCAGTTAGATGTATAAATTTATAGACAAGACTACATGAAAACTGCCGAAAAAACACGACCCTCGATCGTTCACCAGGGCCAACTAGATCGGGCTGCCCCGATAGAAAGCGAAAAGACAACCGCAAACACTACCAACTTCTCGCCGCGGGTTCGCGAAGCATCGAACGTATCATCCAGTTTCTCCAGCAGATCGCTCCCCTTCCCGAAGTCGAGCGACTCATAAAACCGTACTCCACTCCACTGCAAACAAACGGAACAGTCCCGGCGAATGAATAATCATTATTCCGGTAGTGGAGATCCATCGACGAAATGTTCGGAACCTCGCGGCTCGGGACGAAGATGTTGATCACACTGGCCGCCGCTCCGCAAGGCGCCCATAAAAACACGTGAAATAAAAGCAAAGCCCAAGAGCCACCCCTGCAGAACACCTGGAGCGAGGTACGGAGTGGGATCAAGCAACCTAGGGACATGCTGCCTCGATCCCCTAGGAAACAAAACCCGTTGGCTTGTGCCGCCGAGGCTGGGGTATCAATAAAGGCTTTGAAATATGTTAACAGCAAAATTTCAATTTTATAACTCCCGGCTCCAGGTTTCGGACCTCGGTATGGGGTCCTCGGGGAGTTCGAATAGCGCGTCATGGACTCACCCCCCTCTCTCTCGCGTACGATCTAGGACCCCTGGCTGGGTGTTCGGCCTGGGTGTTGACGAACCCGCAGACAGGTTGCATTTCTCCACCAAGCGCGCTCGGTTGTTTATTTTGAAGAGGACGGCACGAGCAGCTTGTTTGTAGTTCGGGATTTCGGGACCGAAATAAAAGCCAAAGTGTTGAGCACAAATTGGACCGGACAGGGTGAGGTTTTAGTGCTGAAAGTCGAAATTCGCACCGTACAAACTGGTCGTCGTCCCGTGTCGTGGATTTATCATCCAGCTCCCGCTATCACGGCGAGGAATTCTAGACATTGGATCAGCAGTTTCTCGTTGTCTTTCCTATCACGTATTGGAGCGCTTCGGAAATGAGGCTAGACCCGATATACCCGCCTGAAGAAAGAAGATCACAGATAAATCATAAAACGGTCGCATCACATAAAACCCCCGAGAACGGGTTCTCGATGAACATAAATCAATCACTTTACTGCACCGCTGGCATGATGGATATCGGTTCTGCCATAAATGCAACCGTCCCGCGCGTACGGTGCGACATGATTGACTTGGAAATGGTGGAAATGTCGTACAAATCCCGAGGAATGTGTGAAAGACTGTAAACGATAGCTCGAACGAGTCGAAGGGAGCTTTCTACTACGAGCCCTTGAAGCGCTTGAAAATGTATTCTTGATTTGTGTAGACGACGGTTTGGGAGTTTTTCAAGGCGGAAACGACGCCTTCGTACATTAAATGCCGGACGACAACAATTAAAAACAAAACCCACACACGACGACCCAGTTCCTTTTTGGAGCTATTTTTACACTTGAAAAAATATATTCTTTCCACCTTTCATCCAACCAACGTTCGAACAGTTCGAAGAAATGCGTGTAAATAAACAAGCTCACATGTTGCTGTTGCTGGCGGATCACCCAAACGTCGGAAAGGCGTACTTTGTGTGGGAGAGACTTCAAAGAGAACTTCGGTTCCTTTTGGCCCGAGTTCCGAGATTCCGCCCGAGTGTGCCATGCGCGCAGGTTTGTCCAGGAGGAAGCAGTCACGGAAACAGTAATTAAACTTTCAATCAACAATCTCTCCCTTCTGCGGGCGCTTGTAAATCCCAACCGAGCCCGGAGTGCTGACGAATCGCGCTCACCACTGCCGCAGCCTGTCGTCGGATGCTGACGGCCAGTTATTACTAGCTGTCATAACTGTGGCCCATTAGAGACACCCCGGCATCAGCAGTGTGGCAGGGACCGTGTCCGCCTGGGACTGGAAGCAACAAAAAGCGAAAGACAAGATCAACAATCGACATCCATCTAGGAGCGGATTAGTGCCACATGCCGCCGAGTTTCTTGCAACCCAAAGCGGGTGCTGTGTTTGTGCAGTTTTTTTTCTTCTGACGTTTCTTTTTTCATCATTTATTTATCCTTTCACCTTGATCGGCTGATGATTGCACCGACTGTTGATTCGATTGTGAATCGCCAACACTGTCCCGCGCAATAAAACAGTCAAACAAAAACGCATTAGAGCGGGCGAAAGGGAACCGATCGGCCGATCATTTCAAAACAGAACACGACACTAATTAAGAAAAGCGTGGAAAATCTACAACCTCCCCGATAAGGGACCGGACGGGGGCGAACAAAAAATCAAAAACTGGTTAGACTTATTCAACATTTCAACCGAGCGTTTAGGGAGAGCAACAAGAAATGTGTTCGCATAAACGCACTGGCTACGGCCGGCTTCTTCGCACGGTTTTGAACCGTCGTACCCGATCGGGTGCAATCGGAGGAGGACATAAATTTAATCAAGATAAGGAAGAGATGATAAAAAAGCGCGCGCGCGCGATCCGCACCAATCGATTACACGTTCGGATTGTTCCAGTACGCAATCCAGCAGGGAATTAATTGCTGTTCGATGTCAGAAGTGACTGAGAAAGATGGCTGCTACGATGTGACCCGAGCTTCAGTTCGTTTTTTGTGCTTAATGTGTTTGAACAGGAACCATTTTGAACATGAAGTAATTTAAAGATATTACGCATAACGATGGACCAACGGCAAATTGCAAAGAAGTTCACTAAACACATCGAAAATGGACGAAATCGAAACGCATAAAGTGACGAATACGTTTTCGTGAGCCCTACTCAAATTTTATTATTTATATGATATATTTATCTCTTCGTAACTCCGGACCGAAATCTCAGCTTTCAAAGCGAATAAAACCCGCGATGAATTATGGCCAGAAAGGATGTAGGATCGCATAAAATTATTCTTTCTCGAAAAAATCGCCATCAATCGCAGCCTTTCTAAGCCATCGGGCCCATTTCAGCTTAATGATTTCCACTCGTAAATTACGCCACAGATCGATGTCGATTATGACCGTCGGTCATGCCGATTCTGGAGCGGCGGCCGAATCGATCCGCGTGCGATTCATCCAGCGGCCACTTCCACCAATCAAACCATTTTATGTTGCGAATTTTTAGCACTAAAAATTGCATTATGATGCTTTTGCCTCCTCACCAGCACCGCCAAAAACTAAATCCATTTCATTTGCCGTGACGAACCCAAGTGTCGACGAGGGACTGCAAGAACACGCAATGTGAATCCTTCCCAGCTTCCAACAATGGCCAGCGGAGCGTGGCCTTTCTAACAGCGCGCGAAAGCAGCATCGCGGCAGTTTTATGATTATCCGGCGTACCGGGGCGCACCGTTTTACTGCCCCGCACATTGCTGGCACGAAATCATACCGCTCATCAGGATAAAGCCGGCACCAGTTTTTAAGAGCTCCATTCCGCGCTCGCCGGGCGGACACTGTACCGGTCCGTTTCGCGAGCGCGTCCATTTTTATGGTGATGATTTATTGAAAAGTGGAAGTGTCGTAAAAAAGCAAATTTCTAAAAGCACCATTGGGGGTGGACGGCCCGAAAACGTAGCTAAGAGTCGGGATTGGGGTCTGTGGCAACGGGAGTAAATTAAATCCGGTCACGTAGCTTCTCCGCCGCATTGCCAAGGGGTGGTTGGCGAGATTTTTGAGCGATTTTGGATCGGACGCTCTTCTTCTTCTTCTTCTTTTGCTCCCATCCCGTCTGTGTGGATTGGCCTCCCTGTGGCTAGAAGTGGTTTTACTGCCCCGGTCGCTTGTTGCATTTCTATTTCAGATAGGCCATAACGCTGTCATGCCGAATGTCGTCGGCTTTTGTCGAAATGAAGCTGCCCGGGTTTTGTTGGGAGGCACAATTTGTTGCAACTAAATTGAAAGGCATGCACAGCTCGCAGGGAATGGTATTGTTGGGATCGTACAGATTCCTCAAATCGTGCAATAAATCAGTTTCGCAGCAGCTATAAGGTTCTTAAATCGAATCGGCAATAAAACATTGAAGTTGAAGCTGGAGATGAAACGCAAACCTCAGCTCAAATCACTCCCAATAAAGCTCGTAGCACTCGCTTCTCGCAACACCTCCGTCAAGTGATGCGTGATGCTAGGAATTGCAATCTAGAAATAGAGCAGCACGCTTTTATTGATGGGAAATTCTAAACTCAACCCCACGTCGTAAGAACCGCACACAACGGTGCAAAAGTGCAATAATCCGCACTGTAACGATCAGCTCGTTACGGGACCTGGGACGCTTGCTTGATGGCGCACTTTTGATGTGCAACTTTACAGTCGCTGTTCCCTGCCAACGGATGCCCGATTCGGTTAATACGATCTGTAGAAACGCTTGGCCGTCATTAGTGGAAGGAAATTGCATACCAACTGGGGCTGCAAGGGAAAATTGATCGCAAAACTCGAACGCGCATTGATCGACTCTTTCTGCGGACCACAACAATGCGCCAATGCCAAATCGATCAATTGTTGAAAGCGTGTGAGAGAGAGAGAGAACGCGATTGGCTGGGATAAAGAATTTCCTTCCCTCTAAGAAGGCGATGGGAGCAATAAAAATGTGATTCCAATCGATATTAAATTTATTTTTACTACTACAACACTTCCCCTGCCCAGCCGCCGGATTGGCCGAGTGGCAACGGTCAGAGGGTGTGACTTTCCGCTGGAAGGACCCGTTCGCGTTGTTCGGCTGTTGGGAAATAAATTCTCAGCGGAAGTGGATGGAGACTGTTGTTCCCTGCCGCAAGGGGCGGCTTGTTGCTTGCCTGCAGTTAATTCGTTTCGCAGCGCAGCAGCAAGTGTAACAGCGAGCAAAAATAAAAAAGAAAAGCGAAACATTAAGCCATTTCGAGCCACCGCTTGCTTGGTTGTGCATGGAGGAAGAAGGGGGCAATTAAAGGTTTTTATTACCTTGCCAGCGCGCACCAAATTGCTTGCAATTTGTGAGCGCGATGCCGTACAGCAAATTTTATTACTTCACCGGAGCTCTGGAGCTCCCGGCAACTCGACAACTACTGACGAGCGGAATGTCGATGAGATAATGGTGTGATGTTGGAGGTGTAGAGCCTGCCGTATCCTTTTTTCGTGCGCAGTACGTGATGTATTTGTAAAGAGTCCTTGTGTGTGGTGGTCTGCTTAATTGATCCTTTCTTGTCAGAATCGCACCAGGATATGAGTGAAAACCTCGGCTCAGCGTCCATCTCATTACCCGCAGCGCAAAGAGAAACGTGTTAATTTGGTTAATTAAAGCAAACGCATGCTGCTGCTTCTTCTTCTACCTTTTCCCATCTTCGATCCAGTCACGCCGGAAGATCCAACGCTTATCCTCGGACGCTTCCGGCGCTGCACGTTTTAACCTCATTTGAAAGCGAAACGACAGCAAACGCGAATGTCACAACTTCGCCACCTCATACCGATTCATCGCCATCGCCATGTCCTGTGGGCTTCCTCATTTGCTTTATTGCACTGACACACACACACACACTGCACGGTTCCTTCGCAAGCCCAGTGAGACGACTGCGCTCTCCTATCCCCTGTGTCGATTGCCCCAAAGTAAAAACCTATTTGCAACAAACACATCACACCGCACAATCATCAAACCCGGGCAGGTTTCCGTGCGCTCCGCGTGATTATTTATGCGCGGTAAATTCAATGATAATAGACACTTAAAAAGCGTTTCCTCGGGACATAATTTTCTGCATCGTGCTGGGGCGCATACACGCCGAAAAGCCACGGCCATAACGGGTGCCTGTGCAAGTTCTCTTCTTTTGCGTACATACTTACACGCTGCCAGCGAAAGGAGGTACAGAAACTATGTTTAATATTGCTATTTGCAGCTTAAAAAGGGCGAACGACCAGCGTGTTAGTTGGCTGGTTTGCGTCCAAATTGTTGTTTTGGAGCTGCCGGTTTTCGAGGGTTTTGTTTTGCATTTCTTTTACCTCCGCAGGCAGTCTATTAAAGTGCAGCGAACGCTTCGGGAACGAAAAGGTTAGTAGAGAAGTTGAGGGATGACATGCTTGCTTGCTGCAGCTTGGAAGATGCCACGAGGCATCGTTGCATGAAAGCTCAGTTGCATTCTATGGCGTTGAAAAGATCAACTGTCAATCAGGAAAACACAGAATAAAGAATGGAAAATTACTCTTCAAAGCTGTACAGTTAATTTATGATTTCTTGAACAGCTTTAAGATATCTTTTCACTTGGTATGTTATCCAATTATTGTTTTATTTTAATACATCCAACAAATAATAATTAACAAGTATCACATGGCGGTGGTTCAGCTGCCGCACTAATTCAACTCCCGAATCCTTTCCCAACTGCATCTCATTAAGAAGGTAGCGCGCTCTTCACGCGTACTTCAGCACTCGTTACGTCTTAAATCATCGCAGCCCCCCCCCCCCCCCCCCCCCCCTATTGCTGGAGGGGGGTAGCTGAGGTTTAATTTCCCCCCTCTGTCTACTGGTACGCAATAAACTGAAAGCAACAAAAAACGCAACCGAGACGCAACAAAATGTCCCTCCGAGGGACAACGCGCGCTCCGATAGCGAGCTAACGATTGTAACGCGTCCACGACAGCCTGGGAATTCGACCCTTCCGTCACGAAGAGCCCTGCGACGCCCTCGGGCCGGGAGGGAGACAAAATGCCAAACAAATTATGGCGCACCAGCAGCAGCAGCAGCAGCAGCACCATGTGATCACTGATTGGGTTGCATCTCCTGCTGCTGATGGTAGACACCGATTCGTTGTTTTCAGTTTTTCGGGACGAACACTTCAAAATCTGCATCTAATGCAGGTTGCGTTGTGAGCATGTGTGTGTTGGTTTTTATGCTTCAAAATTAGCTTCAATTAAAGTTCATAAACTCGTATCATGAAGGTATCATAAATACCTTCGCCAGTGCATGAATCATGTTGCAGTGCAATTTTTCGGAGGACATTATTATGAGCCGTATCTCCCAGCGATCTTTAATCAGTGTGACTGGGAGAAGTGTGTGTGTGTGCGCGCGGGTTGAACTGTTTTACGAGCCCCCCACCGAAGCCAAACTCTGGCAGAAAGGAGGCTTGATTGCGCCAGCCGGCCTTTGCCATTCCGGTAGCACAAATGATTCTGCAGCGGTGTCGATGCTGCTCATGCTCAGGAGGAAACGAACATCAGGGGGAGGAAACAAGCAACATATGCTCGTTGATCTTGGTGTTTTGCGGCGCGGTAACATTACCAAGCCATGGCAGCACATGTAGCTAACCGGCGGGGGGATATAACTGCTGGAATGGCATTGCAATTGCACCCGGCGTTGGGCATTGCACAATAAATTCGACGATCGTGAAACACTTGGAGCGATCATGCTTTTCTCGTTAGTCAGCGGTACGTGTGTGTGTGTGTGTTCCGGTGCGGTGGATTAAGTGAACCTACTTAGCGTCGGGCGGCGGTTCGTAAATCGCTGATCGATCTAATTGCCCCCGAAACCGTTTTGGGGTCTTGTGGCGGGCCGTGTCATGCTGCTGCTGCTGCTGCTGCTGCTCCTGCGACTGCCACCGTATTTTGCATACAGCCCGAGTCTTTGCGGGGGCATAGCCTTGCGCAACCTTCCGGACCACCTTATATGACTAAGCTTACTGCGCGCCGGCCGCACTCAGGGAGATAAATCGATTCCAATCCGATCGACTAAACGGATTAAAGCGGGACCGCGCGTATGCTCAGACCCGACCGATAAACGAACCGTGGAGACCTTGTTACATTAGAGAGATTAAATTATATTACTTTTTTTGCGGCTCATTTGTGGCTTTCAATGCTCTTGGCATGTGGTCAGTTTCTTTGTCCACTGTTCCGCGTGCCTGAAGTTGATCAATTTTTTGAGCACGTGGAAAAGACATGTCGGAAAATTGGAGCAACACCTGGAAATGGCCCAGAAATAAGCTTGCTTGGTAGCAAAAGAATTTGTTTTGTTTTGTATGTCATTGCCTGCAATCGTTCTGTGCCCAAACTCAGCTACTTGAACCGCTGATCAGAGTGTCTTGTAATTCAATGCCTCAAATTCGTCACAGTGTGTGCGTGTCGCTTTGATAAATAACTGTGTCCCAATGGCAGCTGCAGAGCTTTGTTCTTCCCGTTTTTTTTGCAAACCGCCCGAAAATTTCCACCCAGTGCAGGGCAATCAATCTCTCCCGCCTGCCTCACAAGATCGTGACGGAGCCAAATATCACGCCTCGGAATATTGAATTCCAAGCTCTCCGATTCCCAAAGTCCCCTTTCGGTGCAGCAGCAGCAAACAATCGGCTTGCGAAATGTCTCGCAAAGTGAAGCAAAACGTATCCATTACACATCGGGACGGACCGTGGTTTCGCAAGCCAATTTGCCGTGGCTTTGAAACACTCCGCGCGACGTCGTTTGAGGGCAAATTATTAATAAAAAGCTTCAAAATATCGCTTTCCGATCGGGCCCCCTTGCTTCGCACAGAAATTCATTCATATTCGAGCAAGAACAGCACAGACGACGGCGGGCGAAAGATTCTCAATTACACACACACACACACACACACACACAGACACACACACACACACACACACACACTCATGCTAGCAGATACAAAGGCCTGTTTTGCATAATTAGAGTGTCATTTATCAAAACGCGGAATTAAATTATGCGCGCGCACCGGCTCTCGTATCGACGATCGGGCGGTTATTGGAGAAGACGGCCAGAAGACAAGAGAGCGAAAACCAAGACGATCGATCGAAGGTACCTTTCCGGAGGGACGAGGTCACATTGTTGTCGCGACTTCGAAACTCACTGGCTATTCATATGCATATGCAGATTTCCCTACCTGTGTCCCTCCTGCGTTCCAGAGGGTGCGGTTTGCCACTCTGATTTCCATCCCACCAGAACGGCCACGGGTTTTCGTTATCGCGTTGTCTTTATCTTGCTTTGCACGTTTCGCGACGAGATCGCGTCTTGTCTCATCGGTTCCTGCTTTTTTACCTCTGCCGTGCGCATCTCACGGCCAGGCAAACGGCAACTGCTTCAGCCGAGCTTTAACCGAAGAGAGCCCAAAAGAATAACAATTCCGTGGTCGTGGATCATTTCGACAAAACCCTTTCGATCGACGCGATCCGCGTCTCTGTGTGTGCGATATTATCTAATCGGTGTTACGGTTTCTCGAATGCGTGTTCCTATTATATCGCACCGGGGGTATACTGACGATGTCGCGCCACGGTGAACGTAGATTTATGCAAAACACAAAACCTGAAAGACCGAGGACCTCCGGGAGAATCCAGCAGGGGAATTGGTTTGCAGCCCAACCCGGATGATAAGAACCACCGGAAGACTTCTGGGAGGTCCAGAACGCGCCCTCGTGTGTTCGATATATCATACGTGTGGACTTGGAATTTTGGATTTGTATTGCGCGGGACTGGAGCTATGAGCCAGCACTCCAGCACTGCTCCTTTACCTGTTGTGGAAGTGACTTTAAAAGCCCTCTCCTGCTGATGTTGTTGTCCTTATCGTGATCCAATTTATTTAACGCACTGACGGAGATGTGGTACGGTGGATTTTTTGAGGTCATTCCAGGAGAATTCCCGACATTTTGGCGAAGATAACAAACACAGCAGACACAGCAAGACCTTGAGCCAGGAGGGCGCTCGTGATAAATGTGATGCTGATGATTCTATCCTCCAAAAACGCGCGTCCACTCACCTGGCTATATCAAGGCAGCGCATTTGTGGTGCTCAGTGACGCGAAAAGGAAGCATCGCCGAACAAGAAACCAACCAAAACAAGGCAAACGCAATCTCTGTGTTCTCAAGCAGTGGGCAGCCGTGGACCAGAAACAAACACAACAAGAACACTGGGAAGCACCGGCAAGGGGAACACCCTCCGCTTTCACTGATGCACGACCATTAGTCTTGCGACATTTACACTCGCACATTAGTTTTATCTGGCTTCGCCCGGCGTGCGCTACACTTTCGCTGCCGCTGCGGCGGTTTGGTTTGGGGGATCATTTATTTTCTTGTTATGAATCGTCGCTTCCGTCCGTGGAGGGTGTGTAGCTGTGGTTTTCTCTCTTTTTTCTAGATCCATGGTCACCACGATATGTATACATTTGCTCCCAAGCGATACGATGCTGGATGGTTTGCGCCATTTCGTGTTCGCACCGGAAGGTAAATGTTTGTTTTTTGGCGAGCGAGCTGTGGTGGTAGCGTCGATGGTCGTTAGAGTATTACGCCAGGGTAGTTCGGTAATGACTATGGTTGGGTGTATGGCACAAGCTAACCTAACCTAACAAGGTGGAAGGCATTGCAACATTAAGAGGCTTAATGCTCAAGACACAGCAGACGAAGGAAAGGATTTGATTTGGCTGTACTTAGAATAGAAGTTCTTCAAATGCATTTGAGCTTACTATTGGTCTAAAAATGGAACAAATAGCACTACTTTCACCCTTGTCGCGTGACAAAAATTTCCTTTCTTTGCTTCCAAATATGAAAATCCGTCCCACTTCCGATCCAATCGTGGTCCATTAATTTCCCTCCTCGATCGGATGCTCTGGCTCTCCCTATTTGCCTATTTGCTCTCCAACTTTAAACCTCACCAAAATGACCAATATTGATCAAACCTTTGGGGAGGGTGGGAAATTTTGAGCTCCCAAGAGTCGGTGTGCCTTCTCGGCCCCTGCATGAGGCGAAGAAAATTAATTAAATTATCGTTTTCTTCATTAGGGCCCACCCGACCCCGAGAGGGACCATCCAAAGCACAAGGCTAGCAGCAGCAGCGTTGTCAACCATGAAAAACGAAATCACGAGGATCGTCGATTTCACCTTCGCATCGATCCGAACCCGATTGAGTGTCCCGAAATGGAAGGAAAATGTGCTTTCTCCCGGTGGCAATTTATATCAATTTCTCAAACAAATGAGCTCCCCAATGGGGCTCGATTGAAAGCTTGCGCACGAGAATGGTCCCATTAGCATAGTCCATTTTTGGCCATTTCTCATCGAGAATTGGTCGCGGAGTGCTGTGGGATTAGCTTAGATCCAGGGAAGCGGAGCTGGGGATGTATCAGTGTCTGTTTCTGTTGGTTTCAGTGGTGTGCGAAATGGGGTTTAGATTCATTCTAGCTCCGCAACTCGTTTACGTTCAGCATGTGTCATCGAATTTGCATCGTAAATATTTCGTGGGACGTTTATTTCTTTTCCGATTGCCTAATGCGCTTTATCGATTAATCATATGTTCGATGCAAATTTTTTGCTACATCCCTCTATCGTTGACATTAAAGACACGACGACCGTAGTACATTGTTTGCATTGCAGCGCTCCCGTACTCCTCCCACCGGCCCTGGTGACCCAGTTCGGGGACCTTCGATTTTTCGCCAAATGCTCACGCTCTCGCCGGTGTGACATTTCATCTCGGCTGCTTCGGAATTATTTGGGCGCGAGACAATAGCTCCTCACAGGGTAAGAAACGCGAGCTTTCGGTGGTGCTTGGGGGGGGAAACGTTCCGCAACACGATATCCGTGAGCTGCAACAATCATCATCCGTCATTTGGCGCACAAGACGACGATGGTGGCAAGGTGGCTTGGTGGCTTGGTGGCTATGTTGATTCATCCACCGCTCGATCTCGTGATTACCACCCAGCGGACCGTATGCCGGTCGGGTGCGGCGGGACACGGACGGGAAACGCTAGCAATAATAAAATAAGTGCCCCAGCGGTTGAATTGAAACTTTCGGCCAGCGCTCGAACAAGCGCGCGGAAAGCATGATATGTGTGGTGTGAGCGTTGCCTTTATTTGATGGTTGGTGATCAAATTCATATCATTTGCAGGAAGTGGATTTTGTTGTGGGCCTCCGCCACCCCTCGACCCCTCGACCGATCATAATAATCACCACCCCGCGCTCGGAGTAACGGGGATTTTGGGAAACTGTTCGGTTGCGCGTGCGCGATTTCATGCGACGAAAAGCGCCGAACGCCGGGCGAACGCCAGCGTGTACCGAACCGCCAATCATTTGATTACGTTCTACATAATTTGATCGATGTGAGAGTTTGAACCAAGCTGGTGGGGACAGGGGGTGTATTATACTGTTTTTTTTTTCTTCTTTCAAACTTGAACACCCGATCACTCTCCCGATCGGTCGTGGTGGTACGCGCGAGTGAAGGGTTGGATGGAATTTCAAACTCAAATCGCGCAAAGGTTGGGAACAGATCAGCTTTCATGAGGTTGGTTTCTGATTGATTGAATCATGGTATGCGACGCGTTGCGCTCAAGTGTCGTGCACTAAAGTGGGTCGAAATTGCGGGGTTTGTTTGGATATGAATTGCGCATTATTTATGTATTGAGTTTAGGCGACGTCAATACACCTGAAACAGCGCAAGAACAATAAAAATATAGGCTAGCTGATGGCTGGACTTAGCATCGTGGTTCGTATTTTAGTATAATTATTTCTAATGCCGAAGGTGATCCTCGTGTAATGTTGTACGAAATCTCAACCATTAGTCCAGTGCCGCGCTGCTCGTAGCAAAACATTCCAAGGCTTTCCGTCCGAATCATCTCCCATTTGTAGCTCATTTTCCAAACAAACCGATTAGCTCGCACGAAGAAAAAAAGAACCATCGAGCTACTTAGCGTAATGGAGCCGATTTGCTCATTACTCGTCGCTTGTTTTCCAATTCCCACCACAAACAAGATCTCCAACCAGCCAGGCAGGTTCATTTTCTAAACAAGCGCACAAGTAATGAGTAATTGCCGTTTGCCAAGGCCGGCGACACATACTGGCGACTGTAGCGGCGCAGTTGTCCTGCAGCGCTCAAATCGTGTCCACTTCCGCCCGTACCACCACGCATTGGAGTTCGATTGTTGCAAACGATCGCTGGACGCATAGAAAAGGTCACCCGATTGCGCTGAAATTGACAGCGAAAGGTATCAATCACGCGAGGGGAGGGAAGTTTCAGAATTTGAAGTGGTTTTCGTTGTCCGGAGGCTGTTATGTTCATTGTTATGCTAACACGTGTGCAACAGCATCCCTCAAGGTCGCGCAGCTGCTCGGTACCTTCGCTTGTTTGGCTTCGACTCGATCGAACATGCGTGTAAATGTAAAGCAAACTAGATCAATAGGGCGAAACAGATCGCGTCGACTTAGGCAGTGGCCCATTAATTGAATTTCTCGAAACGAGCTCGGCCGGCTAAAGAAAAGCCTACAAAGCACCCTTAACGCACTCTGTGTGTGACGTTTGCCAATTTTTCACGCATTCCTTAAGCGATCGCGTCAAACGATCGCGTAATCCCGCTGGGTGTTTGGTGCTAGAAAGCAGCATTACAGAGCGAAAGAGAGCTTACAAAACCAGCTCACCAAGCCACGCAATAGCCACCCCGATGCAGCACACGCAGGGACCCATGATGCAACGCAGAGGTCAACCTTTTCGGGGTACAAAACCTTCGAATTCATTGACGATCGCATTCGATACGCAAATCAGGTCGAGCGCATTCGCCGTACGCGTAAAGGGCTTTGCCGGCTGTTGTTGGACTGCGGCTAAACGAAAGGGAACACTCCTCCCCATTGTCATGCGTGCTCACACCGGGAATGATAAATGAGCGATATTAATTATGTAAATTGAAAAGAAACCGTTAAAGCGTTGTTGATCGGTCTCCGCGCAGCTGAAGAGACCTTAAGCGAACCGGTGTGACTGTCGCTTTTTTTTGCGCGCTCTCAATCGCTTTGTGTAGATTCCTAATACGGGGTCCCGGTCGACCGATTGGGTAATGAGCCGACATGGGTCAATTATCAGACCCCAGTACCTGACCGGCGGCTTAAAAACGCTAAAATTGACAATCCGATCACGACCGAATTCGGATGGAGTGATCGATCTGATTTAGCTACCCCGGTGTCTGAATCGATCCAGCGTTTAGGCTCCGATACCTTGTTGTGTCGACCAGGGGGAGGAGGGAGATTGTTTGTCCTTAAGAAATAATCTTATTAAGATTAAAATGGGCGTTTGGGGTACGATCAGGAGGTTGGCAATTTGTGCCACAACTGGTTAGATGTGAGCGTTTGGGTTCGTTCGGAAATTGAATATTCATAGAATGAGTCTGGTGAATGAAGAATTAGCTGTCAAACTGTTGACAGAAAATGAAAATTGATAAAATAACTAGTTTCGCCAAACAGTGATGACTTATGATAATATTGGGAGCTTAATTGAAATATATATATTTGTAAGTTTCGATGCCGTGACCAGGATGAAAGTAAGAATATGTCGAAAAAAAACCGTTTTATTCATCACAAACACAGCTTATATCAATGTCAAAAGGTTTCATAAGAATCAGAAAGCACTTAAATACTCAAATCAATAAATAACTCGCAACCCATCCAGCACCAATTAACATCAATTATGAAATCACATCATTCTCCGCACCGGAAATGGAAAGAGATCGAACGCTCGCGAAGACGACCAAGTGACCATTTAACAGCGGGAGCATAAAAAAAAAACAAAAGGCGCCGAAAGCAAACAAAACAGCAAACACGAAAACAGTAATCGGAAATCGAAGCAGGAAAAACGTTAATATGTTTTGAGGAGGAGGGCGTATTCTTTCCGATTAAACGTAAGATGCTGACAAAGCGCGGGATCGGGATTTCCGACATTCCGGACGCACGAGCAAACGAAAGTGACGCCTTAACGAGCGCACAGGGGGCATCATTATGATGTGCCAACATTATGCTGGCCCTGGTGATGAAGGTCAAGAAATTTCACTTTTGTTTTTCTCCCTTCGTACGTCCCGCGTGGAAGTGGCTGCGATTGGGGGAAAACATCTATTTCCTACTCATCAGAATGATTCCATCGGACGCCGGCAGTGGCCGAGAAATTCCGAAGAAATATGCTCACCTAATCATAGGATTAGCCGGCCGACTTACTGATCCCTTCGATTTTTGGCTTCGAAATAGCAGGACGCCCTTGGATTGTCTTTTTGGTCGGTGTTCGCCGGTTCGCCCGTAGTTCTCGTGTCTCCCAGCAAAACGTGCCGAGGGGGCGTTTCAAGGCCAACCACCAGCATCCAGTCGTCTTGCCAGGTAGGGCTTTCGTCCGAAAACTCGACCCATAATCCAGGATGACCAGTTGATCCCATCGAAGGTCACTTCTCCCCCGGGGGAAAAGAGGCACCTGATCGAGGAATTAAAGAGGCCAGTACCGACAAACGAACGCGTGCGCGCGCCAAACATTCGTTGTGGCGGAACAAATGTAGAGCAATCAAGGGATAAGTACCCTTGCCTTTGTTTTTATTTCTCTCTTCATCTCTCCGGCCCTTCTGCGGCGTCCGGCGGGCCCGGCGCCAGTTTCCGATGCATACCGATGCAAACAGATCGCGTTAAGGTCATCCCGGTTGCCATTCTATCGAAATCAGACGCAAACGGCAGACGGCTCTGTGTCGACACAAGACGCTAAATACCATTCTGCGGCGCGGACACGAGGGTAAAGTTGAGAACGAAAAAAAAGGAAATTGTCTGCAGGGGTTTTGGAGAACGAGCAATAAACAAAACATCCCATTGAAAATAGCGAAACACAGCAACCACGCACAAAGTAAATAGCGAAACCAATGGTGATGCAAACGAGAAAGATAAAAACCCCGGCAAAAGATTAAAAACCCCATCGAGGCTATTTTTATGTTTGTGGCGCTTTGCTGGCAGTGCGCGCGCGCTCTCGTTTAGCTTTCGGAAATGCGCCGGCGTTTCGTTTTCCTTTAATTTACCAGCCGGTCCAACTTTTGCATTCCGATCAATTGCGGTGGAATGAAAATTAGCGCCACAACCGTGCGAAATGGGACGGGCGATGACTTAAGAAGGAATGTTACGTTTGCTTTGTGTTTTGCTTTGTATCGCACAATAGAACGATGTATTTGTTTTGTTTGTTTTCGTGCTCTTGGATAGACAATGTTATGCAAAGGACAATTACGATTGCAAAAAATGGTTGCGCTGAACCTTGTGCTGGTAAAAAGTTAAATAATAAAGTACTTTATAAGTAGCATTAAGTTGCCAAGAGCCTGTATCGTCTATTCCCATAGATTCCGAGGTCTAACTCTAAACGTCAAAAACATGTGTACAACAAACTCTTCCGACTTGCATTAACATCATTGACATTTCCGTCGATTGTACCTGTTTTGAATATCTGTTGTAAGACTGCTGAATAGAAAGAACCTGAGATTACCTGTGAGTGCTGTTAGCCAGCAGCTTCAAGGTCAATTTGTTAGCATTTTAATAATCATAAATGTCGTTTACGACATTCTACCCAAGCGCTGAGGAGAACTGAAAGACACATAATAACATCTTTTATGTCTATGACCAATGTCGACGTAGACGTTGCTGTAGAGCTGCATGGTATGGTCTTTGGAAGAACAAGCTTCCCAACTATGTTTTTGAACCCATTCAAGCAAAGGAATCTCCTACGTTTCAGGTTGCATTCCGTTGGAGGGAGGGCAGTGGTAATAAAAATCTTCCCCATTCTGGAAATTGCACGAAAAACTACACGATTCGACAGCTTTATCGTTTAGCTGATGTGTTCA
Organism: Anopheles arabiensis; assembly: GCF_016920715.1. Taxonomy (NCBI): domain Eukaryota; kingdom Metazoa; phylum Arthropoda; class Insecta; order Diptera; family Culicidae; genus Anopheles; species Anopheles arabiensis. Next base: position 94,210,017 of record NC_053518.1, read on the forward strand.
TAAGATCCCAGGATCTATTAGCAACATCATCAATCGACGAGGGAGCAGAAATCAACACACAGAGATGAAAAAAAGGTTAGTTCACCGCAACAGCACACAAGAAAAGGCCAAATGAGTGTTCGATTGTGTCGTAAAATCGTACCGGAATGATCATTCGATCGTTTCCGTGCCAATTGGAAATCGATTCCACATTGTCGATGAGGTTATGTTTTCTGCGCGTCTAACAGAATGCACGTTCTTCTCCGAACCCGTAAAACAACCAGGCAGAGCTTGCGGCTATTGGTTTGAAGATTTCTTCCCAAAAGCCACCCCAGAGTAAAGAATTCGGCGGCCAATTGCAGAACAGCCCCACAAATCGTATCTTGCACCCATCCTCTCCTCCTCTCTCATTCCTTTAAAAAAAACCCCGATTAATGGAGTCGGTGTTTCACAAGTGCGTGGGCTTACTTTCGGGGTTGGCTGTCTGACGCTGGCATTATTATTTAGCGCGCGCCCCCAGAATGCCTACAAACTGCTCTGTCGGCAAATTCTGGCAAGCCGGCTAATCCCCCAATCGCTGACGGGCACGGATCCGGACCGGGTGTGATGAAGCTGTCGCACCAAAGTCAACAGTGTTCTCAATCACCATTGCCAGGGCTTTGACGACTTGCCTGGAAGCGTTGAGTTTGGCGAGAAAACACCCCGAACCTGCCTGTCAAACAAATGCGCCAAACGAGTTGACATCGACCTACCTGCTTGCGGCGATTTCCGATGACGTGTGCAAGGCGTTGTTTAAATCGTGCGGGATGTTTTGCAGTACAGGACTGGCGAAAGGGTTCAATTGTTGCAATTCGGATCTTTATCGTGAAATAACAAAACTATGTCATTTATTACTTTTGAGTTATGTCAATGTGTAGTCAAATTTGAAGTATTTCCAACAACTCCAATCGATTTTTGAGACTTCATTTGACATCTCTGTCTCGGAAGTTAATTCCTTAAGCTCGTTCGTGCCTGTTCGGGGCGACATTTTATTGGGTGCCATTTTGGCCCGGCATATGCTAAACCAACGAAAAAAAACACACCACACCGACAGGATACCATCCTCCAAAATGCTCTCTGTCACGGTCTGGCCACGGAATAGGGTGATCTGATGGAACCGGAATGTTTTCGAGCCCGCTTCTCTGTATTCCTCCTCTTCCGCCTTTCCTCTTCGGTTGCTTAGTATGACGCCAGTGGCTAGAGCGTTCCTCACAAGAAAGACCTGTCTTTGTTAATTTTTTACGACCACCCGTTCCTCCGCGCAATTACCGATCATAAAACTGATGTTGATTTTGTAATCTTTCTAGCGCTCGATGCACGATCGCTTCGATCGCGCCGATTCGAATCATTCCAGCCAGAAATTACAGTAATTTTTTCTCCTTTTACGATCCCACCTTTGCGATGTATGTGTCGCCCCCTTTTTGGTGTGTCGACAAGATCGCATTTCGGGAGTGCGTCGTCGCCGAATCCGTCGCTGAAGGTGCCGATCGGTCAGCGCTAGTACGATACACACATATTTTTATTCCACCTTTTCGGGGCATCACAGTTTGACGATCGATGCCGGTGTGTATGTGTGTGTGTGTGCGTAGTTTGGAGCGGACTGTGGGCCGAAAGTGCTTCGCTTTTATGTCCTCCCCAAATGATTGGTAGCGATTACGGAACATTAATCACGGTTGCGGAGACTGGAGCTGGCATGGCTGGCTGGACGGAAGATGGTTCGATCGAACGGCAACGGCAACAGCCCCGGTTTCGGGAGTTATTGTCATCATCGATCAACGCGGTGACACACTGTGCGAGGAGGTGAGGAACATTCCAACCGCGCATCAACCGGGGCCATCATGCCGTGTGGGCCGTTTTGGGTCGTGAAATTCCTCCCCGCGTGATGAATGTGGTGATAAGCGATATTTGTGCAGGCCCCGTGCCCGGCTGAGATGGATCATTTGAATATCGGATGACTTTTATTTCATTTGCATCCCGCGGGAAACCCGTTACGGGGTGGAGGCGGTTAATGTTATTGCAACTCTCGCGCGCGCTCGCTCTCTCTCTTTCTTTCTTTCCGCAAGCGCACAGTTGGGCGATTTAGTGTCGATATCGGAGGTACGAGTGGATGCGTTTGTTTCTAATCGGAAAAATCAAGAGTTTTAAGCCATAACCGTTTGAACCGTTTAAAATTAAAACTCATAAAGCTTTATCTTATCATGTTTCGAGACTATAAAGTTGTAGGATGGGGCATCAAACGCTGATGATCATTTTAACTGACTGCATAAGAGTGGTGAAAACGAAGCGGTCTGCTAATCAGTATTTGAGTTGTTTGAAGTTTGGGTTTAGTAAAACTAAAAGGGATAAAACAATATTGAATAACTTCTTCACATGTTTATGTTCATATTGATATTCTGGGAGCAATCAACCAATTTGAGGTACTAATAAGAAGAGTCAACAGATTCTACTCATGCAAAATAATTCCAAGATGAGCTGCTCGTCTTCCCACATTCCGTTGGCTGTTAACGCAAGCTTCCAAAAAGCTTAACCCACCCGATCCGCGATAGACGCACGAATTATCGTCGCTAAGTGTCCGTGGAATGTCGGTGCTTTCGGACGAAGCCCGACGAACGCACCATCATTGGCGGCATCTCTCAAGGAACTGCGGCTGCGGCTGAGCTCATTTTAGAGCGAAGGTGATAATTGCAAGCACCAACCTCCCGAAACGACACACCAGCAGCACTGTGGTGCAAATGTAAAGCCACCTACCGCGCTGCTGCAGTCGATAAGCACTGCGAGAAGGGCGTTTCGGGAACGGAATCGAAGCCGCCCAGACAAGCGACGAATCGAATCGAACACGGACGGTGTCGTTCCGTATGGGACTTTACGCTTACGATTGTTATTCCCTTTGCCCCGTGATCAAGATGTTGTCCGGCTGTACGAGGGGGCGTACCAAGCGTGGCTAATACGCGAGCTGCTTGCGTTTGTCCTGTTTGCCTCGCCGTGCGCGCATTTTTCACGTTTCTTGCCGTCTTCGATTGATCTTTACCGACGGTGCAACTATGGTAGTCTCGGCAGTTGGCTGCCGTTTGTGACTAACCGCTCTCACTCTCGGTTGAACGCGAATAACGCCCCAAACGCCGGTGCTGCAGCAGTTGTGTGCAGTTGTGTTGCAGGCTTAATTTTCTGTCCGCCCGACCGTATGCACACGATTATGCAAAGCAGGCCCCACATCGCTCAGCATGGGGGCTGCTGCTGCTACTACTTCCAAAAGTCCCCAAATGGTACTCCACATCGTTGGGAAATTGTTTAGCCCGATGTCTCATTTAGCTGCCCCGCGAGGCAAAAGCGAACGATTTTGAGCGATTGCAGCTTTATCCACCGTCTGGTATTAATATTATCATTATTGCCGGTTTGCTTTGTCCACTTTGACTTTGTTAGAGCTCGCTCGGGAGCATTTGATTCCAGCCACCGTCGCAACAATTATATTTTGTTCTGTTCACTGCAAAAATGCCAAACAAACTCCTCTTTCTGTGTTTTGCTCTCCTAAATTGCTTTACTTTTTGAAGGCCATTAATTTGCCACGCTACTGGGCTGGCGCCGCTCCACACAAGCACATGAACACTTCTCCCGCTTGCGAACTAATTGGGAGCAGGAGCGCGGACAGACCTGTTTCACATTCCGTGGTGGATATTTTTGTTCGCCTCAAATCAAACAATTGCCCCACGGGATGCCTGCAAATGAATCGTTAAATCTGTCCGGCTAATAAGCTGTCCAGGCAGCAAAAGGTGTATCACAGCGCTGTCCCTTAAGCCAAAGCTGCTCCGAGGCCATCACCGGTGCGTTTGTGTGAGAAAAAGGACACTTGGCAACTGGCGCGCTCGTAAAAGTTCACCTCCCCGGGGGGGACATTTCACAATGCGAAACGAGATGGCTTTGGCTGCGGCGGACCCATCGTCAAAATTCGAGCCCCCAAGGGAAAGGTGCGAAAAGCATGCGGGCCGCGTGTGCACTTTAGAACCCAGAACCACCGCCCGAGGTCCGAGCGAGCGAGTCCGAGCAAGCCCGACCGACGCGCAGTTATTAATGCCGACCCATCGAGGGAATAATGAGCTCAAGTGTAAGATCAATTTGTTAGCAGGCTTTTGTGCCCTGTCACCACCCGGGCACACCTTTGACGGGCCAGAGCCGTGAGATTTTAGCATCAGTTTCGTATGGGGAGAGGAAAGCGTTCAGCATGAGCAAAACCAACCTCAACGGAGTCAGTGTGGAATTGTGATATTTAAATTCTGAGGAAAGATGCAAGATAGAATAGATTTTTAGGCTCTTAACAATCAGTATAATCCTAGCGAATTTGAAATGATAATTATTTTTATAGAAAAAATACTTCAACTGGTCAGTCAATACCACTGCTATCGAACAAGTTTAACATAATAATAATATAACACACATATTTAAGCGACAAATGGCTCGCAATTTAACTTGCACACTGCTCCCTTAAGGGTTCACGACACCGATCTCTTCACTTTTCTAGCAAACGACGTCTCGTTCGCTCGCTGCACTCTCGTAGGTGCGTTGCAAAATGGCAAATCATTAGTACTTCATCGATCTTAAGCTGCACTGTGAGTAGTTCGCGTCCTACGCAAAACCGTACCGTCCATTAAATTGTGCACTGAATGCACAGACACACACACACTCACACACGGATATGGCCCGTGCCCTTGCACACCAGTACGGTACGAAGCAACCACCAACCGCTGTCTAGAGCAGCAATAGTTCTACTTAGCCACGGGTTGAAAGTACGGTATAAATTTCAAACGAAACGAAACGATCAACAATAAATATAGGCTCTTTCCGAGCGATAATATCTTTATTACCGGGTTTCAGATTCTTGACTGGTTGCTGCCCTCTCTCTCTCTCTGGCGGGTGCCGTTGTTTCTTCTGCGCTGCCCGCGCTGTTACTTGCTCCTCGCGATCAACGCCATCATCACTCACCGACGCACCAGACGCAGGAACCATTGCCTTTTTTTATGTAGCCTCGCAATACACCACGCCATGAGATTGGCACCTCGCGAACGAAGCCTTGCGCCATTGCGTTCTGATTGAGCAGAGCAAAAACGCGTGTAAGGGAATAAGGGGGATAACGATAAAAACAAAATCCAGTCCGATGCGGTGGCTATCCCCCCCGCAGCACCAAGCTGATGAAGGAAGCTGGAAGGTGAAACGACCGATGGTAATGCTGAAAAATTGTGCTGCTACTTTGAATAAGGAACGATACGCGAGCCCATCCTGTGCGCCCATCTTGCCGAACGGTGGTTGAGAGATCTACGTGCTTACGCAGGATTGTTGGCTTTCGCGGGCTCTGACAGCTTTGCGCCGGGTGTTTAAAGCACATTTCCATAACAAGCACAGACACACACACATGCTAGGCCTCGGCCGCTGCACGGGGGAGTGCAGAGTGCGCGCGAGTGAAGACAAACCCAATCCTTCCTGCCATTCCGAATGAAACGGCCGCGGATTAAACGGACCTGTCGATGGGTTTCGGGAACTGAACAGCGAACAGCACAGCACCACCACGGCACACTATCGTGTGCGATCAAAAGCGCTCCCAGGAGGCAACAAAACGCAACAGAAGGAAGAACAAAAAAAGCTCCTACCGGTGCGAAATAAAAACGAAAGACTTCACATCGCGGTACAACGATCAAGCGCGGCAGGCGACGAACCCGTCTTCCAACCTTTTCGCAATCCACCGTCGGCAGGGGCTGCGTGTGGCGTCGTCGTGGCTTACTAAGCGTTCGCTTTAAGGCGTGCGCGCGAATGCAAATCGGTAGTTTTATTTGTTCGGCTTTACTGCACCCCCCCCCCCCCCCCCGTTTCGTTTCTTGTTTTTTTTTAGTTCCGTGGTGTGCCCAATCCATCGATCGTTGCAGTTATGTGTATTTCTTTTTTTGTTTGGGATGCTTTTTACCTCCACTATGGGGTTTTTGCATCCGCGAGCAAAATTGAAGCCTCTTTGTAGCGTGTCGTGATTTTTTTTTTATTTTGAAGACACACACACATGCTGTGTGCGTTTCAAAGAAGGAAGGAAACGGGGCGTTAACGAGGGAAGGCCTTACTGCAGGTTACTGGATTGCGGAGAAAACAAAAAAATATCTCCCAGTTGCAGTGTGCACCCCTTTGCTCAACCTGGTGGCATAAACAAACATCAACAGCGCATGAAATCCTTTACTCGGGCTCCCTCTTTCCCCCCCGGGAGCGGCCAGCAAAGGCTTCAAATCCGCGTGTGCAGTTGCAAAAATATCTAGATTAATTTGAATAAAACGCGCTATCGTGCGCACCGAAATACCAGAGCACTCCAACTGGGACCGACCGCAGGGTGGGATTTAAGTGGCGACGAGGGCGAAAAAATGAGATACGAATGCCCTGCGCCAAGAACGAGACGGAGCGAGTGGCAAGAAAACGGGTGAAATAAAATTGCTCAAGTACCCAGAACGAAGCGGCGTGTAGGCCACACCGGGTGACGGCACCGTAGAGAATTGAAGTGAGCGAGCGAAACGAAATAAACAAGAGCCGCAACAACAGCAGCAAAAAAAAACGCATTCCCCGAAGCTATTTTCCATTTCCATCTCGAACCAGAAGCTGGCAGGCTGCCGTGGCCGCCGTGCTATCGCTTACGAAATTCGATTTTAAGCCAATAAATTAAGGAATTAAAGTCGGATATACGGTTCACTCCCGGGGCCTCTCCGCGGTCACTGCACGCAACCGGCCGCCTCGAACGGTACAACAAACCTTTTTGCTGGTGGATGCAGGGAAACGGTGGGAGAACTTTTCGGGGACGGATTGAATGCACTCTCCCTGTGCGAGCATAGTGCAGTTGGTGTAACGAGCATTGCACACACTAAAAAAAAAACAAAACCCTGGCGTAGTGATTGCTCTCGTTCATTATTTCCAAACGGGCCCCGGAGTTACTTACCGAGAAATGGCATAGTTGCGCATTGCATTTGCGAGATTATAGCAACACCGGGAATGTGCGCACAGATGGAAATTGAAACCACCCCGTCCTCCGACTGTCGGGTTTTTTTGTGTGTGTGTTGTGTCCAGTCCGAGTGGCCGCTTCTTCCCATCCACGCTTCCACACGCTGGCGGAAGAATGTCAGCGAAGTAAAGTTGAGGCACGCGGCTTTTTGCGTTTCTCGCTAGCGTTAAACTATAATTAGCCAATGGTACCATAAAATGTACCACGGAACCTGTCACGGATAACGATGTGAGTGGTGAGCAAGGACGTTATCTGCGAGGGACGCAATTTGTAATCGTATCTTAAGGACCACACCATCGAGATGCTATAAAAGAAACACGTTTTGAGGTAGCGGTAGCGAAGACTGCCAACAAAGTTCATTTGACATAGAGAACTAAAGGGAAAATATTAGGTTTTTTGCAAGACTGTTCTGTAAAATGTAAAACCTTCACAAAACATCATCCTGAAGGGTTAAATAGAACCAGACAACTTCACTGCAATCAGTGAAAGGAACAACTGGGAAGAGAAGAATGCAACCACTCGTTAGCAGGCAGTTCACTCAATTCCGAAGTACGACCTAACTCCCAAAGGAATGTAACCCATAACCGACCGGGCTTTGTTTCCCTCCAGTACCCAGCAGCATGTCCGCTGATATCATAAGATATCGGATGAATTAAGGCAATTTAAAGCCTGCCCTCACATACAGCTGCCAGCCAACCTTTGCGTCCCTCGCTCAATTTGCTCAACTCGCCAGCGGAACCTGTCCCGGTTTGCTGATTGCCATTATTTTATGATTTGTCCCGGGCCACCGTGAACGGGGTCGGCCCTGCACACCATAAACATCGGTTTGGCAAGCGTTTGATTAATGCTGTCGGTTTATTGGAAGAATTTTTATCGATGCAGCCGCAGCAGCAACCACACCCGGCGGTGCGCACGGTGAAACAAGCCACCATGACAGCCCTAACTGTCCTAACGTGTCTCACTTCACCTATCAGAATAATGGCACGAGCAGCAGTAGAAGAGGAGGGCAACAAAAAAAAATCAGTGGCGACATTACTACTCCCGCTTGACATTACTCAAGCCTCCTGCACGGGCGTGATCGCGCGCGGGGAAATAAGATCGAAAGCAACGGCCGATCTACCAAAGATTTGATAGAGCCTCATGAGCGAACTAACAAACAGTCGGGCTCGGGTTGGGCGGGGCGAGCGATTTAAGCCATTATTAATTGTCCTCTCACGGTGTCCACGACTAATCAAGAGGGGGGGGGGAGAGCTCCGAAAGGGAGTCCGACGGAAAAAAGGGGAGCTCATAAAAACCATCATCCACCAGTCAGGCTGGTTCCCCCGAGGCGGATCAATCGCTACGAAGGCTACGGGGTCGATTTAGTGGCGCGCAGGCCTCGATTAAATTGAGATATTGCGCTACCACCACCACCATCACCACCACCAACTCCAACATTGCATTTATCGCAAAATGAGTAGTCGCCGAATGCGTGGCCGAACAAGCGCGAAAAAAGGCATCCTTTGTTGTCTCGGGCGCGCGCGATCGAATTGTGCAATGGGCAGACCTTGGCGTGGCCGGTGGCTCACGCCGGTGGTGCGATTGGCGACTCTCGGCGGACAGGCATTCTTCGGGCAGGTTAGGATCGCCGCAGCTGTCGAATATGAATGTGGAACTGGAGCACAATAGGTTTCATTCATTTGTGTGTAAAAATAAAACTGGAACATTCCGAGGACACCACGTCAGGTTTGGTCTAATTTAGCTCCGCCGAACCTATTAGGATTCGTTCGGGATGACAGGTGAAGGGAAGGCTAATTGAAGGCCAAACAAACCGTGCATGATTCGCAAAACAATTCAACACCATCTGCTCGGCACTGCTCAGTAACTTGTTTTGGATGCTTTCTGTGGATGCTTCTTGGCTCAGGTTTTATCACATCATAAACAGCTCTCGATTAGGACGTTACGTTGCTGAAAACAACGTCATCAGGTTCAAGAATGCAATGTTCACCTTGCAAACCGCATTGCTACATACGTAACATGTAGCAAGGCCAAGAGTGATTGCATTTTAATGCGCCAACTTTTAGCTTCTCACAGACACACGATGACGATGTCCTGCAGAGGAAGCTTTGCGACGGCACGGCATAGCTTATGTCCGGGCGAGTGTTTACGACCAACTCCTTCGGGGATGTTTTGTCGTCTCCGAGAACGAGCAGTGGAGAAGCTTCTTTGGAGTGCAGAATATCTTGAATTGCAATCCAATTCATATGTGTGTCACTAGGTGTGTCCTTTTGTCCCATCCGGAGGACCGCACGTTTCGTACGGTTTTCAACAACCTAATTCCTTACGATGCTGGAAGGATTCAAACACGATGTTCTAAGACCGTTGCAAGTGGAAAAGCTGGACCGGTTAAAGTGATGGATGTTAACCGGAGCTTAGGCAGCTTGCGTATTGTATAAGAGTGCTATGAATTCTTGTTTAAGTTCAACGAGAATTTGTGTACCTATTTCAATAATGTAGTACAATACGGAATAAAAACTTCATCATCAATTTTTTAAAGTAAACGACATAGCTCTTTAAATCGTATTCCCAGCCAGTCTTTCAGTTTCTTCTAACGTATACGATATTGCCCCCACTTTCCATGCCCGTATGTAGGTCAGACACACTTGAGCTATTCCTGCAAAACCGTCTCTGCACACACAACGGAAGCTGTTGTAGATGTAATTGCAAGTAGAAAATAGGCTTTTAACGTGCATTCTTGTCAAGTGTTCCGCTTCCCACCCAGTGCTCCGTTCGTATCCAACATTCCGGAGTGCAATCTAATGACGTTGTTCGTTTTGTCTTGTACCAGACCGAATGTGGGAGGCTTGGCTTCCTTAATTGTCACAGCCACTTGGTGCGCGCACAATCTCGGAACGTCTTGAGCTCTCGGGAAGGATTCCCGCAAAGGGATGCAGAACAGATTATCCTGACACGATCCAATGTTCGACATGCAATTAAGTTTGATTTCCTTGAGTTGTCCGCTCCTACCGCCACCGCCACGAGGTTCGCAACGTAGGATAAGCAGATAAGGAGCGGCCCGAACGCGTCTCATTACGCTTTCGATGAGTCTCATTTTCTACCGTTCTGCTGCGCATTTAACGAGATTGAGGCTTGATTCCTTTTTGTTCCTTTCTTTATTATCCTTTCTCTACCGCTCGTTTATTGCTGCTCGCTCTCGTTCGGCTTGAACCAATTTTGCCTTTTAAAAGGTAACACAAACCAAACAAAAAAAAATGGCGCAACACTTCGCTCCCGCCTCGCGAAAGGTTCATTCTAAAAGTCAAGAAAACAATTTAACTAAATCGAATCGCCGCACCTTGGCAAACGAACCGCTTCCAATCGTTTTCACGCAAATGCTCTCTTCCATCGTTTTCAAACCACCGTTCCGCTTGCCGCACCTCCTAAGCAAACGCGCCCGCTTGGTCGCCCGAGTGAATGCATCCCATTTTACCAGGTTAAGGCATGTCGAGTGGATTGAAGTGGGAGAAAAGATTGATTAAATCAATTGCGACTATTATTTATTGCAACCACTAAGTAGCTAAGCTCGCGGAGGAGGTTGAGGCACGGAATTGATGCAATGGTTTTTGTACTACTCCCGTGCCCGTTGCTTGCTGTGCGTTTTATTGCACCTTCGCGGCTCGATTGCATCATCAAAAGACATCATAAAATCAAGGCTGAACCCGGTAACTGCTCACCGTTCCGGAGCGACTCATTTCCACGCTTTTGGTGCGGGATTGAGTTGTTTGGAGCTCAATGGGAGAAAAAGGCCAAACATAATGTCATTCTGCATTGATTGGATTAGTGGTTGGAATAAAAGCAAAGCTGCATCCTCCACTATTAAAGGTATGGTGCAGCAGTTACGGCTCATTTACAGCGCTGTCCGCTCGAACCCATCGAGATCAGATAAAATAATGCACCAAACCTCCGGTCCTTGTGTGTGCCGGCCTGCTGCAATGAATTCTACATGCCGAGCGAGTGCAGTGCATTTTCCTGCAATCGCTAATTGGAGGATGCATCGGGTCTCGAGGAAATCTATCATCATTGAAATTGCCAGCTCAGAACACCCGCTACCCGGTGGCGTTCGGTGAACTGCATTGATGGTGGCCGCTAATGGGTTGAGAGTACATGCAAAAGTTTGCTTCTGGCGGGCAAATGGAAGCGAGCGAAAGGGATAAAAATAGGAAGAAATGCACTAGCAACTCTTTGATCAAACGCCGATCGCTCGAGTGGTAAGCGGGAAACCCTTACCCATGCCCCGCTAGCGGTTTAATGTACGGGAACAAAACATTGCATCAAGGTACGATATGGAACTTTACATGTCGTGCATCAAACGATGAATCAGGGTGAAATAGTTGTGCCATTATGGCTAAAATATGTTGCATTTCGATATCGATAAAAGTATTGATTTGCTATATTTTAATGAGAATTAACGCAATATCTGTTTATGACTTTGTTTTTAATGCTTCACAAAACGATAGTTTGCATGCGATTTTATCCTGTATTTGAATTTAATAAAAAAACTCATAAGCAAAATCCAGATTTCTCTGTGAATACATCAATCAACAGAATGCGCTCTATAAAGCTCTCGATTCTATTCATTTCGAATCATGGAAAATGCCTTTTCTGCGCCATGTAACGATCAAAGTTTACAGCCAGTGCTGTTTCATTTCCAGTTAATATGCGAGATGAAAGTGAGTAATGATAATGATCAAAATCGTAGTTATTACTCGGGCAGATTTGTAAAGAACGCTTTGAAGTGGAGCAAACAACATACCATCGTTTGTTGCAAAAAAAAAGAGAAACCCCGGCCCCATCTAATACAAAGCGAACCGTACATTAACACGGCATTTAACATATTAAACGTTTAAATTCATATGCAGAGCAGCGTGGTTGGAGCATTATCGCCAGATCAGCGGCGCTTAACGTTTTATCTAAACCACTCGCTAAGCGGATGGAAGCAGCATGCTTAGGCACAGTTTTGCATACAATTATCACATATCGTTGGCTGCCGTTTGGCTTCCCCGCTGCGTACAAAATGACGGGCAGCCGGGGCAACCTAGCTAAGGCTAGTAGTCCAGAGCGTGTTCTGTCTCTCAGCTCGTTTCGCTAGTCCCACGGTGAATGTCCGGGAACGGAAGCGTGATTTAAATTATTCGAAATCGAGTGAAATTTTAATTTCTATCATTATTTCCCCATCCAGCGGGGGGTACATACCAACCGCAGTGTTGAATATGGGGGTTTGCATTTTGCAGAGCACTGGTTTCACATTTTGACATGCAATCGCAAGCGCGCTTCCAACCCAGCAGCAGCACCGGCACCAGCAACGACAGCTCGCGAGCACCAGGATACGGTCCAGTTCTTGCCATTATCTGCCGCGCGTCTATCTTTGCTGACTGACTCGCTGAAAGGGTTGGAACGATGTCCGAAGCCATTGCAACGTGAAATGAACTGTCTATCACCGTGTGGCGTGCGTGAATCGTGTCACGATGTGCAGGACAGCATGTTTCACTGGCATGAAACACAATAACGCACTTTGAACGGACTATTATTTGCCCATTCTTGGGTCCTTGGGAATTTGCCATTTTTTAACTAAAATGTACAAAAAAAGCTGAAATCTGTGTAAACTTAAATGTTTTTGCGTTTCGTGCCTTCACGGGCGAACTGAAAACATAATCTCCAGTAAATCCTTTGCGTAATTGAATACGCGTCCCCCACCTGCCATCAGACGCACCAAACCAACATTAAACATAAACGATTGATGCTCTCCAATGCACACACAAATGCTGCCCGAGTGCTACACCGCCCGGTGGTTTGTTCGAATAAATAAACGGCTTTTCACAAAATCCTCTAATAACTCCGCCAACAGTTAACTCTGGGATTGCGAAACGATTTAGCTGAAAGCCGTTTGGAAAAGGATTAAGTGCACATTTTTCAAGCGGGATCCACAACCGTCCGCTGCCTTTGGTGAGTGACGTGATGCGATTTCTGTTGGACGCGCAAATTTGATTACCAGCGCGGAGGGAAGACCTGGCCGCAAACCATACGCACACACAGACAATCTGCCCCGGTATTGGGGCGAGAGTAAAAGCAAATAAACAGAACAGTAATTTAATTCCAGCATCGGGCGTCAGACGCAGGGCGCTGTTACAGCGGGCTGGAATTGCAAACATGTCTCGCGTGTGTCTCGTGCTGTGCGTTCGGTGCACACGATGATGCACCTGTGTCGCGGTTCCAATCAATCCGCTCTATCCGTGGCAAAGGGTTGGTAGTCGCTCTCCAGTTCAAACAACGGTCCTCGAATAACCTTTTGAAGGGTTGATGGAATATGGGGACTGTGTTTGCAAAAAAACTGCACTCCCAATCATGCAGCAGGCGCATCGAGCTCGGAGGGAAGGAAGCTTGCTTTCTAAAAAATTAAACACAGCCCTCGAACTCGTTCACCAACGACCGCCCAGGTCGTCTAATCACACAACGCGGAAATGGTCAAACATTGTTTCTTTACCGAAGGTAAAGTTGTAGTTTCGAGGAATAAAAAACGTTGATTCCCGGCCTTTTCTCTTTCCGGCAACTGCAGTGGCAGTGAAAATGAACTCCACAAAGCGCTGGTATGTGTCCATCAGCCAGGACATGGGCAGGGACGAATCTGTTCGTAACTGAAAAGCGTCAACAAAACAGACCACTCAACCGATCTAGTCGTACGTCAACAGGGATGGCAAATTTGACTAAAGTCGTTCACATCTTCTGCTGTGTATTAAACTGTTGCAATTGTTAATGTTCTTTACAACTACGCCGAATCAGTAAGACTGTCAGTTATTTAGCATAACAGAGCCATCTAATCCATCAAATTTAGTTACAAAAAGAATGTGTCCAGTTCGTCCATCATGTTCTCGGAAAGGACTCTCCTTGTTCATTCTTTCCATTCCATTTACCAATCTTTTTGATGCAAAAAACAACCCTTCCAACGGGCACAAATGTAGTATAAAAACGGCAACTTTCGAACCTTTTCGAACACGATCCACACCAGCCTTCAGTGAGATTAGGGAGAGAGAGAGAGAGAACGAGAGAACATAAAAATCAATGTACTCTTCAAACGATTCCTGTGAATGAAGATCCTGTGGAGTTTGGCCAACGGTCCGTGAAAAATGTGCACTCGGCCGCCGGACCACTGCCAGTCGTCGGGTGAAATTTGATCCTTCCAGTTCGGCATTTTCTCCCCACGTTCTGCTGTCTTGTTTGTGTCGTGTTTTGCACGTCCAATCCGTTTTACATGTGCGATCTACACCACCGTTCGCCAGGATCGGGTTTTCCGGCAGACGTTTCTTTGAATCAACGCTCAATAACACACGTCCTCCCGGCTGCCTCGAAGAAGCGGACGGCACTGGGCGCATTATTCACACTCAATCAAATTAATATCACTTGCAGACTGCTGGCGTCCCAGGCCGTTTCCCCGAACCGATCCGGCGTCCGGTGAAGGGAAACATTTTCACGCCTCAATACCTTTCGGGGCGTCCGGTGTACGGTTACGTTGCGCTGTGAGCAGGCTCTCCCAGTGAAAAGGGCGCATCGTGTACCGACTCCGAGCGCGAGGTTAAGGCTGCGGTGGTCCAAAGATGCCCCCGGGGGTGAAATGTACCGTGGCTGGTAGATTGCGCGAGCGAATTTTTTCGGCAACGGGCGTAACTGGGTCAACAATGTTATGCATCTTGCGATCCACGCAGCTTTTGCATCGGGCTGCGAGCTGTTTGCGTTATTGTTTCTGCGGGTTGAGGCGCATTGAGGGGACGATTGTTACGATTGTCGAAACTCAACCTCGAAAGGAGGTTGAGCACGTCGATGATGGCGTCAATGGGTTGAATAATTGTTATTTCAAACCCAATGTCAACCTCCTCCGGTCGTGTCCGATCAGGCGGGTAATAGAGACCTTTCAAATACTTCATCCAGTGCCTCGAGGGCGCTTCAAGACGATGAAAGCTCGTTTTGACGCTTCAATCGCTCGTTTGATTGACCTCGTTGGTTGAGGCCCGAGCGTTATCAAAACAATTTACCGTAGCTAATTTTGAAATTTCCATTCAGTTTGGACTCATCCTTGACCGGCCATCAAGCACTCATGTGTCACGGGTATCCGGTTCGAAGGACCAACCGTCCATTACTCACCATGCGCCAACATTGTGTAGTTCGTTCGGGAATTCCAATTACAATAGAAGTTTTATCGCTCAACTATCGCAAGAGTGCAGGAAGAGCCATAAAACGAAAGTTTACGATGCTGCAAAAAGGGGGAAGAATAATGAACCACAGCGACATGTTAGTTTCGAGTGCCGCCGATCGTTTCAAGATGGTCAAACGCGCGACAGAAGCGAAGCGATGGGACACTGTACGCGAATGCACATTTCTCTTGCGCATTAGCTCGTTCGAGTGGAAAATTCTTGCAAACCTCACAAAAAAGGGAATTGATCTTCGGGCGTTCGGGATCTCACTGAAGCATGATTTGTGGCCCATTTCCCTTACACACACACACACACGGCTAATGTGACGCAGGTTCACAATTTATGGGCCGCGCTATGTCAGGGGCGTAAAATAAGACCAATTTCTAATGTTTCTCGTTCGCTGCCATATGGTTGCCGGTACGGGTGGTGCATTATTTGCAAAACAAATTAACTTCTGAGCGAGAGGAAGATAAAACGGGTGTGCACATAGAGAAAGTGTTTTGGACCGTCGGGGGGAGCGACGGGGGGTTCGATTGTTTTCGCATTGCTGCTAACCAAATTAATACAATTTATTCTGAGTGATGGTAATTTGCATGAATTTCCGTACGGAGAAATCATCATATTTATGGGTTTCTGTTTTCCCTAGAATCGATACCGTGGCGATTTGCAATGTCCGAACGCTTTTCACGATGAATAACTAATGACGGCAAAATGCGGCAACGGTATAATTGGTTGTGCGAATGAGTTTACATGCAACCGAGGCAATTTCAAGCCATATTTAGTCTCTCAAATGCTGTGCCAAGTATGTTCATGTTATTTTTAAATTAAAACTCCAAAACTTTTACCATAAACATCAACCTTAACAACCCCAAATGGTGCTTCTTTTCACTTTCTACTCGTTCAAATTCTCCACAAACTCTTAAAACGCCTTGCTGATGTCACCCTGGTACAATACAACTTGCTTAATTCAAATCGTGCCGCTGCTTCCTCGCTGCTCTACTGCAACTATCCCTCCAACCCTCCCTCTAACTCGTGTCCCCAGCACTGCTGAAAAGGCTTTTAAAATTCCTTACATTAATTGTGTAAAAATAACTCAATTTCCATGTGCTCCAACGACCCCCCCGAAACCCCGTCCACGGCCACCATGTGGTACGCCACTGGGGAAGTCAGCGCAAAAGGGACAGCACAAAATCACACTCCACACACACACTCACAAATCAGTCCTGCTCGGAATGGAAATTTACGCGAAATCGTCCGCCTCTCGCAACCCACCCTTCCTCGTACCAGCACCATCACCATTAGATAAGCGAACGCGGTTTACACTAAAACACAGCGAAGCGAAAGAAAAACATCGCGCTTCTGTTCTGAAACGGCTTAATTGATTTCAGAATAAATTGACTCGCTTAGTTTTCTAAGACGCGCTCTGCCTACACCGGGGAAGAGGCACCCATGGGGAGGAGCAAGAGTCCGACGGGAAGTTCGACCTAACGACGAACCCGGCTCTTTGCACACAGAGCGCGCGTTTGTTTTGCTATTTTCCGATTCATTGTCTATGCCATTTTAATCTCAATGCAAATCGGGAGTGTTTCCCCTCGTTCCCCCGCCACTCATTGGGCAAGTAACATGTGTACATATGTGCGTTTGGTTTGGTTGGGAGCACAACACAAGAGGAGCCTGTACCGGCGTTTGGCATAAAATTATATTTGCCGTTTGGTGCTTCGACATCTGGAGTCGTTTTGTTTTTAAGAGGGTTTTTTCCACTACCAAAACCCGAGCTGCGGTGGCCGAAAGTACACATAGAAATCGCCTGATGGGATCTGTTTTTTAATGTTTGCTGTCTACGATCTTTACCATCAAACCAGTGACTCACACCAGGTTTTGCGGGTCAGAAAATGCTGGGTGTCTTTGAAGCTCTGTTCCTTCTCCTGAACGTCTGTCAAGCGTCGGTTCATGCGCAGGCACAGGCATTAACTGTGCCGTACAAATGATTTGAACACCTCCAAACCGCAGATCGTGAGTATCGATTTCACACAAGAAGGTAGGGTAAGATGTAAGCAAAAAAAAAAAAATGCTCAACCGTTTGTCGATCGTGAGCAAGGTGTCGATCGCATATTGAATCGACACACGAAATAAAAAATAAAAAATAACGCCAGACACCCATCACATCTCATCTCATGCTGGTTAAATGATCGCGATTTGCACTCACTCAACACACTCGGCGCGGTATGCGGTTTCGGACGACAGGGACAATAATAATCGATATAAAACCCTGCCCCTCCAGCCCGCAACAAAATGCACCCTTTGGCCGGTGAATTCTTCGCAAACAATCGCAAAGCCGCAAGCATTGGCAGCGGCACCGGGTGATTGAAAGTTTAAAGCGTTTGAAGAATGGAAATCAATTTGCCTAATCATTGCAGAGGTGACTTGGTAAAGGAATTATGCTCGTTGGCTTCCTTCTTGGCGGTTGGCGGTTCTTGCTTCGTGAGCACGTTGCCATTTTAAGTGAGACGAGAACAAAAGGGCTTTTAACATTCCTACACCGGCCGGGCAAAGGGTATAGTGGATTGAGTCGGAGTGATCTTTAGTCGGTTTCGGTAGTCGCATTATGAGCGAATCAAAGGTGTGTGCGGTAAACACTTTAAGGTACAAATTGCTGTAAATACAATGTTGTACAATTGTGTTTATCGCTCGATTATATTACCGATAAATTTGATATTTGAATACTTTTCTCAAAAATATATAATCAATCACCGATGAACCGCGCATTTTCATTTCATTTATCAATTGCAGTGCCTCATTTCCACTAATTTCCATTTTCCGACCAAATGAACCGTGCAACGATGCAACACGACGGATGCATTTGTGGTTTTTCGCGTAAGCCTTTGTACTATTCCGCATGTTTTAATTATTATTTTTACACTTCATTACCGGCTCATGTGTGGAAAAAGCCTTTATTCTCGTTAGCGGGGATCAAATTATTATTGCGTTTTATCTCTCTCGTGGATTACATTTTATGTTGTTAATGCAAACGTACACCGTTTGAATGCAATGAACTAGAATCTGTTGTTTCATAAGTGCACATAAATAGAGAGATTTGCTGAGCATAATAATCATTACGGAAAATCAAAGCAATGGGTTAGAGAAGCTCCCTCCCTGCTATTCGCTATGCCTGAAACACCATTGAAGAATTGGCACGAACTCACGTATCTTCCGTAAAGTCTGGAAATAGATTTGCCGCTTCTATGCAGCGTCGAAAATTGCCAAAATCAATGGACTGCATTTATCCCGTAATTACTGGTAACCATCAGATCAGCCTCAATCCCGCTCGAGGTCTCTTTCTCGCCGTTCAATTGTCAGCACAGCACAAGCCTCCCGTCCTTCTGCCCCGTTCGGCAAGTTCGTCAAGCAATTTGTCACATTTTCACTGGCTGTCAATTATGTTTGCGATGACTTTTCATGGTGGCCGAAAAAAAACCAAAAATGGGGTAGGGAAAAAACGCACAGCCGATCGGGTTGTGTAGGGTGGTGAATGACGTTGTCATTGTCGACATGAGTTTGTTTAATTTCCAGTACCTTCGGGAAGTGCAACGAAGGATGGCGTGGTATGTATGTTCTTTGAATGTGTGCATGTTTTTTTTTGCTTTCCTGAGCTGATGCAGCATTTTATTTACGATTTGCTTGCATTTTTTGCCTCTCAGCCCGTTCGCGTGGCGAAATTTTAGCAACGTTCGACGGTCGGCAGTACACTCAGTGTCGGGAAAGTCACGTTTTCATTTCCGCAGAACCCCGTCCGTTCCCAGCAAAGTCGTCCTGGGGAAATCGAATGCATCCGGATTTTATCGGGCGACGGAGAAAAATCCACCAAAAAGCCGGCACTGCGTGTCCGTTAGAGCTAGGAGGACTAAAACGTTCCGCACCACCACGTAGATAGCGGCGATCGAGTCCAACTGTCATACGGTGACACTGACGCACGATTGAGACTCAGTTTTGGCTCGAGCGTGGGGTGGACAAAGACAATGCAGACCAGTTGCGAACGCTTTCCCTAGTCATTTCCACACGCAAAGCCACTTCCGGGCATTCGGGCGTCCCGTGTGTCCTGCCGACGACGACGTTTGACGATGATTTGTCACACTCGGTGGCTACGTTTCGGTCCATTGGCGGGAGTTCGTGCGGGAGACGGGGGGTGGACCATTTAGTCGCGGTTGGTGCACGGGGCGGATTGCCCGAATGTCCTGTGCAGGAGCAATCGGAAACGCCACCGTGGGAAGAACAATCGCCGGCGGAAATGTCAGCTTGGTCGTTATTATGTCGCTGTATCGATTCGTTTTACATTTTCCGCACCGCAAAGGAGGGCGCGTGCGAACTGTTTTGCATGGGAAAATTTTCGCAAATGGCCTAATTTTGGGCTGCTTTTAAGCTAACAACGAAAAATAACAGTTTTCTCGCTTATTATCGCACATCTGATTCTACAACAAAAGTCAAACGTATAATAGGATGTGGAAATGAATCGTCGAAATTAAATCGTTCGCTCTCCTGTTCAGCTTAATCTAGTCTACCTTTCAGCTCGACCTGTATTGTAGTACGCCTATCAACTTCTGCAAAATGACCTAAATTAAAGTGCCCATCTGTAGCCGAAACCACATCAAACCATTCTCATCCTTTAGACGCTGACATTAGCATTCGAACCTCAAATTTGTTCTATTATGCTCCGTCCTATCTGTGAAGGCCCCCATAAGCCGAAGGGAAATAATTGTACAGAAAGCAGTGAAAGAAATTTTCATATCGCTTTAAGCCGTGCATAATTCATCGGACAGTTGTTACTCTCCTTCCTGCAGCAAACTTCCCTGCCCCGGGTGAAAGAAGCAGAAAAAAAGCCTCAGCCAAATCAAATCGAAATTGGACTCGCAGCACTTTTACACCCCGTTTTCGTTGGCTGCAAGCCCGTTAATAGAGTTATTTCGTACCTTTGCTATGGTTCCCCCCCCCCTTTTTCCGCCGCGTCTCCTCCAAAGTAACAACACTGGCCAAAGAATGATCGTTTTTTTTGTTGTTTGTCGGATGCCTATGAATTGAAGAGGGGTTTAAGATACTCTCTCTCTCCCTTTTCTGCTTTTGTGTACTGTTGTGGATAGGTTTTAAGGAAGATGATGTGATCATCTTGCAGCGCGCTACGTAATAGGACGCAACAGCCGGGCAAGACAAAATAAGATCCATCTCCACGGGCGGAAAGAACAGATTTCAACTGTGCTGGTGCTGGTGTGTTGAATGGGCGCTGCTAAATGGGAGCCCCCGTCATTCCCGGCCTTCCACCCTCCCCCGGGCGAAAACACACTCCAGCTGATGAAGGGCCGATGATGCGAACAAATCTAACTTCAAAAGCACAATTTGCTTCGGTCACTTGAATGGGCCACACCGGGCACCGTACATTATGCTGAAAGAACAAAAACAAGCACACATACACATACGGGTTCCGAGTGCCTGTAAATTCCGAGAGGAATCAAATCTGGCTGCGAGAGAACAGAGGATAACGCAACCAGCGTTCAGTCATCATTCCACTAAACACCAATTTGAGCCATTTTCGGTTTACTTTTCCCCGTTTTGGGCGCGAGCGACTTGCACAGGTTGCGCGTGATGGAATAGAACACCTTATCCCTGCGTTAACTTTACGAGTCCGAATGAGAAGAATGAAAGGGTTTACCACGCGCGACAAACGGTCCAACAATTGAGCCAATTTCATTGAGGTTAATTTGGGTGTTGTTGGGAAAGTGTTTGAATGGTTGGAATGCGATTGCAGCGGGATGCTGGAAAATCGGGAGAAATATTCGAGTTTGGGTTCTAATATTGGTTTATTGTTATATTTTGTTTGCATATCATTTAAAAAAAACATTAAATTTATAACAAAAAGAATATAAATTTTCTTCGTCAATCTATAATCCAATCAACAAGTAATCTTTAAGCGTTTAAAAACATTCAAATTAGGATTATCGTTCGATTTCTTTAAAAATCTCCCGTTACGAAAGCGTACCGATCCGACGCACCGACAACTCCATCGGAGACATGTCAATCTCTACTCGATTGAATAACATTTCAATTAGTCACACTCTCTAACCGATTGCTAGCGCAAGCAACCAATAAACAAAAAAAGAACCGCGAGCGTGTCCCCTCGGAAAAGAAAAAATGAAACTGAAATATTTAAAAAGCATCATAAAAATATGAAAGACTGAGCGCGAGGGAAGACGTAGATGGAACCCAAAAAAAAAATACAAGCCCCGCTCCCTGACCAACAACAACACTTAGCGATATCAGGCAACAACAATAAGAGCAAAACATTAATCCTCGAGACAGCACTCGAAAAATCTCCAGACAGATCAATTTACTTCCCTTTTAACGTTTTTTTTTTCGCCTTCGCCCTTCCTTCCAATGCCGTTGCGTCACGGCCGCAATCGTCGCAGAGGCATTTTTGCGCGAGCAGGCGAGCGCGCGCGCGCGCCCATCTCACGACTCGCCGCAACGCCGCGTACATTATTGGCCATCTCGAGCGACGGTGCGGGAGAACAGGCGGGACGCGTTTAGCATTAAAAGACGCCGCAAACGACGTGCCCATAGTTCAAGTGCCTAGGGCCGCGTTTCGGGGCAGCGCATTTTCACTCTTGTTTCGGGTCGATCGGTTTCGGTGCGTTCTGGCTTTTGACTGATCGTTTCTTAATGTTGGCCACTTTGGCTAACTTAATATGCATCGCCCGCTCCTTCCCTCGCTTAACTCCACTATATGGATCGGGTGTAAGTGTGTGTGCGAGGAGCGGTGAATTACATAAATCTGATAAATTGTTTAATTAAAAACCGTTTCAAATGGTGATTGATTTTCGTCGCTGTCTCTCTCGCTCTGGCGGACGGTGCCGATCACATTTCGCTTCCAAGCTACCCTCTCGAGCTCAGATGCCAGATGGCACGAACATGCAAAGACGTCATTGAACCGGAGGAAGGGCTTTTGTTTTCGATGGGACGACGAGTGATCGATCGTGAAGGATGCGCCAGTTACTTTTCTTCTGGGTCTGGCCATCGATCGGTGCAGGAATTTCCCTCGCCACGCTGCGCTAAGTGGACGGCGCAACACCTTATGGGAAGATGGCGTGCTTGAACGGGGGGGGGAAGCGATTAAACGTGTAGAAAGCGAAGTGTGTCTGGGATGGAACAACATTGTCCATCACGATAACGGAGAGCGGAGACTGGAGTAGGATTGGAATGAAGGGATGATGCACGTTTGCAGTGGGGTTCGATGTGTTTTTCATACTCATCTGCCGTTTATGCAATCGATTGCTGACGATGGGGGAGTTTCTGTTCCCATGGGTCCGAAATAGTTAGGAGAGAAATGAGTATTGGTCATTTCAAAAAAGTGGTGGTAGATTTATGGGGATTTTATTACATTTTTGGTATTTTCACTGCATAACTACAACTTCTGTATAAAACCTTTGGAGATCTGACACTAATGCAATGCAAATACTGAGCCTGTGTCTAAAAGTCAAACGCTTCTTGCTGGGTAAATCTCCACCCATTTTGCTCCTTACTTTCCTGTCCACCGTTCGTTTGCATCCCGACTGCACGTTTCTGTAAATGTCTTTGCATGCCTAATGAGAAATCGGTACGGGGAGTTACTGAAGACACCAAAAAGTTCACCGATCCATAGTACCGCCCCGGACTATCCCCGGAGTAGCTCTCAGCGCACTCACCAGCCGATCGGTTTTTCTTGTACGCTCGTGAAAACTTATTCCAATAATTATTCACGCTGCACGGGCACAAAAAAACAAGACTCAAGCCAATGTTTGTACCATTCGCCTGTCAAAATGTGCGCATCGGAACTGACTCCTGAACGGGGCGTCACTGACAGCGCGTACAGCAAGCCGCGGAGACGAACTAATTTACCCCAAACCCTTCGTCTGCACACCACCCGCCAAAACACCTCCCTCCGAGTCCGACCATTAAAATGTTGCCGACTGCTGAGGCGGCAGTACAGTGTGATGCACCTTTGCCGAGGCGCATCTCTTGGCAGTCGGTAATAAGGAATCCATTTAAATACCTATTAATTCTCCGCCGATCAACCGAAGCAACAAGGTTGGCGAAAGCAGCAAAGGCTCCGGCATCAGCAGTTGTCGTGACGTGACTGCCAGGGAATAGTTGGACAGGTTCCACCCTTTTTTGCTCCAACACAAACACATACACACACATCCACAGAAGAGAAGCTGTTTGTCTATTTTAGAATAAATTAATTGCAATTCACCTGTCGCACGGCGCGACCGGGAGTCATTCATCGTGTCCTTCGCTCGCCCCGCATTTTGTGCTTCGCATTTCCCGCACGCTACGACAAACGCATCCCGACCGACTCGCAGGGTAGTGAACACAGGGATTTTCACTAATTTTTGCGTTTACTCTTTGCGTTCCGGCGGTCGGGCAAGCGTCATTTGCGTACGCAGACCAAACGGTGAAGGAGACGTCCCGTTCCACCGAGCTGGAAGCCGTGTCCTTTCGCAAATAGATTTACATTTATTATCCAGATCAATTGAATAACGCTTCCCCCTTCGGAGACAGTGCTGGTGCTACCGAAATGGTTCTACAAGAGGGTTGCGCTTCTACGCACTGCCTGCAACTGGCAGTAGGGTCCGCAAAGCCTTTTTGCATCTGGTGGAGCATCAAATTGATTCCCAGTAGCCTCATCGGTCGTGTTTTAATCTTTCCGGCAGTTGTTGTTTTTGTTGCGCTTCGACAGTGGCACGGACGAACGAAAGAAACGAATGCACACGGGCATTTGTGGGAATGTTCTACATTTGTTTTTCTCCCTGGAACGAATTTTCGCCATTGGACCGTTCCGTTTCGTTTGCCTTTTTCGGGACGTTGGGGCCTTCGTTCGAGTATGGGTCTCATTCATTATTTTCTACATGCCGTCGTACGGATGGGATCGGAAGATCTGCTTATGAATAGATGGATTTGCGCTAATAAATACGAGCTTGTTTTTGTTGGTAGTTAAGGGTTGAGTGGTTGGACAGAACATACCACAGGTAGGAAGCGGCAAAGAGAGGTTACAAATCTATTCATTTGAGAGTTTGGTAGGAGCAGCGCTCTGTGAAAGGGTGTGTGTATTTGATTTTATTGGTCGTTTCTATGAAATATGCAAATTAATAAACGAAACACATCACACTTTCTTCTGCTAATGAATTGAGGAAACCAAAAAGGAGGTCACGACCATCGAGTGATCTTGAATCATTGCCGGTATATTATCAATCCACACAGCAACGGATGACCTTTGCTGAGTTAAAACAAAGTAACAATCAAACTATGGTATGTTGTACGAGTTAAACTTTGCTTCATATTTATTTTGAAATGCTAAGTTGGTACCAAACGACACAAGCATCTCCAGCGACAATATTGAAACATTCTTTGCACAATGATTTTTGTCCAATTTTAAACTTAATTTCAACCATTATGCAATCCGGAGCGAACCGTCTTACAATCACACAGAAAGAGCACCGACTCTTATCACTTACCCCAGATTGTTTGAATTTTTGCGTGCCGCTTCGCCTTAGCATCAAATTCAGGGCGTTTTGCACCTCAGTCATTGTTCTACTTTACAGCCAATATGTTCCGTTCTGTACAGTTATTCGCTATCGTTTTGTATCTTGCTCAGCCAGCTCTAGCCTTAGGTCTGGTGTACGGTGTTACCGTGTAACTAATCAAGTTTATTAATTGAAAACATTTGCTTTTAAATTTCCAGAAACGGACGTTACTCCAGGCGCTATCTGTCGGGTGGAAGGAAATTTCGGACGCTGTGTGCACTTCAAGAACGATCCAAAGTATCTGACGCTGCTGCTAAAGAGTACCCGCACGGAGCAGGATGACTCATACCTGCTGCGATACGTTTGCGATCGACGCAAGGGGTTAACGTGTCGGACTGGCTCGGTGAACGATGAGGTTTGCGGTGTGCAGATGGATAACCGTATCGTCGGTGGACAGCGCACGTCGATCGATCAGTACCCGTGGATGGCGTTGCTGCAGTACATCAACCATCGCAAGGGCACGAAGCGGTTCGCCTGTGGAGGGACACTGCTGAACCGGAAGTTTGTCCTCTCGGCGGCACACTGCTTCGTGCGGCTTCCTGCAGGTGTTGAGCTGTGAGTGATTGTGTGCGGTTTTGGGTTTAGAAATGTGTTCATCTGATTGTATCTACTTTCAGACACAAAGTGCGACTGGGCGAATGGGACACCGATTCCGAAATTGACTGCGAAGATTTGGATGATGAGCTGTCCTGTGCAACGCCTGTGCAAGACTTGGACTACGATCGAATTATCATCCACGAAGGTTACACCGGGAATCACGCGGATCGCGCAAATGATATTGCACTCATCGAATTGAGCGGGTCGGCGAAGTACAACGACTTCGTAAAGCCTATCTGCCTGCCCGAGCCGGGCACACCGAACAAAGAGAAGCTGTACTTTGGCAGCATGTGGGCCGCTGGATGGGGCCGAACGGAAACAGCTTCTGGAAGTCGCTTTAAGCTGTACGTACCGCTGGATCTGTTCGATCTGCAGTCTTGCAACGAGACGTACCAAAGGCGGGTGAAGGTTCCGCTCACCGAGACGCAGTTCTGTGCGATGGGAACTCCGGGAAAGGATACTTGTAATGGAGATTCCGGCGGTCCGCTGATGAAGACGATGAAAACGCTGCACTATGTTGTTGGAGTTGTGAGTTTCGGACCGCAAAGGTGTGGCAGCGGCATCCCGGCTGTTTACACGCGCGTGGATAAGTTCTACGACTGGATCGTAGGTCATATGGTGGAGTTTGAGAATTAAGTCATGTAAGCTCGTTGCGATTAAAGGTTAACTGTCGTGATTCAAAGGTTCGAGTACAGTTTTTGATGCCGAAGTCACAAAACCCTTTTGTAACCTCTTCAAAAGTCTTTCTGCTTGAGATGTGCTCTGAAGACATCAAAGCTCTACCAGCGTCTGTGTGAATTTTGATAGAATTTCTTCCATCGATTCCCCGATGCAAGTATTTGTAGATTTGCAGCGTGACACGCGACACACTCAAATTGCGTCGGAAATGAGCTTTGATTGAATCTCCTCCGCTTTCCGCGTGCGATGAAAACATGACACGACGGGGAACCTGCTGCTTGTGTGGAAGTTACGCTGAAAAGGTAAAATTGGTTTTTCACCATCACCAGAGAGTTGCCACTTTGTTCCAGCACAAACACACCTGGGGAATTTGACGGTTTTCCGACCGGCATGTATCGAAAAAACAAAAGCCATGAAAAGTGAATTTTCATTCCAATTTCAGGTGGGCTGAAAATTTCATCACTTCAAAACCGGCAGAAAGGCTCGTTTCTTTGTGACCATCTGTGTCTCTGTGTGTGATGTTTGTGTGCCGAATCTGTTGCGGCTTTGTTGGTTTTGGTCTGAAATTTCCCAAAGGACATGCCGATCCCAATCGGTTTGCTGATCAATTTTAAACGCATTGAACATTTTTGTGTGGCTTCCCCGTGGCCGAGGTGCGAAACAACCCCCGGGACGAGTAACCGTGATGCTGAGATTGCGGCTTTCGCCTTCCAACACACATATCAGCAGCAGAAGCAAAGACGGTCCCTGGGTCCCACGGGAAATTGCCATCGATTTCATTTTCGGTGGGCGTGTGACGAATCAAACTTGTGTCCCGAGCGCCGCCCAGCGCCATCCATGAGCGAATAATTTACGCTCCGAACTCCGCTCTCACCGCCGCTGGTCATCGGCGTTGTCGTGGGTCATCGATAATTTGCCACCAACGATTTCCTGTGTGGGAGAAAAGAACCTCACCGGAGGAGTAGAAGGCCGAAAAAAAGTATTCCAAAGGGCGAGAGAAACATCAAGGACGTGTCGTGTGTCCCCTTGGCTGCGCTTGACAGTCGCGGGAATGGCGGGAGTGGCATTGAGGCGGCATCGAATCCGGCCACGCACTTGATGCTCACGTACACGAGCACGTGTGCATCGGGCCCCCGAAGGGAACGTTGTGCACGTGCTATCCCGGCGCCGAATCCCTCCGGGGCTTCGGGGACAGTGGGCGACGCCTCTAAGTGGACCGATACTGTGGCTGAGTGTGTGTGTGTGTTCCTCCCAAGGCTTATTGCACTTGACAGTTGGTGGATTACGGCCTTTTATGCGATATTAATTCGATCAAACAAGATGGCAACGGACCAAGCATTCCGAGCCGGATTTGATTTATTCTCATATTTCACGACGAACTATTTCGATGCTTCTACTTTATCCCCCTTTTTATTCATTTTCTCTCTTCCCTTCCAGGCTTTTGTAGTGCAAATCGAACCGAATCCGAATCCGTTTCTATTCCCCCAACTGCTTTGCCCCTGTGCGAATGCATATGCGAAAGGGCTTTAGGCGAGCAAATTGCATTTCTCTGTTACGCATAATGGCCTTCACTAGCCGGCAGGGGTAGCTCAGACGCAGATCTGATTTTGTATTGCGGTAGAACCGGGTGTCGCCCAGGCCGGGCGTACTCTAATCCTGCTGCACGATTTTCAACTCTCGGTAAGTGGCCGTGTTGCGTGTTCTGGCGGTAAGAATTGCCCACCATTATTCTGACTGCCAGGGGCGGAACGTTTGTACTGAGACAATCTTAAGATGTTTGGGAAGAAAGTAACGATAGGTTTGTATGACTTTTTGGCATCTGGAAATAAAAGGGGGAACATTCAGGATGAGGTCAATGGCCGAACGGATTCGCAATGGTCAATGTGAAAATGCGGGAACAAATGGATTACAGTAGCTACTTCGTTTCCATATTTTGTTGAAGATATGTTATCGATAAAATCGTACATTGCAGACATAAACTGCTATTCTCTCTTCCCTCTCCCATCATTTAAAACACCTCTATAACGCAACTAAAATTTAATGTTTATTCAAGCGTTACCTTTTCTCACCTACTAGCACTGTTGCGTTAAATACTCTTCTCTACATGGAAATTTAAAATATGAACCCTTCCGTCATCCCTCATTGCAAAAAAAAAAAAACGCAAAACTAAAAAAACCTCACTCGCGCTTCTCCATTCTATTACACAGCTTCAACCACACCCCATTAGCATCCATTAACGCACTCAGCAGCAGCAGCAACAGCAGGGGAAATAAAAATCGATCAACGGTTAAGGAAAAAAACGAACTGCAAGGGGAACTCTCCCTTAAGCGATCAGCGACCGGTTTAGACCGGGAAGACTAAAAAATAGAAAACACGACACGCCACTGCCAGGACAATAGGGCACCGACCCTGTGCATCCTTCGCGTGAATCCTTCCCCGCCGTTTTGCCGAAACTGTCATTCATTATTAAAATAAATTACGCCTAAGCACATCCATATTAATAATCCCACTTTTTTCACCCCAATTTCCAGCCACAGTGCAAGCGCCCGTGCGTATTGCTTTTGTGGCTAATGTAGCCACCTCTTTCCGGTTCAAACTACTAACTAACCCCTCCAGCCGACTGTCTCCATGGACAAGGTCTCTTCCTGCGTAAGCCGAAAGGAATTATTAGCGTTTTGAACTCGAAATCCCTCGGTTCTGTTTGCCCTCGGTTCGCTAAGTAATACACATATTTGACATTACATTTTCCCCCTTGCCGAACGCTCCGTTGTTGGGCTCAGCTGACTCAATACCGAGCTGTCCGATGGCACCTGGTTCTCTCCGAAAGCACCATCAGGCACAGGTTTCTTGGCTTTGGAACAAGGAAATCGCTCTGGAAACAGAAGGGAAACCGAAAGTGACCGAATCCAAATCGGGAATTGCAATTTCACTGCCAAATAGTGCACGAATGATAAAACGCACATGTTCCCTTCCTGGTGAGGACGACATTTTCCTTCCAGCAAGGGGGAAAACCCGACCCTCGTGTAAATAAATGGGTAAGGTAAAAATTGCGCTTCCCTTGCTGACAATGACATTCGCTCGGGATGGAATTTTTATCACAGCTTTTCTTTCCTTTGAGCATGGTTGGATTTTCCCTGCGAGTCCGTAAGCCCCTAACCGCACACAAATGATTACGATGAAGGTGGTAGTGCGCCATGTGTGTGTGTGTGTGGACGGATCTCCTGCAGAGGGGTGATAAATGTTCCAAAACTATTACAACCATGTACGGTGTATATCCATGAGTAATCGGTGCAATGGAGGGATATATCAGCATTTTCCACTGAGAGATGAACAAGCGAAAAGAATCGTGAAATCAGCAACGTGTAAAGGATTTTCGCAAAAATGTATTCGATGCACTAAATGTTATTGTTTCAATAATAAACGTCCTATACATCAAAACTGTTGCTTCTTTCATCGAATTACGCATTGTGATGAAATAATTCTTTCCAAGCCCTCTCCAATCTTCACACTTGGTTCGGTGTGCACACGATTTCCCTGAAAAATGCTTTTCACTTTGACATCAACTGCCATCAATAATTGAGCAGCGATTGCCCCCAATCGGCCCTGACATTCACACGTTCGGAAGGCATTTATAATTAATTTATCAGGAAATGGCATTAAGGTGTGTGAGCTACCGTGACGTCATCGAGAGTACAACGCGAAATCAACCCGGAAACGATTTGCAAACCTTTTTTGATTCCCAAAACTACTGTTCATCCCGTTAACATTTCATTTTCCGATTTCACCTTCAACAATCATCCTGGGAAGGATTAGAAGCGACACCACAGCGCCGAAAAAACCTTCCCAGGAGTGCATTCTAAATTTAGCACCGCTGGAAAATTGCAAAGTCGTAAAATAGTGAAAGTGAACCACTATTCTGTCCAGGCGCTTTTGTGTGCTTTGCCTTCCACTCGTCGCAATGGTCAGTCTCGAATAAACTTCTTCATTCTGAAGAGTTTACTTTTTCCATCCTTCCTACCGAAACTGCTCGAGCAAAACGGATCACTATTTGCAGGACGATGCGCCTTTTTACTGCCTCGGCAAAGAGACTCGGTCCACTTCCTTCCTATTTTACGATCGCCAACAAACTACAGAGCTCAATAAAGTGAGCCCAGCCCATCTCTCAACTCGCCGGGGCCTCGAATTTCCCAAGCAGCACTTGAAAAAACGCCCTGCGCTTCTTGAGACGGACGCTTCTCGAGACGATTGGAAAATTGGAAAAGTCTAGTTTCGATAGTTTACCATCTTTTGCTGCCGAAAAGTTTTCAGGAAAATTGTTTTTCCTACACATCCCGCTTCACCCAGAAGATCTCCCTAGTAAAAAGGTCAAAGACACTCAACTTTGGCAAACTTCACCTTCACCGAGCTGAAGGAGCCAATTCTCGAGCGCACTGTTGTGTTGGCAAATACCAATAAAAGGCAGTCATTTGGTGCAGTTTTAATTTTACCCCACCGTGATGGAAAGGATGGCACAAATTGAACTATTTTTGCCCTCCCCGACTCTCGCTCCCTTTATCGCGCTTATCGCTCCTTCCTGGACGCCAACATGCGAAGATGCATTTCAAGCGTGATGGCCGTATCTCCTGAAAGCATCACCAAAAGGGGCGAACAACAACAAACCCAGCTCTCCGATTTGTGGAGCGCTGGTTCGCGAGAGACACATTGGCGATATAATTTAAATGCAAACATGAACATGTGCATGAAGCAGACATTAAAGGGCTTGTGTGAGCGTACGATCAAACCCAACGCGGGGATTGGAATTTAAATGGATTTTTTTCTGCTTCGGCGCTGCTCCGTGATTTCGTTTACAGCAGCAGCCTGGCAGGGCTTTTGGAGGAGAGTTTTTTTTCTCCTTAATGCACTCCTCAGGTCGGTTGGTGCAACAAGGGAGACGGCGGTTGCGGGTGCGCATATGCTGCAAGTATGCAAATGCCAAATCTTGTTATCGCACCGCTGGGAATTGAAATAAGAAGTCCAGCAGCGGGAAGGCAATCGGCATCGAACTTACTCCCTGCGATAGAAGACAGCCAGAAAAACAACCCTCTGTCACTGTCTCTCTCTCTCTCACACAGGCACACACACACACACGATCACACTCTACTCCTGAGACAGTAAGACCGTTTTTTCCTCCTTACTTCAATTCACTTGAATGTCATTCTGTGTGGCGTTTTGAGATTGTTTTATCGTACGATTTTGGAGGAGCTTGAATTCGGCTGTTGTGGCCGTTGCGCGCGGTCTCCGTTCGAGGAAGTTAATCGCGCAAATGCAAATGCATTTGAAAGGTGCGCTTTTTGGGGCGTGTTGCATTAGCATCGCGTTACGATACGGGCGTGATTTAGCAGCAAATGTTGCAATCTGCTGTTTAGCTTGCGCTTTCGAGTGACATTTCGCGAGGGAGTAGTTTGCATTCTATAATTTCAAACACAGTTTTGATACCGACATGGGTTTTAAGTTGATTTATTCTTTAACATTTCATTTCAATTTTCAACGGAAATACCCCCAACCACTGTACGGCATCGCTCATCCGCCGGTGGCATTTATAACCTTTTTCGCGCAAGTGAATTTCACACCCAATCAACATCCCACACACACGGGAACGCAATTCCAATTTCACCCAGCTAAGACAGCTCCATATTGCAATCCATTCCACATTTCCGATGCCCTGTCAAGCTCGTTGGCCCGGTGGACTGCCCGGATCGGTCCGTTTTTCCTTCGCAATCATTCACACGGGCTGAAGTGGTTGAGCAGCGGCGATATTGGCGCATAGCTCGCACTACAGAAGTCATAATTTCTCACACATTCGCGGAAATATACACGCACACACACGGGTCGTGGAGGGAGAGGGAAGGAAGAATAAGTAAGTGCTGAAGTGTTCGTCTCTCGGTGCGCGCTAAAATAAAACATCCTTCAACGGGTGGAATGCATTTCAAAGAGAAAGACAGAGAGAGAGAGAGAGACAGGATGAGAATCATGTGATGCATGAGATGCACTTTCTTGCTTGCCATTCCTCACACACGCTGCTCCACACTGGCACAAACGTTATCACTCAACGTCACACAGCGCGAGCGCTGGCAGACGGACTTTTCATATTCGTTCGGGCTTTTCCGCCACATCCTCGCCGATTATCCCCATTCGCCACAAGGGGCTGGTTTGCGTTTAAATTTTTGTTTTTATTTCACCTTATCATAATCCATGATTTCAACGAAACCTGGCCGCCAGCCCAAGCTCAGAAATGAAGTGGAAAGAAGGCAAAAAACATGCAATTTTTAATACGATTTGATGACGCGAACGATTGCAGGAAGTGACACTGCGGATAGACGATCACGTCCCGTCCCGTCCCGTCAGAAACGGGGAAAAGCAACGCGATGATCTGTGACGTTGATGACCCGTGGCTGTCCGTGGTTGTCCACGGAGGTGGTAAAGCCATGTCCGCCTCACCGTATGCACCTTGTGGCGCTTTTTATTGGCCGGAGGGTTCGTTGCGAATGTGGAGAAAATTAAACGGTTTCCTTGGAGGGGGTTGAACAAAAACCAGCACGAGCAAACCCTTGCACTGTATGATTATTTTCGATTACATCTGTTTGGCTGATTGGCTTTATCGTATGGTGATCGTGTGAGAGAAGCGGCGAGTGGTTGATTGCGATTGCGCCGTGTAAAGCTGTTGAGTGGCTTAAATATCATCTCAAGCAAAGGCGTTATTATCATTCTAGAGCAGAGGGAGAATCGCCGATGGGAAGAACCAAGTGTTACAGTACCTTACAATTTGAAGGATTGTGTGCTGCTAGTTTCAACAGTCGGCAGCGATACCATTGCGAAGGAATAGTCTTCTCTATCGAACACAGAAAAACAGTGGAATGATTCTATCGGTACTATAGCATCAAACTGGCTGCTTTTCATCAATCTGAGCAAGAACCAATTCGATGCAAATGTGCCAATTTTCTGCAAATTATATCATTGAATCCGTGCTCAACTGATACCTCCGAAATTCTATCTCTCCCCTTTCGCGTAGGAAAAACCCTATTCATCCCCATTTTCCATTAAATCAAATCCTCATCTAGAACACATTTCAAAGGCGTGAGTTGCAGCATGACTACAGAACGAACGATTTCGATCTACTTTTCCCTAAGTTGCTTAGATCTACTGCCACCTCCCAGTGCCACAGGAGAGCACACATGGAGCAGGCTCCTTTCCAAACTCCTGACACATCATCATCCAGCGCATCCACCGCACTCGATGTAGATTGATGAACTTTTTGAGGTTCGGCAGCGGTTGCACCATCACACCCCGAACGCCCTCAAAACGGACCTGTTGTGTAAGTTCCCACGCCATGCAGCCACGTGACCAAGCACCGGTCCCGCAGTCTGGACCGGGGTTGGGAAAATAAATTAACAATTATGCAAAAATAGTTCACTAATCTAAGCTCCAGCATCTTATTCGCAACGTAATCCTTTCGCTCCACTATCGAACCGGAGCGGCACTCAGCGAAGGCCACATTCTAAGCGAATCTTATCGTCATTGTCATCAGCATAATCATCATCATTGCTGGCGCGCATACCGGCGAACTGACCTGAGCACACACACACACACCATCCTGTCCCAGGATATCATTTCTACCCTTCGCAAGTGGGAGTGTGTTTGGGTTGGGAACATGGAAGGGCTTGAGAAGGAAGGCAAAAAAAACAGTAAATTCAATTTAAATATTTGAATATTCATTCCTCAATCTCGGCGCGCTTCGCTTCGAGATAAGCGGCTGCCTTGGAGGCGAGATGACCTTCCTGCCGCAAGGTGGAATCACCTGGAAAACTGGAACTTAGATAGCATTGGAATTGAGTGACTGAGTGTAAGCAAAGTGCAATCTTTGGTGATTGCTCAAGGAAAAGAGAGCGATGTACGATTCGGCCGAGATGAACAAAGAAGTTTCCGCTGAAAAGGTTGATGAATGTAAAGTTTCTAGGAAAATAAAAAGCTATCAAGTAATAGTTTTGCACTCTCACCACACTTTTCTGCAATAATGTATGCACTTAGTTCTTCTCAACTAATCAAATTGACCGTCCAGCACGCGTTTTGTACGATTTTGTTCCATCGGTTTAATTGCATGCACCATCATACTTCTAATGAACTTTCCCAACTTAACACCCAAGCTCCTTCTGTGTGCCCTCGGCCCGTTTCATAATTATTTCGCGAGAATTCATTACACTCTAATCGCCGGATCAAACCCGGCCTGGTGGCAAGGCAGGGTGGCAGTAATTTGGCTGCACATTTTACCTTTCGTTGTTGCAAATCGCGTGCTGCCGCTGCAACCCGTAAAACAAACCGAGAAAGAACGCTGTAGCGTGTTGCTCTTATTTCCTTTCAAAAAGGTAGCTTCTTTGTAACGCTGCGCTATCAATTTTCCCAATCTATGAGCGCGTCGAACGGCGGGTGTCCAAATTAAAAACTGCTCCACAAAGCGACATAGCACACACACACACAACAGAATGCAACAGCGCACACTAACTCCCGACTCCAATTGGGGAATTTAATGCAGCTCGGGGGAGGGTCAAACATGTGCAACGCAAAACGAAGGAAAACGAGCTGCGAAGTGAGTTAATTGCCGTAAATTAACATTTAACACCGCACCACCACGAGCGTCTTGTGCACCTGATACGATTGTTTATCGCAAATTTAGACTTTTATTTTTCGGTCTTGCTTCGCAAAGGATGTGTTTTACTTTTCAGCTTCGTTTTCAACGCTGTGCAGAAGGGCAGCGAACAATTCCCCAAGCGCCAGAAAAACAGCACGGAAAGCAAGAATGGACGGAACTAATGAGGTAATTGTTTAGTTATTCTTGCGATGCGCGAAATGCACCGGGTGGATTGTGCAATGGACGGCCGGCAGGGGGTTTGCTGCCCCAGCGGAAACCACTGTAACGTCACGGTTAATCGTCCGGTGGACAGTTAATTACGATGATTCTCTCCGGTTTCGCTCAAAATATCACTGCGCCAGAAGAACGTCGGTGGCGGCACCCTCGGAATGTGAAGAAAAATGGTACATAAATGTCAACAACGCAATGCAATGACGATCTTGCTGTGTTTGGAAAGGGGGAGCATTTCTGTGCGAGAAGGGGAATGCCTTTGTGTGTATGTTCTGGCCGGAAGCTTCCGGTTGGGGGGTTTTATTTTCCCTCCTCTTGCGTTTAATGAGGAGTTTGTTTGGGACACCAGCAGTTTAATTAGAGCCAACGAGAGTGACATCATGCTGCGCGCTTCCGGAAAGCATCGTGAAGGAGAACGTTATGAGCTGTGAAGCAATGGTTGTTGGGCCTTGGCTATACCACCCAGTAGGGATTTATTTTTGTACAAATTCAAAAAACTACTTGTGATGAGACAAAAGTCCAATTTGAATGCAGATTTCATGCGAGTTATTTACAGTGCATCTTTTAAAATTCTTTTGACTCATCCACAGGAAGAACTTCATCTTGCAAAGACTTCCTGTCCATCACTAAATAAGCTCGATCAATCGCGTCGCGATCTGACACGAGATCTTTTGTTAATAGAGATCCATCAAAATAGCTACATACTTGTTTTTCCCCTTCTTCCCATCCGACAGTTACGAGACGAAAGCAAAAATTCTTGAGAGAGGAAGGCATCACACATCTCAGGCATAAAATAATCAACACATTCGCACATCTGCAGACGGGGAGACGCTTTTTTCTGCTTCTAATTGAGGTCTCTGTCAGGGGGAAACGTACAAAAGCAATCATTTTCAAGCAGCACCGAACAAAACCAATGCAACAAAGTGTGGCTTTTTGTGTGCTCGAAAAGGATAAATGATGAGAACGCAGCAAAGAGGCGCAATACGGGAAGCCTTCCCTTACGCAAGGCGAGTCCCTCTACGCGAGAGTCCCTCTCCGCGACCACAAAGCCCAACTAACGATTACGTTTTAATCAAAAGAAGCAACAAGAACAACCGGCCAAGAAGCCGAGTGAGAATGATTTCTTTCCGTTTTTGGGTGGGATGCTGAGTGGTCCGACGTCTAGAACACCCTCCCCGCCCGATCACTGTTCAATACATCGCGCCGAGATTGTCCATTGTCCGCTGCCGGTGCCGTCGCGTTGAATTGAAAAGATCGAGACCGTACATCGTACCCCCGGCCGTGGAGTGGAGCTAACGTCTCACCGTGTGGAGTAGGTTGGGAATTAAAAGTCCCAACTCATCGCAATTCCTCCTGCTCTCCTGCCGAAACCGGTGAAACCGAAAGCGTAGCGAGCAATCCACCGCTGCACGTCCCCGTTTTCGCGCGCACGCCCGAGGGGGTTTGTGCTGCACACAATGGTCAATTTAGCTGCCAACTGCTCATCGAGCCAACGCGTCGAAGATCCTGCTGGCCTTTAACGTCCCCACCGAACCCGCGACGGATGATGAATACAGCAACCCGCAGCAACAAAAAACGGAAACTTTGAAAGGAAAATTGCACTCTCATCAATAATCTCACGTATGGCGAGATCGATTCTTGCGCAGCGATCGAAGCTCCCGGCCGAGGAAGATGCCTTTTGACAGTTTTTCGACGTTCGCGATCCTGTTTTCCTCCGCGCTCACGTTCTACCGCGCCATATCAGGTGGTTCCCGGTCAACCGGTTGGATTTCATCCCCCGGTGGCTGCTAAGGGGAACCTCCACCGCAATTAAATGTACTCGCAGAGAACGCACCTGTGAAACCTTCTGTGTGTGTGTGTGTATACATTGAGATTTTTCCATTGCCAAGTGCGTCATGGACTGTCACAGAAGCGGGTGAAATGAAATTAAAATTCCACATCCGACCGTGCTCGCCGCGTGATGCGCGATTTAATGTCCGGGCAAGCGTCCCCAAGGACTGAATCCTCGGCATCCTTCAGGCATCGGACACCTCTGGGCTCAGCCAAAGACCGAAGCAATCGGATGAATCGGGAAAACATCTTAATCATATTACCTTCGTTTCATTTATGTTTTGTTTTCTGCACTTTTTTGTGATCATTTCCATTGCGAAATCGATCGGGCTACGTGATCAAGCTACCCTTGTGGTTCCTCCCGTGCCGCCCGCTCTTCTTCTTTATTTTACGCACAAACACACACACACACGTGCCTGTCCGTGGTTTGATGTAAGGGTTGCCCTTCGGCGAGAATGACGTGAAATTTTTATTCATTTCAATTAAGTGTAATTTTATCGTCAGATGGATGACAACGATGGGCGATGGCGATGTGAAGCTTCCATCTGCGATAAAAGCAACCCAGCAGCTTCCGCTAGTAATGGGTGCTTTGAAGCTGACACGGGAGCAGCAAAGGTAGATAGAGCTGAAGTTTTCGTCAATTAGGCATCACTTACTCCTTCTTTTCGAGATTTTATGCATTATTCTTTGAAGCAGCATCAAGAGGGGAAGTAGGATCATACTTTGGTATTGTTTGGAGCGTGTTGCAGAAATTCTTGAACAGTTCTCGTAGCATTACTTGCTTCCAGGAGTTTATGAAAAAACTTGATTTGGTGATAATTGTTGTCTGTAACAACTTAAATGAAATGCTTGGAATTCTTTACCCACACATTAACTAGAGCTGTGTACACACCTTTTCAAGCTACTACAGAAGATAACAACCTTCCCTTAAAAAACGCTAAAAGCATAAACGATCTAGTTCTCTCAAGCGCACCTAAATCCCTATCCTCAAACCACATTCCATTGCCCGTGCTGCTTCATCTTCAACCTAATCGTCTACTTCGCCTTCAGCAAACGACCTTCTCAAATTCCACCTGTTCGTAAGGGTGCAATTAAAAATTTTCTCCCAACAGACAGCGGCGTTTCCTTCGGTTTGCTCGACTCGCAAAAGGCGCAAACAGACAGATGCACACACATTTCGTGTGCTCCTCCTTCAATCAGGTCCGAAAACAATCATTACGAAATTACCGCCGATTGTTTCATTTCCGAACCATTTCGATCGGCCACTGCCAGATTGGGACCTCGTGGCGGTGGTGGTGATGGTGGTCGTGGTGTAACAGCCCTTAGAGGTGCGGAAAGTGTGCCTAGAAGTGAAGCACCATAGTTTACACCCGTGAGGTTTTGTGCTTTTACGGGTGAGTCCCAACATTCACTCGCAAATCTCACCGCGTCATGCTCGGAAGCCAATTTTTGGGTGCGTTTAGTGTTGAAAAAGCTTTTCAGAGTGTTGGCGATGCGTCTTCCGTCCAGCAAGCTCACGTATTCTCTGCCTTGCGCCCTCCCGTCCGTCAAGAAGATTCTGGACAACAGAGAAACAGACGATCAATAACGCGCGTCTCTTTCTTTCTCCATCTCTTTTTTAAGCTCTTCTTCGCGATCGCCCGCTCCCGAGCATAATCATCGAAATTACCAATTTAATTTCCTCTATAGAGTTTTTGGCTATTACCTGTCATTATTATTGTTTCGTTCGCGGCCAACCCGTCCCTCTGTCTGTCATCTGTAAGCGAAGAACGCCAGCAAGGAGTGGCCGTTGAAGGGGCCACCAAACGGTGTCCAAGATGGCGACGATGACGTCCCTAACGGTTAGAAGCCGCTACTGCCCATTGCTACCGATGATGATGATGCTACTGATGATGATGATGATGGTCGATGATGACTACCATAAGTGCACATCGGCGTCTCAATTGTACTTCGCTTTCCGCACCACAGAGCGCCTTGTTCTAGCACAAGGGGGAGCATCAATGTGTCCATCTGTCGGTGGAATAGGGGCTTTGCTTTCGCGAAGTGGCTTCTTCGCAGTCGAGTGGCATCAACCGAGCATGGATGCCTGAGCGATGAGAACCTCTTGCAGAAGCAGCAACAGCAGCACCAGCAGTTGGGGCTCTGTGCGTAGGCAATCGATTTCCATTATTCTCCCGCTCCCATCCCGTGAACCACCTGGAGATGCTGGCCAGTTTCGACACCGTTTCAACGAGCGTCAGCGCCAAGTACCTTACGGCATTAGTTCCCTCGTTGAGTTCTCTCGCGGGCACTAGTTTTATGCTGCTGCAGAGGCAAGAGTAAGAAAGAAGGCATTATTTCGCCTCATTGGGAAGCTTGCCATCTATCTGTCTAATTTCTGGAACGTTTTTGCCTTGCCTCCCACAGGAGGGAGTAAAGAGTAGGTTTTTTTGTATGTGTGTTTATGTGTCTTAAGGCTCATCTATTGAGACCATTTCCATTATTTCTATGATTCAAGTATGCCCTCTCCGTTCTTTGGGCAGACTGGTTTTGTTCCGCTCAATCCGAGGGGAGCTGCGGTAAGCTTTACTACGGTAGTGGGCTCGTTTGTAGCGTAATTTGAGCTCTGCGGGGTGTTGAGACTCTAGAGAGGAGGAAAATACTTCACCAACTCCCCCAATCGTGGGGTTAAGCCTATGAGGTTGTACCCTGCGAAGTAGGCGATAATAACGCAATCGTCCACGCAAAAATGACCTACCAACTTCTAGCTCCCAGCCTACACCGACGATCAGACGCTCGAGATACTTCCAAGATAAATGGCTGCACCTATTAAGCTGCAATGGGCTATTCCTGGGCGCAAAGTAAGTCATCAGCCGCACGGAGGAGTTAGGAGATTATCTTTTGGCGTGTTACCTACTTTGTTAGGCAAGATTTAATGAGAAACTACTGCTGCACTTAGATAGGCACGATCGATGATCGATATTGAATTTTTGAGCTCGGGGTGTAGGATTAGGACGTAAATGGAGCCTGATATTTTCAATCAACTGAGGGTGATTCATTTTTAATCATGAAAAATTGCGCCAGGTGTTGCTCGAAGACAATCTGCGAGCTGTATTACGCAAAGTGTGAACGCTGTAAAATGCTTCTCAAAAGCTACAGCAAAGTTTCTGTTAAACGCTCATTTTTGACCCGCTTAGTTGCTAAATTATGCATGTTTTACTAAGCATCGAACTTCAGCAATGTTTTGCTCATCATCAATTCATTCCTAATGATCACAAATAACTCCAGCAAATTTGTCCGTCTCCTTCCGCTACTCGCAAAGTTTATCAAATCGTGTAAATGCCAAACGTTAGATGCAAATGAGCCACGCGAAGCTCATCAGGGTAGGCACCAAAGTTGATGTCTTACTCTTCCGGTGTCACTCTCGCCCGGTCCGGGAAGTTTAACATCAAGGCAAATGAATTCTTTCCTGTACGATGAATTACTTTTACCCGGAGTATGTCGACACTTTTGTGTCACCGAAAGTCGTAAAAACCCTTCCTTTCGGCCCGTCCTACGTCGCTCAAGTGAAATGTCAGCCCTTGGCGACTAGGAATTCATTCATTGTGCACAGAAACATTCCGTTATTAAATATTTTACAAAGCCCATACGTCAGTTCGTTTAATCAGTCGGTACCCTTACAACCCAGTTCCCTCCCCATGCCATGCTACAATACTACTCGGAAGGAATATTAAAATGTGTCTGGCATTTGGAGAGCACACGGAAGCCTCGTTTTGATTGTCTTCTTTTTTGGCAAGAGACAAACTGTGCCACAGACGACGCACCGGATGAAATGTGGATGGATGCATTGCGTACGGGTGACATTTTAACGAGTGATTTTTCTTTGCGGGTAAATAAAGTACCAAAACCCGAGCGAAAAAACACTCGCACACGCACAGTACACCCCTGAGGCGCTGCCTGATTCATTCCGGGACGACCGACCTGGGTGGATCGTTCGAAAGCACTGTTCGCGAAAAGCGTCGCGTTTTGTGGTTTATTTTCAGATTTGTTAGACTTTTTTACATGGCTTTTCCGGCAACCACGAGAAGCCAAACGGCTGGCTTCTGCAGCGCCATCCCATAAAGCACTTTGGAAGGTTAGCGGTGCGTATGTTTTTGGCACCGGTGTAATAAACTTTCCACCATGATGTTGATTTTACATGGTGCTGATAGGCGGATTGGCCGTTAGCTGAGGTGTTTGTGTAAAGGACACGTTGCGCTCGACAGGTGTGTAGCAAATATGGTTTTTGATTAACGGCGGCATCATAAATTGGAAGAATTGGGTCACAAATTTTATACTGGAAAATGAAAGTAATTTAAACAATAAAACCAATAAATTAAGACTGTTTAATCGTTTTTCTTTACTGTTCATTTCAAAGGCCTGTTTTTCCTCATACTTTAGAGCATCTATTGCGAGTTGAGCTGCAACCACAATCGCTTGTTCCATTGATAGTTTGTCCATAGAAACGGTCATCAAACATAACAAAAAACGATTATGAAAACAATCAACCCTCCTCACCCAAACGGCCTTTGCTGGAAGGGCCTGATGATGAACTATTTCCCAACATAAAATGCCGCCTAACTCAGCAAACAGCACCAAGCAAGCCAGAGCGTGTGAAAGTGAAATCGAACCCAGAAAACCCAACCAAACCCACACTCCGGACACCGAGAGCCCCACGTTGGGGGCGCATACAAGGGCACCCGAAACCGTCCCCGAACGTCAAGTGGCCCCCGAAATTTTCTGTTTGTTTCTGGTTGTGTCGAGTGGCGAAATATCACAATTGAATCACAATTACGGCAATTAACCTCGTTTTCCGGGAGTTGGGCTGATTTGGTGTTTCTCTCTCTCTCTCTGTATGTGTGGGTATGTTTTCCTCGCTTTTTATCTCACATCGCCCCTGTTGGTGCTACGACATCGGTTCCAATCGATCGCGTTCGCATGGCTGGCATGTGAAAAGTGTTCTCCTGCTGGTCCTCTCCAGCCCCAGTGGCACGAAGAACAATGCTCATTTGTACGTCGATGGAACATGTGTAAAAGAGCAGCCCACTCGAGCACGGGACGGCCACTTGACGCATTTTCCACTCGACTTGTCGCGCCACCAGCGGACAGAGGGAATGTTTGGGAACGCGTTCTGGAACAAAACAGGCTCCCAGAAGATAGATCTCCCTACGAGAGGGGGACGCCACACGCCAATCGACACGCCAATCGAACCGTTCGAGGCAATATTGGCGGCACCACATGATTGGAGACCATTGTTTTGCTGGGTGGTTGCTGCAAATGAGTGACGTGCCCCGAGTACAGCCATGCAGGAAGGAGAGAGCAGGAAAACGGAACCAAATGTTGGCAAAAATCTACGCAATCGACCGTGAAAAGTGTCGTTATCGGGTCGATGAGGGAGGATGGAGTGCAAAGTAGGAATAAAAAACGCTTGAGAGAGCGCCCTGCTGACGAGCGGACATGGTAAGATCGTACTTGTCTAGGTTCCTACCTCCTATTCATTTCTTTCACCTAAAAGAACCCTTCAAAGGCCATTTGCATTGAATCTCTGGAACCTCTGTGCGATGGTGGAAAATGTGAGAAGAATCAACAGGAACCTGTTGGCGTAACAAAGGGAAGAATGTGAACTGAAGAAGCTCTTACGCTTTTATGAAATTGATCAATGAGGTATTGAGTATGCATTGTGAGGACAGAGCAGTTGTATGCCAAAAAAAAAGCTTTACTAACTTGAAATTATGTTCAATTCACTATTTTTCTGATCTTTTAAGTGAGCTCGTCTGCTTTCTACGTCAACAATAAGTAACCTTCCAAACCTGTTACCAGGTGAGATAAATTTTGTAATCCCAATGCTACCTTACTCCTTCGAAAAAGCCACGCTTCAGCCTACATCTGAGCGATTATTTCAGTCTCAAAATCATCCCCAAACACCTTCACAAAAATGGTCTTTTCTTCTCTCTTACACTCACTTTCCACAGCTGTCCAATTAACTGTGACCGTCGCGAGGTCCCCGGGACCGGAAACCTTCCACCCCATCCAGTCATGTGTTGGGGCGGCTGATGATGCTCAAAATTCGTCCACCTGTCCGAGCAATCCTTCCGGGCCCGGTCCCGGTGGGAAGGTCGTTTCTCGTTTTCCTAGAATAAAATAATAACAAACGCCAAACGAGCGTTCCACACGACCCTTGAGCGGATTGAACGGGTAATGGGGCAAAGGGAGAAGATCATGGAAATTAATATTATTCCTGTGTCGATTGTGTTGTCGTTCGATTTCCGAGCTTGTTAACAAAACGACCGAGCCGTTAGTAGGGAAATTTGAGAATGCAACAAGATGGGACAGGTCGCCACACAACAGAAAAAAAGTGTCCCTCCGGTTTTCGTACCTCACGCAACGGCCCATTCTGGTGGTCCCAGGTCCATTTGGATCGATTTCATATCCCCACAAAACGGGCCAAACCCAACCCCAAAACGATTAATTTGATCCCATTCAGCGGGTCTGCTGTGCACTCGTACTCAGCCCTGTAGCTCCGCAGAAGTGCCTGCTAAGTCGGCAAAGGACCTGGCACTGCTGGCGCCCCAATCAACAGAACGTAGTTCTAAACCACGATCAAACCACGCTCTAATCTTCACGATCGACATCACTCGTCTAATTTGAAGTGATTAATTATTCGCAAATCCTTCCCGCTGAAGGTGGTCGTTTGCATGACGATCGCAGGACGCACTATCTCGGCACTCGGCAATTTAAGGACGTTTTAAGCGTGCGTGGGCTTACAAACGGACTACACCGAATCGGAACGGACCGGCGAGATCGGAACCGGTGAGGTGTGGATGGAGGATTACTGTTTGGTTGCTGTCTAGACGGGAATCCGAGCCACCAAATCGTTCGAAGGATGGGATGGAGTTTTCGTGTAAATTTATCGGAATCGAAATAAATTTCACCCGTTATCGGGTGTTCCGTCCACACGCGCCCGTTGCGCGACTCGGTGCGTACGTGTGTGTGTGTGTGCAGTTTAATCCCTTGCGTCCGACCGGTCGGTTCCGGTTGCATTGGGGGATGTTTTCGTGTTTTTTTTCTTCTCCGGAGCATTATTTGCAGTGAGTTGTTTTTATTTGTTTGTTTCCTCCCTGTATCCGTTGTTTGTTTTCGTTATTATTTTTAGTACGCCTATGTGTGTGTGTGTCTGTTGTACACTCACTGTGATCCCATTAGGCTACGGGGATTTTTTCAGTGGAGAATGTTATCGTAACAGAGTTTCATGCTGCCTCTCCCCCCTTTTTTGGTAACAGGATGCAGCATTCCCCCCCAAAACGGGACCGTAAAGCCATCCCCCGGTGCATTTACCTGGCATTGGCATGTGTGTTTGTGAGTGTTTCGTGGCGGTGTATTTGGAGCGTTCGTTCCATTCGCTGGGAGAATGCTATCGCGCTCCACTCCAAAAAAGTCCTTTTTCCGATTGAGCTTTGATTTATGACCGCAGCACCGGGTTGCTGCCCGGCAGAGGCAGAGCATGAGGATCTTTACGCCCCGAAAACTTGCAAACGCTTCGCTGCACGCGTTACAGGAAGCTAAGCG
The DNA here is from genome assembly GCF_016920715.1 of Anopheles arabiensis. Lineage (NCBI taxonomy): Eukaryota > Metazoa > Arthropoda > Insecta > Diptera > Culicidae > Anopheles > Anopheles arabiensis. The sequence continues at coordinate 94,254,459 of NC_053518.1, forward strand.
ATCGTTTGAAAAAGTGAAACACGCAAACGTAAAAACAAAAAATAAACACACTTCGATCGGACGTGTTTTTAGATAAAAATGATGGATCATTATTGTTTGCTAAGCGAGTCGAAAAAGCGCAGGGAAAAAAAACGGGCGATCGCAATGCCCTTTTTTTGGGGTGTCTTTTGACGGCAGCAAAGACATCTCATAACCGAAACACACCTTTAGCGGAGCGTTTATACCTCATCTTTTATAAGCGTTATCAGTGTTTCATTATTTTTACGGACCACAGTTGGGAAGCGAATGATGATTCGGTGATAATTTATGTGTGCGAATTTGGCGGCACTGGCTACCGAAAGGCGCTCGGGAACTTCACTTTCCCAGACTGTCCATGCCAAAGGTGTGCACGAAAGCGGTCGGAAATGGACATTTCTTGTTCCGTTCGCTTTCGGTCCTCGGTTTCGGTCTGCGGTTTACGTGGAGAAACTGTGCTACCTGACGCTTCAACGCCTTCGTCTGCGATAAGACCGCGACAACGGCACCTTCGCTGATGTGTGATAAGCGTAATGGAAGGAGATGCATTTTCCACCTGATTCGGCGTGCCGCAGTGCCGAAAGCGGCGGTGCATCAAACGTAGATAACAGCGCGAGAGAGATATTTTGAAGTGAAAAAGGAGGATGGATTCGATCTTCTGTTCAGATGTTGCTCCATTAAAATGAAACCTTTTTGGGAGAATCATACAGAAGTATTTGTGTCTTGCCACTGTGAAGACTTGAGTCAGACGTTTAGAATTATGTATTGCAGTATAATATTGCCATAAAAAATACAATGCAAATCAAAACACAACATCAATATTAAGTCCACAAAACAAAAAACATAAAACATCGAACTTAATCATGCTTAACTAGACGCGCAACAAATCTTTCCCTTGCCACGCAAATGATGTTCTAAAACAGCAACAAAAAACATACATAAACCTGAATGTAAAACGCACACACGAATGCGTTCCGGAAGTAATTTATCTACCCGGGTGGACACTGCCAGAACGCGCATGTTGTTTTACTCACCCGGGGGAGACCAAACAAAAACACACACGACATTATTGTAATGGCCCACTGCCGCCCCGTAGCGGATGATTTTAAATTGAATGTTTTAAACAACGACGAAAAAAAACGATGGAAAACGATCGACAAAACAAGAGCAGAAATTCAAAATGTGACGCTCATAACCATAACGAAGGGAAAGATGTACAACCATGAGCCTCAGCCCGAAAAAACGAACGAGCGACCGAATGAAAACTAGAACAGAAACATGTATACACCTAATGGGCTCTGCTGTCCCCCAAAATGATGCTGCTTCTGGACGGACGGTCGGACGGTTGGATGGATGGATGAACGCGATCGAACATGATGCAGAAGAAAAATGGGTTCTTCCCCACAAAAACAGAAAGAACGAACGGGGCCCCCGTGGGGGCCACCGTGTGGCGTACATTCGCGTCCGTTCGTTTAAGTCGAACATAATAATCATCGACAGGATGTCTTAAATTTAGAAACCGTTTGTTTTTCTGTTACATTTTTGGTTTTTTTTTCGAGGTTCCATTTTTACAAGGCCAAGAATCGAAAACATACAACAAGGCATTCTTTGCTTGTTAAGAAGGAAAAAAATAAGACGATCTCCCCAGCAATTCCGATGGTCAACGGTTGGGAAAAGGTAGCCCAGACGCGGACCTTGTTACAACCGATCGATGGAGATTCTAAATCAGCTGGCCAAATCAAACCCAATCTCAATGCTGTCCCCTAACGCTTCCCCCCTTCCCTCCAAGGATTGTTCGATGATCGTGAGAGGGAAAAATAGGAAGCGAGAAAAATGTCACCCAGTCACTTTATGGCTATGGTTATTTCTATTGACAGAACACGACGTAACGTGTGCATATTGCGGATCCCCGATCCGGTGCAATGTCATCATCGTCATGCACGTACGTACGATCGTCAAGATCGAAGAAGATGCACAAGCAGTTGGGTGTTTTGCAAAGTTTCTGAAGGAGGTTTCTATTATTTATTTTGAATTTATTGCTTTCAAAATTCAACACCTAAGATGACTTGCGGTGTTCTTTTAAGCCCTAACGAAAACTACAACGAACATATTAAACAATTACTCTAGTGAAAGAACCGAATCCAAACTTTCCCATACACCCAACCCCCGGGACACGTCCAAGAAGCCGTCACGCTCGTATGCAGCTCGTACGCGAAGATTCGCCAAAGGTGTCGCACGCTCGCGCTCTTCTTAATCACGCGCGCGAGAGTTCAATCGTTCCCTGCTTCGTTTCGATTCGATTCGCCACCTACGCCACCGAACAGCCGCCAGCGGGTGTTGAATCGCCCATAAAAGATCCACGCTGCCCGCGCGGTTTGCGCCAGGAGTATGTGTAATTACCCGTGAAGAGGGTTTAAATATAAATAAATATAAATTTCGCAAACGGCGACACTTTTCGGACCTTCGCTTACTCACACAAACGCGTCGCAAAGGTGCAATTGGAAAGCACGGTGAGAGATGAAGATCCCGTTCCATTTTCGATTGGCTGTTGAACTCTGGGGGGAGCATCTTGGGGTGAGAGGATTGTTTCTTTTTTTTTTAACGTTTACAACCATGTTCTTTGTGTGCTGCTTTATTCACGCTTTTGCTGTCGTCTTTCGACTTATTGAGCATTTAATTCTTTGCTCGTTGCTACCCCGGCCCGGGATGGCCGTCGTAATCGCCGTCGTCACATCGGTATTCTAAAAGAGCTTAATTTGGGATTATCACATCTTCCCTGCGAGTGGTTCCTTACCTCCCACCTCAGTTTCCTGCTCAAAGCCCACGAAAGGATAGACAGAGAAATACGCAACGCCACGCCGAGGCACGCCATGTGACCCCCACGGTTGCCGTCATTAAGAAGTTTAAAAACGATTTTCAACAACAATTTTCGCTTCCAACCGTTTCTCCGCCTGGTTGGGTCCTGTTCCTAATCGTGCCCGATCGTCCCATTTGCTTCCCGAGAATCCTACCCTGCTTGAGCCCCGTCTTGCTGTGTTTACGTCCACCTACTACAATGTAAATGTGCATTCTTTCCTTGTGCGCGTTTGGTTTTAGCTGCTCCAAGGTGCAAGGTTATGCTGTGCCACATACATTGTGTGTAGACCACGGCGCGACATTGGCAACTTTGGATGGCTTTACCAGCCGTGTTCGCATAGTTGACTTTAATTGCACTAAATCGATTGCAGTACCGCTTTGTTACAAGCGTACGAACGGTACGGTTAAGCATTACAAGGCGATTATGCTCACAGGTAAACGTTTTAATCCGCCCTTTTAAGTGTTGAACAGGAATGTGCCCCGCGTGTCCATCGCTGGGGAATGTGTGTTTGCAGGAGAGAGGCTTGTATGATAGAGAGAGAGGCGTCTATAAGGTTCCATTCTAAACCGAGGATGATTTTTCTTAGGAAAGAATGTACGCTCAACATTCTTCTGGAGCAGTCTTCGAGGGGCAATTAAGTTATTAAGACAAAGTGAGTTGCTTCTTAGTGTGGATTCACAAACTAGTTCGATATTCTTCAAGATATTAAGCAATAAAATGAAATAAATGTAAACCAAGTCAACCTCTCTATACTCTCAAGTTTAATCTTAAAGATCATTACAGTGGACTAAGATAGTTTTACCGAGGAGCATTTACTCCAAGAACCCTTTAATATGCACCTGTTTAACCCAAACTCTGTAGTTGACCTAAATTCATGCCCAAACCACAGGACGCCAAACATGACAGGGCCACCCAAACACGACGATAGCCACGGCCCCCCCATTCAGCCATATCCCATTTGGGTTGCAATTTGTAGCGAATTAATTGCTACCACGAGCCCGACCGCCCGATAAGACCCAACGTCGGGTCGCTTGGTCACCTCTCTCTCTCTCGGGGGGAGCACGGGATACGGAATCGACCACCGCCATTGACCGTTTCTGTGGGCCGGCGCGCGAGGAAGCTAAATCACAGTTCAAGGCTTCGCTCCTCCCCCAACACAAAGAAAAACCTCAAGGGTTGCGGCTCATAATCGTTCACATAATATCGTAAAATGCTGAACCTGACAGGCGCGTACTGCACCGAGCTGCACGGCGTAGAGCGTAGTCGTAGATAGGTGATTAAGTTACCACAAACTTCGAAACATTGCCGCCACCAACCGGCAACCTGTGCCGGCCAGCGTTTTTCAGTGCCCTGGGTGCCTCAAGATGCAAAGATTTGGACCGAACCGTGCACCACCCGTGTATTCTGGATGGCTGGTGGACGGTTTTGCGGTTTCTGCTTCCCCATCTGGGCCACCAAGGCCATCGCGTTCTGGTGCGCTCCGTACGCCTCCCTGTGTGTCTGTTGCCGAGCGGCGCCTTTACCGGACCGGTCGTGATTATGGTTTTCAGCTAACGCCCAGGTACAGCCTTTCCAGCACACACACACACACCGGACAATAAAGAACGGCCTCAATGCACCCTGGCCACAGCGCAATAATGATAAGTCCTCTGTCCGTCGGCCACCCCTTGTTCTACTCCCGAGAGCTGATACGAGCGCGTGAAACAGAGCAAAATGGGAAACCCTCGGTACCACCAGGCCGCACTCGATAAAGCCTATTAATTTGGTATGAAATCGTAATAAAGTAAAAATATTAACAGCATTAAAAATTACACGTCTTTATATACACATTTTCCGTTTTTGCCAGCCAATTGAGATATCCTTTTCGCTCTGCGCTCTTCGACGTACGGAGCGGCTAGCACCAGTGCCAGTTAATGTGTGGACACCGGGCACCAGCTCCAATGGATGGGTTTACTTCATGCTTTCATTAAAATTATCCCTTTCTTCGTACACGTGTGTATGTGTGTGTCTTAACTGCATCGTCCAGCCGAGACCGAGAATGGCGAGAAAAATTAATCCTATCTCACTCGCCGGGTCGATTGCAAGATGCGGAGGATTATTATTGCACGGCCTCCGCTTTGGTGTGCTTCGAGCTGGCCCAGGAACCGGACCGGGCCCGGTCAGGCTTATCGGTGGCTATGAATCTTGCCCAAGAATATTGCATTCTATCGGGATCGAGAACTTCAACGAGGTGTTCTCATAGATTACAGCCCAATAAAAACGTTCCGTAACGCTGACAGTTCGCAGGAAGGGGATGTTTCGCACACTAGAACATCAGTTAGTGAGTGAGTACATCTTGTGAGCATCAGCTTGAAGTTTTGTTTGTGCTCTATTCCCCCCCCTTGGACAACCCGTTTGTGCGAGCTCGCTTCGCTACAATCATGTGAGAAGTTATGATAAATGTTGCAAAATGTAATCTGCTCCTCCTGTTCGGTTTCATTAAAAGCCCCTGTTCTTGTAGGCCCCCTCTCTTTAGGGTGTGCGAATTACGACGCATTACTTCCGACATGGCTCATATTTTGCTAACCAGCAAACGCAAGCCATCGTTCGCCGCTGGCCGTACGATCACGACTCTACACAGCACGAACGATCGAACACGGTCCAACCCGGACCAGAAATGGAATTAAGAATTATCCATTACAAATTTATGATTCATGCTGCATTGTTGGTGTGCCGCGCATTGTGTTCAGCTTTCTGCTTTTCGGATGCTCAGAAATCAGTGGCTCAGGGTTGAAGCAAGCATGAAGAGTCCCTTTGACCGGGGAGGGGTAATTGTGTTGTGGACCAGTTCGATCGTAAAGAAGCAACGCATGCACACGCTGGACGCTGGACGCTGCCATTAATTGCAGCATCTCTCGAGCCTGGCCACCGTACCGTTGGGGGTGATGAGGTGAGTTCTCGAGTCGGAAAGCTAAAAGCTTGCGGCCAATTTCAACATTACGAGCACCCTAAATAGGGCCTCGCGTACCACCACCTCGCGTCGAGGATAGATTGGATCTTTTGTGGTCTTCACTTGAAGTCGTCCCTCTCTCCTCGCCGCCAATGGCCAAGAGAAATAAAAAACGTCAAAGCGTAATGGAAGTGATTAGAAAACGATGATATTAGTCGTAATTGACGACGTTCGATTCGGAGGGGCAGTTGGTAATTGACCAGAGGCTAATTGGGCTTGGAGTTTGGGAGTGTTTTCGTCCTCTTTTTTTTTTTTTTGGAAAACTGAAGCATCACTCGCAACCTTGACATTTTTGGACGTAATTTTCCAGCCAAAGCAATCCATTTTCTTTCTCTTCATCATTTTCCCCTACCTTATGCTTATGACATGCTTCTCAAGAACTTCTAGTCTGATGCCCGGGTTACTTCCTCATCTTGGACCAACACGTCTCGCGTCTACTTATTGAAAACGAATCCACCTTAAAAGGGCACGTGATCGGTGCTGCTCAACCTCGACACCTTTGTCAAGGAGGTCGAACTGGGGAGCGGGAGCTGAAAATCTGGAGCGCAATCCAGGCTTATTAAGACGTGGTGTAATCTGTTTCTTTTTTTTCCTTTTTTCAATTTCCAAATTCGCTACACTTGTTATTAAGATGTAATCCAATTTGAGTGTGTGCGCCTCATTCCGCAGATCGCTTCGGCCGGTAAGACGTGCTCTAAAGATTCATTCCTGGGGTGGAGGGGATGATGGTGTTTTCAACAGGTATTCTGCTTCTGCACGGTCAATCATTCGATGTTGGTTCGAGTACCAGGCAGAAGTTCTAAGTATCTGCCCATATCACGAGTACCAGCGAACAGAACTATGGGATCGAGTGAAAGATTTAAACAAAAATATTATTCTTTTTTTATCATTAATAATTCACGATCTTATGAGTTGGAGTTGTGTAAATCAATATCAGGTGATTAAGAAATCTCAAAATTATCATGTCTTATATGTCAATTTAAAGCCAATTGCTCCCACTGTGATCTTCAATCCGACAACCTTGTTCTTGAGATCGTGAATACCTTCGAGCGAAACGCGCCCATTAGTCGATGGTGGATTATATTGCACCGCGCATCGCTCCAAGAGGCTTTAGTGACAGGGCAGCTAAATACCCAGCCATCATCATCACCATCAACTCTGGCACGATTTTAAGCCGCAGCGGACCCTCAACCATAAGAAGGTGTCGAAACGTATCCAACCATTATCGGAACAAAACACCTCACATCATCCATCAGCAAGAATGTGAGCAATTTAATTTCCAAACCGGCTCATGAATATTTTCTACGCCAATAACACACCCTGCTTGTCTTGCCCACCCTTCCCCGCAGTTCCTGGAACGATTATCACAGAAAAAGGTTACCTTGCTCTGTTCCAATCTATTTGAAATGCAAAGTACAGCCCCAACTGCCACCTGTGCAGCTGAAGAGGCGGGAAGAACTCCATGTACTCGCCAGCGTGTGTCCAGTTGGGCTAAATATATTACCATAAAATTTGTTCCCAATTCCGCGAAGAAGAAGCAGCATCATCGAATGGAGCACCCGCAGGGCAGGACAATAAGGGATTCGCCTTTTTTTTACAGATATTAAAATTCATTACACATCCGATCAAGGGGATGAAGCCTTATCCTGGCTGCCGGGAGAAAAGAATCGCTTTATCGGCTTTAATCGTTTCAAGCTGCCGTTGCTCGTTCGAACCTCAACTGCCTAAGGGGATGCCGGGTGTGCGGCTGTTTTTTTCGAAGCACAATCTCACTTACAATAGTGTACACGGAGGTTTCCCTTTTTCCACGCTTTCTCCATTACCGGTCCCGTTTGATGCCGCGCTTACCCGTATGTGAGCATTAATTGAATACCGAAGCACCCGAATATGACGAAACGACCGGCTCCTCTGTTCCCGCTCTCCGTCCCGAATCATAATGCGGAGGTGCTCGATTTGCATAATTCCACCCTTAAGCCAGCCACTGTCAGATTATCGGATCGTTACTGGAATCAGCTTCGCAGATTGTGTACCAGTTTGCCATCCGAATTGGGTTTGAAATTTCCAGGCTGCAATTTTTACCGTTTCGAAGGTTTCCTTGCCTTCCAGGATTGGTTTGAGGGAGAGATATTGTTAAAGAATATCAATTATACATTACACGTGCATGCTGGTACTGGAAGTGATTGCGTTAGCCAACAAGCAACCATAAAAAAGTTGGATAAAGATCTTAACAAAGTGACTGGGTTGTATTATTTGAAAAAAAAAAAAATAGCTCTTACTTTATACGTCGCAAATCCAATTCTTACATCGTCACAAAGGCAAGCAAATTCTATTGTTCAGTTAACCCGCATACTTTAAATAACTCCAACGAAAAGACCCTCCATGAACATAAAACAAACATCATTCGCTCAATTTGCACCCCCGAAGCAGTCGTTTGGTGAGTGAATTTAATTCCAAAATTTATATCTCCCATACGTCTCTGTGCTCATCCTACGACACACATCCGAGCGCCACACTATGGTCACCATCGACGCCACGAACTTTCGATTTCATTCCGCCATCAAGGGCAAGGGCACATGCTTCCGACAATGACCGTTCTCATGGAAGAGAGGAAAAAGAACCATTTAAAAAAAGACATTCATCTCTCACACATAAAAACAACCCTGCCAAAAGAACGTCCAAAGAAGTACCATCCGGGGCTGTCTATTGCAATTTATGTTCGCATGTGAGCCGCGTTCACGGGTCGCGATCCTACCCCGATGTGCCTTGGAGGCATAGCGGAATGTTGCTTCCGGACTGCCATCCCGGGCGTGGTCTTTACGATTGTTTAATTCAGGCTGATAACGCACACAACAGCCAGACGCACGCAAACCCAAAAAAAAACATTCGTGTGAGTACTCACTGTTGGAGAATTTAAATTCCACAGCCTCCTCTTTCGGATAAGCCAAATGTAAAAGATAGAAGAGCGCACGTCGGGGGGGGGAAAAATGCTCCAAAATTCAGTTGGCACTAGGGAGACATTTTTTCCCTCCATTTCGTGATTTATTTGCCATTTGGAGAGTTGTTTGAGGTTTTTTGTTTTTATCTTTTTTTTGCGTTAGCTCGGTGTGCTTCAACAAAACTTGGAACTCTGCTCTTGGAGAACCCTCTCAATGTATGCTGCCATGATTCCCCGTACATCAACCCGATCTCCTGTAGGACGCTGGGACTTTTGCCCCTGGATGGGAGATGATGCCGTTTGCAGTATTATTGAGTCTCCATTGCGCTTTCAATGTTTGTACAAACAGCAAATCGAGATTGGGGTGGGCGACATACAGACTGCGCGACCACCACAGTGCGATGCGCCCGTTGCATTGTAAGCGTGGGCCCTCCATTCGCTTATACCGATATTTATGGTCCGATATTTACCTAAGCATTGTTTATGTTTTTGTCAACCCGCTGGAAGAAGTCGTCCACAAACAAAACATCTCCCGCGTGAGTGTGTATGCAGACCCCATAAAACCCGCTAGGGAAGGTTGTCTGGTCGATCTCACTCTGTTTGGGTGGTGGTTTTTGATAGAAGGGAAAAACAATACCGAGAGCATCTGATCGAGGGCACGACCAGTAAGGGCTACCGAAAGACGATGCGCTGTGCATACACAAAGATGCACACGCCGGCGAAACTCAGCAGTCAACAGACTCCGACTGTGTCCCGTCAAACACTCCCCTCCGCTGGTTCGATGTCATCCCAGTTTGTAAGTGGTTTATTTTTATGCTACATGTGCCTCTTCTCTCCCGAACCAGCACAAACCATTGGCGATACCGGAGTATGACATTGAGAGAAAATCTATTTCAAAACCCTTTGCACGTCTTCTTTGCACGGCCCAAAACTTGGGGGAAACTTGGACTGGGAGTTGGTCTACGAGGTGGTAAATGTTGATCAAGTTGTCCATGTTTATGTTGTTTGGGGAAAGTCGATTTGTGAACCATCATCACGTTGGACCTGCTGCACCCAACCGAATGCACCTTAGGGTGGGCTTGTTTGTTTTTCGTAGAGCAAAGATCTGTCACACAACGCATATTGACTCGTTTTGGATTTGGATTCCAGCTTAATTGAGCATTAAAGGGAAAAATCACAATATCTTCCACACAACAGACGTTTTCTTGTACGATGGCTTCATTGAGTTAGACAATGTTGTTGAATTGTACAACTTTGTTACATTTTAAACACAAACACGTATTCATCACGCTCAAAAAACCATATGAGTCACTTCTTCTGAATATCTTCTGCACACATGAAAGCCTTAACCCCCTAATTGCATGCCCCTGAACAATACTTTATAACTTTTAAAAATCACATACCATCCTTCAACCAAACTACCAAACTCCAAAATGCACCGCCAAAGTTGACCCGAGGTTTAATGTGCCCTGACTTATCGCTACATCCCATTTCCACCTTTCTCTCTGCTGCTCATCATCATCAACATCATCATGTAGAAGCAACGTGCGCAATGCATCCGGCACGAAGCGCGTTATTCATAATGTGCGAATTCATTTATTCTCTGCCAAGTATCGCCCAATCACGATCTTGGGGTGTACCGGTGTGCCAAAAACCGTAGTCCCACACACGGACACTCATTGTCCAAATTGTCGGTTGCACTCTCCGACTGTCCTCAACATAACAATCACCACAACACAAAAAAAGAGCAACGTCTGCCATAAACGCCGTGAAAAATCGTGATCAACGTGGCACTAAATTAAAAACACCTCGGTGCCTCTGCCTGTTCCGGCGTTTGGGTTTTTTTTTCTCTCTCCACACGGTTGTATCCTTTTTCGGTGGGGGTCGTTATCGTGTCCCAGCAAAGGGGTTTAAGGCATTTCCGATGCAGACTGTTTTCACCAGAACCAAAGCCACGGGGTCACGATGCCACACAATCCCACGTGCAAGTGACGTGCCGGTGATGCGAGAGTATGTGCCCTGTACAGTGACCCACTAAATGGCTTCAACTCCGCCCCACTGGGGAGGAAATTTTCCCCAAAGCGGAACCCGCCGTACACAAAACACATGAGAAAGAGACTGAGCGGTTCGCATCTTATTCTCGACGATGAAAAATTGCACCAACACGGCAGTGTAGGATGTTGCGTACGGGGGAACTTTCCCGAAACGAGAATATCCGGAGGCCGAAACGAGGGCTGTGAGGGTGTAAATTATTCATAACTTTCTTTTAAGCGTTTTTATAATTCCCCCCGGGGGGGTTATTTCTTATCGGACCCCGTCGCTCCCTTCGCTGCCCGTTCTGTCCGTGCTCTGGAAAGCTTTAATATCGTTTTCGGTTTTCATAGCGCACATAAAACGTTACCCATAAGTGGAAATAAACACACACACACACAAATGGGGCATGGGCCATTAGCGGTGGGTGCAGAAGGAAGAAGATCGCTTGCAAATCGTATCCGATCGGGTTCTTTTTATTTTGTTGTACACATGGTTAATGGTAAGGACAGAGGGCTATTCGTCATTCGGCGCGTCGTGAGGATTGTTGGCCGGAATGTGCGGCTTGAGCAACCATCGGAAGAGCAGTCCGGGGGGTGTTGGTGCGTTATGAATGCGGATTTGAAGGTGAGTTATGGCGCATTCATCCATCAGGAGGAAAAATATTTAAAAATTCTTTAACAGCCTAACTTTCACAGGAAAGTGTTGGAAGCCGGAGGTTCTCATTCATCGATACACATTTATCACCCTTATAAGCTTGTGTTGGTATGGTTTGGGGAGGAGATTTATAGCTGCAAAGTATTATGGTACGCAAGCACATTAGCGCTTCTTAAAGTGTTTGCACGGCTGAGCCATTTGGACAACTTTCGACTCCAAGATATTGTAACGCTTGAATATCCTTTTTAAATCAATCAGTCCTGCATATTATCGTCACATTTGTTCCAGCAAAATAGCGCTCAGAGCTACACAGGTATCAACACGCTGACCCAACACCATAAACATATGTTCCTAACCCCCTGGTAGCCATCCTTTTCTTGTCCTAGAACAATTGTGCCAAAAAAGAACCCTTGCTAGTAGGAGGTCCTTCAATGTTTGCATACCTTAGTGTGGCAAAGATGTTGCTCTACCGTTCCTATTGCTTCCAGCTTCCTCACACACGGGCCTGCCTTGGCCTTTCTCCCGTGAGGCCACAAGTAATCCATCACCAAATCGGTCGGGCTCTGCTTCCCGTCATCTCTGTTTATCAAACATTTACGCATGTTTTTCGGTACATGGCAGCGTTTTTTCCACCCCCGTTCAACTCCAGGGGGAAACGACTGTGTACCTTCTGGGGTGGGGTGGGCTTTTGGGTTCGATTTTACTGCTAAAATTTTATTTACGACCTAACATGTGCCCCTTTCCTTCCCTTTACACTAGCAATTCCTTTCCATCCTTGAGCGACTGAGCGAAACTTTTACGACACCGACACAGAAAAAGGTATGTCTGTGTGCGTGTTTTAAGAACCTAACCTAGTAGTAGGTTCGATTGAAAACAATGTCCAACATAAATATCATAAAAATTTCAACGGATAAATTTATTTATTACACCCCACACAACACCGCCCCGTCCCACATGGTGCTTGGACCTCGAGCTCGTTTTTCGGTCGTTTTCCACCATTTTAGGACTTTTCTTACCGGTCCAAGATCTACCCGACTGTGGTGGTTAAGGGATAGCTTTTACGATAGCGCATACCTGGCCGCTAGATGGCCGCGAGCCCGGGAGATTTTATGGTTCTCGGAGATCCCTTCTTCTACGCTCCTCCCGTACGAGTTTGGTTGCTGCAAGCCGAATTGCCGATTGAAAGGAGCAGGACGATTTCCTTTCGGAAGTCCCTTCCCCCAGCAAACCCTATCCATAAACACACTTATGAACCACAGCCACTACTGTTGCAGCCCTTCTCCGTACGGTTGGTTTATGGCCGCACGGAAGCTGGCCGGGGCAATGGGCCGGAGTTCCAGAAGGAGTGATTGGAAAATCTAATCAAATGAAATATTTTTACGAGCTGAGGTTTTCTTCCTTACCCTCGGGGTCCGGGTGCGTGCGTTTTATCTCAAATCGGTTGCTTATCGACTGGACTATTTTCGAGAACTTGCCTGTTTGCGTCCCTTTTTGATTGCTCGCCTGATCTGAAATACCACAGAAATCTCCCAAATAGTTAGGAGCTACATTGGAATAGAGTACATAATTAATTTATACCTTTATGTCCCTTTTCACTAACTCAAAAAGAGGCTTGTTTGTAGAAGGAGTTGATTTGTAACAGATTTATGATTTAATGGTAAAGTTTTGTTAGTGGGTTTCCAAAGAAACACCTTGCAATAATAAAGTCATCTGTGTGTGGAAGATGTCAAACTATTTCAGAAATGACAGTTGTTGTACTTCATTTGTTGTGCTTGTTTACTCGTAAGACCTCTACCCCGGAATATAACAATAAATTCGATTTCGGAAATTTACTCACACACAATGCTCAAACACCCATAATAGCTACCCTCCATTAGAGGATAGCTTCGGTTTCCTAGCGCCACGTATCGGTGGCAAGATTATCCTTTCAAAACAGATTATTTGCATAAATCGAATAAAATCTACCATCCGTACGGGCACAACGCGACGAGACGCTGCATTTTCCACCATTTCTCAGAGTGACACGTCTTGGAAGGCAGCTTTTCATGCAAAACACCCGCACAAAAGCACCTCGATCGTCTGTACAGCCACCGAATCGTCTCACTTGAAGTGTTGCATACATCTTACCAGCAGCTCCGGCACCCGGCTGACGAAGCCATCGTCAACTTACTGCTGCTTCTAAACACAGCAACAACCCAACGGCAGCAAAAAAAACGATTCCAAGACGCACGACCAAACAGCAGCAGCTGCATCCAGATCCTTTGCTGGAAGGTGCATCGAGCGTCCTTGCGTCGGTTCTATGAGTTGTCCTTGTGTGCGCTCACGTCTCCCGGTGCCTTGTTGCTGGTTGCTGTGGTGCCGGTGGTAGACATTCTTTCTCCATCGTAAACAAACAAACGTTAGCAGGAAGAACAAAAGCGACATTCGGGAAGGCAAAGTGGGTTCGCATTGTCTATGCTCGACATCGCATCAGCCAAGGCGACGTCCGCACCAGAATGCATAAGCAGGAGGACACCATGACCACGACGATGACAACAAAGGCAGACTCCGGTGGTTTGGGTCAGGAGCGCACTCGACGGGAGAGACTTGCTTCCGATGCTGCTGCTGCTGCTGCTGCTGCCGTTCTGGGTGCAGGCAGCTGTACGGCCCGAAAGTGGCCACGACGAACGTCGGGGAACTAATTCTTGAAGAAGTTGCGTTGGGCAATCTTCGAGCAAACCAGTGAAAGCCATTAATTACTGGCTTTCGGCTCGATCGAGAAACCCCGCAACGCAGGAAGTGGAGGAATCGTTAGAGATGCTTTGCCTTTGGCACGTGGACTTCGAGCAAGGCCCTAGCGAAAAACACCAGTTGACAGTGTGGCCGGTCGGTTGTAAGGTGTCTACATGCGATAGGGATTATTCATACTGCACACGCCGGTTCGTCCTTTGCGTTCGTCACTGTTATATCTTCTTAAAACACAATGGACCAGCTAGTTGGTGTTTGTAGAATTTCTTCCCTTCGCTCCCGTGGACCACCAGCGATGAAAAATGAACTTTAAATTACAACTGACATTTAATTAGCATTTTATTACGGATGGAATAAATTCCCATTCACTCGGAACAGTCAAAGAAAGAGAGAGAGAGAGAGAGAGAGAGAGAGAGAGAGAGAGAGAGAGAGAGAGAGTAGAGAAGCGCGAGCGAAAGCCCACCGACAGTCAAGGTGTGAGAAGTGAGGGAGACTGTTCGACTGTTAGAAAGGCGAGCAGAAAACGGAAACACCAAGAAACGTAATATTATTAACCAGTGGAAAAACAACGAGCTATGTGGGGATACTCCTGGCCGGGCAAAAGGAAAGGTAAAGAAAGTTACACAAATTATGAAACCGTCCACAGATCGGTCCCAGCGATCTTATCTTTCTCACCTCGAACGAATGCTAATGCTCGCCGGTGCGGCTTTCGGGGTGTCCTGTAAACGGTTCTGTGTCAGTGCAGCACCTTTTTCGATGCGTTTATTCTTCCTTTTTTGCTCCCCATCCCAAAAGGACCTGCCGGGTACGCGTGAAACCGATCGCACAGTGGAGGATTCGTTGTGTTTGCGAGTCGTGCTGGCGTCGTTCATAAAATTAGTTTAAATCATGAAAAATGTAAATTGAATTACATGCTCGCCACAAGGAGCAAAGGGAAGGCTGCTAATGGTGTAATGGTGGCGCGAAAAAAACGACATTAGAGGCAGACAAAGCCAGCCAGCGGAGGGAAAAGTTTCGGTTAAATTAATAAAATGAACCGCCAATGTTGTTTGGTAAAGAATGCATTACGGTGGGACAAGATTTACAGACAAAAGTACTTTGTGAGCAGCTGTTTAGCATGGGAAGTAAGAAATGCAGTTTAGTAAAACACTTAAGAAAATAGACAGTATAATTTCTTTACAACTCTGCCATAAATATGTCCAAACGTTTCTTATTTATGTTAGCTCATTACTCCACTTTACATCCTTTTTTAATCGTTTTCAATTTGTTTAACGTTCCCTTATTGTTATTCTACTTCATATCTTAAAGAAAATAATTCAACTCTCCATGCTTTAAAACACCCTCTGGCTGTGGTATTTAAACGTCATTCATGACTTACATGATCATGGTGTAAGCCTTCATTCTGACACACCAACCAGCTGCACCCTACTTAACCTCCACCCAAAGCAAGGTGTTCCCTCAAGTGGAAAGCTATAGGCTCTTCTTTTCCCGAAAGACGGTTCCAGCCACAGCCACTTAAGAACGCTGCCACTGAGTTGTTTTACTTTCAGTTACCACTTCATACCGAGGCCTAAAATTGCGTTCGAAACCCACGCCAGCAACAGACAACTCTTCACAGAAAGAGAGAGAAAGAGATGGAGAGAGATGAACGTATTGAGAAGTGATGGCTCTTCCGGTCATCCTAACCAACCGGCCCATCTCTTCAACTTTGTACACATCACCCCGTTTGGCAAATAATAAAAAGAAATGAGTAGGCACAAAACGACACTGCACAAGAACAAACCCAACCCGACCCGACCCGCCGCACCCTGAACGCCTGTGGCCGGCCGGGGATGCTATGTGGCAGACAATAAGCGCAAACAAGCGTCAGCGTCTAAGCGATCTCCGGCTCGAAGGACCACTTTTCCGCTACTTTGTTTCATCCAGTGCTCGTTGCGAACACTTTCTTCCCCCGGCACGCGATCGATTCGGCTCGAACGTCACAGCTGGGTACCGAGCGGGCGGGTTAGGGCGTTCACCGAAAACAGCAACACCACCGGGAGGCATTGTATCGTTCGCACTGGGCCAGCCCTTGGAACTTGGGGAGGTTCGTACAGAAACACTAACGTGATGGACAAATGAAGCTTCCGATACATTGTTGCAGTTGCGCTTTTGCCAGTTCCAGCGGCCAGCGCGATAGGCTGAGGAGGAACAATTATTCACTCAGCCCAGTTTCTATGCCGTCCAGCGACGGGGTTCTGCCAGCATCGCATGTCGCAAACGCCTAGAAAGCCACTCAAGTTCAAGGCACAACATCGCGAGCCCCACAGTGACGATTGAAATGGCAATGTGGCAAATTGTTTCATACCTTCTAGCAAACTTGAAACAGGAACTGAAAGGAAAGCACCACAGAGAGAGAGAGAGAGCGGCTACATGCGGGGTGCATAAAAAGGGTGCCATAATTTCTCGATCCTCATTACCGGGGATAGTGGGGGAAGAATGAGTGTGCTCCCGATCGTACAAGGCATGGTAATGATGTTGCAGTTTTTTTGTTCTTCCTTTTATCTTCCGCCTGCTAGTAGGACACCGAGGGCGAGCGGGAGCAAGAATGCTTGCTTGGGGGTAACCCTTGTTTGGTTGATTGTTATTTAACACGAATCTGTGGAAGTGGTGCCCTCGAGGTGTCTGACCATCTGTGAAAGACGAGGGGAAGAAACTAATTGATTCCACTTTTCAGATTTTGCAACTACCCTACAGCAATGCAACAGTACCTCCAGAGATTGCATTGTTGTAAAATAACATGCTTTTCAGGCTTTCATTCCTGAACGTTTAATATCCAAGAGCTTCAACCAAATCATGTTTCGATGATTTGCATATATTTTTTCAATTTTAAAAAAGCAGCATCGATGATTAATGGTGATAAACTGCATTCAAGTATGCTAATTTCTAAAAATAATTTGCTTTGAAGAGCGAGACTTCTTACCAAAGGCCTTCAACGCCTTTGGTAAGGAGTCTCGTTAGACTAGAACGCAAGCAAACGATCCCTTACCCAAGATATGTCTCATCGGCCATTGAACCGGTGTAAACTGAGAGATAATTTATGGCACTTTTATTAATTTCTAACCACTGTTCAACCATTCAAATGCGGCTACCAACTAACCTGGGCAGCTGCTCCTAATCACCTGTCGTACACTATTTCCATGCCACTGCTCTACCATATCTTGTTCCTTGTTTCTCGGGCACCCCGGGCAATCGAAACCATCTTCAACCCGTTCCCGAAAGGTCTACCAGACGCACATGCCTGGTGTGAGATATTTATCGCTTCCCGCGTTCCAGCAGAAATCCTGCAACTCGATCATATCCAGCGAGCGGGCGCGTAGTTCATCTTTAGTTTCCGTGATCCGCAGCGACGCATCGGACAATCCATAGGCGAGGCTGTAACTCTTTTATGACGAACACACAACCCCCGGCTGTCTCCGGGAATAGTGTGGCCTTGGCCTGGGACCCAGCTGGCCATTCCACAGTTCCATTTCGAACAGTGCTCCAGAACGCGAGCCCGAGATGTCTATCGCGCTCGAATCGGTTTGTTATGTGAATCTGATAAGACCCGCCCGGGATTGGATGACATGGGTGCGTGTGGAACTCCTCCTGCTCGCTTGGGGACTTCTTGCCGGCCATCCGGATGCGGACAGATGTGAATCACGACCGAAAGCGTGAGTTTCTGCGAACACAGAGCCCGCCCGATCCGTTGATCAATCGTGGCGAATGGTGTGTACACGACTTTTTTTTTGCCCTTCTCGTCCTTCTTTTGCGCAAATATTACACGCTCCTAGGAATTGGTCGATACATGGGCGCCCACCATGGGTGAGTACGACTCGCAGCAACTTAATAAGGTGTTAAAAATTACTGTCACGTCATGCGCCGACACAGCCCTGCAGCTGCAGCCAAGTCGAAGAGGTTCCATGCTGGACCGAATGGACGGCGTACAAAAACGTTGGGCACGTCGTCCGAGCAATCGTTTCTAGGAGAAACCCCGCCTGTCTCTCTATCTGTCCCCATCCTTCCCTCCAGATGTGTGGAGCTGCCGCGGGATATGGCTGCTTAATATATCGCCTAGGTCTAGCAGATTTATGAGCGCTGATTTATCTGATCGAAACTGGTGAATATCGCTCGGGTATCATCGGTCAGGTGAACTTGAAGGTCTCTCTCTCTCTCTCCCGTTCAAGACTTTTTCTCGGCACAAACTCCCCCCCCCACTCCTTCCCCTAGGCAAAACGGGCGTTGAATTTTAATATCTGCCACCGATAAAGGTCACGGTCTTCTAGGTCCGCGATGAGATTTGATTTATAAATAGGACGCTCTGGATGGGCTGGTTAGCGGATGAGATCCTCATCCCATTTCGCGGGCGTTTCGGGCGTCTTTCTTTTTATGACACCGAGCGCAATTCCAAAGCACCTGACGTTTTATTACACCGCCAGGGCGACGTGTCTCGAGCGCTTCAATATCAAGACAGATTCCCGGGAAGTTCTCCTTCATCTCCCTACCAAAGTGACAAGCTTGTGATGCTATTCCAACAGACTCGCAGACTCGCGAAGGCATCACTCACATCACCACTGTGTAATAAAAATTTGTCAGATTATCCTTTGTCAGATGGTTCCGTTCCGAGCGTCTTATGACCATTTCTTCGTAAGGTTCGTAACCAATGCGATACAATCCGTCATGTGTCGGTATTGTTCCGTCAGTCCGCATTCACGTTACAGTATTCAATTCCAGCCCTCGAACAGAACTTTCGTCCAAGCGAGCTGGACCGAAAGGTGCATTTGCACGACCTGGCTCGTCAAAACAGAACCTCTCGTCCCAAGTCCGCTGTCATATTTGATTCAATCTGCAGCTATTCTGGGAGATTTTTATTACACATTCTTCGTCATGTCCTCTTGCGTCTTCCTAGTTCAAATGGCAGGGATATCAATAAAAAGGTTACCACATCGCGGGTACGCTAAGTTCCTGAGGTTTCGTTTCTTTTTTCGGCGATCTGTCTCTACTCCCGATCAGATTGCACACCTATGGCCGTGTTTTAACCACAAGGGTCTTGTCTTTTTTTCTTACGTTCTACACCAGAAATCGCTATCGTTCCCACATGCGCTATCGTTGAATCATGGGCGGCGAACTCAGTGCTGGAATAAAATAAAGCAACTATTTCATTTTTCTGTCGCGCTTCTGTCCCTTCGAAGCTTCGGAATCTGCTCATAACGGGGTGTAACATGTCACGCGCTCTCACACAGATTGTCCCGGATGGACAAATCGAGACGCAACAACGACAACAAATATTCAACACACACAGAAACACACAAACGCGTACAGTTTTATACGAGATACTTGCTTTGAATATCATATTTCTCCCGGTGTCGCCCGGTGCGCGAATCAACGTCTGTACGCTGACGGCCATGACAACGCACAAGAGCAAATACTGCGAATGGGCTTTCGCTCTTTTTTTCTCTCTCCTGGTAACTGCTGCTGTTGCCTGTGAAACAAACGTACCGAAAAGCTACACAGCAAATATGGAGGACGCAAAGACGACGATGCAACGGTCACGACGACCATTCGTGTCTTTGAATATTTTCCTTCAATGATTTTATCACTTTACCTCTCCGAAAATGTCATGTAAGAAATATTTATGTCTCATCTCGTTCTGCTCGCGGGAGCCGGTCTCGAACCCTTTTTGCCACCTTGCATCAAGCGGCAGCCGTGCTACCGGAGGAACAAAAGGAATTCGTAGATTGCGCTTCATTTCTGTCTGCAAACTCGTGGCCGACTCGGATCCGGATAGATACATCAAGCGCACGGCAGAACCGGAATCGAAGGACCCGTGTGCATGAGTCTCTGAGAGTGAGTGATTCCACACTCTAGAAATGTCCCTTCTCCAATCCCTTCCGCCTCCCAGCGGCGTCGTAACAGCGTCCACGTAATTTATTACACTTGTGACAAGAATTTCATCTTTGGTCCCGGTCTGGACATCTTTCCTATCTTTCGCCGCGCCACGGGGCAGCAGCAGGAGGAAGGTACCCGATCGACCGTCGAGATTTCCAAAAACGGACCCAAAACCGAACGCGATCGTGCGAGATCGTCCTTTTGCGCCGCACCGTTCTTTGCGCTCTCGCTTCAGCAAGATGGAATGAAGTTATTAAATTTTATTACGGTAGCACGACCGAAAACATGCAGTAAAATTGTTCCCGGAATCGAACAGGTTGTGCTGGTGGTATCGCCCTACCGTCCCTGGCTGGGGATGCTGTGTTTTATCTATCGAAGGATAAGGCAAGCGGTCGGCTTGAGATGGGAAGCAGAAGGCCGCCATATCGACGTAAGAGCAGCAAGCAAAAAATAGCTTTTAAGCTTTGCCGAAACTGAAGCATCTTGCCCATCTTAGGCGCATCGAGAATGTGAGTACGTGTTGCACAGAACTGTATATTTGAGAACAATCGTAAAACTGTGTTTTGATGTAGAATATAAATAGTATTTACATTACAGCTTTTCAGCAATCCATTAGATTGTTCTTGTCAATAGTTCAATTAAAATGTAAACCATTAAAAACATCGAGACAAAATGGTCGTCGATGGTCCTTGAAAACAATAGCGTCCTCCTTTTAAAACCCTGAAAGGAGATATTCCACCAAAAGGCAAGACACAAAGCATTCTCATCATCATCCACATCCAATACAAAAACTCTTCCTTCGAGCCATCTTCAGCGTGTATCCTGTCATTGTCTCTACCTCCTTTCGTACCCACTCTCTAGCTCAGAGATATTCATTTAATTTCAATTTGTTTAACCAACCTCTCCGATGCTCGTAGTCGACGGATGCGGTTCGATTCATTTGAGACTCACAATGAAACATCGAAAAGGCCGTACCACTTGGCCAACCATTTGCTCGCCGACATTCTTACCGCGTTAGAGAGGCGACAGAAAAATTTGTACCACAAAAAACAACAACCAGCCACCAACCGACTAAACCTACAAGAAAACACAAACCTGCCTCCCAGCCCCTTCGCTCCCCGGCAAGCATTCCCACACACCAAGGCTTCGCGAAGGACACAGATTGAATTTCGCGCATTTCGAGCAGGCAGCTGGGCGCACGGAAACAGGAGGGTAACAAATCCAATGACACAAGAATGTCTCCGCTTCTCGGCACAGTCCGCAGCATCGGTTCACCCTTGGGTAAACATTTAAATGTTGTCCAAGGCGGGCATTTTGTCTTACAACAGCAAAAAGGTGTGTCGGCAATCAAGAGACGGCATCCGTGCGGCACACGCCACGAGCGAGGGAATGATTGAAGGGAATGCTGTGAACAAAATGGGAAAACAATCCGACAAGGCAATTCTGTCCTTTAATCACACTTTTATTCAAAGCCGTACCTCAAACCTAATCACGAGCCTTCGGAGGAAAAAGTTTGGAACCATTTTATTGCCCACTCCCACTCCCCAACTCTGCAATAAGAGCGCATTGCAAACTCATAATGAAACTTGCCGACCTGCCCGAAACTCAATTAAACGTTAAGCCCTGTTTTGAAGTCGGGCCAGGCTTGCCAAAGTTATTGACACCTGCCGCAAAGGCACAACCTGTCGCGATGGCGCCACCACTGCAAAACACTGCAATAAACCCCGGCATCAGGCCGGCGGGATCATAAAACTAGATTAAATAACACGAAGGCGGGTTAGTCTGTATTTGCTCTGCAGAGCGGTCGCATCCGCCCGGGACAGAACTGCAGCAGTTGTACAATAAACTTTAAACCGTCGGCCATACGCAGCCGCTGACATCTTCGAGAAGTCGAAACAATTTATTATCTTCGAGCTTGGTTCGAGTTACGACCATCGGGTCGCAATTGGGAAAGAAGGCGGGAGTGGCATTTTTTTGGGTCTTCAGTTTTCTAAAACTGTCCCAAAGTGTCCACTTTTGGTCCCGTTTCCTTTTCAGTTCCCCGGTCAGTAGCAATTTCGGTAGCGATGGTGTCCAGTTCGACCGGACGTCTGTACCGAAGATGCTGTATGTCCCACATGTTGTTTTAAGGCGCACACATTGCATGCTTTGCTCGACTAGGTAAAAGATTTGGCCAAAGGTTCGATGCTTAAAGACTCATCCCGTAGACCGCCCGTGTACCGAAATTGCTAAACTGTTTGCTTGCCTCGAACTTCGTGAAGTGTACACATGTTTCCATCCGGCGTGTGTCTGCTCCCGAGCGGTCTTAGTATCGGGAAACTTCAGCCTTCAGATCCTAAGTCAACCGTTTGCTTGCTTGCTTTTAAGCCTTCGACAAGTCTAGAACTCTCTCTTTCACTCTCTTCTCCTGGTCGACTAAATGAAACCTACTGGCTGTCGATCGGGAATAGGTTCCACTCTACTACATTGTAGCACTGCAGCACCGATCGAACGGCAGCATCTGCCAGCCAGGAAGGAACAGTGAATTTATTGGATACTTTTCCCACCGCCAGACTTGCTTTTTAACCTCCTATTAGGAAAAAAAGGACCCACACGCTCACACATCACGGAGGAAGCAGTTGCGGTTGGTGGAAATTGCAGCAAAATGCACCTAAAGGCGACACCTAACTGACAGTGCACCGGGTGCTTTGCTCTCACACTCACACCATGCTGAAGATGAGCAAAAGTTTCCCCTGCTACACAGACAACTTTCTGCATCCTTTTGCCGCAGATAGGGGCCCAAGATGCTGCTTCCTGGGCACACAAAATGCGTCATCCTTTCTAGGCGAGAAAGATAAAGGAACATTTTCAGACAGTTTTGCAGCAATTAAGCTGCTGATAGAAGTGCTACATACCACGTTATTTCTTCTAATGTTTGTCTTTCAAACTTTGCGGTAAGGTATTGAATGTAAGTGTGGAATATTCAAGAAAGTTTAGGAAAGATGTAAGACTCTTTGACGCATAGAGAACTTCATAAAAGGAGGACAATAAAAGATTCTATCCCAATCGCCGTATATTGAATCCGTGCTTTTCCATCTCGCAAGAAAGACAATTTTTATCAAAAAATTTTGAAGCATACCTCCCTGAAGACTCATCGTTCATCGATAGAAAAAAAGACATAATCATGGCTACACTTCGACCAACCCTGATAGGGTGATTCTTCCACAAAACAGTTCGTTCTCTGCCACCTTCGTCCGTCCAGAATGCGTAACGAATGCGGTATATCTTGTTAACGATTTGACACGTTCTTCGCCTACCCAAACGACATCCTAGTATGGGATGAAAGTACGCGTGTGTGAGGCCTTCGCCAGGGATTTGTTCTCCTGTGTGTATCTATCATAAAAACCAGCCCGCTTCAGTCTAGCTGACCTCCCGAGGTGCTGCATACGCGACAATGTATGGAAAGGTAGAGGAAAGACAAAAAGCAACCTATCCGGCGGCATGTTCCTCTAACTTCTGTTCTGTACCCGTGCATTCTAACGAGGACCACCCGAGCGGAGGTATAGCCTTGTCCCTTTCCGTCCCGGCTCTGTCAATAGGATAACGCCCCGTCCCTGTCCGGGAATGGCATTCTGCAGCCCAACGGCGTAAAAATGGGAAAAAATAAGTCCTTTTCTGCTTCTTTCTCTGCCCAACCCCAGTGCTCGTCGTCGTGATTAGGACCGTGTCCTGTTTTACATTTTCACTTTATCCTCTGCCGCATTCGCAGAACCGGCGACCGGGATGCAAACAAATTCAAGCAATTTTTCACGCACATCACGCTGCTCGAAAAACGGAGCGAATCGACCAAACAACAGACACAAAAAAACATCACCCTCCCCAGCCCGAAGCCGAGGGTTAGGTTGTGCGACCAGCTGAAAATGAAATAACCTCCCGTTTTCGTTCCTTCCCGCTCCCCTCCCGCAGGATGCACGGCAAGACACACGCACGCGAAATGCCAGCTGGCTCAACGGTTCTAATTAGCCGGAACGGAAGCAAATCATTTTTTTCGTTCCACTTGATTTCGTGCTCCGGTCGTGTGAGGATGGATGCGTTCGATCGAAACTGCACCCGAACTGCACGGCAGCAGCAGCAACAACAAAAGGGACCATGTAACATGCGCAGCCCGGGGTTTGTAAGGATTTTCTTCCAATTTTCAGCTCGAACGGGAAAAACCAACAACGGAAGAAGCAATGTTTGATTTGTTAATAGAGTTTAGCGCTTTTTATTGTTTTATGTTCTCTCCTACGCCGCACAGAGCATACGAAAAACTGCAACCAGTGCAGTCGTTGTGTTTTCCCCCGGGCGGCTACGAGCTAGATGGGTAAGTTCTTTACATTTGAAAAACAGACGTTTACATGCTTCATAACTTTCCGAAAGGAAGTGGAGGATTATGCGCCACTGCCTTTGTTGTGAGAGACGGTGAGGGAAACTGTTAAGGATGCTGAAACAATATTTACTCATCTGTTTTCAGCTTTGCTGGAGAAGCGCACAGACACAGGATGCGTTTGTTTGCGTTGTTTTTGCTGCGTCGGTAAAGAACGTGACCGTGATGTGTATTTCTAAGCGGGCGTATTGCACTTTTTAAACGAACGCAAGAATCTAGAAGTACAAAAATGTATGAAAGTTCCACACAAGCCCTTCAAATCTATTCCAAATGACAGTAAAAAGCGTTACGAATTGAGTGTCGTGTAAACAAAGCGAATGCGAATAAATACGCTGTCCAAATCTTCTCCGAAACTAATCGTGTTTCATCAACTACACACGCCCTACACGTCACACACTGAGACGAATGTAAACCTTCACAGTTTTCCGGACCGAAATTAAAGCTCTTCAACAGCATGAAAACACCTTACAACAGTGCCCCCTGCGACAGTTTAATCCTTCCAACCGGGATTTCGAAGGTTTTACTTGGCCACCATACCTCCAGCCGAGTGTTAACGAAGCACCGCAAACACCTCGTGCCGTTACAGGTACATCTATCCCGCGGTGAGGCCTACGTCAGCGAGGCACAATTTTGCATTCTTCACGGTCCTGGCCTTGTTAAAACGGTCGGGAAACATTCACCCGTAATTAGCCCGGCACACTTGCTCACCGTCTGTGTGTGCGGCATCTTGGGGAAGGTCCTTGTAGCATCCCACCGAGCTACGTTTACAAAACACCTCCGCAGCCCAGCATCTTTGCAGCACGCTCTGTGAGATGCAATTCCTCCACCGTGAGCCATCCTTTGTCAGCGGGAGTCGTGCGTTTTCGATGTAAAACAAATGACGCGTTGCCCAGGATATCCTTCGACCGGGCCGTGCCGTATCGCATGCAGCCAGGCTCGCGACACTGTCGTGTGTGTACAGATCGTCCGCTTTGCCAAACATCGTCAGGTGAAATTTACAACCCTCCGGGCAGTGTGCAGCAGTCCGCCTTCCTAGCTGACCTTCCCGTGGACACATAAATCCTGCAGCTTCTGAATTATTCAGCCCCGACCCAATGCAAAAGGTCCTTGCTTGCTAATAATTTACCGATGACCCAGTTCGACGCATTTGCATTTGAGGACGCTCTCGCGCTCCCTCTGGTGTCTAGCACAGTGACGTCCTTAATTAGATGCACCCGCTTTGGTTCCTTCCCGATGGTTCTCTTCTTCCTGGAAGCGAAGGAAGCGCTACGATTCGCTGACACAAGCTGACGACAAAAATGCTAATCTGAGAGGCCTCTTGCAAGGAACTTCGGAGAAGGAAGCGACACCGCACTGGCTGCTTCCTTCCTTCCACGGGCGGGGGCGGGCATTAATAGCATATTAATTTACATTGTCGAGTGTGTTTTGAATAATTGTCCTAATTGGTATCATTCTTCGCTCGTCGGAAAATATGTGATGTTTATGCACGGCGATCCATTATGCGGTGGTTGATGATGGGCCCACTCCCACAACCGAGCCCTCTCAATCTCTGGCAAAGATATATATTGTGTGTATGTGTGGATGTGTCCCCGTGTTGCCTTGAAGTGTGCCAAGGGTACCGTACCGGAAGGCCAGGCGCGGAAGCTCGCGGGGCAATGTTTATCGTTTGTTTATGCGAATGAGATGCCCTGTAATTGCCTTTTCATGATGCCTAAACGCGAGGCGATGATGTGACGTGGTGTGGATGCTGGAAACAATGCTACCATCGGGTCTGGAAGATGAACAGGCGAAAACGTGTTTGTGTGGGCCCAAGATGGATCGATGGAAACTGCTGCCGTCGGCACAGCCGAGAACTTTACAGCGTGCTAGTGCCTCCCGGCGTTCGATTCTAAAGCAAACGTGGTATGTCACAGGATACGTCTAAATGGGTCAACGGGCCCCCGCTACACCCTGTGTGTGTGTGTGTGTGTGTGTGTGGGTGCTGACGTTCGCAAGTGCTCCTTTTGTGCTCCATCCACATTACCTCCCACCCTGTTAAAGCCTTGAACGTCTTGAAGAACATTGTCGTCAGTGACTTGCTTAATGTACTTCTAACGAGAAAATGTGCCTCCACGAGCGCAAAAGGAAAGTAAGGCAAACAAACAAGCGACAGCATTTTGACCCAGTGCGTGAACAGTGTTTAAACACACGGTGAAGGAGGCTTAAAGTGTGCCGGAGCGTGAAGCTCTTTGGCTACGGGAATGCTCCACATTGGAAGGGGGATGCCTCGGGTATGAGCATTTCCTTCGGCACATTCCACCACAAGGAGCTAATAATTCGCAATGCGCGATGAGTGGCTGCTTTAATGCGTTGACGTTAGCTACCGCTGCTCTAAAAACAGGCACACTCTTCATATTTTATGCATCTCCAAGAAATCGCATTCTTCTGGAACGACTCGAGAGTGTCCCTTCGCTCTGCTCCAAATAAAAAATCAAAGACCGAATGATCAAACATGAAACGGTATACCCGGCCGCTTAAAAGTAAAACAATATTCCCATTCGCTTAATGGCGCCAAACCGCAGGAAATTTCAACATTTCCTGCCAAACCTCGGAAGAACGGCTCAGTCTCGGCACTTCAAATGCCATTCGCCGTGTCCTAACATCAGCCGAGCAAACAAGGGCAATGTTTTATTTGCAATCGTTCAACACAAGCCGGCACTCGAGAAATGGCCCGCTCCACAATGTGCCAGCCATCTAATGGCGACGGGCGCGGGATGCGTTTTATATGATGTCCTGTTTTGTGGTGCTTCAAAACACGGAGTAGAAAAAAAAAACCGTACAAACAAAGAACAAAAATGGCACACAACGCGCGTACTACCACGGTCGCAAAAGAACAAAGAAAACGCATTTGTGCGGGTAAACGTGCCCGAAAATCGACAAATCGACTCCAGCCCCAGCAGAGGACGAACTTTTGCCAACTTAGACTGGCGCTTAGATGAATTTGAAGCGTGGAAGCTTACCGGAAAGTTGGGTTTTTTTTTTTTTGGTTGGGTTTGTTACTCTTGTGAGCATAGGACGAGGGCGCTTCCTTTATCCCACACAACTCGAAAGGAATCCAGTTTCTATTTATTGAGTTCCGTAGCGGAGAAGCCTGAGTCTGATGTTATTTTGCCAGCAAACAATCAACAACCACTCTACTGGGTTGGCGAGGGGAAGGGGATTTCAGAAGAAGACGACTCAACGAGTGTGTGTGTGTGTGTCTGTGAAGGAGGAAGCAGCTATCGAGCTATGCAAATACCAGAGCGCGCCCAGCCATGAAAGTGTTCGCATTTTTATGAACCTAATTTTTTTGTACACCTTGCGCCTTGCCTGGATCGCTCGACAGGAATGGTGGAATGGTGCAAGGTGAGTGAGCGTTGCCCCCAAAAACTCGCGTCTTGCCTCTTAGAACGCAAATAAGGTACGAAGTTTGCCAAAACAGACACCTGACTTCACGGCAATGACAAAGTCCTTTTGCGGAATAAATTTCCTCCAATATCTCTGGGGTCCTATTGCACTTCACACACGCACACACATGGACACAAATCAACACGGGAAGGCACACCAGTTGGCCGCCCCGGAAGTTGGATGAGCTGAAAATATACTCGAATGAATAAACATTGACGCGCTCTGTAAGAAAAAAAAAGCCGAGCATGAGCGTTCCCCACGAAAGACCACCTGAAGGATCTGAGAAAGTAAAGATGAACAATAAACACATGCACACAACAAAGAGAGAAGGAGGGCCCATGCCCAACCACATCCACCGACGGCGAGGAGTATTTTATTTTCATCACTCAATTGTTTACCTTCGGGTTTGGTTCGTGTGTGGGTCGCCTCGCTGCCCCAAAACATAAAGCGCCTTGCATCTGATGCAGTTTCCATTCCCAATGTGTGAAGTTGAAGCCTCTTCAATATTCAAATTGATCTAATCAAAACAGTCAAGTTGGTTACCGTGTGCCTCCGATTGGTGGGTTGTGAAATAACAACAACACACCGGCCACAAAGAGAACCACAATGGTATGCATGGTACAGGCACACACACTAGAGGAGGAAGAGGGAATTTTCTCGCCCTATTGATCACCATTTTTGTGTTCGTTACGATGATTGTTGTTTTGTGAAAATTGTGAAAAGCAAATGTACCTCACCCTCTCGATGCTTTGTGGAGAGTTTATTAAAAACTATAGTTATGTAAATCAGCCACTTTCTACGGTGCTGAACAACAGCAACCGAGAAACAGTTTCCCATGACGCAATAAGATAAGAGGGCTTGTTGGAGTTTCGAGGTCTGTATGTAGGTAACGATTCGTATCATTGAGCCTCCCAAAACTAACGAGACACATGAAAATTGTGCATGATTTAATTTACAGTTCACCATAATCGAACGAACCCAATCGGACGACCCAAAAACAAGAACGGGTTCAAATCCGTTCGCTCTCGTTCTCTCTTTGATGCCAAAACCTTCCATTTTGTGTCCTAATCAAACCAATCACCTTGAATTCGGCTCCCGAAACGATGCGAGCCAAATTTAATGAAATCAATCCGTATCTCCACCGGTCCCGGTTTGGGCAGGCCCAGTCCGGACATTCGGCATCGATTGACCTTTCCTCTGAGCATACAGAGAAGGTCGGCCGTTTCTAACCTGCTGACCCACCTGGATCAGCTCGACTCTACCTTTCCCGTATCGACCGTCTAGCTAATACCAACCGGCAAAAGTGGGGAATAGCCCCATTGGCTTTTTCGTCGTCGTATCCTGGCTGGCCCTAATGGCCCGGCACAGCTCCAAACGTGATCAGGCCTTTCTTCACCGGGCACGATGTCGGAAATCAGCAGAATGACTTTAAATTGTCCCTGTTAGGAGCCGGATGAGCGAGAAGGCCACCACCGCTCCACCCGAAATCTGATTGACAGCTTGCCAGAGGTCTCGGGGATGTGCTTGCTAAATCATCCCTGTCGCCACCGAATCGTCCGAGCTGTGTGTCCTGGGCCTGGTATTAACCTAACATTGTGCTAACACCGCCTTTTGTTGTGTGTCCCTGTTCCCTTCTCGGAAAAATTGGATGTGTCATTTCCCTTTCAAACGAGAACAAAAAAAAAGCTTGTATCCATTTTGCCTAACACACTCAACGGCAGGAGCATGGATTGATGGTGCAAATTTGAATATTTATTGTTTTTCTTTTGCATCCCCTTCCCGCCCAACAAACTACGTTCGGTGCGTCTCCTGCCGGACGATAAAAACAACTCAGGGGCTTTCTCGGATCATTTACTTCCCCGCTAACCTCTAGCTCTGCTCGGCTCTGTTCCTCCTCCTTTCGCTGCAGAGAGTCCTTGTGGGGTGAAGAAAAAAATGGTCAACATCAAAAGTGCTGTTTCGAGTGGAAAATAAAAATCAAGTGTTAGCCCATATCGTCCAATCCGACCGGTACCGACCGGGTGCCGGAATCTGAATATGAAAGTCACTCCAGCGCTCCGAGTAGAGTGTCCTGCCCCCGGGACACACTATTAGCTTCACCGTTACGCTGCTGACCAGGCACCCGACCCATCCGACCGGCCGGGATGGGTGTGCTAGAGTGGACCTTCGATGATGTGAAAAATTCTCCTCCAATCTACTGCCCCGGTCTTCATCGGCCGCTTTCGCTTCGATGCATTTTTATTTCGTTTTTATGGACCGGAAGAATGAGAAGGCATATTAAAAACCGAGACACCTCATCCACCACAAAACCCTCCCACCGCAAAACCCCGATCGAGGAGGGAGTGAGGATCAGGGTTGAATGTTATCCCGCCGTAGCCCACCACCACCATCATCGATGGTGCCAGGATCGATGGGGGTAGAGGGAAGGCATTTCAACAATCCGTTTCCCAACCGTTTCGTACGTCCGTGGAGCTCAGGAAAAGCTTCGAACTCCGATTGTCCACCGGAAAAAAGGGATCAATTTCATCCCTCTGTGGCTGTATTGGTAGAAGGCTTTGGCAGACCTTCTCTCTTTGCGCTCTTTCCAAATGCCACACATGGCATCCTTGCGCCATGCCTCTATTAAATCTATATTCATAATAGCATCCCGCCTCTATTTTCCATAATCCATTTCGACCCAATTTCTGCTTCCGCCGGCAGAAAACCACCGATGCGCGTGGCCAGCAAAGAGAGGGCACGACAGGAAGGAAATGATAAATACAGGACAGATCTCGGTCCCAAGTACTGCCGAGCTTACCCGTGGAAACGCTACACTTTTCCGAAGCCAAGAATTCAATAAAATAATTTTTGATACATTTTTCGGCAACAGTTTTCCCGGAAGGAGCAAAAAAAACAGCATCCGTGTATGGGTGTGTCTGCTTGTTACGGGTGTGCTTAGCTAGGCGATTTAGGCGTACAACTGTTCACTATTCAAAAGTCGTACGGGGTCGGGAGAGGGTCGCCCAGTACCTTATGGCGCACGTGGGCGTAGAGGCAACAAAAAACTCACTCGGTCGCACGTGTGCTTTAGAAGGGATCTGCAAAGCTTTACACGCGCTTTCGTCAGCAATAATACAAAACCGAACTAGATTTAATGTTGCGTTCTTTTGCGTCGTCTAGCAAGATCCGTGGGAAAGGATTGAATAACAATCTTGCTTTGCAGGATGAATCTTTTTGAGCCCCGCATTAAGCTGTTGTGCAAAGATCCTTCGTACATGTCCATAATTCTTCAAATGCCTGATTCTTGTAAAATAATTTTCGGAGAATTTAATTCGAAAGAACTTAGCCTTGCTACTTTATTAAGGAAGTAGATAATAACGTTCACTTGAGTTGTTTGCTCAAAAACATACAAAAACGTTCCTTTTGCGATGATTAATTGCAATAATTTTTCACTACAACGCATTTTCATTACATACTCTGCTGCAGCAATCAAACACGGAACACGTTGCAATACTCTTTCTGCACACACAAAAAAACTCCCTTCCTCTCGGAAACAGAAAAACCTGTCCATTTTCGATTTGCAGCATCCCGAAAGCGTCACTGGTGCGCGAATGTGTACTACGCTTCACCGACACACAATGTATGCTCCCGCGGAGATGCACACGAGTTGGGTGTTTGTGTGTGTGCAGATTGTGCTACAGTTGCACAAATTAACGGAAGCAAATACGAGCCGTAGAGCAGGGAAAAGCGCAAAAAAGCGAACCCATAAGCCCGTAAACGTGGAAACATACATACGCACGCCACACCAGGAAGCATATGGTTGCGTTTTCGGTACAAGCGGCAAGAGGGGGAGGGTGCATTTGCATGCATACAGGAGCCGTACAAAGCTGCAAAGATACACCAACTGAAGCGAATTTCTTCAACGAGCGAATAATAAATTATAATGAAAACTGCTGACCGAGAAATGTGCAGTATCCACCCGCAAAGCGAACGCATGCTACCTAACATCCCCTTCGCACTTTTCGCACGGCACGGAATCGACCAATCCATCCCACACGGAATTGCCTGTGCCTGCGAACGAAATTTCCACCGGTATGCGCAAGGATACACAAACACACACACACACATGTATGCTGAATCTTTTCGCTCTGTCGATTTCCGTATCGTTGCAAGAAACGTGGCGGCGAACAACCATCCGGTTGATCATTAAAAAGCTCTGCTCCATCCTGCCGCTGTGCAACGTGACTGGGGGAAATATTCACAACCGACCTGGTGCAACACACATTAATGAGAATTCGTTGGTGGGATGAGCAGCTCGTCGCTCGAATGCGGGTCAGTGTAATAAAACCTCGGGTCTCGGACCGGCACCTGGGATGGGAGGAAGTGTAAATGGCAGCCGTTCCAAGCTTAAGCGGTCATTAGCTGGTGTGCTGTGCCTTGCTGTTGTGTTATTGTTATCATTTGCCGGGCGTAACAAACCGTGTCCGTGTCCTAATGAAGGCTCCAGCGCAGTAGGTCAGTTATGATTTCGTGAGTTTTTTTTTTTTCTTTGTTGTGAACACAGACTCTGTTGTGTTGTTTTTGTACCGTCCGAACCTGAACCACCAGCTGACTGAGCGGGCTTGGAAGGTGAAACATGTGTTTCTCTGTTTTTCTTTCGCTCCCGAGTGGGACACAGTTTTTGCCCCGAGAGTCAGTATCCATTTCAGGATCATGCGTTTTTATGCTCACACTTTTTACAACTTATTCCACTCATTTATTTTGTATTTCTCACTTCATTCTGAGCTTATGGTCAGCCCTAACCTGACATGGACTCTCCATACTTCAATTTATCGAAATTGCCCAAAAAAAACCGCTCCCAATAACGCGGTACGTGACAGAATGGCATTATTAGAGCTTATTACATTCTGCTGTCCCTTCAATTCAACAACCCAACCTCCCCACCCATCCAGTTAATATCCTCTTCGCACGTCACTCAAATCCGGTGCATCATCAGCTCGCGGTTGATGACACAATTTCACACACACACACATCACGGTGCGTCTTTTTACCCAATTTAAATCATGCTGCATGCGAAAGCGAATGTTTGTCCTCCGTGCGATGGTCTCTCGGACATGGGAAGCGCAAAAACGTCCCACCGACCCAACCAACCAGTTGCTTTCCTTCTTGTGGCGTTTGTCAGACTGGTCAAGCCGGCTGAAGTTGTGGCTCACCTTTCCCGGCACGGCCAAAGCGGGACGTGTGCGGCTCGGGGAAATCTGAAACGCAAACTCAAACATAATTTTATGAATCAATATTTGCACAGGACCGCTGGAGGCCGAGGCTGGCGCCGAGAGTGTCGAGAGTGATAATAACTTAAAGATACCCGCGTGTTGCACATACACCCGGAGCGCCATACCGCCCCCAGAACCACAGTACTCAAGGGTCGGTGAGGTTGGTGCGGCCAAGCATCAAGGACCACAGTGTGTGTGTGTGTGTGTGTGTGCCTATGTCCCACATAATAAAACCGCTCAAACAATGGCCGATGGTGGTGTGCGCTACTTGTTAGATATGGTTTGGAAAGGTGGTATGGGAACATGCTCCTTTCGCGTCCAGGTGAGATGGGACGTTGTAGAAAAGGGAACGAAAATATCGCACACAGGACTTAGTCCAGCCACACTTTCCTACACAGTCGCCACACAGTCCATAAACGCGCGTTGGCACACTGGCCTGCTTCGCGCGGGAAAAACAAACAAATGAGGCAAAAACAAAGGTCGATGACGATTTTTCCCGCACCTCTCCTCGTTCCTCTTACACTCGGTGCTAAGGTACGGCTTCACTTCCGGCTTTTTCAGATGAGTTGCAGGATTTTCCAGCTTTTAGGAGCATATTTTTTTAGGGACTGAGGGTGTTTTGTTCGCTCCTTGTACGCGCGGTCATGGCTGGGTAGCAACACAAGGACGATAATGATAGTTGTTTCTTATTCTTTCGCTAGTTTATGCTTTTGTTTTATTTCCTCATTTTCTACGAAGCCTTTCGTTTTTTTTTTTCGTTGAATGACTTTCGGATGTTTGCATTTATGCCAGAACAGTCTGTGAGTTTCCTACTTTAACCTTTCTCTTCCGTTGAGGGTTTTGTATGGTAGTGCTGTTGCCATGAACAGAACGAGCAAAGGTTTAATGAGCAGGGCACGTGGAGAACGTTTCGACAATATTGCGTTTTTTATACGCTTATCTTCCACAAAACTGTCACTCTGACATGATTTGAAACAATTATTCCAACTAAGCCTGTCTTCTGCCTGTTCTAATTTATTTTTATTTCAATTCATTTTTTTCTTCTTTTTCTCCCTCAGAAAATCTTTCAATAGTAACGGATTTCCCCACACATTCTTTTAAGGTTGCAAGCGTAACGAATCGATCTCGGCTTGACATTCGAAACGAAGCGGAATATTAAATTTGCCAGCGGAAACGGACACAACCCCTCGAAAGCAAACGTAAACGTGGGTATCAATGTGGGTTTCGCAAAAAAAAAGAAAAGCTGACGAACCATCAGTTTGAATTTCAACCGGAAACTTGAAGAAGCAGACAAAAACACAATCGAACGGATAGAAAACATTTTGATCGGCCAAAACAATTGCCACACAGTCAGGAACACGGAGTCAAAATTGACACCTGTTCAAGCAATGAGGAGGGAAACGAAACGCGCCCTTGCCTGCTTTGGTTCTCCCGGGGATGCATTGGCTATCGTTTCCGTTCGGTGTCGGAAGTCTCACTTTAAGCGAAACACAAGAAATCTTCATCACCGGAAAGTTGGAACTCTAGAATCTGCTTTGAATAGTAAGGGAGAACAAAAAATGGGCTTGCAGGCTGACTTTTCATCAGTAAAAAAAATTAAACAATTTCTCCTTGAAATTGGACGAAACCACTTGGTCCCCTCAATGATGCCACCCTTTTGTAATGAAAGATCTTTTTAATTAAATCTTAAAGGAATGTCAAATCGGTCTTTATAACTGCTCAGCATTGTTTAGTTTCCTTTGATTGTTTTTTACACAAAAAAATGCAAAGAGTAGCTCACAGATCATCAAGAGAATACATTCATACAAATTATATACAAAACTGAACATCAAATTCGTATTTCGAACAGCAGCCTCCCACTCCCTCCAGCATGAGCTAGTGGTGCAAAATTTAATTTATTGCTTACAGTGTCAAAGTGATAAGTATAATGCTTTCTTCCGCGTAGGAACTTTGACGCACCAGCACACACGCTACGCTGAAGTAAATTGGTTAATTATGAAACTTATACGCGCCGAAACTTCTCAACCCTCAGGGCGCCCTAACAACACCAAACAAAACGTACACCATCCCGCCGTTTCGGGAAGGAAATTCGATCGCAATTCTTCACGCGGGAGGAACGCCGCTTTCCCCATCCGCACTGCTGTCGCGACACCTTTCGCTTACATGTTACAATATTTGCATAGTAATTATAATGATTGAAATCAGTAGCATTGCTATTTGACAACGTGCAAACGGACACAACGTGAGACGAGCGACGAGGGGATGGAAGGTTGTTAGCTTGTTAGATATTCGGGAAACGTAAACCCATTTTCCGGACAGCGAAAGCGAGAGGGCAAACACTACACGAACTACTGCTGGGCGGAATAATAAGTCATGCTCAGTCGGCTAGATCCCCCTGGCCCAACACTCGCACCATGTGGGGTGAGTTTTCTTGGTGTGTGTGTGTGTTTTGTGTGCGCCTACAAATGGCGCAGCGGTACTGCATGAATATTTATAACCGAAGCCCACCACCAAATCCTAGACGAGCGGGAAGCTCAAGCGCCTTTTCTGGTTGCCCCATTTTCCCGGCTCAAGTAGACGGGAGCTTCAAATGATTTCAAACGCTTACAGGAGTCCTTGTTTTCAGGTTTGTTGTTCTATTCGTATGCCATTGACATGGAGGGAACTTTTCGGAAGGCTTCTGAAGGGTGACGCGGCAGACGCGTGGGCACACTAATTTACTAGGCAATCTGTCAAAAGGCACAGGTACACCGCAAATTGCATGGCTTGCTAAAGAAACGCTCACACCCAAGAACATTGCTGCAATAAAGGCAAGCAACTGAAGGAGATCCGGCTCGAAGGACCAACACCGTACCGCACCGCAATTGGATTCGCATGAGGTGTGCTGAATGTAATCAAATGACGAAATCTCCATCAACGCCCGCACAACACTGCTAACCTACTAACCTAACCTACTCTAGCGAGACTTTGTGTATGTTTTTTCTTCTCTTCATGTCGAAATAGCCGACAGTACTCGCCGAAAGAATGCCTCACAACAAGGCATACAGCGGCAAGGTTTTGTTGTAAAGCATCCTGCATCAATCTATGGTGCATGCCGCCCCGGGCAGACTACAAGAGCGAAGGCTTTCAGGCGCAAATTCCCAATTCAAAGGACGACTGAACATAAATAGAGCAATTTCAAGATGAAAGGCCGATGCGCCTCTTCCTAGCCGTGCCGACGGTACAAGCCTCTAGAGGGCGTTTTTCTTCTTCTGTTGTAAAAAAGTAACTCATCCGCCAGAAGGGAAGTACAAAAAAGCAGCCTTTTTGCGTGCGAAAAGGAAAATTGCACGCACACGATCACTTACAGCGGCTTACAGATGGAGGCTTTTCTTTCGGTACGGTCGAGTTGCTTAAGAAATTGGGCCAGCGGTTTGCACCGGTGCATGCAGCAAGGGACAGGAAACACTGAGAAAAAATCACACACACACACACACACTTTCATCTCGAAGGAAGCAATAGAAGCGCTAGGATTAGATACACTCAGGTGGTCCAGGTATTTCCACATTCGAACCATTCCATCACGCACTTTCCGTGTTGCGTCCGATGTGTTGTTCACTTGTTCGATTTTTTTCTTCTAATACATTCCCTCTTTTACTGTCTACATTCTTTCGGCCATACTCTAGGCACAAAGCCTTGGAGTGCAACCCGAACGGTTGTTTATTTTGCACCACGTTGACAAAGAAGATCAAATGAAGGAGCCGCAGCAGCAGGAAAAAAAGGCTCACTGCAAAATCTCACGTAGACAAAGGAGAGAGCGTATGCGACGGATCGACGGATATTCGGTGCAAAATGATGCCGCCAAAAAGGAAGGCGTGGGAATATGCGAATGTCCATAGGACAACGAGCACGGTGCAATAAAGTTTCTCCTGTGTGGTGAGCTTACCTCCTGCGACGTAAGTTACTGGTGTCGGTGGTTCGGACGAGTTCAAAGTACCGGACGAGCTAGCCGTTTTGAAAGAGCCTGTGACCTTTCCGGTTGGGCCAAGCGCACAAGTGTTCTATCGGTTGATATTCTTTAAGTGTTGGGACCAATTTGTATCACAATGTAATGGAACAATAGGTGCGGTACGATTACTGATTGGGTGGTCATTTAGGTGAACGCTTGAACATATTCCTAATAAACTCAGAGAAAACATATCAGTTTACTTTCACTAGAACGCCATAAATCATTTTAAATTTATTCATTATAAATAAATTATATTATTGCTCGATAAAGTTCCAGGGAAAATAAAAATGCAATTCAAAATGCTGTTGGAAGCAACACTCTGATGCAAACGATTCTTCAAATTCAACCTCACTCCTACCGAGCGTGCCTATCAACAACACGTGGTGCAACTGAATCGATCAGAATTAAATTTCAATCGGAATCATTACTTTCCAAACAAATGTGTAAACTCGTTGGGGCAAAACATTTCATTCCAACATGCAAACACAGGATGATAAAGGTGCAGCCTTGTGTGTGCAAAAAAAACAAAACAGAAATTCATAATGATGCCAAGCGATGATGATGATCAAAGGATAATTGCATCAGTGCACTTGAAGGTAATTAACGAAATCATTTACACCAATTACAGCAAATGAATCGAGCCAATGGTTTAAGTTGCCGCTCGTTTTTTGTGTGTGTACAATTCACTCTCCCCGGGCAGAATGTTAACCGTCCACTACGCAAAGGTGGCCTATCTCTATTACCTTCCCATATACGCCCGTGCTTGCCAGTGTTCTGTTTTCCCTGCCGCACGCTTTAATCGTATTATCGATGCAGCTTAGCCCCGGCAAACTTACAGCTCCTCTTTAACGGTTTCGGCAACGCAAGCAATCTATAGTAATGGCTGTACGATTCGCTTTTCATCACATTGGAATGCGTGCTGCATGTGTGTGTGTGCGCGCAAAAGAAAAACGCGAACCGATTTTCGCGTACCGATTGGAATGTGCAACTCGCTCGCTTTATGGAAAAGAAATCACTTCAAACGGAAAGCCCCATCTGGCCGGGAATAACTGCAACATGCCCCCGCGTGCATGTAATTACGGGAAACGGGTGCAGAATGCACTGGTGCACTTGCTGCATATGCCGCTATTGCTGTTGCTGCCTGTGCAGCGATGCAAGAGCGATTGCCGGGGTCAAACATGATGCTTTTATTGCCCGTTTCTAAACTCAACTCCACCACGCTCTCCATCGCCTGGGTGTTCGGGGTTAGGCAGCCGCCGAGAAGCATGAAATTTCCATCAGCCTATCGTCACACACACATACACTCATACGTGATGCATGCTCGTTTGAAGTAACTTGATGTGGTGAAAAATTGGATAATCGAACGGCCGGGAAAAAGGTGGGAGGCCAGATTGGGCGTGAAATCGTGTGCGGTGGGTGCAAGCGGCGCAGAAGCTAATCCGGCGTAAAATTCTGGTTCTCCAGTGCAGTCGGGGAAAAGCTTGCTCATAATTTTACGGCCCATTTTTACCCAACCCGTGGCCGACTCTGTCGGGAAAGGCAGACCCCGCGTGTCATCTTCCTGCCAGCCAGCATGTGGGGAAGAAAACATTACCGTCTATCATGCCGTCAGCTAGTCTGCTATCCTTTACGAGCCACGTCCTTGTCGAATCTCGCGTCACGAGTAACAAGAGAACCCGACACAAACCCAAGCGTGGTGGGTGTAAAACAAGCAACAATTATTCTTTGCACTCAGCCATAACCCTGGCTGCTTGGCGAGTGCATCATATTACACCATCCACTGGTGGCTGTGTAGCGCTGTTGCGCAAGCTTGACAAATATCCTGTTCGAGGAGGCCGTTGTTAGGTCGTTTTCCCGCTTTGGAGGGCCCGTGGTTGCACTGGACCGTGTCAGTTTGTAAAGGAGTGGTTTCGGTAGTGGTTTGAGACCGTTTCCGCAGTGAAAGCGGCACGACAGGACAAGCGTTTGAGGTTTGACATCGCATATGTCGTGAAACGGAAAGAGTCAATTCTACCATAACGAATAGAAAGACTGTTATTATCTTTGAGTAATTTTTTTTTCACTATTTTTTATGAATTTTTAAAGATTTTTGGCCTAAAGATAACAGAACATTCGACATTGTCATAAGGTTTAAAGAACATTAAATTATTATTTGTTTTTTTTACAAAACTATGAAACATATCTTTCAAACACGTCTCATTTACGACGTTGCAAACGACCTAAGCTGGTTCATATTCTTACAAGACCAGCAATAGCCCCAAAACCATCCATACTGAAACACATTGTGAAATCACCATCATGTACACAATTATGCAATATTTCAATCTTGCCCTTCGATTCACCTAACATGCAACCGGGCTAGGTTCTTTCTGTTGCAACACACTGCTAAAGGACCTCCCTGCTCCAGAGGGAAAATATGCAAAATTTCCTATGCAGGAGAAAACATTTCGCTCCCACTGCTTCACCTCGACCTACAACCAAACGAAAACAGTTTTCTGGTCGACCGATTCCGAGGTTTGTGTGTTTGGTCCAGGGAATATTCCCCGTCACTGCCACTCTTCTCGTTGTGTTTGTGCATCCAGTTCCGGGCCCAAGCGCACCGAGTGCATCCGGTGGAAAAACGAACATGTAACCTCTCGCTGATTCAAGCATCAAGCATTTTCCCCCTTCAAATAGTCAGCACAAACGGTCAGCGTGCGGGATCACAACCTGTTCACTGTGATACACACGGTGTGTCCTTCCGAAAGGCTCACCATTTTTGGGGTGTGTATGGACTGTAGGACCCCGTAATTATGTTGCGGGTATCCATGGGCTCCGTTGGCTTATGGTTTTGTGTTTCGAACTTTTGCACCCCGTCACGAGCCCAACAACCGAAGCACTTGCCAAGGCACGGGCTGACGTAACAGAAAAGAGATAATTCGTTTACTTCATCATTTCGGACCGGGCCTTCTCCGGAGCCGTGAAGTCAGCCTTCTCCTGGAGGAATTGTCGGGCCGAGCGCCGGCGAAGAGATTGTGCTTCTTGCCAGCGCTGATTGATCGCTCTGCTGCTGCGGGAGACAGTAACGAACGGTTGTTCCATCAATCAACGTGAGAAATTATTTGCATCGCCCCACTCGGACAACGCTCGGACGGGCTTCGGTGTGGTGTTTGTTTCGGTTTGCACAATATGTGACATGATTGTTTTATGAGCGTATTTTTTTAAAACATTTTTTCCCGCTTTTTCTGCACTCAAGGGAAACAAGGAATGCTGGGTATTGGAAGGATGGTAATTGAGAGAATAAAATGAATAACTGAAAGGTAAATCCTGGACAGCAGAGGAATGGTAGCAAAAGAAAGGACTTGTTATGTTGGAATAAATCATTCGCGATGAAATTAGTGTGAGTTTTGAGACATGATTAGGTTAAATGATGCTCCAACACGTTCTCTCCGTTTGAGCTTATGAGATCTTGATGGGTTTTATGGGTTGCTAGTTCCGTCCCGGATGGCTGACTAATTGGCTCAATCGGACATCCGGTGGTTGAAATTTACTTCCTGAGATATCGCACTGACCAACTGTGTGTTATCAATACCATCAACGTGTTGCTAACAGGAAGTTGAGACAAATTGCTTTGGGATAAGATATTGAAGAAGTTTCCTAAAGCCGTTTACCTTCTTAATATTTTTGAATTTACCTAAAAAATACTCTATTTCATACTCATTCTTTCCATTTGTAACCTTCATAGTGAACACCACTGTACCATTCGGTAGCGGGATGTGCAGCACGCTGCAAAGTGCAAGAAATGCATCGCACCATCACAAAATGCACCCGAACAGAATTATGCACACTTGGCAGGAAAAACAATTCTTACACAACTCATCCCACCAACTCTTCCTCATCAGTTTGCGCTAATAATACGGCTGCATCTTCCACGATCACGACCGTACATGTGCCAGCAAACCCGTTGGACGCCATCGACTGTACCGCTGGCGATGCATAATCAGCATACGCCCTTCACACTCCTCCACCAAGAGGGAAACTAGGGGGCTGAACCAAAGATGCTCTACAGATTTTCGTACTGGATCAATCATGGAGTAGGCTTTTAGGCACTAGGCGCTAGTGTGCTCCTGTGTGTATTTGTACGCCTGCCTATGTTGAGCGATAAGTGAACGCGGTTGGGCGGAAAAGTGCATCGAGCGCAAACGTGTGGACGTAATTAATTGCAATTATCGGCGAGCCGACGAGCCGTCATTTCGCGCATGAAAGATGCTGAGATTGGCCTCAACGCTTCTGCAGCCACCCTGGCAGGGCTGCCAAGTTCCAGGAAGGCTTCGTTCGCTTTAAGGCATGTACCTGGCGTGCTGTATTTCTTGTACTGTTTTGCACGGAACAATCATTGACTACGCATAACAAGCCGCTCCTAGGGGGAAGGAGAAACAAATTAACAGTGTAACCGTTTATGCAGAGCTCAGACATTTCCGGGAACTTTGGCCAGGCATGGAGGCTTCCAAGTTTGCGATGTACAAGTTGAGACATTTCGAGCGATTAATTATGGCAAGCTGTTAGGATCCTTTCACTTGAAACCTATTAAGCGCATGTTCATCAGCAGCAACAAAGGATCTTAAACAGATTCCTAGAATACAAGCCTTCTATGTCTGAAATAACGCCCAAAGTAACAATAAAAATCCTCAGAAACAATCTCGGAAAAAATCGATGACAAACGATTGACCCGAATAACGTCCCCAAAGCCAAGCTTTGATTCACACCAACCACCGTCAAGCACCACGGAAAAGACCCTCTCAAAAAATGCACTTGTCCCATGCCCCGGGGAGAGCTTAATTTGTCTTTAATGTCATTAGAATAATGGGCACCATCACCTCTTCCCCCTGGAGGAACCTTCGGATGTCCCGTGACATCCTCTCAATGTTTGTGTTACGCAAGGTGAACTCCATAAAGTGGCCCTCCGTTGGGCCCAGAGGTCGCCGCCACCATCACCACCGCGTCAAGTGCGTTTACAGGGACTAATGATGGGAACTGTTTTTTGTTTCTTCTCTCTTCGCTGCCCTTGCCCCGAGCGGCACGGTTTTTAATATAGATTTTCCCTCACCATTTTCTTGTTTTACTTTTATTTTTAATGCTTGCCGCTTTTTTGCCGCTATCTTAGCGATCGGTTGATTTCCGCCGCCCTTTCCGTGGCTCTCGGTTTGATGTTTGGGCTCAATCATAATTTCCCTAACGCACCATCCGCGGCGCCCCACGGAACCGCTCACTTGGCCGTACCCAACCGAATTGCGCGTGACCCCGTTCCAGCCGGGCACAAATTGTCGTCTCCCATGCGGCGTGGCCGGGATGTTTTGCTCCATTTTCGACGCTTCGATTGCTTTTCGAAGGTCGTAAAAATAATCGTTCCCAGATGAATGATGGCTCGGGCAAGGCCAAGGGAGAGACAGGGACGAGGGAGCGTGAGCGCCGTGTAGGCCGTGTGGCTCACCTCGGTGACCTCGCACGAACAGCGCGCGGCATCCCACGGTAAACGAACGGGAGGAGAAACAACGATCAAAATACACACACACACACCGAACACCCATTAAGGATTTAAGCGACCGCGAAATGGGAAGGAAACCCCCGGTCGAAATTAGACAACGAGCGAGAACGAGAAATTGGAGCAGCAAGATGGAAAATCGAACCATTTGCGGGGTCGCGGTCCGGATGCCGCCACAGATGCTTGAGGGAAGATTGGGTGGGGGAGGGAGGATTTTAGAACCTTCTCCCATCCCTTCGCGAAGCCTTTGCTTTGATCTGGAAACGGGGGCTATTAGTAAACATACGCAACATTGGGACGACGGGAACGCGTTTTTTTGTTGTTGTTGTTGCTGTTGTTGATGTATTCGAAACCAACACGCCGAACCGCGCAAATGGTTCATATTTTACGCCTGCTAATGACTCCCGATACCTGGCGCGATTGATCGCGAGATCATTAATGAATGAATTGGACCTGCGCCGGTCAAGTGTGTGGAGTTGGAATCGGGTTTAAACAAAAAGTAGAAACCTAAATTACTTTTAAATACGAACAAGAGTGGAAAAGCGCCAAACATGCATTTAATGTTCATAATTGAATAGTTTTCATTAAAACAGAATAGTTACGCAAACGGCTATGAGTTGTTTAAGTTTCGTTCGTGTGAAAATTGCAGGAAATTCTTCAGAAATCTATTACTTTAAATCAAATTTGAATACATTTAGTCATTTTTATCAATCACATATAATGTGAGAGCCTTCTTCTTCTGCCAAAACTAATCTATAAAAGACCGTTTTAATCCTCTCAACAGTTTCTGGCACAATTTCCAAACTCGTCATAAATTATGAGGCATTAGGGATTTTTTTGCATATACCAAGAGTGAAAGTATTCTCAAACGGTCTTTCAGCAATTTTTGATTCCGTTTTCTAATCCAATAGTCCGTTGCAAATGTGCACATTTCCCCTATCACTTCGCATCCTTGTAATCCGACACCGAAATCGATAGCGTTAAAGGTGGCTCTCGGTTTTCGTTTCATCAATTCGCCAAGGGAGGGAAAAGGTGTTGAATGCCCGAAAAAAAGTGCATCGCCTAAGGTGTTTCCTTATTCCCGCCAAGCAACGAGCCTAGACTCGAACAACAGCAAAAACACCATTAAAGGATTAGAAAAGAAATTATGATCTACTCTTGCGTTTTGAGCTGGCTTTTGATCATGCTCCTTCCCTGCTGCCTTTTTGAAAAGAAATCGCCTGCTTTCCGTTGCGCAAAAGAAGCCGACCGAGGGACACATACCGCTTTTCCACCGGCAGGATCCCTTTTGTAATCCGATGCACGGAGCGCATTGCGTTACATCATTTACGCCTTTCCGACATCAAACACCATCGGTCGGCTCGCCCTTTTCTCGCGAGCGCAATGCCGACGTTCGAAATCGAACCAAAAGCAATAAGGAAACATTAGGCAATGATGGCAATGATTAAACGGCAACCAATGATACGGCAACGGTTCGCCGGGTTGCGCCCGGAGGGGTGCAACAGCCTCGAACGGTTAATAATTGACAACATTTCATCTACCGACGCCGACATCATCGACGGTTATGATCCTTTTGGTAGTTGGGAGCGCCGCCGCCAAAGGAGTGAAATACCTGACCGAGTTATACGCACCAATCCTCGTAAAGGACCCCCCTGAACATCGGTGTGTGCGTGTGTGCTTGTGTGTAATGACGATGATGAGCTTCATCAGACCACCGACGGCTGGCCGTCGGTACAGCGTGTGAAGCCCCAGGACGAAAGGATTCATTCGACAGGACGACCTGCTGCTTTCGCTCGTGGCGATCGAATTTCTCAAACAATCGACGACGGCATACGGTAAGGCAATCGGAATCGGTGTTCAGTTTTTGGGGAA
This sequence comes from Anopheles arabiensis, assembly GCF_016920715.1. Taxonomy (NCBI): domain Eukaryota; kingdom Metazoa; phylum Arthropoda; class Insecta; order Diptera; family Culicidae; genus Anopheles; species Anopheles arabiensis. The sequence continues at coordinate 94,299,041 of NC_053518.1, forward strand.
GCTAAATTAATGATCATTAACCGCACGCGGGACAGCTGGAATCCTTTCAATGGAATAGTTTTGGAAAAATTATGTAGTCGTTAGGTGTGCTACTTCAAGGTTTCGTTTGATATTTCTTCTCCTGGACTCTTAAAAGACATTTCATTGCTTTTCTAAACTATTAATGAGTAACATTATACAACTTAAACAATCTCTCCCATAGTAAACCAACTGCAACTCTTCTACTCCTCGTTTGTAAATGCTCAAAACTCACTTCAATTGTAATTCAACTGTAAAATATGAGCAAATACCCTTTCACAGGTTCTTAATTTTGCTTCAATTCAGCTATTCCAATTATTAATGCGCCCATTTGGCATTGATCCTTGAGTGCGGCTACAATTAGCACACCAACAAAAAATACGTTATGCTCATTTCCAAGCACTCGAGAACCGGTCAGCTGCATAGCGCAAACAATCTGACCACTCAGCGGAAAGAACGCACCCACTGCCCCCCGCTATAGCACTCCCAATACGATTCCAACACAAAGGCCATTATTATTAGCATATCGAAGAATCGCTCCGAACCGTACTCCCTGTTTGTCCCTCGGTTTACTCGACCCCAGTATCCCAAAACCCCTTTAAGCTAACAAAACTCCAACTATAGCGAACCTTCGGAAACTCCGGCGAAAAGGTTCATTTGCGTAATTGGTCCATATTTTCGCTGTGGTTTTCTCGGTATCGAGTGGTGGTCCACTCGTCCCAACAGCAACAAAAAAATAACTGGATAGGAACATGTTTTAAATCAACCCATTGAGCTCCCGCGAACACCTGCTGTTGCCGAAGTTCTTTCCCAAGTGGAAATTGGAAATTTGTTTGCCCACTCAAACTTTGCATATGAATAAAATTCTACACTCCACTCGCACCGAATTTGAAATCGGTTCGGATTCGCTGTCCATATGGAATACGGGCGATCACGGAAAAGCTTCAACTCGGTGGGAAAAGTTGATTATGACCCAGCTTGCTTGCTTGCTTTCCCATCCCGCGGACATTTACATTGCGGCAGGCATGGAACACGATGGGAAAATGTTTTTCAAGGGAAATTGCCACCAAACGAAACGCCCTCATTCGCTCTCCACATGGTACGGGATCCTGGGCCCTGAAGGATGCACTCGATTCCAGTTGAATTTACGTACTTCATGGATTAGAGCAGATTGACAGTTATGCTGACCCGCTGACCCGAGCTAACCGTCCGTCCTGAAGGGCGGAGGTTTGCTAATTGTGATGTAAACAAAGCGAGGGAAAATTTCATTCACACACACACACAGTCGTCTGAATTGGTCTCTCAAGAGCAATTCCAAACAAACTAACCGTGTTTGCCGACGTACTGTCCAGCTGTGCTTCGGTTCGGTCGCACGGTTTTGGGGGGGGGGATACACATTTTCACGCTAAAATCCACCAGCTTCATACCGCACGCTATTAATCATTGCGTGGAAACTTTCCCATCCACTTGCCGTACCGGGGCCGACCACCTGCTGCGCTAAGTGTCACTTTCGGACCAGACCAGCGGCTTTTGGGGCTTCCAGTGCCTCGACACACTTGAGCTGGTCGCTTGTAAACGAAATGATTATTCCGAAAGAGCTCGTCAAAGCCTAATTCCTCAATGTCACATTAGTACCTGTTCAAGCCTTCCATCGTTGCCATACATTGACCGAGTTTGTACAACTTAATCTGATTCAATTAATTATTGCCTCCAAAATTGCGCCGGGTGGGACGCACACACGTGGGAAAAATAATTACAAATTGTCACGAAACGCACCGGCGCCGGCATCATACGATATGGTGCGTGATTGAATTGAAACGTTCACAGTTTCCCTTTCCAATAAAAATTAAAGGATACAATTGCTGATTCTGGAACTGTCTCGTGGAAGTTACCACGCGTGTGGGTGCATGGTTGATTGGCCATTGACCACGGTACATTATCACTGGCAATCATATTTTCGAGTATTTACTTTACGCACTCACCCAACTGAACATGGCGGAGCAAAAAAAAACGCAATTCAATGTAAAATTGCAAGTGCAAACACATACGCACACACACACACACACACGTGTGGGGATGTCCTCTTATCGTATTTGTGTTGAAATGAACAGCCGCCGTCTGCAACAGCAGAAAGCGAACGACAAAGAGAACGATCACGTTGAGCTGAAATGCGTCGGAATGCAAACACAAAATTGGATCCCGTCACTCGCTCCCGCCCGCCCGTTTAAATCCTTTCCTTACTCCCTTGCCGAATACCTGCTGACAAGATTGATTGTGTACCTGTAGCATTGGGGGAGAGAAACATAGAGAGCGGTGTCTCCCACAGGACCAGGCTCGGGCACAATCACACCAGCTGGCAGAGCAAATGGAAATGTCAAACATTACAAATTGAATTATTTTTCCAATATTTACCATACGCGATTGCGCTGAAAGTGCAGCCATTGCAACGCGTAAGGTAAATGGCCTCCGTGCCCAGTACACATGCCACCCTGCCCACCTGCACTTCAACCGCGAGTGCTTGCGTTGTGCGTGACATGAGATCTGGTGTGTTTAACCGACGGACCCAATTGACCAAACCTCAGCAACGGCAAACAGTGGGACGCAGACACAGCTCCAATTACGCACGAACAGCTGGATGAGTGACTTAATTGGCAATAGAAAAATAGACCATGTAAACGTGTCTCTTTTTGCTATACTAACTTCAAACAATAAACAATGTATTGTGCAATTTTTACAATACTTTTCCTTCTTTGCTCATTCCATGTAAATTCAAAATCAATATCCTTAATTTCCCCAAGTGCGAATTTCCCAAAGAGGCTTCCTATCTCTCTCTCACACACAACTGTTAACAACAAACTCTTCTTCAGTTTCATTACACCGAAATTTGCATTCAACTACTTCATGCTCAAACACCTCCGAAGTGAAGTGGTACAAAGTTTACTTCCTTCGGCATAACACTCCCTTTCCCAGCTACTGTAGCTATAGCAAACCCTTGTGCGAGCTTACACTCTTGAACAACCGAACAGCACGATGTGTGCTGCGCTGCAGCACCAACACAATACGAATCACACCTCTTGAGCAATCGCAACCGCAACAATTTCCCCCTTTGCAGCACAAAGAAACTCACCCGCCGCCTGGAAGCTGGAGCTCAAATCGGCTTTTCCGACGCCACCCGGTGCTAAGCTGGACAAGAAATGGCAAGCTTTCAAATTTGCTGTAACTAGAACTGACTTACACCGAGCACTCGGGTTTTGCTAACTCCTGCCGTCTGGGAGCTCCTGCCGATGATACTAATGATGGTGGTTGCGGCGGCGGTGATGACGATGCAAGGTGAGGCTTCTTCACGCGCTCGCATCCGATGTATCCGTTGGGAAGGGAGCAACCGGAAGCGAAAGTAAGTTTGTGCTAAAATAAGGCGATTAAATTACAACAACCTTCCCGAGCGTTCCATCGTTGCCATGGTGGCGGCAGCCTTCAATCATATTCGCGTGCCAATATTCTGCCTCGTGTTTTACGTAAATAATGATCCCTCATACACTACACACACACACACACACAGCAGGAGCATGGATCCTGCAATGGGAAGGCCACTTTTCTTTACTACCTTGGTAACGCATCCCCCCCACACATACACACCGAAAAAGCCCGTTGAGTGTGTGCAAAACAAAAACAACAACTACGCTAATAGGATTAGGTCTGCAGGGAGCCGGTGTGTTTCCCAAAACAGCATCAAACCGAAGCGACGGTGAATGCCCGTTTCCCTGTTGCCACGTGATGGCATTTGCTTTCAAATTGCTCCCACGGGCAGGAAAAAGGATTCGATTATCTTCTACGCAGTAGGATCAATACATGGAAGAGTCTTCTAGAGAAGAAGCTGTCCTACTTTCCGTGGAGCAAGGGACCCGAGCGTGGATAGTGACGTTGATGTAAATATAACTTCCACAATGGGACCTGCTAAAATGCAGGATCTCTTAATGGTACCCAACTCCATTGAAGTTTTTCCTCCCACTGAAAGATCTTCATCATCGGTCCCATCCTCAGTGACCAGCAAGCAGAAAAGAAGTGCAACATAAGCGAACGCATTTTCTTCCGCTTTTCCCTCAAGCTGTTTTATCAACAACTATTAATACCGAATAAAAAAAAATCACCAATGCGTTGACTTGATGAGTCATCGACTCAAAGTGAGTGAAAAGCATAACACCCGTCCACCGATAAAGGGCGACCAAACATTGACCACTCGACACTTGCCACCATTGAAAAACAAGCGGGAGTGTAGAAGGGTCCGACATCAAAACCACCCGGAAGTGGACGAGTTTTTCTTTTGCCATGACTTGAACATACTTTGCCGCATCGTTACAAGCTGTTTTCCATGATTTTTTACGTCGTTTTTCTTTCAACTCTCCGAAAGCATTGTGAAGTCCACCACGAACTGCGGGAAGCAACGGTCAGTATCCCTAGGGACTTTCATTCCCCCGCGGCAGGGAGCTACCGGGTTAAAGGTTTCCTGTGTTTTATGATACGCCACTTCCATTGTCTTTCTCTCTCTCTCTCTCTCTCTCTCTCTCTCTCTCTCTCTCTATCTCACAAGGGAAGAGAGTGTCCCTTTGTTTTTCCTCGTCTTATCAAAAACGCCCGTCCATCAATCGTTTCGACACTCGCTTCCCCCATGGTCGACAAATGTTTCCTTTTTAAAAGGCAGCTTCTACCAAGATACAAAGGGGACACGCAAAAGGGAGCAGCAGTTGCGCCCTCAATGTGTGTGTGTGTGTGTGTGTTGTGCCCACGGAAGGATACTACGCCATTGCGCTTTTGTTTTAATGCACTTTCACACTCACTTTCCCTTCGTTCCAGGTTTATGGGACTTCTCCCACCCAGTCTCTCTCTCTCCTTCTCTTTCTCTGTGGTAGTGACCCTTGGTAGCTTTTCCCTTTACAGTGAGTATCGATGGGCAACTTTGATTTAAACCATTATCATTCCGGATCGTATCAAACTTTAATGTGGTTGGAACGTTCTCGTAGGGTGCTGCTCTTCTTTCGCTTGCTCGGGTGTGGCTACTCGAGTGCGGCCAACGTTTGCTCCAAACGTCCTAGCAGGAGGCGAAAAAACCCGTGAGGAGAGCTGAGTACAGTTTAATGCATTTGTGACACGAACCAGAACCACCCTCGATCCCCTTGTCTCTTCCCACTGCCGATGCTTGCACTGAATTAACCTCTCAAATACACTCCTCTCGACCCGCTGACAGTCGAGCACCACGCTCTTAGCTCAATGGTGAACTCTGCCACCCGATAAGGATCACCCCTTCCAGCTGGGCAAACCGTTCGACCCCACGTTCCTTACGTCCTAACAGGCGAAAGTACTGCTGCACCCTATTAAATGCATCGTCACCAGTTTCTCACCAGCTCACCAGGCAAATTCTGGGTGCTGGGTGGGCTAAAATTACTTGCCTCACACACACACACATACACACACGAAAACACGCCAAACCCATCTCAAACCTTTCATCGCACCAATCGCTTTCGTAAAGATCCGCGCGCCGCGTTATGGGGCAACACTGAGACAGAGCCCTCGCACACTAAGGTGATAAAACTTTCAACTTTTTAACTCGACTCGATTTTTTACCTAATTTATTACCATCTCCTTTGCCAAAGGTCGTCCTCGTTCGGGCGTTGTTGGTGAGAAATTTTCGGGCTGGCAAGGATTTCTTTGTGTTCTCTCCCCAAGCTCTTTTGCACCAACCCGGAGCACACCGTTCGTTCGCGATTGGCGATGATTTTGATTAGGAATGGAAAAAGAAGCAAGCGCGACTGCTAAACGATGCCAAAAGTGCTAAGCGTGACGAAGCGAAGTTTACGGCACTTTCATGGAGAATTTAGCGTGAAATGAGGAAAGTCACGGTGAGTCAAAAAGGATACCCGCGCAAGGTACGGATTGCCTGGCAAGACGGTGCAACTAATCAGCGATTTTGGAATGCGCTTCTTGGCAAACGGGTTGCAATCATGCGGTGCAAAATCTTGATCTGAATTACATCTTTGATTCATTAATGCAGAATCGCTGATGAGGTCCAGCAGATTATGAATAAATGTGCATTAATCTACTTTCAAGGTGCTGTTTGTATTGAAGCTTACCCACGAAAATCCGTGCGCGGGGAGTAATAAAAGTGAACTTAAGCTCTAAAAACGGAGAAAGTAGGTCCAACTGTCAATGGTGCTCATCCTCTATGTAGGTCGCTCGAGAAGGAAAGTCTCTTCCAACGGTCATAATTATCCCCAAATTCAATGCGACACCTAACCGGGCACAATTGCGTCTTCCCATCCCATCATCCCAAACTCACACCGAATTGTTTGGACACTGGAACAGTACTCCGAAGTACTATGAACATTAAAGAAAGATAGTTCAACCTTACCTAATGTGGCACAAAAAATTAGCTCACCAACATGATTGATTACCGCGCGAGATGTTCCCGGTACACTGTCGCTACGTCTCAATCAGGCGGTCGGTCTTTTTGGCGGTCGCTTTTGACTAGGCACACCGGCTGGCCGCAAAGTGAATCTTTTTTCATTCAACCCAGGCGTGTTAGTAAGAGCGAAAAGTCACACACATCCATTACATGGTGGTACACGTTCTAAATTTCGCTGTGTAAAGCTTTGCTTTTTCATCCAAGCACTTGCGAGCGCTGTAATCGATTTTTGATGATGCTCGATGGCGCTCTGGTCCACAGTCGTGTGGCTGTGTGTACTTTTACTTCAAGTAAATGATCGTACTTTCAAAGCTCACTATCGCCTGCTCACATTCTATATCGTGACGTCAACGGATCTCTAGAACAGAGCTCTTGGAAGATACAGAGTAGATTCATTCTCCCAGAACAAAACCCCACGTTTATGGTCAGATGGTTTCCCATCGGAGAGAATTTGGAAGTAAAAAACCTTGCAATCTCCCTAGGAACCACAAGACGACCCCTGGAGCTGCCCAAGAACTTTTTACCCCGAAAGCCCAAAAGCCTCCCATCTGTTGTGCATCGCATCGCGGGAGTCTAATTGAAGCCGTTTGGCTTTTTGGAAAATGGGAGCTTACCACGGCCACGCCAACTGTAAGGTGTTAATCAAATTCACGGCTGCCCTCGCACCGGATGGGGGCTGAGGTTAGAGCTATCCGACGGCACGCCGGGAAAGCTGGGCTGGGAAATGTTAGCAAGATACCTCACCGAGTTTCGTCTATCTCATCGTGTGTCCTGGGGAAGCTTAATTAATGTCAGCAGGAAGTCGATCCACTGGTTAACACCTTTCCTGGCCATCGCGGGCAATCGCAACGGGGGTCAAACATGTTTTTTTTTCCTCCTAAAATTCAATGGTTCTACCAGGTCAGGCTGGCAAATGTCTAATTTAATCCTTTGCTGCGCGCTGAATTCCTGTAAATCGAGTTGTTTTCTGAAGTCGAGCGAAGATGCTCTTCATTTCCCAATCCATCAAGCCATGGGTTTGGATGGCAGGTACGCGCGAGGACCTGAAACCTCCTAAGGAAGTTTTTTCGGACAATCAGGACCTACATCAGGACTCTCAGCGGCATATCCCGACTTGCCGGAATGCCGCCAGCAGCTCGAAGAAGCAACAATGTACACCCAAATTCCCGTCGATTCGTTTCGGCAGACTTGCTCCGTTCGGGATCTCCGGTCGGGTCGGTTTGTTCTGTGTTTTTTTGTTTGTTGCTGCTGATGCTGCTGCTGCTGCTGGAAGCGAGCACGCAGCGGGCCGTAGAAAATCGGAAACCCTGGACGACGCATAAACGATTTTCGCTTCTGTCCCCTTCCTTTCTGTCTCTTTCTCTCGTTTTGTAGCTTAAGGACATAAAGTCAAATTTTCGGATAGTCCCGATGCTGGTGGTTGATGCTGGTGACAAACATTCGGCACACCGTGCTACCATAGCGAGAGCCACCCGGGTTGTTGGGAAAAAAGCGATTTGTTCAAATCGCTCGCTACCAGCTACCAAACCCGGAACTAATGTCCGTGATATGTGTGTGACATTCCCGGACCTTTCGTGTAGGTTCTTCCCGGGATGGAACGCGATTGCAGCTGGTCGTAATGATGGTGCGGAATATTTCTTAAATCAACACACACACACAAACTCCATCCCCTGACCCTTCGATAAGGAAAAGCGATATCATTTTCATTTCATTATCCTACGGACGGTTCTCCCTCGATTCCGACACGGGGGAAAAGCTTTGAATGGACCGTGAAAATTGGGGAAAAAACGTTTGTTATAAGAATTTTTCAATTTCAACGCTGCTGCAGCGATTGGATGTCATCCGGCGCGAATTTCGGCTGCTACAAATCGGTGTGACGGTCGAGCGACGTGTCGGCGGTTTGGCACGATCCAGGAATGCCTAACCTATTAATTAATGGTCGCCTGCAGATGCTTCCTCTCGGTTAATGGTTTCACGGCACGTTTGGTGAGGTGATGGTGGTGCTGCTGAATGGCCACTGGGGGGAAGTTATGATACCGTAGCATCTGGATGCATGTTTCTTTGAATTATTGAACTAAAATGCTTCCTGGACAGTTCCTGTAGATTTTCTATTAAAAGATGCAAATATTTGTTACCTTCTCTGCATTCAGGCAAAAAAATCGCAATGGAAATCTTCTTCTACAAAGCTTTCCACCTCTCTTTACGATGGGTTGACAGATGTATTGCGGGCCTGGAACAACAAACCCTTCAATTAGATACACGAACAATACATTAAGCCTTAATTGAGTCTTTAAAATGTGACACATCGAAATTGAAGTTTGAGGTTTACGTTCTATTTTTATTTTACCTTTCCTACAGCAGAGCATTAAAAAAACCTTATCCATTATCCAGCGGATCCCGACCATTCTCAGAGCTTAAATTAACAAAACTGCATAAACAAATCCGCTTTCTGGTGGGTTGTAATTGCAAAACATAAAAGTGCACATTCACTGCACCGGGGGTTTGAGGAATACGGGCAGGTACCAGAGGAAAAGGACATTCGATGTGCCAAAAGACACTCCAAACCGGTCAGCTGACACAACATTAGTTTTAAGGTTTATGTACTTCCATCCCATACTCTTTCATGGGTTTAGTCTTTCTCTCTCTCTCCTTTCCCTGAGCTCAAGAAAAATAAAAACCACAATGTAAAGTGATTGGTTTTTGGTTATTTTTCCTTTGCGTTCAATCCGCATCGTTTGGCGGCCCGGTCTGGGTGGGAAAACCTAAAGCACCGGCGGCCAGATGTGTCTGAAAACCATGCAAGGTCTGAAATCCTAATGACATTTCTCACGAGGCAAAGTGCGCAACCCAGGGGGATATTCCGCGCTTTCTGTTTTGCTTTCCCGTTCGGCGTTATCCTTCGCTTTTGGTAAGGATTATCGTGCACCATGTTTTCTTAGCGTGCCGTTTTTCTTTGAGCTTAAACATCATTTCAGGGAAAGTCCACCAGCGCATGACAAACCTCAGAAATGATGTTCATTTCCGCCACAATCCTTGTAAAATGGAGCAGTAGTGAGCAATCGATTAAATCACCTGTACAGTTCCGCTTCTGCTGGAATGTTGATTGGGACTTTTTGCCGTTTTGCCAATTAGGCTCTTAATTGGCTGTCCGGAATGACTAAAAGCGATGAATGTATGCTGAAAAATGCATCACTCCTGGTCATATTTGTTCTAGCTGTTGATGCGTCATCCGTTGCATTATGTAAAGGAGGAGGAGAAAGGCATTACTCACACAAGAGGGAATTTTAATTGAAACTCCCGAAACAAACACGCGATCGTGCGCGATTCGTGAAGGGCTTGAACAAATATTTGATCATGCGTCTTGTGAGTGTTGTGTCAAACGTCTTCCCAAGCCAAAATGCATTATCAACTTTCGATTTTGCGCCACCCCATCATAAACGGGAGTTCGAAAAGCTTTCTTCCCACAAATCGAAATCCCTTTCGGCCATTGGATCAGCCTTTGTATCGATCCAACCGACAAAAGGTTCCGCGGTCAATTAGAGCGTTGGCGCTAATTGAGTCGTCGATCGGTAGACACATATACGTACGGCCGCTTCTGCCCATCGATTGGGGAGCGTCACAGGGAGAACCGAAGTGGGGAAGGAAGTAACATGTGGGGGATGTTTTATGCTTACTAAATTCGTCACCTCGGTCACTGTTGTCTTTTCTTTTATGAATGAATCCACAAAGCCGGCAGTGAAAAAGTAAACAAATAATTAAACTCTTACGCGCTGGATCGAGGGTCTGGTGGCTCGTCTTGCGAGCTAAGAGGACGCTGCTGGGTATCTTTTCAAGAACTCGCCCTCTTTAAGTGTGTTGGTGAACGCAGTGGGAAAGAAATTCCAACCATCCAAAACGGAATTGTAAAAAGGTAAACATAAACACACACACACTCGCTAACGTACCAACGCATATGAGAGACAGCACCGTTGTTCTCACTCAAGCGAACAAGAGAGCATTTGCGCTCTCACAAAATATGTTGCTACATAAAACATGGCGATCAAAATTCGAGCAGCTATGATCGTGAACCTCGGGATGAACTGAGTGACACGAGCAGATTTTTGTAGTGGGGGAACAGTGAGAAGAGCGTAATAAGCTCACGGGTGAGATGAGAGCTGGAGGTGAAATGAGCAGAGATCTTAATGCTGCTACAAGATCAGATCGTGCAGTTCATTCTTACTCCGAAACTATGATCGCATGAATTTCGAGTCTTCGTTCAACATAAAACTTAACGAAGCTTTAATTCCAAGAGAGAGAGAGCGAGATGCTAAGAAATTGAAGAAGAGAATTGCTACAGGAATTCGTCAGTCAGTCCCATTTACGAAACGGGAACTGAGAAGTTGCTTGTGCTTGACGATCAGGTACCTTTTCATTCACTGCTTTCTTTAAAGTCTTACGAAACACGCACAGCAACTGCAATCCCACGGGCTGAATCATTCCCTTTTTTTCAAATGACTTTTGCCCTTCGGCTAAACCTTTCCTTGATACCAATGTTTGATCCAATTATCCGCATCCAATGTGATTCACCAGCAGCAACAAAAAACGCATAAAATACATCAAAGCCCGATTCGTCTTTAAACTCGGAGCGGAAGAGTGTATCATAAAACTGCAGCGTAAGAACTCCACCTAAAAAAAACAACGCACACACAACCACTATCAACATGCCAAGGAGTCTACCAAGAAGCAGCGGCGAACGATCGGCACAAGATCGCAGAATGCCAATGTCGGGCGGGTTCGCTGCTGCATCGCGCCGGGGATCATAGCAGTCGAAACTCCACAAAAAATACCAACGAAACAAAAGGGCAAAGAGACGCGCTGCTAGACACGGCCCGAGCGGACGGGTGGAGTGTATTATTAAATTGACTGAATTTCTGATATATTTATGATTGCAAATGTGCAGCTTACGATCGATTTACTGATTTATTGCTTTCGTTATGCACTTTGATTGGCTACGGGAAGCGCTGCGCACGTGTGTTTTGGTGTGCGTGTGCACATTTTTGGCAGTCGGACCGTGCCTAGGAGGTGTGTTGCCTCATCGACCTTACTCGAAACGTTTATGGCATTTTATTGTGCTTGTGGTTCGCTGGCCCATTCCCGACGTATGTCTGCGAAAGTGAAAACGCTTCTGAAAGAAAAGAAAAAAGCTGCAATCCGAAACGTTGCCACAAACGTCCACCGGATGCTCTAACTGGATCTGCGCTTCCTGGACGTCTTGTACCTGTAGTCTACTTGTTTTTCTGGTTCGTCTTGCACACGGAATTTCGTGTGTCCCAAAACGTCCAGCGGCGAATTGACCGCTCGGTGAATGATTATTTGATTAATGAGAAATCCTAATGATGATTAATGGGCAGGACGCAGGAGTGCGATGAGCTCGCGGAAGATCCGATCGAGACGAACCGATCGCGTACGGCATACACGTCAAGACAGGGCTCCACCGGACTCAGTGTAACTAAACACAGGAACCATACCATGGAGCTGAGAGTCCAAAATTTGCGCTGAAAGACGATTTCATTCCACTCGCCAATACCTGGCTGCAGTCGGTGGGAAATACAGGGGGTCCCTTTTTGTTCAAGGTTGAATATGCCGGACAACACGTTTTGGAAGATCTATCCCGACATGCTAATGATAAATGGGGTTCCAGGGAGATGCCGTTCTGTGGATGCGTTTTAATTGGTCAATTGTTGCTGGAATACTTCATATCGGACCTCGTGCACGAATGATTAATGAGCATTTCATCATCCTTGCTGGAGGACTCATTCGCACATTGAATGCACGACGATTTCTGGCTAAAAATCAAAGAATTCACATTCCGAGATAAGCCAAATGTAATGAGCTTGCGTTATGAATTGCAAACGATTAATAAATATATCTCATTAATTCCCAAAATCATACAAATTGCTTTATTAACGTGCCATGTTTCTTGCTAGCGATCACATCAACTCGCTGTTTGTCCATCTAGATTTTAAAAATACCCACCAAATTGAAAAAAAAAAAACCGCGCGGAAAATTTTCCAGAAACGCCGATCCAAGATCGGACAACATTCTGAACAACTCAATTACCACCAGAGATCGCTACACTTTCCAGGGGAATTCTCTACAAAAGCTACCCATTAGATTGGTATCTGGGATGAGATTTGAAAGAATGCTCGACCCCTAGAACCCGTCCATGAGCCCATCTAGATGCATCATAGACCATAGTTGTATCGTTCTAAGATCGCATTCGGACCCTTCATTTGAATACAATTGGATTCGGCAAACTTCTGCTCAGTTTCAACACCTTCACCATCTGGAGAAGGTTAAAGGCTGCTACGAGCGTGTCGCGGGCGAGATTTGGACCACCGCGACAAGCACCAAAACCTCTAATTTGGCAGCCGATAGTCTCGCAAGTCCCAACAGTGCCCCCTTGTATAGTCACCACTTCCTCGGCAGTCATTAACATTCTCCGCTGACGTTGAACGACTTCACCCGCCCGAAGAAGTGGCTCCGATTTGGCACGAGTGTTAAATGAGTTCTGCGATGTGTGAGAAGGGGATCTTGGAAATTGATACGACTCCAAAATAACGCACTTACCGTGACGCGTATTTTTTACCTCCGCTTCTCTTCATTCCATGCAACCAAGCTGCCTAGCCGGCAAGCCAGATATGGTACCGAAAGGCATTCATCATCTAGCATTCATCAGCGCCAACGCCTAGATCTCGTCCAGGCCGGCACCACGTCTCAAGACTGGACAGCTCAGGCACAAGCAAGTTCGGCCCCTCTATACACCAACCGACGGCCGCGTCTTTCATTCTGCTTTTGGTGGCCGTACCATCCCACCCAAACGGCAAACGGCCCAATCGCGGGTGGATAAAGAGGCGAAACGAAACGGCCTTTCAACAACAACCAGGCTCGCCACCACAACTCTCCGGCTCTCCGGGGCCAGTAGGAGGGTTGTTCGGGTGGCCAGGTGAGTGAGTCGACATATTTTTCGGTTGCTTCCGTTCCGAGCCCGCGATCGTTTGGTAGCATGTGAATGTTTATTATTTCACCTCACCAGCAGCATCGCCTGCTTGCATATCTGGGTGGGTCAGGAGATGAAAGGTGTCGAAAAGGGTGGCATGCGGCTTGCGGCTTTACTTGGGTCAGTTTTGGCAAACATTACGCGGCCTTTTGCCTCCCTGCCCGGGAGCTCTGCTGTTGTGAGAAGTCGTTTTCATTTTCGAAAGAATCAATGTCCATCCATCTCCGCAGACGCTGGAAAAGGCCTGCGAGTTCTCAGCACTCGCAATGCTTGTCAAAATTGTTGAGGTATTTATTGACGACAGCGGGCAGTAATGCTGTCGGCAGTGAGCATTTTTATTGCATTTATTAAGGCGAAGCACAAATCGAAAAACTGGGTTCCAACTAGCGTGCCGTGGGACGCCGTGTTATGAAAATTAAAATCAACTTAAAATCATCGCTCGTACTCGTAATAAATCCGATGTAAAAACGTCCAACACTTTGCAGCGTTGAGGCTTGGCTTTTTATTCGTTATTACAAAACATTCCACTCGCAGCATATTTCTCACCGACGCGCATTCCGCCGCTTTTCGTCGACAATTTTTCGACGAAATGTTTGTGTGCATTTATTATTTGCTGCTGCTGCTGCTGCTGCTGCCTTTCTGAATTGCACTTCAATTAAAAACAATGAAAGCGCAAATGATTCCGAAAAGTTGCGTCCCTTTATTGTTCCGCTTTCCAACCGATGCTTTATTAAATTCATTGTATGTAAAATGGGAAATATGCCGGCGGGCGTCGGATGAGCCCGGCCACGCGTCAATCAGTGTCGGCGCGTGGGCATTTATTGGGTTTTGACTGGAAAAAGGCCGAACCTTGCAGAGGCATCTGTTTGGAGTTCAAATAAATCACTTCCCGTAGCACGAGGTGAAAGCAGGATGAAGCGACTCTTTTGATTGTCGATTAATTTCAAACCATTCCGAGAATTGTCAGGTGCGTGCTATTTTGTTGAAAATCATAGCGTTCCGTTGTTTGAGGATATTAATTACGCAAGTATGTGTGTGCATTGTTAATTTGCATCACAGTCATCTCTTTTGTGTAGTTTAATTATTGGACAGCAGTGCATTTGCTCTGATTATTGAATGATTGGAGTGACATTCAAGTGAAGTTTAAAAAAATAATCACTTATTGCATTGCATACACACCTCTGAACAAGCAGATGGATGACTAATTCTCATGAACGTTACAAAAGAAAACAAATTCCACGCGGAAACTAAACAATCGTTTCAAAGCATTACCATTCCTATGGAACAAAAAAAAACAAATCAAACTTCTAAAACCGCAATCTCATCTCCTTCTTGGGACCCTGTGTCTCCATCCCCGCGCGCCGTGAAATTATTATGTTTTACGACCTTCGCCTGTCTGCCCATTTTCTCCGCAGCCATTATGCCGCCCAGAGTGGACGATTCCCGGTAAGCACAACGTGCATCGGCCAGAACGCAAAAGCCGAAAGGGCCGTCCGTTCCATTTAGCTTCAGCGGTGAGGCACGTAACGTTCGCGGGTAAGCTCACCGACAATCATAAAAATGATGCATTTCTTTATTGTTTAGATGGTTGTCTTCTCGCGGCTTTCATGCTGCGGGCCTCGGCTTTTCTCGGAGAAAGATTTCTGTGGCTGCCCTTTCCACGCGTAGCAGAGTGACCGCGAGGAGCTTCACGAATTAACATGCGAGAATTGGTCAAAGAACCGCCAACTCTACCCGAGACCGAACCTTTTCGGATCCAATCTTTAAAGAGCTTCGGTGGAGCTGGCTTTGAATATTAACACAGCCACCCTTGTCCATCCCCTGGTGCCAACTCGCGCGCAAGATCCGATAGCGCGCTCAGTGGAACGCATAAAAACAGAAGTGCTTTAATTTTAACCTCTTTGACACACGAATAAAAGTGTCTCCACGCTCCAAGGGATCATAATTCATTTGAACTGCGGTGGAAACGAACGTCAAGCGAAAACGGGAAAGGGCACAATACTCTTCTCCGCGTTTAATTTCATTCCTAGCGCAATGTTCTGATTGGTGTGCGACAACAGAACCAGGACGGTACAGCACACCACAACAAGGTGTCGTTAGTGGCTTAAACTTACCCTCTCCTAGCCCATTCCGGTGACCTCCACAACCTTCGCGTCCAATGTAAACAGAAAGCGCGCTGCATTTTTGTCAAGAAGCTCACAAAGGAGACGATAAAAATTTAATAAAATTATATCGTTTACGACACCCGCTTCACGTGTCCTCTTTTTGATATCCACCGCCACCTTTCGGCAGCACTGGGCAGGACAGTTGCGTTAGTTTATGTCGCCTTTTCCCTTCCCAGTTGTGTTGTTTTTTGTTTTGCTCTCCCGCTTTTAGTGCACTTTTCTTCAAGTTGTAAACATCAGTCTCATCATCGCCCGGGTCCCTGCAAACAGACGCTTTAAATGCAACACCAACCATCGGGCTCAGGCTGCGACCGGGCGCACGCTTCCGTGATTAAATGGAAATTCGTGCCGTGCCGTGTTCCCTACACTCCGCCTCAATCGGGCCCGGCCGAAAGGCCACTCATTTTACGATGTTTCTGGTTGGTTTTTTGTGTGTTTTCGTTTCATTCTGTACCTACGATGTATGCGCCGGTCGGTGAAATATGCCGTTTTGTCTTGAGCCGTATAACCGGCAACCGATGGCGATGGCCACTGAAAAGGTCAGCTGGAAGCTTGAGACGTACGAACCTTTTAAAATGCACTTTAGGGGAGCACCGAGATCGTTGAGTGCGCCGTGCCACTGGGCCCCTCGGAGGCCAGTTTGTCTGAAATGCCCTAAAGGGGTGCTTGGGAGTTGGACGGCTAGGACCTTCCTGCCCTGACGCAGCAAGCCTGCGAGGGATGCGACAAAAATCGTCTTCTCGACTGAATGCCGCTTTAAATGTCATAAAATGAGTGCCGAAGCATTACGTTCAGGTCATCTTCGTTTCGAAACCCGGGATGGTGGAAGGAGTAAAGGGTGATAGATGCCATAAAATAGCACAAAGATAACAGATAACGAGAGCGATGGGCTCTAGGTGCATTATAAAGCGGACATTCGCTTGATAGAGTTTATCTAACACATTTCCACTTAAGTATCACGATTACTCCAAGCTTCAGAAGAAACTTGTTATTTCAAATACACAGTTAACTATAAATCGTTAACAACATAAATAACTCTACAAAAACTCACTCGCTGCACACATTTCCAGCATTCCCTAATTGACTGAAACTATCAACAAACCCACAAAAAACGCTTCTTGCAACAGCTTGCTAGCTCTGCGTCAGCGGTGCAAAACTTTTGCTCACTCAATCTTCCTTCTGCCTGAAGAATCACACTACCGCGCCACATCTGCTGCACAGCAACATTCCACCGAATTATGATGCATCCCCGTCACCGCGTGTGCGTCAGCATCATCCTTCGTCGGACATAATCGGCGACTCGGCCCATCCCGCTTTTGCTTTGATCAGCAACTTTTAATGATATTTACCTTCGCAATCATGTCGCCAACTGTGATGGCGGCAACGGCTTCGCCAGTACCAGTACCTACAAAACCCTTCCCCAAGGAAGCAGCAGAAACATGCAGGGGATGAGGATGGGCTTATCTTCCGAGTTCCAGTTGTGCCGTTCCGCAACAAGTTTTTCGGAAGCAGAAATTGTTTTTGCTTACCTTTTTCTGCCTAGCCTCATCTTCTCCAGTCCCTGTGCAAGGAACAGTTTGAGCTGTTCGATGAAGTTTCCTGACGGATAAAGTGTCCCCGAGCGTGCACCGAGCTTCCTAGACATCGTTTGGACGCCATCATCGACGGAGCTGATAAGTTAAATTATCCGCCCATTCATCTTGCAATACTTTCCAGCGGGTTCGACAGTGTCCCTGACGATGGTTCGAACCATCACCGTTCCGGCCATTGGAAACTCCGAAAGCAACTCTGCCTCTCTGGTCTAGACAGGATGATCCAAAGTTCCATCGCTTCCGACTAGCCGCCCTGAACCGCAGGACATAATCACTAGCTCTCGGGGACAAAATGCCACGCAGACACACAGTCGAGCGGCACGGGACATGTCGCTGTACCGGTCGTTGACAACAAAATCGAATCCCGTTTATCCTGAAGTTATTACCTCATCTCGAGCACATGTCAGCAGCTGCTCAAAAGGATATGCTGCTGCTGCTGCTGCTGCTGCTGCTAATACTGCAGGAAGTACTGCGACATCGTCCGGTTCGGATAAAAAGTTCCATTACACCGAACCGGCTTTTATCTACCCTCCGGTGCATTGGAGGCATACTTCATCGTTGATCGTGTCTTCCACGGGACAGGACGGTGCAAAATATGTCTTCGCTCCGTCTTTGTACGCTGATTTCTTTTGCTTCGTTTAACTTACTCTACACTGGACGAAATCAATTTCGCCTTCGGAAAATGGTACCGCTGGAATTAGTTTTCCCACTCCGATCGGAGTAATGGAAATATGAAGTCTTCTTTGAAGAGCAAATTAAATTAAACAAATTTTAAACTTTTAGCCCTTTTTTAGAAACCAGATTAAACATGAAAATTAATCGTCCGTTTCATTGCATTGCATCAGCACACACACACACCATGTTCTGGGTAGACATCAGTGCCAGCGTTCAATTAAACTTTCCCTTACAAGCTTGTCAAAAGATTCGTTGAAATAACCCAACAAACTATACCGAACTACACTTTTCCAGTGACGAGGGATTCGCCAACAGCTGTCAGCAGCAGCAACATCGCCCCCTCCTCACATGGGGTCAATCTCAAGGTAGTCTGAGCGGGGCAAACGCAACATCCAATCTTTACCCGTCACGGCGTGTGTGCGCAAACCGTAATGAAGTAATGTAATATCGTGTAGATACTTTGAAGCCCAGGTACGGAGGTCTAGGAGCTCGACTCAAAAATGGGCATTCGATATTGGATGTGCCGGAACTGACAGGAAAGCTTTCGATGGTCTGTGGTACTTTAACGAAGTGGTATTGAAGTTGAAGAAAGAGCAAGTCCGGGATACGAAACAGCATTACTGTTTCTTTTTCTATCCCTATCACACCGGTTGCAGTACATCGCGTGTTTCAATCGGACGGTCGGAAAATCCTTCTGGATGGACGCAGGACACTTTCGATACCTTCGAGATACTATTAGAAGGTATTTATCCGACTACTGTCTTCTTGTCTAACACTTTCCCAGTATTCATGACACATGTTTTAGCCTTCTGGTAACATGAAGCCATACAACAAGTCCCCTATGTCCTGATATGGAAGGACACGGTGTAGTGCGATTGCCACTGTTTGTGGGTTTTGGGGGACAGCATGCCGGGCATTACCAATGTCGAGCTGATTGCAGCCCGAGTTCTAGATATCGCAAACGAAAATCCTCGACCAGAGCGCACCACAGTAAGTAATTACATTTGGTTGTCTCTCCCACGAAGCAGCGGTTCACTCTTTTGCTCCACACAAATGGATACATTTCTGGAGGGAATAGTTAACGGGAGTCTCGTTGCTTTGAGGAAGGGAGAGAGACGGCGGTTAAAATGGTAAAGCGAATAGATCACTTTACTTTCAATCAACGATAGCGTACCCACAGTAACTGATGTCCTGCTGTTTTTCTTTTCCCCATGCCCAAACCCGGAGGATGCTGGTGAGAAGAAATCGAAATCAAATAATCTGCTACTAACTAAGAGGAATTGTTTGCCTGCAGCCAACCAACCGTGCAACCATGGATGCAGCATCTTTAACCGTCGGTCACCAACCGGTGGACACCACGGACCAAATGTACATGGAATGCCGTTGAAACTTGTCAAAAAGGAAAGAAAAACATCCAAAACAACTGTACCAAATGAACCAAAACTCTCCCGGCGAATCTCGGCAGTCCCGTTTCCCGATGGGCGGATAGGGGTGGAAAATCAGCTTTGCTTTAGCCGTCCAGAAGAAGGTAGCAGCTACTCAGACAATCAAAGACGAACCTCCGAGTCCCGTGTGCGAGGAAAACGGCGTACAAAGTGTTTTCGGTGGCGAAGCAGCAACAGCAAAACCTCGCACAATTGGAAGATTTTCACCCAAACCACGCCACACGGACACGCTCACACAGCAGCGAAAGGGATCGTTTTCTTAGCCTTTAGTTGGCTATCGCAATTTCGGGAAATCTCTCCCCGACTTCCCCACTTGTGTGTGTGTGTGTGTGCTTTCATGTGGCGCTTAAAGCCAAGCCAAAGGGACAGGAAACATATAGCCCGCCCGGGCGTACGTAACGTGAAGAGAAAATATTTATCTACCAGAGGAAATCATCGGCATCATTGTTTTTCCTTCCTTCCTCAAATTCTCCCCGTAATCCCACCCACACACACACACACACAACTGCCAGTAGAAATGGAATGCTTTTGTTTTATTTTTGGACGTGTATCATTTATTTATCTTTCTGATAAGACCGTACGGCATGGAGCGGACCGCACAACACATACCGGGGCCGAGGTGCTCCAAATAAATTACTTTCACTTAATTGAAAACAAATAAGAGATTATGGTGTATTTTCCCCCGCTCACCCGGTCCAGCCGTCCCACAAGAAGTCAGTCAAGTGAAATCATTGAGCTGTTGGGAAAGTTTTCGCATTGAGCTGACACAGAAGCGATCCTGAGAACGGAGAGATATAACAGAACAGACACTGCGGAAAAGCTGACAATCAGCAGACGCTAGGATGTAAGCGAACAACAAAAACTTTTTGGAAATTTCCTCAAAGTTTAAATTGATGAAAAGCATGACAACCTACGCACAAACAACCTGTCAACCTGGAAAATAGATAGTCCTTCTAAAATCATGCTGCGAGTTTGCAGTACTTGGATTAACATCAATACACAATGACTCATGAAGAGATTTTCTTCAACTATACGTTGATATTTAAAACAGTTTTTCAAACATTTTATGCTCCATGTGAACGCTTCATGCCGTAACTCTTCGCTACAATGTCCTATTCCATGAGAAACTTCCACTTGTTTCGAATCCCTCACCAAGCAAAGTCACCCTTCAACCGGGTCTCCGTATTGATAAACGATCTAGCAAGATAATTATCGCCAACCGCCCGATTCCGATCATCGAACGTGATCGAATGGAGAGGAAAATTATTAAAAAGCAAACCTGCCGTCTCTGGACGGCGAACCGGCAGACAGAGATTGGGACGAGATGAGAATTCTTCAATCTAGGATTCCACGCGCCCAAATGTCACGGCTTGTCAGGCGGGCGAACCGTGTAAGGCGCTGAACGAAAACGCCGACCAGCCAGCCGACCGACCGACAGACAGACAGACCGTGCTAAAATGGCACGGAGCTCATCCGTCCCGATGGGCTGGCGGTGCTGTTGTTTGGTGTAAATTATCTCCAACCGAGCCACTCCCGTACGCGAGGCACGAACAACATCGCCGAAGGTTACCCCAGCCGGCTGTTGTTCGGCCGAGCACATAACTTGCCAGAAGAAACACGAACGGAGACACAGGGAAAGGAGATCCAGAGACGTATGATCCTATTTGTTGCAGCAGTCAGGTGCGGAAAAATGATTGAACTCTTGCGTTCTTGCGTTCTTACGTGCCCGAGCGCTCGCTGGCGTCGCCACGAAACAGCAACAATGTTCTCCTGAAGCAAGCGCTGAAACTAATTTCTGCACTCATCACGGACGGCAGCGGCTGCCACCAGTGTGCACACCGGTTGCATCATAATTTCCTCGTCCGTGATGCGGGCGGCTCCTTGTGAAATTTATGAACTAATTATGTCCCAATCCGCGAACAAAGGTTTTGATGCGAGCGGCCTGAATGCGGACCGGAATAGAGCGTCAATATCTACCCTTGGCACTGTTTCGCTCTGCCGATGACACGTCCTGTTTTCCGAGTTTCCCGAGATTGGCTTGCCGGCTCGGAAAACCATTTATCAAATCACGGTTCAGCAGGCGGTGGCGGCCGCGGCTAGTTAAAGCCAAGGCCACGCTGCTGACTCATAAATTGTCCGCCAAAGGCATTGTCGTCGCATTGGGTGTGCTTTTTTCTGTCTTTAAAGTTCCCCAACCACACACGCAACAAGCGCTTTGCTGTTTTCTAAAACTGGCTGCAATCGTCCCCGGGATGATGAATGTTGTCAAATTGTGTGTGTGAGTGCGTCAACGTGAGCGGAAATCGTCCCAGTGCGACATTCACACCGGCTGTCAAATGCACGTCCGTTCAAAGCGACGAACCCGCCCCATCAACGACGAGACGGGCAGACTCCACCACTAAGCAGACGACGAACCCGCACCGAACTGGAACTGTGCGCAATCTATCATAGCTATTAGCTGCGAGAGTCTTTTCAAAGCCCTCCACTCATCCCAGTTTTAAAAGAGTCTGGCTTATTTATTTATTTCTAATAACCGTCCAACGGTCTGGTTTTTGTTGCTGTTGTAGAAGCGATTTAAGCACCTTGCGCGTCTTTCATTTCACCCTACGAAGACGACGCTGATGATGATGATGATGATGAAATTTTTCACCTCATAAACCACCATTACACAATATGTGAAGAGTGACACAAAAAATCCCGAACCATTCTTCGCGCCTTTTCCCTTCCACGTTGTTTGTTTGTTCAAGCTCGTATAGCTTCGCTAGCCCACGCACGCTTTCACAGGCAAAGAGAAGGCTTTCCAAAAGCGGTCTCGAGCCTCAGCTAAGAACCTCATCCACGAGGTCATTAATCTACATGCATGTGCCATCGCTCGTCGGCGTAAGTTGTTTTTAAGAGTGAAAAAACGCTTTTTTCTTCTTCTGTTGGTTATTGTTCCCCCTTCCAGACGCTGCCTCGTGCAACTGCTCGCTCTCATCTCAGTATAGTGTGGGTAATAATTTAGTTGTCACCGAGTGTTAAAGCGTGACGGAATTCAATCAATTTTCATGCCCGCACTGACGGAAAGGCGATGTCACCCGCTGAATAGAACGAGCCCACTGTCCCTGGGAAGGTCGATTATTTGTCGATTAGCAGTGGAGCGTTTTGGGAAGAGCAGCGCTCAAGGCGGTTACAAGTGGAGGCTCTAATCGAAATTGTATTGCTCCTACCGTTGATAGAGCTTCACTGCTTCCTGTGTCTAGAAAGCAAGTCGCTTCAAGTTTTCTAGGAAACGCTACTAATTAAAAATTTAGCCCTTTAATGAATCATCCCAAGACAAAACTGGGGGGATTTTGGCGAAGACTCTCGAAACCGCCCTCCCGAAAGTATCCAACCGAATGTCGTGATTGATGATCCATGAATGCTTAATAAAGTGCTACATCTTCTTGTTGGGCAGGATTTTGGCTTCCGTATTATAGCAGGACGCGCTTCCTCGTTGCCTATCGTTCTGTCCCATAGGGTGATTTGTTCAGCAAAATTAGGGTAGAAGCGACAAGTTTTACAAGAAAAATGACTTCATCCGAAGGATCATTGTATTTACCGGGTTTACAAAATGCCAAAAGGACGTAGTTCAATTTTACACCATTTTTCATGTTTTTTTTTTTCATTTCGCCTTGACAATGCCGTCCAATTGAGCTTCATTATCATATGCATGGAAAAGTTTGAAGATACGCCTTTTTGTGATCACAAAGCTACAATATGTCAAATTACACGTACACCAAAATAAGTTTAAAGATACTAACATTCTCGAGCACTTGCTGGTTGAAAGTTTACCAAAAAAATCTGATTCTGGTACAAAAGTTGAACGGGAAGCAGCAAACAAAACGCAAACCAAGTATCGCTTCAACAGCAAGAAACGAAGGGAGTACGAAACACAACAACATTATGCAAATACCACATGAAATTCAATTTGCAAACAAAACCTTCCCGGAGCAGTGGAATGACTCCCCTTTCTGGACAACCTTCGAAGGAATGCTGGTCAAGCTGGACACGTTTTGTTCACGCACTTGGAAGATGTGTTTTTTGCTGCAGTCGTACAAAGTATCATCGACCCTACCGAGCAAAAGGCCAGCTTCTTAATGGGGAACTTCTTCATCGTTGCGTATCCTCCCCAACCACACGGCACTAACGTGAACGTTTAGTAGCGAACCAATCCCCAAGGATTAGGACACTGTTGTTTTTTGTTTATGACCACAGAACCATTCAGTTCCTGCTGCCGAGTATGCAAATGAGAACACATGTCCGAGTCCGTCTAAATCCAACGACGTCTGCAAACATGCAAAAAATGCATTCTGTTTGTGTAATTCATCCTGAGATGGGGAGAAGGACTTGGGCGGACAACGTTCGTCAAGATAGATGACTTGGTCCTAAAAAGTTCTTCATTAAACCAAACAAAAAATAAACAACATGGCTCCCCGCTATGAATAGTGCTGTCCTGCAAACATTGGGGCATAACCCCCGGGGGAGAGAACCTTCTCAGCATCCTTCGCGTAAGAACATAAATGTCAGCTGTAATAAAAGCATTCATTTATTACCGAACCACCCATTACGCAGCACTCGAGGGGAATCCCGGGTCGAATTGTTACCACCGGAAGTGATTTCTCTTAAACACGAACACGCTCCCGATCCAGGAAGTGGCTGCTGGACAAAATGTTTCCGGACGTACCGGGAACCTTGCGCGTCGTGCACCCTCTAATGGACTAACTTTACAAAAACCTCCCGCACTTTATGCGTTCGCGACCGTACCTTCAAGGTGGTGCTTAATTTGCCAAACATTCTCTCCGTTGCTACACAAAACCTCCACCTTACCCGGGAGCAATATATTCAAACAGATATTGCTCTTTTCGGATGAGTTTTCCAATGCTGGGGAAGAAGTTGCGCTATTCTCTAGGGTAATCGTGCAGCCGCTTCAGGTTGAACTTATTAGCATAAAATAATTATCGGCAGTGCTGCACGTATACCCTTGTCGATGCCAGATTTTGCCACCTCTCTGGCTTGGCCCTTCGTTCAAGCCCACTTTCCGGTGCTAACGTAAACAGACACGTGTCTGCCGCCGGAAAGAAAGTTTGGCCAAAGGCTGTAGAACTTTCTACACGTGGGGTGGGCGGAAAACATTCGGAATATTGAACATGTCTGGCTGCCAAAGTTTTCATGCAATGTTTGAGAGAATTTTTGGTACCATTGGTAGGAAGAGAGAAACGCCCAGGTCAGATAGACAAACCCAGAAGTCGGCGTTAAAGACGGTTCAATTAAAAATTCACTACATCTCACCAAACCGCACTCGCACGATCCACCTGGGTGAGGGATGCCGCCTTTTCGGGAGTGTCCAGACGTCCAGACGTATTCCCTCAGAAATTTTGCGCAATTCTTCGGGGACGCGAGTCTGCAAGTCGACGCAACGCAATCGTATTTGAACGGGTGAACGGGACCATCCTTTCCAGAATCAAACGTAGTCGTCGGCTCAAACTCTTTCCGAAAATCCCAACCCACGTCCCGGTGGACGTAAATTCATAATGAATCCTCCAAAGCCTCAACCCGAAATGCATCTCTCTGAGGTTTTACTCCCACGTCAAGAACACTCCAGCTTCCGGATTCAGCTTGGTTTTATGCTTCTTTCCCTCCCCCACTATTCAAACCGGAAGTTGGGTGTGGTGTTTGAAAAAGCGGCAACTTAGTGTCTCTCGGGATTAAAATTAATTAATATCGCATGTCTAGGCTTATCCGCCATTGTTGCCGTTTGCCCTCGGTGACATACCGGATGGCTTTTTTGTGCCTCGTTCCCCCCATTAAAACCAAGTAACCAAGCATGCTCGGGCCACTTTTCGTGGTGTGCCACTCGTACACACATATGGGCGTGTTGTTGGAACGGCAACATCCGGTAATCAAACGTGGCTGGTATTCTTTTTCGCTTAGTAGACGATACCGTTCAAAAGGACATACGAATGACACCGACACTTTCCCATCGGCATTTCCGCTTCCAGGTCTCCAGCAATTCTCAGTCTCGACCCGCCCGGGAAGCAAAAGGAGCTCTGCTGAAAAGCCCCGGAAAAGCCAGTTCCGGGATGTGCTCACCGTGCCTATCTCGTCGTCACCTCACGACGCCTGTTCGCAGGCACGCTTTCATTGCCTTTCATTAAGTCCTTTTCGCCGTATACACTCCGCTGGGGAATAAGGACACCAGACAGGTTGACAGTGGAATGGACCCAACCTTCAACATTGTATCACAGCGTCTTGCTAACGACTGTTAAGGTTTGCGCTATTACGTCCTGCGAGCTCAACGCGCACGGGACGCAGTACTTGAACCGGTATTCCGGTAGCACCAGCAATGCATTTCATTGGAATGAAAAGGCATTTGTTTCCCTTTCGTCCAACACGCTCCCTCTACGCGGAGCGCATTGCGATGCGGTTGCCCACCCTCCAGACATTACCTGATGCCATTCCAGTCCGGTGTTCGTTTTAATAACGCTGCAACAATAACATCAACCCCACCGCACTGTGGGTGGTTTGTTTTACTTTTGTTTCACTTTTAAAACGATCCTTCCATGGTCGAAACGCTTTCGGTCACCATCGGAAGCGTCGGACATCGGAAAGAGACCAACTTTTCGTTACTGAAAATCAATTGCAAACGGGTGGAGAAATTGAAAAATAAAACGATAGCTGTTTGGTTTCTGCTACGAGCGAGCTAAATGAAGATGTTGCTTTCCGCTTTCCTTTCCATCAGTGGAACCAGGTGTTGGGTAAGTAGTTGAGTTTGAAGTTTCTTCACAGTTTTGGGAGGGAAACACATATTGCTAACATTTTCATCGCATCCCTCGCAGTACGGTAAAAATTGCACAATCTACCGGAAGGAAGTGAAACTTTTCTCACTCCTCTTTCTCCTGTCTTTAGTCTAGAGCATGTTGTAGCCAAAGAGTTTACCCTAGAAAGATACAAAACTTTCCGATCCGTTACTATCCTATCATCATCATCATCATCTTCATCGAACGAAGTAGTCGACGGTCACCGAATGGTCGTTGTATTTCGGGAGCTCAGTCACACAACTTTTGCAGCATTGTATTCTTCGCATTTGGAAAGTGCAACTGTCGCTTGGCTGGTAGCGGAACTGGTAGAGTTAAGTTTTGCAGATGCTCTCGATGAAAGTTTCGATTAAGATGGCACATGTTTAAACAGTTTCGCTTTACACTAAGATACACTTTCATGAAAAATTTAACACACAAACTGTTCTCAAACCAATACACAGTCACAGCTTCACAATCATGTCAAAAGAAAGGATCAATTACCATATAAGTTCCCAAAAATAAAAACTGGACTTCATTTGCGTTAACACCAATTTGCATTAAAAGCAAATTTTAAATCGATCAAACTATTCCAACGTGCCAAACCATAACGTGCCCAACTTTTGCACTCAAATAAACGATTAAATTCTAATTTCCAAATCCAATGAACTTCCCGAAACTCAGGCCCAGCCTCATGGTCCTGCAGGTTCGCCCATCGCAATTCCATTGCAGCAAATTTCGACACCGGAAAATGTCATCCAGCAACTAACTCAAACTTCCACGTGCTCCCTGTTTCCCATGCACCTTGCACCCAACTCAAATAGCTCAACCGAATTAAAAAAGCGTTCACATTCACCAGGAAATTTGCCCGAAATTCCGACATCGAGATCTGACTTTTAATTATTCAAACGAACTTTTCGTATGTTTTTGACCAGTTGCCGACCTAGAAGTGTAAGAGAACAGCTGTCCAGCGATTGTACGGGTTGGAGAACACCCCCCATTTACCGTGCAGCATTGAAGCATGCTACGCAGTCACTCTTTCGCCACAGCTAGATGGTTCGACTTCGCCTAACCTGTTTGGTGGTAAATATTTTGACTCTTGAGCTCCCTCAAAGCACCCACCGAGCAGTTGGGCTCCGAGAGCAACCTCCGACGCAATAGGCTGGCACCAAATATGCCAAGTGCTATAATTTATTAATTTCAATTTCGCAAAACATTCAATCCAATTCAACCACCATCACCCCCGGCCGATCCGAACCCAAACACACAACCAAGAGTCAGTGGGATTTATGAGCCCAGGATGTCCGATCCGGTATACATTCCAGTCGGTGCACTAAAGCGGGGTTGAATGAAGGGCACCCAACACGAGAACCGAAACAGGTGGGAGAAACTTGTGCGATTTCCAATTACCAAAACATTGCATTGCATTGCATATTGCCTCCATGTCCCTGTCCCCTTCCCATTCTGTGGACCGCTCTGTTGACCCTGCGACTCGCTGTAGTATTGATTAGTTAATCAAATCACACCTGGCGAACCAATTTGAAGAAGTCGTTCGAGAGTCTAGACTGGAACAGTTTTGGTCTCAAAAACGCTCACACACACACTTACACACACACACACAAATCGACGCACTGTATGCAAAAACCCGTTCCTGGACCGGAGATGTCGTGCGAACCTAGGAATGTTGCTATCTGGAGCTCCGGTTTTGGGAGGGCGTGCACATGCAGATTGCATCAGGGGCGATTGCGCAAACCCGACTAGTACGGCAAGAAAAAAGGCATCCCTTCCCCTTGCTTCTTCCACCACGCAACCAGTCCACAGTCAAGTACGGGGCCGGAGGTAAAGACAACTGTGAATAATTTATGGGAATTATTTATGTTGTGCAAAACTTTCGCTCCGATTAGCCCGACGCAGGGCTTCTCGGTGGGCTTTCGAGTACGAACCATTCCACCCATGTCCCGGAGGGAGTTTTACAGCACGATTGGAGAGGGGGTCATGGTGTGCTTACACCATCGATAAATCCAAACAACTGAGGTAATGCTTACACCTGTCAGCAGTTGTCCTGTCGCGCTGACCCACACGGTCCAGTGGATCCAGTTTTTTTCGTTGGATTTTGGACAAGATTTATTGCATAAAAACGCATTGCGGTTACATATGCACAAAGTGGAGTAGCTGTAAAGCTTAAACATATTTATTCATTTCAATTCAATTTACACTTACAACAAATTTAGTTTGTACAATTCATCCTAGCTCTAACGTGACTCTTGTACGATTTTCTTTTGACATATTCGGGGTGTCATTGCTGCCAACCTGGAGCAGATGAGATTGTCTGCTGTCAAATCTATAATTACTGCAACCAGTGTATAAGCGCATGTCTGATCAGTTTTTGTCACCCACAGGCTTTCGGATGATTTATCTCCCGACAGTGCAGACATTCCAGACGACCTGGTGACAATTATTGCATTCAGTGGTAAATTGGAACCTTCATCCGCCATAAAGCAAAGGCAAACCACACTCCACTGAGACCTTGCGCCGAGCTCTGCCAAGAGTGGGATAATGCTCTAATCAAACAGATATCTCCACTGCACACGCGATATCATCACTCACATTTCGCACGCTTAAAGCAATATTTATTTAAAGCTAACTGAACACTGACACCTACCTTATGGTGTCGGTGCCTCCGCCATTTACCTGCGAGGAAAGAATGGGACCGCAAAACTTATCTTCGCCTTGTAGCTTTCAGTCAAATGCGTCCCGACCATCCATCCGGCCAGCCGTGACGTCTTACTCCATTCAGCGCTCAGCGCGAACAAACGCCTGCCAACGCCGTCGCTGTCCATCGCGCCCGCGCTCTGATTAAGGTGTGCGATAACCATTTTCATGACCATCGTCTTCAGGACAGACCTCGACTAGCACTTACCACCAGCAGCAGCAGCGCCCTAGGAGAAGTGGAGGATAAAAACCCATCCGAGCAAGCTGTACCGAATCAAATAGACACGCCACACAGCGCTGGGACCAAGGTGGAAATTAAGCGGACGACGGAAATAAACACCAACCCCGAGTCGGTGTCGCGCTCGCGTACCCAGTACAAGCCCCGCGTACTTATCATCATAATTTCCACCTTGATAAATGACCTGTTACACGCTCAATATTAATGGATTTGCATAAATTTCGTTCATCGCACCCGGACGAAAAGACGAATTGTCTCTGTGTGTGAGTAGCGGCCGCGGTGAGATCTTGCGCAGATCGTTGCGTTTCACGGTGTCCGTTTTTATTTCGGTGCAAGACACTGGCGAGAAAGCGATTAACAAGGGTGTGTGTGTGTGGCAGTCCATCAGTTTGTAATGCTGATTTTTTCACCCCTTCCTTGGCTTGATGCTGTATTTCCGCAATACCGGCCCACGGGGGCACTTGGGTACATCGCCGAGACCGAACGTGATCCGCTCATTTGCGTAATTAACAAGATTTTTACTAGTTCTCGTAAAAATCGGATTGAGAGTTTTGTATACCTTTTTTCTTGCTGCTTGCTGCTTCTCCTTCCCCCAGGCACCGAGTGACACCAGTGACGCTTGTCGTAGATACACCGGTCATAAAATATTCTTATTAAAATGCCTTTAAGGCGGGTGAATAAATAGAGGGCCGCATCACCAACATCTGTGCCGCTGGGCCACCTGCATTTGCATACGAATCTTCCTGCCAGTGCCCGAACTCGTAAAGAAACAATTGCGAGCGCATTGATTATTCGTCGGACTTTTCTTACGCGGAGGTAGTGCTTGCGCACTTAGGGTGCAATAAAAAAGCACTAAAATGTTTACACCGATTTGATTGCCGGTAAGTGTTGTAGCTCGTTAGTCGTTGCTGAGTGGCTTAACGGGGTCGTGTTTTGCCCTCGCTTGTATTTGTCTATGAAAGCGGGAAGAAGAAATGCAAATAGAGCTCGAACCCTCGAACTACTTCGCGCAATAACCGCGTGTGAGATCTTCTAATTGACGCAAGAGAAATCTCTGTTTATCATACCTTTATGAAAAGCTTCTACGGGTACCATTCCTAACGAGCGCCTTCGCACGGCATATGAAACTTCGCGTTGAATGGGTATGATCATTTTTCATTCTCAATTGCCCTTTTTTCATTACCCCCGTTCTAGTCCCGCTCGCCAGGCTATAGCTGAGTTGATTTGCGGTCGCTTTTGTCGGGTTCGGAAAAGGTATTTTAATTATTTTGCAACAAAAGCACCACCCTGCAGTCTAGGAATGCAAACCCCATGAGTGTGCATTAATTTACATCAACAAACGGATTTCGGGATGCATCCGATCTGGTGAAAGCCGGCCCAACCAGGCAGGAATGAGATGTAATTAAACAAAAACAATGCCCACATTGCAGGAAAAACAAAACGACAGTAAACATGCGCCATGCAGTGCAACCAAGCGTGTTCGTACGTGTGCGAGTGTTCTGCATCGGAATAGCTGATTCATTCGGCAGAATTGATTTTTGATTGCTATTGGACACACGGGTGTCATTAATCTAGTGAAAAGATAATAATTGCACATCAATATCCAACGGTGCTTTGCTTGATAAGGCTCTGTTAGGAGTCTCGAGGGATTGATTTTTCATTTGCAACTCCTATCGAGCTTCAACAAATGACAATTGCACTTGAAACATTAATTAACATATTCTACGCGTATAACGACAAAAAACAGATTTTGAACACAAATATTAGCTAAATGATAAACCGACATGGCTACAACCTAAACGCCCCCTAATCATTATGACAATAGTCATGTGTACGTTTATATTGTACCTACGGATAAGGTCCTGCTAAACATCTCATCGAAAAGAAGTTAAAGTCAACTTTCAGCATCGTTCAGTTCTGTTCTGTTTTATAGTCCCCAGGCTATCTCTCTCCTCCTCCCATGGGGCTTGTGTGCGGGGAATCAAAACTTACAAGACAAACATTCAACCATACAAACACACCAACCACCGCAAGAAAGTCTGGTCAACTTGGCAAGATTGGTCCCTTATCGATTGATGCATTCAGTTGCGGGCTGGCAGAGGAAAAGATAAACACAAGGATCCTACGCCCCCCCCCCCCCCCCCCCCCCCCCGTTGAACTATCCAAATAATGGAACTCCAAACAGTTGGTCATCGTCCTTTTGTTGTTGGCTGTTCTGTCAAATGAAGTCTGAGAATTAGTCACCGGCTGAACGAGACTTAGAGAACCCCCAAAAATCAAAACGATGATTTTGATTGCTGGCAGAGACGAAGATGTCCCCCCGAAGTAAAGCGTGTTACAGTGCTGTGAGCATACTCATCCCTTGCTGCCGGACTGCGTATCAACAACAACAGATTCACAGCCTCGATAGAGACAATGTTTTCTCACGACTTTATGCTGACACAAACATAAGCTCCAATCGAAGCGAATCGCCACAAACCAAAACGCAAGCAGTGAAACAAAAAGAATAACAGACCGTGTGCATGTGTGTGTGTGTGTGTGTGGTTTGGATATTCGATTGTAGTTTGATGATAGCACTCCTGTCAACAGAGTCCTTTTTGTTTGCTTGCTCCCAGAACCCGCGAGAAGGGAAGCAACAAACGTTCGATCCGTTCTGTGCCATTTCCCCAAGCCGTATGGCGGTGTGCCTTCCGAATCGAAACTTGCATTGCGTTGCCCTCCGAACTAGTATCGTATCTTCCCGCCATTTCTATGTTTGGTCATCACATAATCTTACGGTTGGTTAGCATTTACTTACAGATTGTTTCATTTTATTTGCTGTCCTGTTGTTCTGGGAATGTCTCTCAATCTCCTTCCCCCAGGCGCCATTAGTGGAAGTCGTCTGCTGCCAGTTCCGAAACGCAACAGCTTGGACACTGCGAAGATGTGTCGGTCAATGGCTCTAACGTCTGTGTGTACGTTTCAATATCCCAAATCCAACCTCACATCATACACACTGTGAGTGAGAACTCCATACGACCAGGTCCAACCCGCTTGGACTACCAACCAAAACGCTGTCCATTTTTTAGCCGACCACATTCACCCACCGAGAAGTGTTCCTCTTTCATGTGGTTGAGGTTAGGATGTCCCAAGAGCAGACGGGAAAGCCATGTACAAGGATATAAAATATTAATTTAATTGCTAATTAAGAATTTTTCGACGCAACGGTGAAAGGTTCAGAAGCAGGACAAAAACGGGACGCCAAAAACTCCTGTCCTGCTACACACGACCCGAACCCGGTGTAAAGAGGATGGGGATCGGATGATGACTTCTCTCTTGTTTACTTCTGGTTTTGGTCAAACACTGGGGAAGGTGTTCTTTGATGGTTTTTGGAGGTTATTTTCGTGTTCAACCGCTGTTTCAATTGAGCGTTTTGCTGGACACACTTCGTATCCAACTCCTACCACCGTCACTGCACTGAGGGCTTATCGAAAATCTTTCGCAGCGAGATTCGCCGTTCCTTTCGCTTCTCTTCGGGGCCGTTGTGCGATCGATTTGGTAGCCTTCGAGTGAAGCACTAAAACGCTTGTAATTACCTTCATCTTCGATAAGCAAAAAGAGCCCGAGAGCCTTTTCTCCCCCTGCAGAAGCAATCCCGATTCACACGCAGCCTTTGCTTTGGTGCAGCTCCATTTGGAGCGCAAGAAACCTAAGAACAGAAAACGTTAAAGAACAGAATATTTCAATTCATACACTTTTTGCACCCATGCCAGAAACATGCCGATCGTTTGTAACGGCTTCGCCAGGCGCTGGCAGTGCTTTGCAAGAACCCTTTTCCAATCACACACAATCGCACACAATGTCACAGTGCAAAGTTGAGTTGAGTAATTAAAAATTCTTTCCACACCGAGCATTCTCCCTCCCTCGACAGCTTCCCCCCCGGGACGCACTGGAGTTTTGTTTGATTTCGCAGAAAGATGTGTGTTGTGCGATAATGATGACTATTTTTCAACTTCACACATGCGTGTTAAGTTCCGTTCCGTGTCCCGAGTCCAAGTCGTACTTCGGACAGGACCACCTTAGTGCCCAGCGTGTCCAGCGTCTGGGCATCGGCGGGCAAGGTCTCGGCTCGTTGTCGATGAATTGGATGCTGGTTTGCTCTGCCCAGCGTGTTTGCACCGTCCGCATCCATTCATCGCGAAGGTCACTGCCACGCTCTGCTCACCGGCTGGCCGCTTCTCATTATCATTTTTAAAATGTAATTACAACGTTGCACCGTTCGCTGCACCAACTGTCAGGTTGGACACAGGGAATATATAGGGAGGCCGTTAGTCATCTTCAAACATCAGTGCCTGTCCGCTCCCACCCCGTGAGCCTTTTGCAGTGTCTTGCGCACGTAATTAAGCAAGGTGCTAAGTTGTGCCGAGGGCGGATGCTTACACACTACGATCGGATGGATAGGGTGGAATGGAGCTTTAGCTAGCTCATGCTCTTCGTCTAGATCACTTCAGCACGATAAGCAGATGCGATCGGCGAGGAGATGCGACTAGCTAGCACAACTTCGCTATGATTTTCACACACCGGCACGTTACAGTTTCCCTGCTCTACCGCTCTGATGACCAACAGGTCTATACGGAGCTTTGGAGGGTTAAAGCACCTGAGCTACCGATCTCCGGAGCATTCTTTTTTGACACCTAATTGTATGTTACATCTATCAGAGTGAACGTTACTGTGTTATAATTATCTTAAAAAGGTTGTTTCTTCCACTTGTTTCCTAGTGGTGGAACTATACTGAGAGAAGTGGGAGGAACCGCTCGGTTGAAGATGTCATCGGATGACCTCAAAAATGCTTTAAAATTATTTTCATTAAGAATGAACCTAATGGACTACAACAATGGTTACAATAAAGAACTGGAAGAAGAAACAATTAATTTCAAAGATGATACAGAGATATCAAACACGACCAAGTCACCTACATTGAGATTAATAAACGTTCTTTCGTATTAAACACACTAAGATCATAATGATCAAACCTTTAAAGAAGCACCGGCAATATTTGATTTTTCAGTGGGAAAATGTAGGTCACACGCTGCTATTATTGATTCGTTTGAAAATCGTTTCCAATGCACCATCATAATCGACGATGCACCAGACAAAAGCCTTACTTTATGACTTTATTTACTGAATCGCATCCAAAGCAAGGTGTGTCCACAAGCGCACACACCCCGTTGGATCTAATCGTACACACACTCTCTCTGTCACTCTTCTCGTTGGTTTGATTTTACCGGCAAAAAACAGAAAATCATAATCCAAAGAATGACTCTGTCCAATCCTGCTTATCGTACATAATTTTTACCAAAAGCACGGACCGTCCCGCCCAAAGCTCTCGCGCCCAAACACGCACAAGCGCGTCCAAATGACGACACATTGATCAAACTTTTGGAATTCGATACGTGTGCTGAAGTTTTGTGAATTGGAAATTTTATTTATCTTTACCGTACTGTCTCTCTTTCTCCTCGAACTCCCCTTCCTGGAGCTGTCTGGAGCAAATGACAGCCATTTATTCTAGCCTGGAACGTAGTGCCGTCCGATCGGAAACACCGAAAGAATGTCTAAATCGCACGACAATCATCTTTCGCGCCATGGCGCACCTCTCGCACCGGTGTACGGTGCGGAACGAAAGCTGCCAAAGAATGTCTCCGCACCAGGGCGAAAGCCTATTTGATGGTTGGAAATTTATTTTATCTAAATCCTGTAAGAAAGGGCCACGATGGGGCGAACGGGTCATGTCTAGCAGAATCGTTCATGTTTCACTGCCTGATGAAGACATCAACTCTTGCCCGGGGGCCGATAAAGCACATCTCTACGCTCCCCCTGTCCCAAACCATTCCTTGATCGGCGGCAAATGAGACAATCTTCTGTTTGACTACGATGCATCGGGGATTGATTTCTTTCAATATTCCTCCTACCCAGCGGGAAGCGGTGAACGGGTGTGTGGGTTGGAAAAGATTAAGTGCACCCATAAGTGGACGTGTCTGGTGACAACTCAATTTCCTAGCTTCCCACTCACACAAGACGGAGCGCGTAGAGTACGGGCCGGTGCCATCTTCGGTGGATGGCGTCGGGTTTTATGTGTCTACCGTCCGTGACGTGAAAGGTCAGGTTATCAACGACCCGGCGCTTCGATGCGGTGCGCACAGTCTGATGAGTTCTACCACTTTCCTGTCGATTGAGACTTCCTTCTATTTTTATTTCACGCTGTTTTAACAGCAAATCTTAACCTTCTGATAGCAACCCAAAACAAACACGCAGGAAGTACCCGCAACTTAACCCCTATAAGCTGACCGTCCTGATCTAATGATTCCCCATCGCTATGCACGGTTAAGGTCGAAGAAAGTATCCACACTTAATATCGAACACAGACACACCGGGCCGTATTAACACTATCATGCAGGTACTTTGGACAAACATAAATTTATGGCGCCTTCGATAGCCGCCACATTCTTGGCTCCTAATCGACCTTTGACGCGAGGGGCCATCCATGAAGAAAACTTGAGCTCGGGCAACAAAATTGACACAACGCCCAGAATGTGTCCAGTGTCCTGGTTTGATGACCATCGCCATCGTTCCATCCTTCCCTTGCTCGATGTCTCTCTTTCTCTTTATCGTACCACCAAAGATAAGATGGTCCCGTGAGCGAAACACTTTCACAATTTGGAGCATCGTTCACTCAGCTCGCCAGCGTACAGCAATCCCCGGAACTGGTGCACCATTTGCTTTTTATGGCCATTTCTGCCCGGTTCTGGATAAGACAAGGATAAGCTATCTCGGGACTGGTGCTCCAATTTTTATTTCCCCAGCAATGTCTCCACAATGTGTCCACTTTTTGCAGAGTGCCGCTAGTGGCGCGATCGTTTCATTTTTAACGTCTAGAATAGAGCCTCTCCCGCCGCCCATGGGTGGTTTTGGGCTATCTGATGCGCCACTGGAGGAATGTGTGTTGTGTTGGCTATAAATTTCTGTACTCCCCATTCCAACACCGGGTATAGGATGGCGCTTGTGCAGCGATATCGTGCTAGAAAGTATCATGTTTCTCGATTTCCAAAACGATATGCATTAAAGTTGTGGTTTCACCAAACAAGAAGACCAAAAGTGATCTGTTATGATATATTAGCGTTTTCATTACGGTTATGAGATTTAAAAATGACCCTGCGTATAAGGTGATAGTTTATTACGTCACAGATATCTTGCCGATGATCAACACCATTTTAAGGGATAAATCTTGCTAAAGAATTGCATTTCATTGAAAACCCCTCACACATTCTTCCATCAAAATCAATCTTGCTCCCGGTTGTCCATTGAATAAGGAATGAAATAAATAGAATTAATATTAATGTTTTTTCCCTCCACTCAATGTAATGTACCTGCAAATTGCATCGCATTCAACTCAACCAAACTGACCAGAAGTGCAGATTGATTGCTTTTCGGTAAAATCGCCACAGGATCTGCACCGCACAAATGTGCCGCGTCACCACCGCTGCAGCGGCAGCGAGAAAGCATCGCAAAACAGCGCACAAAACAATGTTATATTTTGATGCATTTTCATTAACTCCACGGCGCGTGCACGTTTCTGGACGATCGAAATGATTTCGCGTGTGCGCGGTGGTCTTAGCGGACGAGCCCGCGCAAACCAAAGATTAATGATGAAGGGCCCCCTATCGCGCCAACAACAAGTCATCGTGAAGTTTTGATTGCTTTTCTCGGTGCTGTTGTACCCGAAAGCGAGAGGAACATGTTGCAGAAAAACACACTCGCACGCGGTAGAAGCCACACAAACCCCAACCGGTAGGTGCTTAATTCCGTGCGATTAAACGGATTTTAAATCGTTTTCAAATTAGCAACAACTTCTTCTTCAACCGAAACCCGAACGCCATGCCGAAACCCATCCATCACCACGGAAAAGCAGGAAGCATACATGCATGGTTCACCGCCAGCGCTCTTCCAGCCGGTCCACTAGCTAGTGCGTACTCATCGGCGTCTCTGCATCATCATTGCCCGTCGACGCCAGCAACAACAAAAATCGGAACTATGTTAACCAAAAGGCAAATTGCGCCCTCGCTCATATCTCACGCTTTCCATCATTATTCCACAATTAAACATCGAAATCCTATTTAAATAAATTCATTAATTCACTGCCTTTTATCGGCACACGTACCCACACACACCGAAACAGGCAGACACATAGTCCTGAGGACCCCACGGGTAATTAATCATACTCTTCGTATCCCCACTATCGCGCGTTCAACGGTGCTTTTATCCCTTTTTGTACATTTTTCCTCTTTTTTACCACACGTCAAACACGCATCAGAGAAACTTGCGGTTGAAAAGCACGAGACATGATCCATCCCAGAGATTATCAGATTGAGGTGTAAATAGTACCAACATCGGAACTCTACAGAGATATGCACGCATTGAGAGCATTGTATATTAAAGCTCTGATACCCAATATTGTAGTAGTTAGGACTTCAAAAATCATTCTGGAAATCAGACATGTGAGTCCTCAAGTTGGTGTGTTGAGCAGGGAAGTCTCTTTTCGGAACAGTTTATATTCAACTGACCCATCTATTTTCCATCCACATTCTTTGTATCTTTCTCACTCAATTTGCAATATGCCACATGCACTGTAAAGCTTCAGCTCAATCCCACGCCACCAACTGTCCAAAGCCACTCCCGTATTCACTAGCTTACAAACACGCATCCCTCGTAGACACCTCTGAGTGATCAGTTCGTCTCCATTCGCCGGACCGTTTTCAATTATTTGCATAACATTGTAGCAACGCCGTTTCTATGGAAGATGTTATGATGACCCCAGCGGTCGACCAGGCGCTTAGGGGTTTCTCTTTTTAGCTCCATCTCATAGAGATACACCCTTCCCTTCCTTCTGTACGACGAAATGAAGCTTGTTAAGCATAAAATGACCCCCAACACGACCCACGGAGGGGGTGCTGCGATCGGATCGCTTACCAATCCCGGAGGTGATGTTTGTATTATTAAATGATTATTGATTAATGAGTCTTCTCACCGGCTGACAGATGATTTTGGTGGAATTTGCCGGATGTGCCGTTGGATCCTATATTTGCTGCTGATGCTGATGATGATGATGCTGATGATGACGATAGTGATCTCACTGCTCTGTACTGTTTTGTAGCAACAGCGATGGGCGAAACAAAAATGGAAAATTAACATGATACCTCTTGTTAAACGCTACAACCTATGAAGGGCCGATCTAGGTCTTGCTAACCAACTCACACGCATACGTTAGTCAGCGAGCGAGGGCGCAAATGGAAAAACCTCACCGCTAGAAGCATCGTTACCTTCCCACGTTTTGCGCTAATCGATATGCAGCGCAACACACGCGTCAGCGCTCGGCGTAAGAATTATGGCTGCACGCAATATTGTATTCTGCTTTCTACTTCTGCTTAAGTGATCGCCGAACCGTACCTACAACCGACCCGTTTGCATGTGTCTAGCATAATAAATTAACAATTATCTTTAGCGAAGAAGAGGCACCACACTCAGAATGTAGTGGAATTAAAACACGCACTATAAATTCCAATATTTACTCGATTTTTGTCGGCGTGTCGGGCATGCAAAGTGCCACAAAGAAGTTCTTCCATATCATCGTTGTGATTTACCAAGAAGGAATTGATTCCAAAACGTTCGCGCTGCAATGTAACCATCCGTGAAGTAATGAAATCATTTGCCTCCTGGTGAACGTATTCAAATCAATGGAGCTTGCCTGGGCCGATAATTGAACTTGTCGTTGGACGTGTTTGGTGAAACAAAACCAATAAAACAATCTCCGATGCAAATGTTGCTTGCTCATGCAAAATCAATTTAACTTTTCGATTAAACGACGCATTTCAGAACAGTTTCCAAGGGGTTAACTTAATACAGTTTCGAAATTCCAGCTGCGTATTGCTTGCTTACAACACTTCCCGTCGGGCCAACCAGATCCGTATCGTTCCATTCGAATCGCTCCACATTGCACACCATTAGAGGGAGGGTTTACGCGATGCATATAATTTTCACTACCACTAAAACACCATTGCTCCGACCGCCAAAAAAAAAACCAGAACGACGTAGTATTTCGCAAAGCACCAGGCAAAATAGGCATAACAGTAAGAAAACGAAAATAAACACTCACACACACCACGCTTCCCTTTTCTGCACTATCTTTGATCAAAACTCCTCGAAGACAGCTGCTGCCCGGTTTTGTTCAGCAACAAAAGCATAAAAAATGTCACTCTTCATCCTTCGTTTCCGCACCCCTGATCCTCGCTTCAGCTGTGTAATCGAAGAAAAGACAAAAAAGCAACCGAACCGTACTACGAGCGATCGTTTATCTAAGCATCCATCTACCGCACTGTGGAACATAATACCTCTTTAGGTTGACAAAACAACACAAGAGAGGAACAACGAAAAAAAAACGTAGAAGGAACAATAAAAAAAGCGAAAAATGCCCAACCGCAAACACCGTGGCCGTGGAATTCTAAGCTCGAGAAATGGCGCATAATAGCAACGACGATTCGCATTGCCGCTTGCCATCGTTTCACCTTTTTTGCCCCCGGCCCCAGGAATACCACTCGATCGAAACGGTGGAAAAATAGAGCAGAATATAGTTCTGGAAAGGAACGCACGACGAAATCACAACAAACCTGGATGCGATGCTGGAACCGCTAGATGCAGCCTAGCACAAAGTTTCTGCCCCCTTCGGGAACTTGCCGACGACACAACCTGCAGGCAAATGAGTCTCCCTCGTCCTCCATTGGCAAACGGGAGTGCTACTTTTCCGTACTCCGCTCGCTGGATGAGGATGAAGGATATCAATTTCATAAGATCTACGTTGACAAATGTAATCGGTCCAATGTCCCTGTTATGTGTGGCTCTATTCTTCAGAACACAAAAGGGACCAGATGTGTGTTCTTGTTCTCGGTGCTTCACTTAATTCGGTCGTCCTTTTGGGTTCGCGTTCCAACGAGGAAAACACTTTAAAACCACCAAAACACCGTGCCGAGGAAAAAGTAGAAGAGGCTCAAGAATGTCTCCTTGTAGGAAGAAGCAAAGGCCCCTATTGTTAGGTCATTATTATTTTCCTACGAAAAAAATCCCACCACACAGTCTAACCTCAACGACACTGCGGCGGACGAGAAAATCGAAACCAGGTTGGCAGGTTTGCCTTTCCAGATTTGATCACTCGGCACGACCTACCAAGCGCCTTTAGCTTCTTCAGGATTTGTCAACCGCCCGCCAGCTCCTCAAGCTAGCCGGGATCTTCCAGAACCACATCCCAGAGCAGA
The DNA here is from genome assembly GCF_016920715.1 of Anopheles arabiensis. Lineage (NCBI taxonomy): Eukaryota > Metazoa > Arthropoda > Insecta > Diptera > Culicidae > Anopheles > Anopheles arabiensis. The sequence goes on from NC_053518.1 coordinate 94,339,536, forward strand.
AAGAAGAGAAAGAGGCCAAAACGGGCTTGCTGAGTGTGCGGGCTCGCTGAATGCTTTATTGCTCACTTCCAAGTACCACCGGGTCTCAAATCTCGGTTAATCCCTCACCTGCTTTCTCCGGGCTAGTTTTCTCCTTCTTCCCCAGAAAGGATGATGATTGACTGATAAGACTACATCCCGCAGCGGGCTGGCACTGTTATGGTAACGATCCAATGTTTTGTCATCGTGCTTTGCCGTCTCATAATTTCGCCCCGTTACGATCGTCAAACCCCGAAACTCCGAAAAAATCATTCACAGTGATCTTTTTACGTGAGTTTTCGGGAGCGTAGCAATAGACACATTTTTTCACTTTACGACCACAAGATCACGCTCCCGTACGAACCTTCTGTAGAGAGTAGGCAGTCGTTCCTTTCGGTAGGCGATAAATTATTTCTCTATTCCGGGCTAGAGGCACTACTCCTAGCGGGTGGATCGGTTTGGGCATAGGAACGAGACGTGCATAAAGAATAACACGCGTAGCGCTTTATTGTTTTGGAACGGTTTCATCTTTAGCCCTCGAGGGTAAGTATCAAGCCCCCTGCCCGAGTGGCTAATGATCGGTAGCGTTCGATAAGCGCCAACCGATGCTGCGCCCGGTAACGTGAGAGCCTCGGTCACAGATCTCGATCCATGTGAGATGAACTACCCCGGCTTTTCTACGAATCGCACCCAGCGGGACGTTTCCTTGCTCCGGTTTCCGGATATATGTTAAGAAACCGTTCAGAATCGGAGCCCTCGAGATGTTTGCTTAAGATCAGTTTTGTTTTGTCAACTTGCTGGCCGGATTAGAAGATCTTGATCAGGCGAAGACGTTCACCCTACCCGTCAATAGCGTTCTATTCTGTTCTGGTTCAAAAAACATGACAAAAAAACAGAAAAAAGACATCTCAAAAACCGCTAAATCGTTCTCCGCCCTTTTTTCCACCGGAACGGGGAAAGGTTATTATTGTTGCGTTTCTTCTTCGTTTCACCCTGCGAGGGATAAAACGTCCCGTCTACCAACGGCGGGCATTCATTCGCCAGGGATTGCGCTAGAAAGGAAGCGAGCAATAATCACAAATCCACCCGATCGCATAATTGTCAACATGCTTTCGCTCCCCGCTTTCACACGCGACTGAACTCTGCCCGCAAGCTACATTACTGTCATCGGCATATTAGATTCTTTTCTTACTTTCCTCCACTAACACACCGCAAAAAAAACCTCAATAAGGGAGACGCTGCGCTTGAAACATCTCCTTTTTCAAACGGTTCCAACCCCGCTGAGTGTCGGATTCTAGCGACAGTCGGACGAAACTGTCTGCCCCACAAAAGCAGGAGCGTTTCCTTTTTACATGTAGATCCGCACAGGACAAAGCAACATCAAACGAGCGCGGGCCCCAGACGGGCCCTGCGGATGGGAAAGATATTTTATTTCAATAGGAAAATTTTAAACCCATAATAAAATAATAAATGCGTTCACTTTTTTGCTTCGATTGGGGGGTTTTTTTCGGTCGCTTGCTGACAAGCTCTTTAATGGGATTTGTTCTCAGTGAAGTGATCCCAACTGTACAGGAAGTGAAGGAAGCAATATCTTACTGTTTTTTTTTTTTTTTGTAAATGTTTAAACTCAAATACCATTGGAATAGAAAGTCGCTGAGACTATTATACATTTACTATTGCCTTTGAAACACATTCACATCGAATGCGCTCCACGGTGAACAGACAGAAACATAATATGAAGCATAAAAATGGGCCGCAGCTGGCTAAATGCGCATACTACCGTTTCAGTCGGCCCGAACACCGCCTGGTATGCAGGTCGTCTCCATTCCTCCCCTACCCAAAAAAGATTGACGCATCACGGAACCACGGAATGGCCACGGAATGGCCGATCGTTTCCGCAAATGGCGTGCTTTACCGGTCCAGCTTACCGGGCAGGAAAACAAAACAAAACACAACAACCACGCCACCAACTGGGAGCGTCTATGATGGCACCGAGAACATGGCAAGAAGCGTTAGTCCTTGCGGGTTCTTTACCGCAAATTTTGCCAACCGCTGTTGTGAGTTTCGTCTACCATACTTTTTTGTGCATTCCCGTTTTGCAACACACGGGGCAAATGGTACGCCACAGGACACACTCACAGGACGGAAATGGCAAATGAAACCCGATTCCAAAGGACAACAAACAAACGGAACTATGGATTAGGGGGTCGGTTGCGCTGCCATTCGAACCATCGGCAAAAAAGGGGTCGCAAAAGTGAAGTTGTCACGCGTGCTGACAGCTTTAACCGTTTTGCGGTCCAACAGGGTGTACGGTGAGTGTTTGGATTTTGTTATGGGGAATTTCTATGCTGCGATGATGATTCAGAGCTCTTACGTGGTGCTTTTGAATGAGGCTATAAAGGCGCCTAACTGATACGATCGGCTTGAAGGGTAATCAAAATATGTTTTTTAACATTTTTTTTTTCAGCGCTCAGTTGCTCTTATCGCGTGGATATCTACAAAACAGGAAGCCTAAAAACATACTTCATGCGCCATATTGGAAAACGATTATTCTTTACATTCCATTCCAACGAAAGCCCTTCCGTCTTGATTGTGTCATTCTATAACAATAATGCCTTACAATCACCCATATTAAGGTCAATAAATGTACAAATTAAAGGCGCCCTGCCGGTTCCTGCTTCCCGCCATCATGCACGCGCAGCTGCATTCTGAACTCCTCCCAGCATCCTGCCAATTGAGTGTAATCAATGTACAGAAGAGAACATAATTCACACCACGGAACTAATAATATTCTTTTCCGGCCGAACTCCACAACCCAACCATCGCGGCACGTTGGTAAACATGGCGGTCGCGTAATTGTCTGCTGTGGGCCTTTGTTTGGTCGCCATTTTGCACGCTCGATCAGAACGGGGACAGAATAATGGTGGTTTTAATAAGAGCCTGGAATAAGAGACACACACACACACGAACTGCATGTGACGAGGCTGCCGAATGCCAACACTTCTCCACCGATTTGCCACGCATCATTAGGGCTGTCGGACCGATTCCTTTTCAAACTCGGATTTAACATTTCAACAAACCAACATCTATTTATGGTTAGTTGCCGCCCAGTACCGTGCAGCGACTTGTGGGCAAAGAGAGGTTTTGGGTGTAATTTGATATAACCTCAAAGACGCTGGAAGAAAAGAAAAAAAAAACAACCAACCCCGTTCATTCCACGCTCCTTTTTCATTCGCGATCGCATTGCTCGACTATTGTATTGAGGATAATTGTAATAATGATGGTTGCATGAGAGAAACAGCCCAAAAAAAAACAACAACCATCAGCTTCGAAATAGTAAATGATGGTGCTTGAATCGTGCCAGAATTGCCAGGTTTCACTTTCAAGGCAGATCTCGATCGAGATCTAATCGGTAGGAGGAGTCTCCACCTCTGCGGTACGAGCGTTATGAATGACCTTATCCTTCAATCTCCCGCCTCATACTTCACTGCTCGGGTGCGTGCACTTTTTTCCGTTCGCTGATTTGGCTACAAGGCTTACCGTTTATGGAGCCTTTAGCACTCTTAAGCTTTTTTTGTAGACCATTAAATTATGGAGTACCCGTGTGTCAATGGTTGGAATTCCACCATGCGGCCCAGGTTGGATGCCATTGACAAAACGGTACACCCCATACGCGCACTGCAGTACACTTTGTCACACGTAAACTACTTCATACCATGTTGTTCCATAGCTCCTCCAAAGTCATGCAGTTGACAAAACTCACCCTCCAGTCCCAGTCCCATTTTCTATAGGTCACCCTTTGCTCGAGCATGTGCCTGGATGCACTTCTCGTGCTGCACAATGGCTGTTGAAACGAAATCAACAAGCCCGCGTCCGCGTGGACCGATCGCGTGCACAAACTCGTAAAGTACGCCATTTATTAGCCCGCACCCGGGCACCAGACCGATCAGGTTGATATGCTCCGAACCACTCGCACTCGTCCTCGCTTACGTAACGCGGTGAGCCTTGAAGGCTGGCGGAGTTGTTGGACTTCCCAAAACTGACATGTCACCCTCTTGAAGCAGGTTGACCCGCACGGTTTTGCTTCAGCACGATGCTCAAGACCCTGTTCAAGACATGCCTCAAGGTAGGAAACTCTCCAAATGGAAGGTTGTGTGTGTGTGTGTTTTATATAAAAACAAAAGCCCAACATTTTGTCGAGGGCAAAAAAACACCCCATCGAGCAATTTTGCACTTATGATCGTCGATCGGGACCAATCTCCTCGGTTGGTGTTGCTATTCACCCACCAACAACCACTGCTGCTAAGGTTACTAAGTTGTAGCTGCGAAAGTGTGGGCCGTACGGCGGTCGGTGTTGCTTACCGTTCGGTAGCTCAAGTAGGTGGCAGAAGTACGCTTGGTTGTATTTTGTTATTCCTTTCGAACTACCAACCCCCCCATATCCCAATGCTCTTGAGGTTCTCATAGACCCGACTGCGAAACTCATCCACATTCCGGCCCCGGGCGAACAGACTGGCGTGCTGAAGGGCACTACCAATAGCATCGTGTTCCCTGCCAGAGCTCTGTTTGTTCGCTGCGCCTACACCCACCCCCCTCTTTGCCAATTGCTCCAACGTTTCCGATGGGAAACGGAGTTGTTTATGCGATGTAGTTTCTTGACGTGCGGGCCAATCGGTAACCGATTCGATTGACTCGATAGGTTGCAAAGTTGCACAGGAAAAGTTGCTTTTAACCGGCTGCCTTCGCAGCACCCAAGGGTCAGGAGTCGCATTAGATATCTCTAGAGGATTCGATGCGGCACGGAAAATCATTGCAAGATGGGAAATAAATATTTAAATTAAATTAAATCTACGATTTTACAGCACGATATCTACCAGGAGAACCTTAACCTTTCGCTAAGTAACACATCATAATAATTAACTAGGCTATAACCCATTCAAACTCGGCTCCACATAAACCCCTTCGGCAAAGTTTTCATTATTCCACTGCATCGTATGAACTTCACTTGAAGCTCTCCACCCTACAATTCCACCTACACGGCTCAGTCCAAAACATTCCTAACCTCCGTACTGCAGAAAAGGAAACCGCTCCACTCGCACAAATAATAAATAAAACATTGAAGCACTTTATTGCCCCACGGAAGTCGCATCGCGGTGCGTCCTCACGGCCTACCGTTTGCGCGCGCGCACACACAGTTGCACAAGCGCTACCGTTGTGCATAATTTCCTCGCCTTCGCCCAGTTGCAACGGTTTCGATTTTCCCGTTCCCCGTAATGTCTCGGCCAAAGGGAACTCGGCTCGTCCTCAGCGTGTGTGCGTTTTTCGCTTCTATAAATCGTACCCCCATAGATCATGCAAGTACGATAAACCGTAATGTTGAACAATTTATACATATCATTTTTTATCATGCTCACACCATCATTGCGCACAACGGCAACAACCACAACGAGGGCGAAGGCGAATCAGTTGCCCTGGTGTGTACCGGACTACGGTGGTACGTACGAACGGTTCCGGATTTGGCCCGCTTTGAGTGATCGTCAGCGATTTATTTGCCTTCCTGCCAGCCGAAGGCCCAAGTACCGGGGCTAAGCATGCAGATACACACAAACACACGCGGACGCTCTCATGCAACCTGACCATGGATCAGAACGATGAAAGCCCACACGGGTCCACAGCACGGGATGTCTTCGTGTACCAACAAAACGCGGTGCGGTCGGGTTGAGAAAAGGCTGTTTGTGCAAAACGCCATTGCAAAAAAACACCGTGTCCAAGAAAACTGTGGGCCCTGGAGAGCGGTGGGGTTTTAGAGAACGACTTCCGAGACATGGCCACGTGTGTGCGCAAGTTTTCCCTTTTTGCAGAGTTGAAAAATTAAATGTCAAAATGAAATATCCCTCGCCGAAATGGAAATATCGAGCACAATCGAGCAATCGTGGTCGCGTTACCATGCCACTCATCGAATGGCATGTTGAGTGTTTGGCTGTGTACGTTTTTCTTTGCCATTTTCCCGCAGCAAGAGCCCCACGGCAAAGGAAATCGTTCGCATTGGTGCATTTGTTGTCCCCAAAGTGATATTGGCAAGGCAGGACCGCAAATAGAATCTGTCATAAAGGATTGTTTGCTTAGCCTCGCTACCAGCACGACGAAGACAAATCGTTCCGTTTCACAGGGGACAGAATCGAAAAGTTGAACCCAATTGATGTTGCGTCAAACAAATACGGCACCAACTGCAGCCTTCCGCAGGTTTGCGTATCACTTTCAACGTAAAGTAATTTAATAAATGCCACGATCGAAACGTTGATTGAAGAATGTTGAAGTGCAACGCATACAGTCTCGTTCCACAAAGACTGGACACTTTCGCTTCTCGGGATCCGTTTCGCTTGTTAATAATTTTAATTGACGCGAAATTCCACTCCCAAACCCCTGTCGCCCAGGCTCGCTTCGTTGGCACTCGCTGTCGAAACGAGCCGTGGCGAAGAAAACCGTTCAATAATTTATTCCAAACATTCAACGTACCGGCAAACACCAACATCTGCAAGCACGGGAGCGCATCACTTGCACTTGACCCGTGTGTTTGGCCATCGAGGCTTCCGATCGAGCCAATTCCATTAAAATGCATTCCTTACCCTTCTTTCCGCCTGCCCGGCCCAACACGGAAGGCATTACCGAGGCAACAACACGCAAAACGTCTAAATTATCTCCAAGCGACATCTGAAGCATTCGGCCAGTGTTGTTGTACAATTTAAAACCATAACCTCCGCCTGATTCCGATCCTGTCGCACTGCCCCTGGCCCCAGCAACGAGCGGTTGTGGTATTTTTTCACGAATATTTAAGCGCGTACAGCAGGAAGAAATCTGCTCAGAAAGCGGGAGGACAAAAAATGCATCGCTACCGAAGTTTTCCAATGTGCGTTCCAGTGCCTGTGCAACATGTCTTCCCGATTCCACGAGGCAAATTAAGCGACCAGCCAGTTTTTTTTGTGTTTGTGTGCGTTTGTGTCCCTACCGAGAGGCATTCGAGAGGCACCGTCTGTTTTGTCTGTTTTTGCAGCTAACAGGAGCAGCATCGATTGCAGATTTTTCATCCCTGTGGTACCAGGTGGACACCGATTTTCTTCGTGTTGCTTTTTATCTCCTCGGCCGCGCAAAGATTGTCTTTCTGCCTTGAACCGCGGCCCCCTTTTTCGTCTCGGTGATGTAAAAGATTCCCCTTTTTTCTTCCTTTCCTTTTCCCGGGTCCGCGTTGATTGTGAGGGTGATTGCGCGCGAGATCGGTCTAGGACCTGTCGCCCTCCCAAGGCTCTCCTTTCCAAGGGCATCCTCACCCTCCCGTCACCTCGTTTTTGGTCTCGTTTTCCTCGCACACCGCGCACACATAAATGGGAAACATTAGCTTCAAACTCGCGCCGAACGCCAAAGCAAGCGACGTGATAGAACGATAATGACACCGGTGAGCTTTCCGTGCCCTTCCTTTTGAGCTTCACAGTCGCGTTCCTCCGCTCCACGCCAACAAACCGGCCGAGATCTGCGCGCACCGATAAGAAGATGTAAAACATTCGATGTTAACAGAGCCCAAGCGTCACAACAACATGCGTCCTCGCTTTTCGTGGCTTGGGAAAAAAATGTGCGCCGGCCCACACCACCCCGTCCCGGGAATCGGAGAAGGTCAACCGCCGCGAATGTTGATGTACGACAACGCCGGAGCTGTTGGGAGCGGGGCCTGGGAGACGGGATGATGTATGGTTAATATTCGTAGATGAATTTCTTGCGTCCGGGACCGATTACCGATGGCTCGATCGATCTGTCGCCAAGCCGGTTTCGAATGGTGCTTGTTCGCCTCCGTTCTACGATCGACGATTGTCTATTCCCGACCGCTGGAGTAGGAGGACATTGATCTCGCCTTGCTTTACCATTTCGGCGAACCCGCGTATCCCGAGCAGTGAGATAGTTTAAGAGTTGGGAAGAAACTCCAAGATATTTCTCTTAAATTAATATAAACTTATTATTTTATCGTCAATAATTACACACACTGAATTGTACAGTCACCTCGTTCAAAGTAATTCTTAGTTAAATCTACTCCAATTAAATCACAAACAGATGTACGATTAACCGCAAAACAGACCATTTCAAAGCACAACCACATGATGTGTCAAATTATACTCCAAGGCATCTTCCAAACGCCTACCAGCTCGATGATCGGGTCATGTCACCCTCGTGTAGTGCCCTATAGCCATGGTGCAAGCATTCCCGATGGCATCGTTGCGATTTGCGATGCAGAAACGCCTCCTCTCCGTCGTCGTTCACCATCTCGCATTCGACCGACCGAGCCCGACCCAAATGTGGCGGTGGGAGGAAAATTTAAATTGTTTTATTGAAACAATTAATGTTTATTCATAGACATTTATCTTCCGCTGAAACTGTGTACTTTCTGCTCGTTTGGCACTGTCCCATGCTCGAACGATCACAATCGTTGATACTCGGGATGGTGTGTGTGTGTGTGTGCTCGGAGCCGGAGTCTTGCGACGTGAAATCGTGAACTCGGGAACTCGAGAACCTCGAGTCTCCAGTCTCCTCAGTGGCCCACACTTCTGCATCTGCATAAGCATCTCTCGTCGTTTGCATTGGAGAAAACAGTGTGGAAGAGATCTTCTTGGGGACATGCTCCAAATGCTTCTCCAGAGGTGGTAGAATGAGAGCAGCTCATATGTATCGTCAAGTACCTTGCATCGTATTCCCAACGAAAGAAACAAACAGTACATACATACACTCAAAAAATCATCCAAACGTTACTACACACCGAACATCCAACATTTTCAATGGTCCCAATCGTACTCCAACTGGTTACTCTCGGGACCTCATGGCAGAGTGGCGAAACACCAAAGCAGAGCACATAAAGTTCACCCAACCGTGGCTGCAAAGGCCCCCCGATTGCTCTGGCGCTGGCGAACTGGAAAAAAAGTTATAAGAAACCCAATGATCCGTATCATCGCGCGTACCGGTAGCTTTGAGCCGCGGCTTAACTCAAGTCAGCCCGTGGAACTCCGAGCATGGTGTACCGCTGGAAGTTCCTTCCTCAGCTCTCCCGTTCTCCGGGATCTCGGTACGGTGATAAGAAATTGCAACATAACCCATCGACCCGTCGAAAGCCCCTTGTGCCTTGTGCGGTTACAGTACCTTTCTCTCCGGTGCTCTGCTGGCGTTTTGCTACCTATGTCGAGCAGGTCGTTAGCATGTCCGATACAATGTAACGATTTGATGGCGATCTGTTTTCGAGTGGTTGAAGTCAAAGTTGTTTGCCGAGCCTGCTGCTGCTGCTGCCGGTGCTGGTGGTCGGATGATTGGAACACGAACACGGCGAAGGTGTTGATTGAGTGCGAGCTTATGGGCCGTGGGATTGGCGGATTTGTTAACTGGCGAATTTCATGTTCCAAAACGCTCAGAGATCAGAAGATTTTCGGGGTGAATGCTAGTGTCGTTTATTTGATTGATTCAGAAAAGGATTTATCATAAGAAGAATTCTACAACATTGGAAAATAACATGCAATAAAAGGCTTGTGAGATACATTACTCGATATCCATGACCTCAACATAATGCTTCCTTCTACTTCAAAACTCTGAAATAGATTATCTCTCATTAATAGATTCTCAATCAAGTACCTGGATTCTTTACGTCATATCGTATGTGAATCGATTCCTTTGCGCAAATGGCAAAAACTCTTAACGAAGTTCCTCAATTATCCGAACCGCTGTCTTCAACGACTCTATTTCCAATCACAAAAGAATGCTTCGATTGTCTCATCGGTTTCGTTTGCCAATGGAAAATAAAATCCTCCAATCTCGAGACAAACAATCGAATCCTGTAATTAAATTTGCCTTCCGATGCAGGGATTACAGCACATATGCCCTGCTAGCTAACTGCAGCCGTACGTACTTCAGGTGATGTCTCTTCATCTTCAACGTCGATAGCTTCTTGAGGCAAGCTTTCTTACTATGTCACCAGAGAAAGAATTGATTTTCTATTATCGGATGCACTTTGCAAAATCAAATAATCTTTCGCATCGTAATGTTCTTCCTGAAAAGTGGTCACTTGAAACTCGAAGTCGAACTTCATTAATTTTCAATTATGTTATGAAGCATGCTTGAGTTAATTGAAAACTAATGGATGGTGCTGTTTTTCCCAAATCGAAAACATTTTCTTCTCCACTTCCCCAAAGGATATGAAGCTCATCCAATCTAGCTTGTTTGTTTGGAGCTTTTGTTTTCTAATAAAAACTATCCGCTCTAACGAAATGAAGACATCTACACGCGTCCTAGAACCGCATCGAATTACTCTCTCACTCTAACTCGTCTTCATTTCAAATGTTTCAAAATGAGCTGCTGATTAGATTGTGTTTGAATGTCTTTTCTTTATTGTTTTCGCCTAACCGCCTTACATTTACTAAACCAACATGGCACATCACGTTTGCTACGGAATGAGAAAAAAACCACACCGCAGCCCCGAGAAGAAAGTCCAACGCTACCGGGACACATCCGTTTCCGCTGCAAATCGCCACCACCATCATTACACGCTTCCGGACAGCGGGTGAACTGACCGGAACGGTCACACATTTTCCCTCGATGCGACCACGAACGGTTCAATTTGTGAAAATTGATGGTAAAAGATTTTCCTTTTCCCGAGCTTTTCCTTTTTCCTGCCGACCCATCCGGACTGTTCCGGCAAGCGTGGCAAAGGATTGCAATTCCAAACCCCGTTGTTGGCAGTACGTGAGCTTTTAGCTTCCGCCCATAATTTCTCGTTGCAGGAAAAGGCTCAGAAAACAAGGAAAGGAAACGATGAAAGCAAAAGCAAATACATCCCAGCAACGCATTTGCTGAGTCACCGAGCGAATGGGAAGCATGAGCGGGGTTTACCTTCTGTCTGTCGCATTCCGGGCAGAGACATTCCCGTGTCTCGTGGCTGCTCGGCAACATGAGTGAAATAAGATGAACTTTTCATCGCTTGCCAAAGACGGCCAAAGACACTGAGGACGCACAGAAATTACATTTTTCCACTGAATTTTCCAACCCACATTCTACCACAGCATTACAGAAGTGGGGGAAACATGGGTGAAAGAAATAAAACTAAAGCACACACACGTACAGTGGCACGGACTACAGGATGGCACACCTTTTGCGGTGCAGCATGCTCCCGGGGCTAGAAACAATCCGCAATAAAATTTTATCAAACGCTAAGTAAAAAGGGAAAACGTGGATTCCACCGGCGTGTATTTTTCGGTGTGCAGGAGCAGGAGTTTGCGGTTTTGGAATAAACCTGAGTGCATCCAAGAGGTAGAGCAGAGGTGAGGTGGGATTGGAGTTAAAAGAAAAGTTCAGCGCTCCACGTACGACATCATCGTTTCACTGTTGAATTAAATCGGGTAAGAAACTTGAACAACTTCTAACGTGGCGAGGGAGATGGAACGAGCAAAGGTGCATTTGAACGGGGTTTGTGTCTTCAAACGTGTTACTTGGCCCTGTGGTTTGGGGCACCGAGTTTGACATGGGATGTTTGTTCGTTGCCCTCTGTCTCTCCGGGAACCCGGGAGCTGGAATGCTTTTACAGAAATTGTCCTTCCAAAGTTCCATTGCGCTCGTTGTCACGGCGTGTGTTTGTACTCAAACTTGCACTTTGGGTACACTAAAAATCATCGTTGGGATATTCTCCTGTTTCTATGAAGGCAGTTGGAGGCGAAGCAGAGGTTTTATCATGTTTGTGCTCAGTCTATTGAAGATAGTACATAGTTTCAAGAAAGGTCATTTCAATTATTTAACCTTAACTCACAAGGCGAAATTTAAGCAAAACGTTACAGCATTTCATTGTGATTAAACATTTTTTCTGATTTGCATCACAACACGAAACTGTCTCTCTTTAAGGAATTTCTCAATTTCCAAGAAAGCAGGCACAACGGAAATGGAAAATAAAATTCGATAATTGCTCCAGTTTTGTCGTCCTCGTGTTTTGTCCCTTGCACAAAGGCCGCAACCTACGTGGAACGCTTCAATCGTCGTAAAATGATAGTCCTCAATGACGACATTACCTCCCGAACTGTGTCATGATAAATCAAAGGACGTAAAATGGAAGCAAACACAAGAAAAAAAAACCTCTCCGTGAAGGACCAACCCGGAACGATCTTGAAATCTCACACCGATTATTCTCATTTGGGTTGGGAAAAAGTAAAGAAAAAGCGAGCCAAACCACAACGCGGCCTAACAAAGGAACCGTGCGGATGTTGCAGACGACCCGTACAAAAGCGGCACACCATCTTGTCGGCTTACATCGCGACATACACGCGCGTACGCCATTCATTCATGGACTCCCGCCAGCCACATTGACAAAGCCCGGCAAGCGGCAATAAGAAACACACCCGAAACCGCAGCAGCAAACAACGGACGCAACTGGCACTCAGCAAAATCTCTCCACTCATGCGTGTCCAGCACCACACAACCTTCTGTACCGTCTGGCGATGCAAAAACCTTCTGCCCTTACCATGCTTATCAATGCGTACCGATCGGAAGATTTCCGTTACCGAAATCTACCACAGCCCAGAGTACCCAGAGAGATTCCTCGTTTGACCTCCGCGCAGGACCCCAGTGCGAGTGACTTATTGTTCTACTTTGCTTCAATCAAAGATTATGCCCGGTTTTGCGGCAGATTTGTCTTCATCAGACCGACGGTCGATTGCCGGCAAAACTTCAATGAAAAGTCCTTGCCAGCTACGTTTCGGTGGAGGAGTCGAGAGCACTGTAGTACAGTTTCGACCACAAAACAAACATCGGATTTGAAGCACCATGGGCCAAGGACCGGGAGAGAGCAAAAGCAGGAGATCCGCACCATAAAAATCATTAGTCGTTTAATTACTGCCAGTTACACACTGAAAGGCCTATGCAAGCGAAGATGAAACCGATTACACTGCGTCAGAAATGGTTCTTACAAGTTTTTGGAGCAAGGATACGATAACTGATGGCCGTCGGAGCGACTCGGAGGACTCTTCGCACAACAAACGAGCCAGCTGTTGGAATGGCAACCGTATCCTTTACCGCCAACCAAGCATCATGGGACAGGACGTTTCATGTTTTCTGTCACATGCTACAACGCAATCACGGACACCACTTAATTTCCTTTGCCATTGCCATTATCGTTCATTTAAGCCTGGAATTGGAACGAGAGCTGCTGCACTCACTGTAATCACTGCCATCTGTTAGTCTTGTGTAGTGCCGCGGGTCCTTGCGGTCCTCATTGCTCCACATTCCCCAGGCTTGCTTTATCGACCTTCTTTAATCTCTTAATTATCATCGTTCGGTTGAATAAGGAGCAACATAAACAAAAATGGATCAGCCGGAAGATTGTCGGAAGCATCCATCCGCCTCTTGTTCAAATAGCGAGGGAAAAACTCGCTCGAGCACAGTCCACGCCCTCCACCCAGGACAGATCGTCCTTTTTTGTTTTTTCCCGTTGGAGCAAAATGCGAGCCAAGCGTAATTTACGATTTTTTGCACGTTCTGGGCCGGCCGGCGGCTCTCCGTACACAAACCAATATTCGACAAAATGAATTAGGAGAGCACCAGCAGCACAGCTGCCGCGCACATTCAACACACAAAAGTGGAGCAGACAGGGAGACAGGACTAAAAATTAAGACCGATAATAAGATGCTTTTTATTGATAAAGTAATGAGTTTTATGGGCGTATTATCGGCATCTTTATGGGCGTCTCTGCCTCTTTTCTCTTCACCTTTTCGTGCACAAATCTCTGCGCCGTCCTCCCTTCTCCCAGCGATAAAATGTTTGCAATATTTTATCAACCGATTTACTTCTCACGCCTTTCCGGCCGTTTGGCGGAGAGAAATTATGTGCAACCATTCAGTTATGCCCTCGGGCGGTGCCATCGTTTGAACTAAACACCAAGGGATGTGATAAGGAAGTTGCAAAAAAAATAGGTCACTCTTTCGATGCAAATGAATGGCTATTTAATGGCAAACACCCGAGGATAGGAATAAAAGGCCCTCTTTAGTATCCAGCTTTAAGATACTTATATCATACAGAACACCTAAACGACACCTAGGACCAAAATAAATCAATATTAAATTCAGTAGAAAACATTCATTGAAAATTGAGACCGAGCGCTTCACCCGCAGACAACCCGACAGGCTCGTTGTTCACTTAAAACCCACTTTTACAACCACCTACTGTCGTGCCGGATGCCAAACAAGGCGCAGTAGTCAGCCCCTGTCTATTTAGCAACCAAAGTTGGTAAAAACAAGGCACACCACACCGGGAACGGAAGGGGGGAAACAGAAAATCAATTTCACCATCGATTTCCCTGCGCCTCTTGTGACAGGCTCATTGAAAATTTGACAAATTGACAGAACCGGCCTGGGAGGGCAGCACGGGCCTATCCAATCCCAACAGCCACGTACGGAATGGATCGTTAAAAAAAGCCATAAGTCAGCGCTAAACAGCACGTAGTAGTAAAAACAAAAAGATGATAGCAATAGAACTTCACGCCAAATAGGAAAAGGAGACAACAAAGGTGGCTCCCCTCGCACAGAATGTGACCCTAACATAATGGCACAACACCGGAGAGACTACGCCAGCACACGGCCAGCATACCAGTCAAAAAGAAAGCAACAAATATTTAGCATGGTGTCAATCAACCTTCAAACGGGCACATTCCTTCATCCCGTGCGCCAAGCGGGAATGAATGGGCGCTACCCACCCAAGGGACTCACCTTTCCATATCGATCAGAGAGTGCCATCATCGCTACTCTCCCCACCGCAGCGACACAAAAATAGGCACTGCCAACGACTTTGCTGCCAAACACACACACACCGCGCCAGCATTGGGTGAGGGAATTTTCGATAGGATGGAAAATCATTTTCCAGTCTATTCAACCCTCGCATGTCGCGTGTGCAGTGGGGTGAAAATTGAATCAAACGAAATTACTTCCAAATTCCCTGTAGGGCGGCCTGTGCACGGGAATCAAAACGTCTCGGATGGATCGCTCTCCTCTCCCCCCCCCCCCTTCTATCTCTCTCTCTCTCTGCCTTCTTCTCTCTCGCTCGCTCTGGGACAGACTTTCAGGCTTTGCTGTACAAGAAATGTTATCCAAACAGTCAAACCACTTCATAACTGTGGTCAGTCTGTGTGGTCAGCAAACGTCCTCCTCTCACCCACTGGCAAAACCTCAGAACCAGAACCCAACTCCATGACAGAGATCCCTGCGAAGTCTCCGGGCGGAAGTGAAGTGTAAACTTCAGGATTCATATTAATTAATTCCATTACCGTTTGGGTTTTCGGAAGCAAATCTGTGTTTGTGCTCGGCCAAGAACGGAACCAGACACCAGACATGGACTGGAAGATGCATTGCATCGTTCCGAGCCGGGCCAACGCTAGACGATGGACGTTGCCATGCAACCCATTGCTACACTAGACCGCCCAGCAAAGAGGATGTGAGGTCTAGAGGACTAGTGTTCGTGTGAGCCTTTCAAGTGTAATTGTTGCATGTGCGTCTCGTTTGTGGATGCGCTTCCACAGAGCTTAAATCAAAACACACTGCCTCCCGGAAGGTGTATCGGACGGGGCAGCGAACAAACGGACACCATTCGCACTGCGTTATGCGGTGGACATGGACCTAGAGAGACTTGAAACGATGTTTGTTGCCTCCAGAAAGTGTACTGGACTGTATGTAGACTGTGCGAAAAGTTGCCCCTTCGGAAGGTCGTAGACTACGTTGCTCGGCCTATTGACATTAAGATCAGATTCCAATATATCCACCGCCTGGGTGTACTTTACAAACAACCCTTGTTGTGGGACTCCCGAAGCAGTTGCTTTGCTCATAGACACGCACCACGATAGACTTACTCATCCGCAAAACGATTAAACCGAAGCGTTGTGCATTTGATCACACGGGAGATTGGGGTTCCGCTTCTCCAATCACAGCTATACGGCTGCCTGGACACAGAAGAAATACGTAGACCATTTTTATATCCCGTTTGTAGCAAGGAAGCAACCAATCGATCGATATGCAATATTGAGAATTTGTTTGGTTATACATGACCGATCGTAGTAGCACCTTGGACAGACCTACGTGAAACGAGCGACAACCGGTTAAATTATTAATAATTTCCTATCCAAACGCACACACTCACATCACACACTGCACTGTTTAATTGATCTAGCTGGAAAACCATCGACAAACCACTGTGGGAACGTACACCCTTTTCGCTATCTGGGGCTCTAAAGCGATCGAACGGTTCAATTGCAGATACGATGGATACACCTTGATTAGATTTGCGAACCCTCGGCGTTAATATCGACGCAATGTTTGCCGTAGGAAAATGGTGTACGCTCACATCGCACGGCACGTGTAATTATGTGCGCAGTGCTGCTCGGTGGGAATACATATGACATCGATATGTTTGCCCAGGTTCGCACCGTATTGACCGCCGGACCAGGTCGGTCACGACACTCAACTACCCGAGCCCGCACCTCGAACAAGAGTAAAAGGTTGATACAAACTATCATTCCAAAGCAGTTTTTCCTGTTTAAAAATTCATTTTCATTGTGATTGTCCCACAAACGATGAGCTTTTAGCGTCCCCTGGAGAACGACTTTATTCTCTCTGAATACTAATTGGAACGCAGAACTCCTCAAGGTGCGTTTTTTGTTTTAGATTTCGGTAGAAAAGCACTCCATAGGCTGAATGCCGACGCCATCAATCATAATTATTTGCTACTCACTGCTCCGGGGGTGTTGGAATCTTGGAAAATTATTAACAAATTCGCAAGCTATAGCCTTTCAGTTATGGAGATACGCAGGAAGAAGCTTTTCCCATGGCGTCGGTTGGAATTAATTTCCACAGTAACCTCCTCGGAAATTGGTCCACTGATTGTCTACATGACCTACGACCAGTACCGATGCGTCCTTTTCTCAAAACCCCTTTACTGGTGTGTACTCCATCCTCTCAAACCCAGCTTCACCACCATCATCATCGAGCAGCTCAGTATCTGTCAGTGATGTGTTCTCATTAAATTTAGATCATTATTTATTGCTGCCATATCGGAAACGGTGACGTTGTTTGATTTATGCTCGAATGCCTCGAAATGGTTCCACCCGTCCTCTTCTCTACCGGCTGAACCGATGCTGAATAAACATCTATTAATTGGCCAATAACTGGTAGCAACAGACCTCTGTTCAAAGTGTGTCTTTATGTGTGTATGTGTGTTCTTTCAACTCCAGAACCTTAGGCACCGACTTTAAGATCCAACTTCGGTACAACGGATTTCGTCATCGGAGTGCTTTTTCCTTTCTGTTGGTATGAATCGTTTCCCTTTTCCTTAGAACAACCTTACAGCGGGGAGGGATAATTGGGAAGGTAAACTTGCTGAACTTGGTGGCTCTCCCGTTCCTGACTCCTTTCTTTTCCATCTCTCTCCATGCCTTTGGTGATGATTTTACGGTTCAGCGGTACCAAACAGACTTCGACTCTCTTGTATCATCGCCTGCAAGGGCAGCTACAATCAAGGCCACTTGAAACGGCCCCCGGAAGCCTTACACGAACCGGCAACAGAACGGAAGCAACGGCAACCATCGTCAGACAGCAACAGAAATAGACTTTCGTTTGAAGTCGAGCTTCTAATGAGCTTAAAATTCAGCATCTTCTAATGTCCAAAGACCACGGGCCACTTCTGCTGTAATTTATCGTCCTGTCAATTACAGGTGGGTTTTGGGACGATCAATTTCTTCGACCACTTTCCGCCACAGGATCTGAGCTCAGACTGGTCAGAGTCAGACATGCAGAAACATGCTCCTTAAGCCTCTCTAAGCTCCAAAGCTTATTGCTAAATAATAATGGAACAGCAGTTCAATGCTCTCTCGTTCCGATCACGTGTGTCAATTTCTGAACTCCGAGTACCTTGCTCGTCGATTTAAAGTAACCTATTCGCTTACGGGAATCAATTACACTTCATCTCGCTACTATCTAACTACTGTGGATGATATCCTGCAGTACTTTCTTACCGCCCTACGGTACGTGTGCATTCTTACTGCACCGGAACCGGACGCTGGAACGATTTTCAACCACCATACCGTGCCTGCTCGTTACTCTCGATAGTGAAAGCGTACATTCGTCCTTTACATACACATACACACACATACACTCACACGTTACTGCTTGCCCCGAGGCGTTGGTGCAGCTGATGTGCTGCATGCAAAGCGTCCGGAAGTCATCAGTGAAGCGATTGTGTTTGCACCCAGCACACTCAAACACTTCCAAAGGAAGTGATTTGCCCGCCCCCGGGTGGGGGGGAAGCCAGTTGCCACTAGAAGGAAATGCGATAGTAGAACGCTTGACGCGACCATCACTGGGGCGAACGTGAAGCAGCGAACGTAGCAGGACAGAAAAATGCTTCATCGCCGGAAGTATCGGTTCGCCCCGGGATGCAGGCAGTGATGATTACTACGGTGGTTGCTTCTGAACTCGTCGAGCAGAGGGTTTCGGATGTCATCTTTTTAGTGGAGTGCCTTTACAGCTAGTGTGATATGTTGAAAAGTTTCTTGAGAATGATTTCTAACGTATCTTGTTTGTTCATGACAAATTGTCTGCTCAGTTTGTAGCTAATCAACAAACCATTCTTCAAGGTCCATACTATGGAAAAATTCCTATCTTTTCTCATAGGTAACTTATCAATCTGCTTCATCATAAAAAAGCTCCCATTATGATCGCATTTTTGCCGATCTATTTTGCTTCCCATCGAGCTAAAAATATACACCCAACATCATAATGCCCTCCAGTGCGTTTGCCTTCACCATTCTTACCACCCGGAAGTTATCGAAGCTCAAAAATATGAAGCGTCGGTGGTGGGAAAACATCGATCGAAGAGCTGTGAAAACATTGATTTTTACACCAATTTTATCCAACATTCTCACGGGTTTAAAGCGAACCTTCGCGTACCCATCAGTTGAAGCGTCCGTCCATTTGCGCAAGCCACGTGAAGGACATTCCTCAGCATTTTACACAACCGCACGACAATGCAATGTTTGCTTATCGCAGCTCAATGCATGATTCATGTGTGATTTTGTGTGGTTAGTACCTGTTCCAGCGGTCCCAACGTTTCTTTCACATCCTTCGATAAGCTCCGAAACACATGCAGAAGGATGCCGCTGGTCGTAAGGAATTGAGTTTGCCGTACGCAAACAGTGCGCTCCTGCCTGGTCCTGCATTTGGGGTAAGACATTCAGCAAGGTTACTGGGCGTGTAACGAGCTTCCGAGGAATCCAAGAACCAAACAGGATGGGCACCGTACCGTGCACCATTGTTGCGCAGACAATAGTGTGAAAGGACATCAATTGAACGTTGTCCCTTGCCGGGGGTGTACGTCGTTACTCAATCGCTAGAAAGAAGTGTCTTTTTTTTTTTGCTTTTGGCTGCTCCCGAGATCGACAATATGCTTTTACCAAACGGAAAAGAACCGCTCCACTGCCAACCCGCACATCTTTCCTATCAGATGCCGGACACGCAGCTTCCCGCTACGATTTGAATGGAATGTCAGCGAACGGAACGGACGGAGGAAAGTAATTTGTCGCCCGTGAATGTGTCGGAATTGTAGTCCGGATTCAATACAAGCCATTTCGAGAGGGAGACAGCCACAAAAAAACAACTCGAAACAATGAAAGAAATGATAGACAACGGCGGTGTGCTTTTATTCTAATTTGATTCCTGTTCGATGGCACAAAAACCCGAGCATTTCGTAGGACAATACGCGAGCGGTTCTTTCACGCGACCAGCACAAAGGAGCTTGCTGATGAAGTAAATTATGTAAATTGATCGTCAGTTGGGCTTTTGAGAGGAGACAGGCAACAATCGTACCATGCGTTGGTATCTGCGAAGGATTCTTGTTGTATCTTTCGTCCCAACTCCAACGATGTAATAAATCGATCCTTGAAAGCCTGCCTTAAGCAGTGTGCAATTTATATCATCTTCAGCCCACTTTAGCCTTCCACCAGCACCAGAACCAGTCAATCAATGGGCATTTCTTTTGGTTCGTTCATTCGACGCCAATATTTATCGACTCACCCACACGCGATTTCACGCGGGTGTGATCAAAACTACGACTTGCCGGCACTTCCGCCGGTTCAAATATTGACAGGCCTGCCTCTTACGGTGGCATAACGCGCTAAACCAACACTCGAGGACACTCGCGACGACACTCGGCCCAAGCAGTCTCTCCCAGCAGGCAAAACAAATACTCATCCCCCAGGCCCAGGTCGACACGTGAACCAGCCGCCACCGATTTCGATAAGACGTCGATAAAACTCTTGTCGCTCGGAAGGCACTCCGCACTCTTACCGGAGGTTTTGTTGCGAAATCGTTGTTTCCTTTCCTTTCCTCCACACGCTGCTCGTACCAGCCGTACATCGAAAACCCATTTGCAGATTAATTGAACCCCACTGTCGCACCACAACCATCGTTGCCAGCAAAACCATCTCGAATTTCGATACGATTTCATCCGAATGATTTATCACGGCAGCAAAACCACTTCTCCATTCACTGCAAATGGTGTACATTATTTGACTGCTAATTTCTTTACTTACCAGTCCCCTGCTTGTTTTTTTTTCTTCTTGCTGTTGAAGGGCAATGTTGTGTAGAAAGTGCCTCCGGGCCCGCTTCTGCGAGCGGCGTGTCCGGGCGGCTTATCTTTTTGACGAATGTCCTTTACCGTGGGGAATTTCAAGTGGCTTTTCGGGAAGGCCAAATGTGATTGATCAATTTTGCAGTAGCAGCAGCAGCACCAGCAGTGCGTGCCCGTGTCCTTCCGAAACTGTTTTGCCCGCCACACACATGGGAATTGTGTGACGGGTGAAAATAGGAAGGGAAGCAATATTAGATAGCAGCATTTGTTGTGACACTGACATTGACGAGCTGGGTAAATATGCGCAGGGGGAAGGCAGGAGCTCACAGCCGTCCGCAAACAAGGCCAGGGAAGGATTGGAAAGATCGATCGGGCAAGCATGATAATATGATATTTGGTTCTCCAGGGAAAAGAATCAAGTTGCAGCGAATTACAGTGCTTAGCGCTTAATTTGGATACAAATCCCAACATTGACCTAAAACGAAACTGAAACAGCCGACAGTACACATCAAGCCCGACCTTAATGGATGAGCTTCGTTAAGTTTAACTGGGCCCATTCCGGTTAAAATATTCCGCTCTGTTTAGCTAAACGATGCCTAAAGCCTAAATCAAATTACACCGCTGTGCATACATTTCGCATTCACTCGTCTTCCCGGAATAGGATGCTTATGCAAAATCGCTAAACTAAGCTTCCGTTGATCCCCATTCAAACCGCTACGATTATTTGGAATTACTCGGCTAAATCCTTCTCTTTTTAGAAACTATCTCACCCCGCCATTGGTTTGGAATTGGCCCCACATTGTTTGGATGATTTTTGCATACACTAACGGCTGACACTCCTAACCTCCAATCGAACGGCATCAGCATCAACAAAACCCACCGAATGTTCAAACGATCAATCGAATAGTGAGTGTCATCTTCCGAAAGCCAAACTGCAGGCGTATGTCATAAAACGCACAACTTTACGATCATGTCCGAGCGGCGGTTTATTCCACCATTCCATTGCACCTGACAATGCCTGCTCCGGCTCACCCGGAACCAGTTCCTCCATACGTTCGGTGCATAATTTTCCCATTCACTTCATTCCTAATCAGACGACAACGCAACGACAACTGGCGAAGCTGTGTCGACTGTATATGTGTGGACCACGGCGCAAACAAATTGAACTCCAAAAACTCCCTCCCGTGTCCGAGCCCCGTTAGTGTTTATTTCTCACTCGTCGGACGCTTCTTCACCCGTGGTCGGTGAAGTTGTGCCTAATGTCTTCATTTCTAGCCATTTCATTTCTCGTGCGTCGTGCAGGTTCCAGAGAAGACCACTGACGCTCCAAGGTGGCCACTTTCTATCATCGCCGGTTAAGCATGTGCTGAAAAAAGCGCGGTCGGCCATAAAATTCAATAAGTTATCACTACTTTTCGGCCGCGATAAGCATTTTTGGGGAAACCACGGTACCGTTCGGTTTCATGTGTGAACTCATTTTTTGTTTTGTGGCGGCCAAAAATATGTGAGAATTTGGCAACGAGCGGTGCGAGGAGAGGATTTTTGCATTCAAATTTTAGGCCCACAAGCATGTGTCATACATCTAAGCATAGAAATTGTCTGAGGAACGTTTGATGCCTTCGAGGAATTTCTCATAATAACGCACGTGTCTAGCATGATTGATTCACCCGGCATCAGCGCGTTCTACTTCCCCTGAAGCGTCACTGAAGGAAAAGGCCACAAACGCACACTAAAGATAAACACTGGCACAGATTAATATTTAACTGCACTCTCCTCCCCGAACTTATCACAAAGACTGAGTGACATTCTTAAAAGGTTTCCCTTAAACACTGCATCAGCAGGGAGGACAGGAGATGTCCTAAAGACCTGAAGGAAACAGCTAGAGAAAAGAAACGTCTGTCATTTGTGCCTCGCGATGATAAGCAAATTGCTTCCAGCGCCGACGCTCGCCGCTTGTCGGCGGTGGCGGCTTTTTTGCGTTAGATTCCAAAACAATAATCCTTCCAGCCTGGTAGAGATAGGAATTATTACGTAGGAGAGGAATTAAAAAAAATCACACACACACACACACACACACACGTATAGACCAGATCCAGCGGAATAGAAAACTTCATAATTGCCAACTGATTTAGATCGAGGTTAATTGTGAATTTTCGAATGATTTATTGCGAGCTGGCACCTTCGTCTCGCGTCTTTTGCATGGCGCATGGTCCAATGTGGCTTTGGTTTTGAGGCACCACATCTATGCCGGCCTGCTTCGGGTTTAATGAGCGCAGCAACACGCCATCAACACGCCAGCGGTCATGGGAAGGGCTTGCTGGCCAGCGCGAACGAACGCATCACGATCCCTCTTTCCCGCTCTATCTATAAATGGGGTAGCTAGATAATCCTTATAAATAATGTATGGTTATTTTATTATTTTTGGGGCTCTATCTCCTTCTCTCTGTTTCCCTCACGCATTGCTCTGCTTCTTTGTTTTTTAATCCCAAATATAGAAAACGCAGCTTGAAGATTCTGTTGCGACCTCCGAGCCACACAGTGACCTATATTTCGCACCCAGCGCACAACAAACCCGATTACAGCCAGGCCGGCTGCACAACTTCGCCGAAAACAGTGATAACATTTAGCACCAACACATCCATCGCCGAAGGTAAGGAGGGCGCGAACTCATTGGCACTGGACCAACCTGTCGAACAACCGGGACCGGGTTGCAGCAATCTTCTGAAAGCTGCTGCGCCATGTGTGTGGCGTCGTCCAAATGCCCGCTTTCTGCAGAAAACATGCTCTTTTTTATTGCGAAAGTTTATGCTACGCAATTAGCTTAGATGGTTGTTCCATCTCCTCATCTGCCAATTTTGGTCTCATGTTTATGCGTCCTCGGGGTTTGTTTTTTTTCGGCCTCACAATCAAGATTCAGCAATGAGAACAAGAGCAAGAAGAAGAAAAAACACATCACTCCCAACGACACAACACCCCCGAGTTTTTGGAATTCATTTGTATGCATGTTCGGCGGAAAGGGCTGGCCTCGCGGCTACTCTCGTGTTCTGTGTTCTGCGTGTTTTTTTGTTAATTTTATTGAATGATTACATTACACGTCTGCATCCGTAATACAGCTGTCGGATTATCATAAATTAATGCCAGACGCTGCCTCACACAGTTTGATCATCTGTTTTGATAATTAACATCGCATCGTGTGCCATGCACGTCATTCAGGCGGCATTTCTTGCCACCGTTTACCACCGCTGCCCACGGGTTTTCCCGTTTTTGTGTGACACGAGCACCATTTTCCTTCGCCATTTAAACTTGCTCTTCAATGTTTTATTCATCCTGCAATTGCAGGCAAGGGAGAGGGAGAAAAACAGCCCCCGTAAACGCCCGGGAGGTCGCCGCTTGGGAAATGTGCCAAAACAAACGCGTGGCACACAGAATTTCGTTATCATTATCAAGAAAGGTCTCGTTTTCCGCTCTTCTACTGCCCCCCCTCCCTTGTTCTTCCGTATCACGTGCAAAATGGGTGCTAGAAACCCGTACATCAGCGTGTGCCGCTTGCCATATTGTGACCGCAGGGCGTAGGTCAAAGAGAGGATACAAAGAAAGCACCCAAACCCAAACGCTCTGCAGGAGGAAGGCTTAAAAGTTGTTCGCTGCTTTCTCGCTCATTACACATCCTTTGCAGCGTCAGCCGACCGACCGAGCTTCCCCCTCCACACACACACACACATACATACACACATTTTCTCAGGAGGACACATTTTCTCAAACTGTCTCGCCGGTGGACGTAAATCCCAAGCTGTAGCCCGTATGGGGGTCGGAAGGAAGTGAGGAAGTAATTAAAGCTTGTGTGTTCCCATCGAAAGCCCATTATCACACTCCATAGAAACGCGCGCGCTACGGTCTTTTGTGGCAGCAACAACATTACCCGGCCTACACCATATGCGCCATGTCGTTCACGTTCTCGTCTTCGTTCGTTCGAAAGCACTGTAAGTCTTCGCCCATTCATCCTGAATCCGGTGTCCTTTGCTTTCAAGCTTAAACGCACGTCAAGGGCTAGCAGCCTGGTGCTGGTGGGCTTTCTATGCCGAATGGATCCTCGGAGGAGTGCTACCGGAATGAAAAGAAACCTACACCACTCGGGCTCGGTGCGGGATCAGGGTCGCGCATAAGGAGCAAAACGATTACGAAGCTTTTGTCAATGTACGTAATCAGTTTCCGGAGCACGGTTAAATTTTGCTAATCCGCTTGTCTGCACAATTGCCCGTGCCCGGGGTACCCACGCCTCGACGGGGCGGTGCGCTTAATGGGCAACTCCGACGGTGGATGCTATTTTGATCAACCGTAAGGCAAGAGCCCAACAGTGGGAAGAGCTTTCGTCTTTGTTTCCCCTTTGCCCACCAAACGAAGGGGTTACGGGGATATTACGTTCATAGAATGCTATGGGCGGAACAAGGTAATGGTGATTGCACGATTCGAGATAAAATCTATCGATTACTTTCTGCCAATGGGGCGGTAATTTATGTAATGAGCTTATTAAATGAATGTTAATGTGGCTAATCATTACTTTTTAATCGATATTTTACCTTATTATCGGTGCAAGATTGTTGCAAAACTCTTTCGTTCTTTCATGATAACAAGCCTTTCTCTTTGAGAGGTGAAAATAATTGAAAAATCCTATTTCTTCAACCGGAAAAACTCACCTGAATAATCTTCAATCAGATTTATCACAAAAAAACGACAGATAAACTTGATGTAACGTGACAGAACCTTCAATCGGAACCATAAATCCGCCTAGAGACATTACCTACCTACCAGCACAAACACACTGAGTGAGGCGTGAAGCTGTTATCCTTCGCTTAGGAGGTTCCGAAGAAAGGACACCGCACTGAAACATCCGGGAAGACGGTCGTTATCGTTGACCCGATAACGAATCAATCACATGCCCGCTTTTCCGCGATCCGACCGCGTGAATGTGTGTACCGCGTCAAGCGAGATAACAAAGAAAAGCCTCAGCCTACAACCGAAGCGAACCCTTATCCTGCAGCCATCCTGATAGCACCAAGCCTGTCTTCCACGCGATACGTAGACGGTCTTCCGCGTTCTTCAACGCTGACAGAGGGAGAATGTGCTGGTGATCTGGGAAGGAGTTATGCGGGTAAAATATACATCCAACCCCACCCAGGATCTGATATTTAAATTAAATTCCACCGACCTCCTGCCAGACGCGCCATCACCGAACTGGCGCAAGAATCAGAAACATGTGGTTAAAGTTCAAACGATAGTCAGACCCGGGCACATCGGAGCATCTTCGAGCGTCGCGGTTTAAGCGCAACAGCGCAAATCATAAACGATTCGCCCGGTTTTCAAAGAGAAAGCACCACAGCGGCTTTGTGTGTCGCGGAGGAATGGACGGAGTCTGGGAGCAGGTTGGCATTTTCCGGCTTCGTCGTATTAGCCCGCGTACGGTGCTGCTGATGCTGCTCTCGTTATGATGGTTATTGAATTTATTCGATCCCTTATTTTATTTACACTCGCGCGCGCTACCCACCCCGAAAAACCACCAAGGAAGCAGGAATCAATTTCGCGCTCCATCAGTCACAGGATCTTCCCGTTTCACGTCACAGGACTTTCCGTGTACGAGCGGGCATTCTTCTCCACTGCGCAGTGGAAAGCCGGAAGCCGTGGAAAGGAATTTCGTCGTGTTCGTTTGTGTTCCGCGTTTCGAACAAAGTGTGCTCGAGGGCAACGGATGACTGATGGCGCGGAGTAAGTGCTGTAAGTCGACGCGCTTAAGGTAAATTACAACGTACAAACTAGTGCCATACCGTGGCAGGTGGTCTTTTGACATTGGAACACTGTGCGGAAACTATTGCGAATTCATGGGAAACTTTTGAAGTGAAGTGCCTTTGAAGTCTGAGCTCTGGTGGAAAACAATCATTTGTGATCGGATAACTGGTGCTCAGGGAAAAGTGGAAACGTCCAATTCAATCAAACTATAATACATCGTTTTTGACATTAACATACACCTTCAACACGTAGCAGATCTTCATAGCAAACATTCGAATCTGACTCACATCGTTCGACCGTTTTGTGAAGTCCTATGTGGACGGTTTATCGTACAGAAGTGTGAACTAGCGAATGGAATCTGATACTCATCCGATCGTACAAGAACGCCTTCTTCATGTTCACGAATTTCTCACGAATGACCTGCGGACTCACCGTTCCCACCGCACACGGCAGTGTCGTGTTCGCCCTTGGAGAGGATGAATTATTTGAAATTAAGAAAGCGAAACATCCCTCCACCCCGAAACCAAAAGCGGGAAACGAAGAAGAGGCACATCCCAGCCATTGAAGGTCAAAACTCCAGATATTCAATTGTGGTCGTCTCATCCCCCCTGGTACCTCTTCCTTTTGATGTGAAGTAGAATAAACAAAATTTCAATGCTGCAAAGCATAGATGAACCACGAAACACACAACGTCCAATGCTGGCGGTGTTCGATTGTGCTCCAGAGAGAGATAGGGACAGCGCGCCCGGATTCCCCTTCGCGGGCTTGGCTTGAGGTGCGTGCAGGGCAGCCAGGGAGATAGGAACAAAACAAATAATAAATATTTTTGATATGTTTCCTTTTGTGTGGCACAGCTTTCGGCGTTCCACGGGAAAATGGGAACCACCCAACGACGGCTGTAACAATGCAAGCGAACGGGCCAGACACCTTTGCTGCCGCAAGACACCGTGGCTGTGAATAGAGCAACGAAAAATCGGCGTGATAAATGGTTTCTTACCGGCTGACGACGTGGACTTGGCGCGGTGTGGTTTTGCGTTCCGGCCATTTGAACATGGACCTCACGCCTTGGATCCTTTTGTACACCTCCCCCTTCCCCTTTGGCTTTGGATGAGGTATGTGTCATAAATAACTGACATCACGGTGCCTATCGCTCGCCACCCCGAAAACAGAAACTACATTCATCGCTGGTCAAGTGCATTCACCTGGGTTGAAATGTTTCCTGCTTTTTTTTTTGTCCTCATCGCTCAACTCAATGAATTCCTTTCAATGTCACCACCAGAGTGTTAAGACTTCATTAACAAAAGTGCACACCACAACAGTGCGACGAAGCATGGGAATCAAGCGAACCCAAGAATGTTCTATGAGTCAGTCGCATGGGCATACACTACTCATCTATTGCTAGGTGTTGATGAAATGGTGTCAAACGGCACAAAAAACACCTCTCGGAACAATTCTATTAGCATGCAAATTTAAACACCATGCCATTACCAACAACACCCTCCCCGCCTGAAGCATTGTTATCTTCCCGAGGAGGATATGAGCCAATTCCACCGCACTTAATGCATGATCAGATTAACCATCTCCCAAATGTCATATATTACACCGTGGGCCATTTTAAACGAGTCGAGACTACAACTAGTTTTCAATCTGTCCCATTATTATCAACGTATTCAAATGGATGCCATCCGTCGGGGCCAGCCAGAGCGCTAGCGGGCCTAATGAATTGAATTACCCCTTCAAATGAGGCTACAAGCGACCACCACTGCCTCTAAGAGGCCATTCCCATTATCCCGAGGCGTTAGATAAGCAATCCTTTTCTCATGCCGTGCGCAATCTAAACCGTAATTTTTTGGACGGCACAAAGACGTGATAACTTACTTCCATCGCCCTGGAAGTGGACTGCTTTAAAAGTGAGCAGGATAAGAACAAAAATATAGCAAAATTTAACCTACCCTCCACGTACTACCCTGCCAAAGCCAAACACAAGCACACATAACAGACTTTTCACAACAGTTTGTACTACGGCAACTCACAAAACTTCACCCTCAGCGGAAGTTTCCAGCTTCGCTTTCGAAGTCGAAGTCTATAAAAATAAACTTTTTTAATTGAGCAATTAAGTTGATAAGAAGAAATTTATTTACTAAAACTACACGAACTATCCCGTGTATCCTATTAAGAGTAAAAACAGAAAACAAAACGCAGCCAGCCACTATGCTGCTCGTGCTGGCAAGAGTGATCAAGGGCGGTACCGCGTTGCCAACATTGCAAAAGAAGTTTCCCATTCGAGACAGCAAACTTCGGAAACGCGCACAATCGGAGAACGATCACCACTGCTCCGGTTTCTTTTTTTGTTCCTCAGCTAACCTTGGCATGATCATATTTGTGCAAGTCTGTTTGTGTATTTCGTTTGCTTCTTCCAAGGGAAAAAATGCCCATTATTCTTGGGTTGGACTCTTCAGCAAACTTATAAGAAACAGCTACGGAGCTTTGCAAAACTTGGTATCATTGCTAGCCAATGTTTTCCCATTTCTTTTTGTTGTGCATTTCTTCCAGTTCCGGATTAAATGAAGCGATACAACTGAACTCCTGGAATGGACAATGTATCTTGTCCAGAAATTAGAGTTTTATACTTACTTCCCATTGCATTGCAGGATGTTCTGAATAAGAGTTTCACGCATGTAACTTTTGTTCTTCGCTCAACACCCTATATAAACGATTTAGCTTGCACTAATGTACACTTTCGTACACTTTCCTTCAGTTTATGCTATCAATTTATTGTCAAACGTTTCAAATGAGCGAAACAAACCATACAAACTTTCACGCCACTGCCATAGATTGTATCAAATCCAGTTCCACAAACGTACAAACTCTTGCACCCAGTGATAGTAGCACCCAAACAATGGTGATCTAAATCTTTTGTTAACCGATATAAATTCTCCTTCGCCTGTTTGGAGCTTGGAACTTCCACTCCGCTTGGTTAGTTCATTTCCGGGTTCTTTTTTCCGCGACAAACTGGTTCATACAATAGGCGCAGTCCCTAACCTTTTATTATCGCTTGCTTCCTCCCGGTGGAATACACATGTTCCATATTTCTAGAGCGACCCCGGCCACGGGCAAACATCCCCCCGTAGTCCCCTGATCGAACGGACAGGTCGAGGAGTTATTAGCGAGTACCAGATTTGATCTCTTGATCTTGCACCTAGCGAATAAATTTTATCCACAACCTCATGCCACTCCACGGTTACGGTTCCGGACGGGCTTCGCCACGGTATCTCGTATCTTGCCGTCGGTCCCGATGCATCCTCTCAAAACCACCACCCCGAGCGGGTCTGTGGATGGGAAAGTCCAGGGGCCAAGCCCGGAGGAAGGCCAGAGGTTCGTTGGTTTCCCATTTTTAAGTCACCTGGTCGTCTGCCGAACGCTAAATCAATAAAATAAATGATCATTCGCTCCCTTTGCAGCGCGGTAGTTTGCTCTGTCGTCTGTGGCCCGTTGGCGAAAGATTTTCCCCTGGGCCCGCTAACCAACAGGGCAGACGATCTTCTTGCGGATTTGATGCTGCTATATTTTGTTTTGTCGTTTTCGTGGTGCGGCAAACACAAATCGATAAGAATTTCTCTATTCGCCTGGTCGTTTCGTCTTCTGCAAACGTTTCGATGCTCGTTTCGATTGCTGCATTCGCTTGCTGATGCTGCCTTTCAGCGGAGCTTCAATCCGGAAACGGTTGAGCGCGGGCTCCTTAATGCTTACTGCTGTTGGCCTGAGCCTGAAGCTTGCCGCAACCGACCAGGCCAGGAACAGGCCCCGTTGCCGTTGCTCAAATAAATTTTATAAATAATGTCCCCCGGTTTCACAGACTGGCAGTGCTAGGGTTCTAGAGCGCTCTTGTCATTCCAAGGAGCTCCTTGGAGTTCAAAACCAACCACAACCGTGTCGAAAGCAATAGTCTCAGCAGCACTGCACACAGTGAGCTAGAAACCACATAAAAGAAGAGGGGTTTGGTTAGTTTTGTTCTTCAACACATCTTTAAAACTAACACAAGTTGTGAAACAACATTTTCCGATAACATTTAAGTCCGCTTGAACCGCAAGAAAAACGTAGGAAAATAGTTCGTCTCATCGTCTTTCAGTGCTAGACACCCTGCACTAGCATGGTTTGCGCTATCCATTTCCATTTCCTTTCAGTCTATGGGGTGATTTTAAACTTTGATGGCGACGGAAAATATATACCCCAAAGATGCTACTAAATAAGCTCCTACCCCAATGCAGCGTCTTCGCTTGCTGGTAACAGAAAAAAGGAAAGGGAAAAAACTCAGAAAAGTTTATATTTTTCTTTCTCATCGCTGCGGCAAAACTTACTTCCTCGGAAAACACCATCGATACCATCGATACCGCCGAACAAACGCGCGATCGATCGAAATCAAACCGATCGGACCGATGCACTGACGGAGTAGAAACCTTCTTCCCCGGCCTGCGAGCATCGTGGAGCCGCCGAAAAGAATCAAACCAAATCCTCTTTGGCAAAATCGAAAGAAAAAGAAACGTTTGCAGTTTCACCCGACCCTAACCGCCACCACAATAAACCCTTGGCAAACCTGGCGGAAATAAATATTTATAACATTGATCTTGAAAAGCGATCGATACGCTCGGGTTCGAATTTCGACTGCACTTCGATTGCATTCGCGCGCGCCTCACTCGGGCCGTTTTGCAATTGGACCGTTCGCTTTCGTTGCTTTTTGCTTCCTTTCCACCACTCGCTGCAAATGGTCTGATTTTAATCGCTCCCCCAACGCTGTCCTTTCGCCCCCCGTTTTTGGCCAGTCCGCAAAAGAACACCGCATAATGTGACATTTATTCCGGGTAATAAACAATGAACCGTTTCATCTTCGTTCGCGGACAACAGCCGCGTCGTCCGCGAGAACGAAAAAATGTTACCCACCCCTCTCGATTCGCGAGGAGACATCCTGCTGCAACACGGGCAATTGATGGTCGACTTTTCGGTAGTTTAATATGCACATTTTGTCTTGCTGGGTGTTTTGGAGGCCCTTTTTTCGTTTGCTTGTTTGTGTTTGCAGTTGGTTGTTAGCTTTTGGTCCGTTCCGTGCCCACCGTTGATAGACGATCATCTCGAACGGATCGTGGACATGTTTTCGGTGGTTTCTACACAACATGGCAAAACCGGCGGCGACCACCGGGTTAACGTTGAGCACGATACGTTAGAGACGCTTGGCGGAGAGCGGAAGAGCGCAAAAAAAACACAAGCCAAAAGGCCATCCTTGCGCGAACCAATTCTTACTGAACAATTCTTTTCGGCATTATTTTATGAGAAACAACGAGCTTTTTGGGCTGTTATGTTGCACCGAGATATGGATGTACATTTGAGTATGGTTGGGCCTTAGCTTTTTGGCCTTTGCCAACTCTGAATAATGCATTTCGATTGCGCGATAGAAGCCTTTTTTGGGCATTCGATTTTATCGGTGGATCGTTTTTACACCTCCGCGGTGCTTTTGTTTTTGAATTATTTGATTTTTTTTCACATTCGTGCGCTTTTGAAGAGTTTTGCTAAGGTTCATCCTAATAAATTGACCTTTTTACTGTACTTCTAGCTTCAAATAATCTTTTGAAACAATCAAACACTTTCACTAGCAATACGAACTCGACGATAAATAGAGCTAAAACTAACCGAACGCTCTCTATTTATTCCATATCAAATTTCAACATTAAATTAGTTACGCTTACATGACTGTATTAATCGAGCACTACTAATTTACAATCTGATAACAGTGTAACAGCTGTGTAACTGAATCCATTGCCTTCTAATGAAAAGAAACCTGCTCCCGAAACCTATACTTTGGCGCTTTGCCCTTATGCTGTGCTTTGCTCGAGCCCTTCCACCGTTTCCTCTGCGCACGGCAACATGTAATTCCAATTACTTCTACCGGCTAGAAATTCCACCGAAACGGTTGCTCCAACATGAGCAGAATAAATATTCTATCAGCTCTCCCTCACCCGCTCGACATGTGTAAACATTGCCCCGGATCAGCTTGCTGAAACGGTCTCGGCGATGTAAGCTGGGAGATAATTTTGGGGTTCTTTTTTAATTTCAAACTCACACTGCGACTGCCGTTCTAAAACGGAAGGCAAGGAGCAACCCTTTTGTTTTTGGTCGGTGAACGAAAAAAAAAGCAGCGAAAGTAACGAAAGGTTATGTCATACACTCGCTCCGACACGCTCTAAATGCTGATCATGATCGTTTAAGCGTTCCTGTAGCCCGACTGCTGAATAATTTTATGACCCTCGAGCTGGCTAACACATGCACGGTAAGTTTTCCGGCCCGACACGGGATAAGTATCGGGCACGGAGACAACGGCTGAATGTGATTTACATTTTTATATCAACACACTAAATGACACGTCGTTCAGCCGGGATCAAAGGAGTTTTCTGGACTTTTTTTGTGTAGGCAAGTTTCACCACACCAAAAGGATCGGGCCGACTCGTACGGGAAGAATGAGTGACAAATAATTAGCCATCAACAAACTCGAACCCGAAACCTGCTGGTTGACTAATTCCGGATGCGAGGTAACACGTTCTTCCGGTCCCATGGTCAAGCGATAGAAAATTCGTCCAGGATCGTTTTCCATACTAATGGAATTGGAAATAAGAGCGCCGTAAGCGCCGATAGAGTTTGGAGGAAGGGAAGGACATTGCATACGGAGGACCAGGGGACAGCTCATCTTCATCGGATTATGTAACACTTCCCAGGAAACGGGCGACATAAACGATATGCCCGGCCTAGCCCGGAATGGTTCCGGTTTGATTTCTTCGGTCATGAATTTTGATGAGACTTTGAGACTAGATCTAAAGGGCGCGATATTGTTTCACTACTTTCGACACGATGCACAGCCCCGAACACCCAAAGACCCGACCGGGAGTAAATTAGCTAATAAGGTTTTGGGACCGAAAGATAGCTAGATCTTTTTCTGCTAACCAGAACTTTTTAACCAAATTACTTTCGTTGCGGAAAATGAGATCACATTTTTTTCCGATTGGGTGACCTCGTTTTTTGCTGTCCTAACTGGTTGAGATTGTGATGAAACGAAGCTGATTATAAATTAATTTAAATATATTAGCTTCACATCTCGGAGCTCATCCACAAAGCTCTTCAAAGTTTACTATTCACTACAAATAGGCCTATGAAAAGGTCTGTGTGAACGGGCTACCGTTCCCATCGCAACGATTTGATTAAAACCAATCCAATGTGCAATGTATAACCACCAATCCAAATCGCAAAACGCTTCTACGAACTGCAAAGTACTCTACAAACATTATCTTATCGATTGTCACAATTTGAGACAGCAAAAAGACACCATCGGAAGTGTGCTTGGCGTAGTTTTGCTTCATGGCCTTATAATTGAAACCTAGAACAAAACTGCATCTGCAAACATTGTTCTACGGTTTGCTGTAGATCAGCGAACACTCATCATCCATCAATCTGCAAAGCCGTCACTACTGCATACACGGTAGTGCCTCACCCATGACATTCCAGACATACCACTGGGGGAACGATTTCGCCAATTACTCCGACAACACCTGACTGGTCAGTTTTTTCGCCAATGTTTAGCTTTTCAAACCATTTTTGCCTGTCCTGTTGGCTTTTTGCTTTGCCTTTACGGACAGTGCCCTGTGACCAACGTTCAATTTTATTCCTCACCTTACTGGAAACGTACTGACGACGGAAAACCCCTTTTTTGGGATTATTTTTACGCGCTTTTCAGATTATTTCCGCAGGACGAAAAACCCGTGCACACGCTGCGTTCCGGAGTGATTAGAAATTCCCGGAAGCTCCCAGTCCGTCATTCCTCTGATACCGGGAGTAAACAACATGGAAATGGAAACGTCTATCGCCTACACACCGAGTACACACACACACAAACACACGCGCGTTGGCCACGAAATTGCAATTCCCATTTCCGCATGGCCCCGGAATGTCAAATAACATGCGAAAGTGCGAAAGTAGAGCATTGTGGTATGACAATAAAAGTGGACAAAAAAAAACAAAACAACGTTAAACCCGCAAACAAACGCGTGCAGGGATATGGTTTGAATCGAAAGCTTCATTTCCCAAAAGCATACAGTGCTTCGGTTTAGGTGGTTAGCTTAGTCTCTGCGGCTACTAGATTGCTTTACCGGTAGCTTTCCGTTTTTGTAGGCTTGTTCTGTGCACTCACTGACAATGTTTCCTAAATTTCGGATAAGGCTTTTTGTCCTGCACAAAGCTCATGTGCTTTTTCTACCACTGCTTCATAGTGCGTGTTGAAAAGAGTACTATATGTCCTACCTCAAAATTCATTGAGGTTGATGTTATGTCGCTATGACTCTCCGTTCACTTTAGCTTTAAAGTTTAATAACAAACTTTATAATCTTAACTACTTACTAAATAAAAAAAAAACAGCAACTCAGTACAAGCCTTTAACTACATCACCATACGCTATCAGCTTTAGCATTATGATTGTGTGTTAAAAAGAACCCTCTTTTTTGACGTCGTCAACCGTATCTTTACCGTAACCAGCAAGTTCAGATGACTGTTAACGCTGCGGAAAAAGGACACTTTCGCGCAAGTACTCCGCTCGCAAACGCTTCATAAACATCCACCATCATGGCCTACACATTATCGGGAGTCATTTTAGATGTGATTCGTTAGTGGCGAAGCTGTGTAGGAAATCATCCGACCCCAAGAGGCATGTAAATGGAGTATAATAATACTCGGTTGAGTAAGACCATCCCCCACTGCGTGTGTGTTTCTTTCAGCGGGAATGTCTTTTTAAGAATCAGTTGTGCAACGGAACGCTCAGGCGAAAAAATAGGATCATCATCATTGAGATCCTTATAAGCACGAAACAACGGATGTGATTGCAGGTCGTTTGAGTAAATTTGTTAGCTGCTCATATTCGTTATCCCTGTTGTGCCTGTAGAATTATACCTTCTGACTGTTGGGGGTTCGCTCGGCGCTAACAAGCTGCAGTTAGTGTGTGTGTGTGGTAGTACAGTCTGGAAAAAGTGAAACATATTCTACGTGCAACGTGAGCGCTTCTCTGTCAGATAGCCAGAAAAACACACGAGACTACTTTTCCTGCAATCAGTGCTTATCTAAAGCAACGAGAACGTAAAGAAACACTCCCATCCTTTATTTCCTTCCGCACCAAAGTGCGCCTACGGAGTGATAATACAATTTGTGCCTCCAACCCGACTCCGAAACAATCACCGTAATCTGTTAAATCTGCTCATAAATGAACCCTCTACCCAGCTCGGGCCATCGGGGTATGGAATTTATCATGGAGAAAATACCTGCCGGAGAAATCAACGAACGTCTCGCAGGAATTCCATGCGCTCTAGGAGATGATGGTGCAACATTTACCTGGGGCGGGAAAGAAAATGAAGGCATAACTTGCTGTACTGCCTCTAACGTACAGAGTAGGTCTTTTAGCTAGACGGAAGCATTTATCATTGATGCACACAGAATGTCAGTCCGTTGTAGCACTTTCCTAGGACTAACATTTGCTCGGCGAACAAAGGAAACGAAATGGAATAACTATTGCTCGATCCTTTCCAGGTACTTTCTTCGATTGGGTTAATTGGAGCTCAATTTAAATAATTGAGATATGAAACAATCCAGCACGCTCGTCATGTGTTGCATTCATCTCCTCCGAAACAAAAGTCAATCCAGCGCTGAATTAACACTTTTATCCAGCACGATAATCTACCAGCGAAAGGATAATTCTTCCGATTCGTCTGGCGCGTCGTCTGTCGAACCTGTCGAAGTAATTAACCTTCATTTGACAGGAACGACTCGGCGAGGCAAGTGCTTTTGCTCCCTTTTGCGCCTTTGCTGGATGATAATTGCTGTGCAGGAAGCAGGACCACAATGGTAGTTATCCTTCCTGTTCACAATCAGCAATCGAATGTTTTATGAACATCAGCTCTTACACACACACCCCTCAGGTGCTACACGGGATAAGACAAAAGCACCCACCCAGTACTAACACTCCCCAGGTTGGTTAATGGGAACGCCATAAACGGCGCCGAATAGAACGAGTTTAATTACTGCACACACCGCAACACGTTCACCGTGGTCGGTCGTAATTCGATTTCCCAAAACGTTTACACAACGCAGCCTTTCGGGCAAGCACTGTCCTTCCCCTCCTCACACGCAGTGCCACGGCCATATGTGCATCGGGTGGGTTCCCATCATCGACATTTTGGGAGGTTCAAATGCCAGTGATTAAGTCATAATCATTATTTCCTCGCTCCCATCATTCTGATGCTCCCGGGACGGCCCAAGACAAACGGCGTTAGTTAAGACTTCAATCAAGATTGCTCTTTCTCGACCACCCCTTCACCCTTCCCATTATTTCTCCCGGCAAACAGGCTAGAAGTAGAACAACACGGCCTAGCGACTACCCGGAGCTGATCTGACGCGGTAAGACAAATAAGAATCTACTTGAGTTACCCGTGTCCAAACGCTTCGCATGCGTCCGTGGTCCGAAAAAGGTCCGAATCGGCAACAGGCAAACTCGGTAAACGCCCTTTTGCCGAGGTCTAGCGAAAGGGTGCTTCCCACTGCCTCTCCACCCCGAGGCTAGTAGCTCTCGACGGAAGGATCCGTAATCCGTTCTGGAACACGCCATCCGCACGAAACACCGGCATAAGCGTACGGCGAAAGTTAGAACACCACGGGTACTGCCACAGGTTTCGGGGCAAAACAGCAATTATTGCCATTTCTGTTTTCCACAAATCTTCAATCATTTTGATTGAAGTCAATCTTAAGTCGTGCGTTGCGGAGTCGCCGAGTACCGTTGGAGACTTTGCTTACGTGGACACGGGCCAAATGGGGGGAACCAGCCCAAACCTCAAAAACCAAAGTCTCCGTGCGTGCGGCAATAGCTTAGACTGCATGTAGAGTTGAAAGCATGCCCCGTTTTCTATTCACCGCTAAATGCGAACCCAGAAGGGCCTTCTGGTTTTCGCTGCCTGTTCTGCTCGCCCGTTCGCTACATTAGTCACGAATCGTTCGGCCTGCTTCCTCCCTGTGCTCTTCACGGTTGGGCTTCTTGCGGGACTTCTTTTAAGAAGCGCCCAAGCGCTGGCACACATTCTGAAGCGAAGCCCAGGCCTCTAACGGCATTCATTAGGAAAGTTGCCCGCCCGGTTAGAATAAGCAATTATTTCTAAATTATTCGTCGATTTAGACCTATATCGGTGCAGATTGCTGTATGCTTGTATTTTGAGCCTCTTTGTTTGTTCGTGTGCAAGTGTCCCGCGGGGCAATGTTTGCAAATTTTCTTCCCTGCCGTTCTTCAGGTCAGTTGTATGAAGAATTGCCAAAAACAAAACACTTTTGCTGCAATGAGCAATGTCTCTAACCCCTACTAGGACACGATTACATCTGAACGTTCTACCTGCAAGAAGAACCGATGTGGAAAGATAGTTCGCTCGCACGAAGAGTGCCCCCTCTGCCTTCTGCCAACTAGATAAGATCTTAATGGTGCTGCGTTCACATTTAGGGCACACGAAATGACTGTTATTAGCCCCAAAGGCATCCAGAACCGGCGTACGGAAACCTGCGCTTCTTCCTACCTCCATCGTGCCAGCATAAACACTCGCGGCACAGGTGAGCCCGCGCGATCGAGATCGACCTCGAGATGAGCCTTCGCTAATCGCCACGGTTCAAACCAAGTGATGAATGGTGTCACACAAGGTGATTATTAGCGATTATCGATCGTGAACCGTTTTGGGGTTTGTTTGTTCAGCAGAATGGCAAAATGGCACTAGACTAGAACAAGGAAGCTGGGCTGATGGTGTCGAGAAATGAGCCGTAATAATAACGTGCCAGACCAGCCTCCTTTCGGGCTCTACTCCGCGATCTCGGGGCGTTCTCGCTGGATGCTGCCTGTGCGATAGCTAATTTGTTAATGTGAAGGCCTAATGGGGAGGCCGTCCAGGTGAGACTTTTAAGATTTATGAACGTCGTCACACGGCATGCTAAATAGGGACGCGAACAGTGATTACGGATTATCACACCCGCTTCCAGCATCTTGTGTGAGGCTCTTCGGGCTCTATCGACCTTGAAGATTGTGCTGCTGGACGATCAAGATTTTAACGAAGAAATCTCATTCAACACCGCCCCATTTTCTTAACCGATTAAATATTTGAGGAACTATTTATGTTCCTAACCACGGCTTCAATTTGCTAGCCATGTAATTAAGCAAATATTTCCAATCGCATTTTCCAATGTAAATTAAAACAACTGAATTAGAGCCCGTATGCTCCCGAGTTCGGCCTTCCCACACTTATTAATTGCAATAAAATTATAATGCACTCACTGGAATGCAATAATCGGATATTCTTCAATCATAAAAATATGTCGCAATTACACTTTCCACTATCCCGTTTGCTTCTTGGGGCATCCCCCACAACGACTCAGAACGTTCAGCGTTCATCTACGATCATTAACGTTATCTTTGCCCTGTTTGCCACACAGTCCGCCGTGGCTGCATCCTCATAGAATCGTTCATCGTTACCTGCCGACGACTGCACGGACTCTTTCCAAACGCAAAGCTCCCGTTTCCTTTGCTTCCATGGCTACTCATCAATCTTGGTAGCGCGCAATCAAGATGACTAGGGGAATAATTAATGGTTGCGTCCAATGGCGAATGTCACGGTCAGTTTAATGAACACACATTCCGGTTGACAGTGGACAGTAGTCACCTTTCCTCTTGCTTGGCTCAGGTAGACAACATCCACCCTCGGGTTCCATGCACGGTCGAAATCAATCATCAACTTTCGACACCGTGCAAGCGCTACATCGTGTTGATTTTAGGGGACGTTCTTTTTCCCCTTTTTTGACGAAGGACACTGTACTGGACAATTGGAGCATTGCCACCGTGCCTTGGATCTTGGATAGCATTCTTAAATACTTTACCTAATAGATCCGTCTGTAGATGAGTGTGTCGATACAGTTTTTTTTTTCGATTCTACGTATTCCGAAAGTGGTTGGGTTACAAGAGCAAACCATTTTTCATGCCTATACCTTCTGTTCGATTGTTTGTGGCCAATTGATTAATGTTTACTTTTGGAACATGAATCTCCATGCCATCCCGAAATTGTAACATAACGATTCGTCTAACAGTTGTCCTTAAATACACTCGAATGCTCTTTCTTTAATGATGCCATCATAACACTGTGTGAAAGCTCAAATGTGTTGAAAGTTTTGTTGTAATCTTTGCTCGTCCTTCCTGCATTGCATGCGCAAACAAAGCAGGCAATGCTATTCAAAAAAGTATGTCCAACAAATCCTACATCACGTACTACCACCGCGGGCAGTATCTTTTCGCTGTACCATAGATAACAGTGACACTTATGGAATCACTCATTTAATTTCTACCTCCTTTCTCACTTGTAAAGCTCCCTCGTAACAAGCTTTTTTTCCCCGTCCTGATGGGCCAATATTCTCCCTTTTCCAGTTGGTGTAACTTTTCGCACCAGTTAGTTCCGCTTTTTTATGATTCACCCCAAACATAGAGTTTTTTTTTCTACCCGGTCCTGGTTTGACGTCCTTCGCCCAACAAGGAGCAATTTTATCAAGCTCATCAACACGACGCCTTCGAATCGCCTCGGGAAGCTGATGATGATGGAACGGACCGAATGGACAAAAAAAGGAAACAAAAAACAGGACAACGCAGGACCCAAGAGAGTTTTGTGGGTGTTTGCGTTGAGCCCGCTGGTCCACTGGTCCATCCGGACCGGACATCGAAAAACGTGTTGATAGTAATTATTTTAATGAGATTTTGAAGCGTTGATGACTTGTAGAACGGGTACTTCCGGCATTCATCAACACTTTGGTTTTCTCTCCCATTTTTTCTTTCTCATGCCTTCCCAGTACGTGGTTCGTCTGCTGCTGGGGATGCTGTAACTCTGTGGTACATTTTAATTTTTCTCTCCTCTCGCGATCCTTTTTTTTTTGTCTTTCTTTGTTGCTTCTTCGGTGGGTGAAATTTTTCACTGTATTTTTTCTTACATTGTTTCAACGCTCCTGATTAGGACGTACCGATTTCGCGCCATGAATAAATAAACGCCATTCTGCTACCGGTGCCGGGCCTTGCCGGGTTGTCCGGAACCGAATTGTCAGCGCGGTCGCACCACCGGCAGATCTGATTTTAACATTCTACCATCGCAGCGCGTCAGTCCAACGGTTTGCCGGCCGGTCAACTGTGACACCGCCACCAGCCAACGGTGAGCGCGACTAACTTTGGTGATTTATTTTGCGTTTATTAATAGAAGCGCGCTGGAAAGAAACGCGCTCCCCAAAACTATTTGTGAGACGGTAGCGACGGTAGCCGCGTAGCACGCTTCACGGATGAAAGCGCAAACTTTTGCACGGAAACTTTTCCATCATCCACCAGCAAGAACGCACGTTCTCGGCTCTGGCGGGTTCTGGAGTTTTTTATTTCAGCGGAAGCATAATGAGAAAATATAAACCCGTCGTGTTTTCTTCGTGTTCGGTCGTGCGAACCGCTTGAATTGGTAATGAAGTAGTTGAGGTTTCGGTTTTGAGGTTCCTGTGCTTTGTTTTCTCGATTTCTCGCTCGCAAACTTTCTTTCTTTGTGTTTGATTCGGCAGGCAGGCGAATAATTCGGTCAACTTGCTGTGGGAGGAGAAATAAATTACCTTCCAAAGTAATTGATGTGTGAGCTTCAAAGGCTATTTTCGTTTTTGAATTTAATAATTTTATTCTTCTCTCCGTGTGCTTCTCGATATGATTACAAAATTCATAACTGTTTCGAGCTCTCAAGACGCATGTTCAGCCGTGTGGCTTTGCTGGTAAATACGTCGACATTCTTAGCCATTGTTGAGCTTACTCTGCGGCACTTTAATTAAAAAATAACACACACAGCCACGCTGTTCCAGTAGCGGCGATCCCAGCCCAACATCTCGTTCGCCGACAGTTTTGACGTGCTATAGGAATGTTTGGTTTGCATTATGTTTTACTCTGCATTTAGCACGCCCACCCGACAGCACTGCAGTCCCTTGGGCGGAGTGTGTAGCGAATGTTTTTCTTGGCATGCAATCCTTTTCCTTTCCTTTCTCGCCCCGCTGCCGCCACAAACCCGCAAAGCCCAGCCACGATGCTTGCAGATAGCATAAAATAAACGAACAGTGCGCCGTACTGCATCAAATCGTAGCCTCAAACGTGTTTGTGTGTGTGTGCTTTAGATGTTTCGGGGATGGGGAAACCCTTTTTTCCACCGATCAAGTTAAGTAGCAGCAGCCGCCGGAAGCACGGGATCCAACGATCCGCAGTCTCTCGCCGCATCCTCATTGATGTTCCGGGGCACGTTCGGCGCAGACGGGTTCGGTTGGTTTTCCACGCCGTGCCGCAGGAAACGATTTTCACGCCGCATGCATGTGCGCCGAGTGGATGCAAACCCGAACTCGTTCATCTGCATCGAAAATCGAAAACGTGTGTGCCGCCACGACGCTGGCGCTGTGTAATAGGCTGCGGTTTTGCCGGTGCATTTTCCTGCACCCCGCTGGAAAGGGAATTTATCGTCCACCGCGTTTACCAATGCACAAAAAAACGCATCCTTTTACGAGACGGAAATTATTATGCAACGCTAGAACAAGGAGCTCCGGTAGTTTTTCTTCCGTAAAGCAAGCAGAGAACAAACATTCTTCCAGCATTACTATCACGTACGAAAGCGCTGAAAGGATTGCATAATTTTCATGAAAAAGTGTTTCTTTGATTGGTGAAAAATTTCTTTCCCCCGAGCTGCGGGTTCGTTTGCAACCGTTCCTTACCGTACACTTCTTTCTGCGCCGAGCATCTTCTCTTATTACGCTCCCATCAGCGTAAGAAATGATGGCAACGACTACTTGCCCGGAAGCCATTTGTCCATTTTAGAACGGGCACTACCATAAATTTGACTTCAATTCAATTGAAAGCAATAGCCTCATCTATTCTACCTTTCATCCTGCTTTCATCCTACCTCCCACCCTCTCTCCCTCCACCCAACCGGACCACTATTGATGTGACAAATTATATACAGCACAATGGTAGCGGCCACTTGTCCGGCGAGCGAGCACGCCCAGCCCCAAGAACAACCCCAAACCGGGCACTTCATTACGCCGATTTGCGCAGCATCCATTTAAAAGCCAATCAATTGCCCCGTTCCTCCCAGACCGCGGCCGTAGTTCCTGTAGGTGAAGATCGGTGTGTGGAACAAAAATAAAAACATCAACCGGCACGACCTCCACCGCGCGAGGACGCTCTAGAATGTCCGCTAGAAGCACACACACAATTCAAGAATCATTCTACCCGACTGCTGAATGACCAATAATTGGCCGTGTGTGGGGATATTTTTTCGCTCCCCTTCCCTTCCCGCTTGCCATCACGAACCTGCTCGAAAACGCGACGAAACGGCGCAACTACGAAAGATTTAAAGCAAGCGACGAACCTCCATGCGCACTGCACGTAGGCAGGTGATTACGCGAGTGCGCGAGCGCGCGCGCACGCTCTCGTCTGCAAGAATGAAATGTAGCCAAACGATTTCAGCGACAAAGCCACAGCAGGCCATTCACTCTATGACATGAAGCTTTCAAAGCTCGCAACAGAAGAAGA
This sequence comes from Anopheles arabiensis, assembly GCF_016920715.1. Lineage (NCBI taxonomy): Eukaryota > Metazoa > Arthropoda > Insecta > Diptera > Culicidae > Anopheles > Anopheles arabiensis. Next base: position 94,382,677 of record NC_053518.1, read on the forward strand.
AACAGGGTTGGGGGGGCCAATTCGAGTTTGGTTTTTGCATTGCAGAACCGTTTTTGCTAGGAACGCCGTTTGTGAACGCATTGAACTGTCCTGCCATTGTGCGTTCTTGCCCCTTTTTTGGGCGAGCCAGCACTTATAATTGGGAGTCCGAGAAAGTCCGCCCCAAGCGAACCATTTTTCTGTGCGGGAAATTAATTATTTATATTCGTTCATTACTCAGGCCCCCGTTCTGCCTTCTACCTACGATCATCGCATCGGTGGTGCGTGGTTTCGTCGTAAAGCAAAAATGTTTATTGATAATTATTTTTACTACTCTATCCCCTTTCTCAAAACATGTTCAAACAATTAAGCTAAACTAGCTTCAGCTCGTGGTTTTAGTTTTTCTCTGTGCCAAATAGCGAAACCGTGCCCATAAAAGCAAAACCACACAACGACGACGGGTTGAGTCGCGTGTTTTATGTACTCGAGCAACCCGTAAAAGCTATGCTTCGGATGTTGCGAACAGGGGCTAGGCTGCATGGGAAGCGCCTAATCAATGCTGTTCGCCGTGGATTGCTGTTTGTTTGTTTGTTTGGCAGCATTCTAAAGCAGCCCAAAACGTTTAAAGCAACCCCCCCTCCCAAACGCTCTCCAAGGCAGCGGCAAAGCGCACTAAATGAGCCATCGTCTCTGCCACAGCACGACACACGGTAACAGCTGTTCCGAGTCGACAATCACGCCACGCCGAAGATTACAAGTGTGAAAACATTTCTTCTGGCTGGCTCTAAGGCTTCTTCCCTCCTACCTTGCCCTGCCACACATACACACAATAAAACCCACCATTTTATGGTCTAGTTTTACAAGCTAAGCAAAAGCCACAGCTCCACTTCACCGGGATGGCTTACTCCAATCCGGGCCCAACAGGCGACTTGTTGGAATTGTTCAACCGCGGGTCGCAGGTGCCGATGGGAAGCCGTTCGCCTCAAACTGTACTAATTATTCGCTCGTAAATCTCAACAGACGCACAAATATACACAGCCACCTCAGAGAAATCCCAGTCCAAACGGCTCTCCAGCATTAGGAAGTTCTTTTCCTTACTCTTCGCTTGCGCAGTTCCTGAGCGAGCTTGCGAACACGCGCTTGCCACTGCAAGCATTTATAAACTCCCTCGACTTAGACGTAGAGCCGTCTTCATTAGAGGGCCAACCGATGGACCCGCTCTGTTGACACGGGCTAAGTTTGGACGAAACCGGAATCAAAAGAGAATGCTCCTCATGTTCCCCCCTGCCCGGACGTTAAAACAATCAAAATTAATTGCTTTACACCGTTTCGCTTTAACAACAGGTAGCCTGCACGAAAAAGGGTAGTGGCCATTTCATCTGCAATTCTAGCAAACATTAGACCATTTGGCAGCCTGCTCGAGGTTCGCATTTCAAACTCAAATAGTTTTCCACATTTTTATTGGAACCGGCGGGCGATTGGCGATGGAGTCGGGATGGATGGTTGGAGCTCTCTACTCTGCCGTTGAGTTGTGAATGATAAAATTATTTCCTAGACAGGCGAAAACTAATGAATACTATGTGAAGGTTTGGAAATGAATCATGACTGAATTCGTCCAATAAATCGCACCAAATCGTGTTGGACCAAGGTTATTTACGGGCGAACATTATTTGGTTGTTTTTATTGCTTCGTTGCTCTTTCCAGCCTCAGTTTTACTACTTCAACAACATTTTCAGTGTATTATTTCAGAGCTGCAACCCAAAAACTTATTAATTATCATTCAATGTTTACAATAAATAATGTTCATAACACGTCAAACGCAAACGCAACGCTGCCGACAACCCACAAAGTGCCACATGCCAATTAGTGTGCGTACACGCCGGACATTCGTCTTGCTTATCCTTGTTTAATTGGCAAATAATTGTACACAGTAATTAAAACAATGCGGCTGCAGTAAACGCGTGCGCGTGGTCATCCATTCGCGCCATCCTTACGCCCGAAAGGCGCATTTTATTGCCCGGGAACAAAAGCCCCACGCTCCAATCCTTTCCATGCAAACATGCAGCTAACAAAAAGGACTCCAGCAACCCAAACACGAATGCTCATATTTTACGCGTGTTTGTTTTTTTTTTTGCTGTGCTTTTGTGCAGCCCATACGGCAAGCTCTTCCGCTTCGCCGAAAGGAAGTGTAAAATCGAATTTTTATTATTAATCAATTTTGCCATAGCTACCGTCACCACACGGTGAGATACGCAGGAGCAGCAAACAGCAAAGCGAGCAGTCGAATTGTATCGGAATCGGGATGCGAAACGTCGAAGCTCACAGTGCGTTCGATTCGGTGGACACAGAATTAAAGATAATTGAAAGAAATGTGCACGATTCAATGAATGCACGCTCGTCGACAGGGTTTTTCTCTTTTCAGTTCGGTCCGCCGATGTAATTAGTATGAATGTGCTCAACTTTTTATGCTGCCCGTACGCCTATAAACATTGCCGGACCGCACCGCACGAGACCCGAACCGGCCAGATTGGTTTGTCAACGCACACGTGTAGTTTGGCTATTCGTGGTAAATTTTTATTTACATTTCTGAACCACGAAAAGGACGAGATGTAATAACCGCATTGGGGAGCGAAAGAGAAGGAGGCAAACAATTAAAATGTATACCCCCTTCCCGAAAATCAATGTAAAGTTATTGTGTATCCTTCAATTGTAGGCAATTTAGTGTCAATATTTCTCGCCGCCGCAGCAGTAAAATGCTCGCTTCACGCAACAATGTGCAACAATTCGTTCTTTATGCCTCGCCACACTCGCTTAATCATAATGAGCTATCCTGGGCAATGTTTTCCGTTTTGCTTTGCATTGCTTTTACTCCCGATGTACCGCAGCATAAAATATTCACGTCAACATTAATTTGGTATTAATAACGTATAAATGTGTGCCCGACTCGATCGCACCAAACCCCGCGCCGGACCGATGAAAACATTGCTTAAAACAATGTGAGCGAAGTGGTGTGAGTGGGGTTTTATTCCTGGTTCGGAAACCAACGTTGAAGCAAAACATGAATGCCGCTTTTGCAGTGGCGCATCGTTTGGTGTGTTGTTCAATTGTGCCAGGTTTTTTTCAGGTGCTATTGTGTGGTAATGAGTGAGCATAATTTTCGAACTGCATGAAATATTTACTCCACTGTCAGGGGGTGTATTTTGCATTCCAAATGTAAAGCAAATATTGTACAGTGTTGCACATAAGAAGAATGATCTTTATGCATGTTTGTATAATGATTATCAACCTCCTCCTGAGTAATATCCACCACAAACTACTAAAATATGCTGTTTGACGCCATTTATTGGAAGTATTCTCCTTAGCAAATTCAATCCGAAGAATGAATGAATGAATGCACGAACAAAACACACCCATTTACCCAAACGAACGACTCCACGCGCACACAAACATTATCGCTTTTCAGCACACATATTAAACGGTGCTATAAATAAATATGCAAATAAATCTGTTCGCCAAACCGCGCTCCCGCGCTAGTTCTGTCGAAGAACGCACCCAGAAATGCCTTTCCTTCTCCCCTGCTTGGATGCATCCCGTTCGGATGCGCAGCAAATCATCCTCTTCTGCGCGGCCCGGTCGCCCTTTCCCGGGGGCAGCATGTCGCGCTAATAAAACCATTTATGACATTTACACGAACGCTGTCTAATTGCTGCACCCGAATAAATTATCTCAATGCTGTGTGCAAGATGCAGAGTGAGCGAAAGAAGAGCACACCGGTAGCACGGTAAGGGGAGTTGTCTTCGCACAACGAAGAGGAAGCTCCAAATGATGCCGAGTTTATGCGGCGCACTTTCCTGATTCCGCACGCTGGAAGCGGATGGATTTCCTCCGTGAAGATGCTTGTTTTCTTTTTCTTTAGGTTCACCCAAACTAAAGTCACATAAACGAGCCAGCTATGCTCATTGACCTTTGCGAAGTGATGAGTATGGGGAGGATTAGTGGAAGGGCTTGGAGTAAGTTACACATACCGCCCAAACCGTTCGTCACGGTGGTAGCGGTGAAATATGACAAACATGTGAAAACCAGCCGCCATCCGTCAAAAGGATGTGGACAGAAATTTTCATAAAGATGCACCTCACACCCCAAAACGCAGTGTCTCCTCTTCGGCCAGAACGAATCCGAACGCTCGATGCTCGCTCGGTGCGCTATAATGAGCAAACGCACCAGACGCTGCGGAGGGCGCAAGCCGTGCGCAAGTACGCTGTAAATGCCTCGTGTGATATGATTTGTCGTCGCCTCGGCGGACCATTTCTCAAACTCGCGAACCCTCGCCAGGCATCCAAATGCATCCAAACACGCACACACACACACACGGCGACCGATAACCGTGGCAAAGAATAAAGAAGAACACATCGTCTCCCGGCTCATTCTCATTAAAAAGGACGCTACCTTCCAGTGAGACATTTATTAGCGAGCGTTCAAACATGGCACACACGCATCGGTCGACCGGGGAGTCCGCCTGCTACACTTCCTGCAAGTGCCGGCGGTGCGGCGTGCCGCAGGGAAGCGGCAAACGCATGGAGCTGTAAATTGGCAGCCAAGCATTAACGCCCGACAGTCGGCGATGTCAACATTCGTAAAGTGAGGAAGATATATTTTCGCACGCAGCTGTGAAATTGCTGGTGACGCTTAACACCAGTTTAGGGGCGACAGTCATTCTTGCCAACCCCGGGACCATTCTTCATTGCACTGCCGAGTGCGCCGAGTGCCCAGTGCCCCATTCAAAAGGTGCAGCTCGATCGTGTGTCGTTCGTCGAGCGGTCGGGTCGTCTCCCGGGGATCTTTGGGTTGACACAGCAGTCAAGGGTTGCGGTGGGAAGCGATAAGTGAAGATCTTGCATCAAACAGCGCCTGCACACACACACACACACAGTGGTGCTTCATTATGGGAGGATTAAAATAACACGAGTTTCGGATGTAAATAACAGGACAGATGTCGGTGTGCGTTTCTTGGGAAATTAAATAAGAAGAGATCCTGCGATGAAGGTAGTAGATCAAACGAGACTTAATTGTTGATAGATGACGCTATACTAGCATACAGCGCCATCTAACGGAAACTGTACGAATTGTAATTAGTTGGTTATGTGTTAGGGCCTCGTATTTCTTCTACAAACTCCATATTTTATCCAACACACTCCATCTTCCCATAGTGACTGTAGGGTCTTTCGCGTTCGCCCTGCAAACTTAATCTCATCTGCCTACCCACAAGTGAATCTCCTGCGGCTCTCGTCTCTTCATCCTCAGCCGGATGCTTTCTTGCCATGTCCCTCTCTCTCTCTCCACCTCAGATCAACCGACCCAGTACGCTTGATTTGTGTCCATGTTTCTGCCGTCTTGGCCGGCCGACCGTATGTTGCCCGGTATGATTTATTCGCTGGCTGGAAATTATGATGAGTGCGGTTTAATACCGCATAAGCTGCCGGGGAGATTGTTCATCATCCATCACTTTGTCACCTACGCTTGCCCGGATTCGCTCCACCGTTTCCAGATATGCCTGGATAGGCAAAGCCGTGCTGTATTGACGGCGTGGAATGCAACTCGATTTACTGACCACCGGGCACTGTTGTGTCCGAAACACGCGCATACGCGGGTTGGGCAGAAATTACAAGCAGTTTCCCGCGCTTGGGCACCGAATGTCACGCTCAATCGAACCGTCCAATCGGTCGACTCCTCCACCAATTACGCGCGCTCGTCCAGCCGGCTCCCACGTTTAGCAGCAGAATATCAATTTTGTGACCCACTCGGGTTTTGGGGCCCGCGGAGTTTGTGCAAAACCCCAAAACCCTCACCGCCGCCACACGTGCACACATTATCGATACCGCAGGCTGTAGGTTTTCGGCTGCCGAACATCAAACGGTTCGAGGTTTTAGCAGCAGCGCTGTACTAAACTGTGCTACGTTACAGGCAGCCACTGACCACTTCAACGCACAACCCAGCCTGTTTGCATAGCTCGGTTTTGGGCAAAGCAAAATCAATTCGAATTTCGCTAATTTATGAACGGAACCGTCCGTCCGTTCGTTGGGTTCGCATCTATAAGCGGCTAAAGAGAGGTAATGCAGAGAAGCCGGGATGCGAGATTGCACTGGCGACAATAAAATTGACCATGGTTTGATTGTTTCCCGGTCACCGAAATTCCAATTTGCCTGATATTCCGCTGAGAACGGTGCGCTCTGGCAGCCGCCGTCCGATGAATTCACCGCGGTTAGTGGAATTATTTAAAATATCCTCCTGGATTCACCACGACTGGGCACTTTGTCGCCATGGCCATTGAGCCGGATATGTTCCATGTGGTATTTGCTAGTTTTTAGCCAAGCTTAGAAAATTCCACTAATCAGATTGGTTAGGCACAGCCATCACAATCAAACCGCTTCAATGTCAATCAATACCAGATGTATATTTGATAAACAAACCAAAACCATTCTATACAAACGTTTTCATGCAGTGTGGTTTAGCAAACGAATATTTACCTTTTATAAAACGTGACAAGCTCTTTGAAAAGGAAGCACATCAACAACCCTTTCTTTTTTCTTATAATAATGGGTTAGACTCATATAAATATCGCATTGCATTACGGCTCCATGATTGTCAATGAAACGAGCTCTAATTGAAGCTAGTTTATTGCTATTACTTACCGCCATTGTCACCAACCACCGCCATCTGCATAGAAAGACAGCGCCATCCATGCTTCATGCTGCGCTCTCCACGCTACAGTAATTCTAAACTACCGCCTCTGGCGCGATTTCGCCAACTCGCACGCCCGACTAACCATACAACCGAGCAACAAGCTGCTGGAACTAGCAATAGACTACGCCTCACCTCGTTCGATTCTGATTGTAGATTACCTTTCGATTGGAACCCATTTCGCTCGGTGGGATGTGGGGTTTTTTGTGTGTGTTGTGTGCTTGCACTCTTTTATTTTCCATTTATTTGTTCAGTGTTTTTCGTTTTACTTCCCTTCTGTTCAATTCTTTCCTATCGCGAACAGTGCGTTTGATCGTTTTTTTTTGTTTGTTTCGTACTCCCGTGTGTTGTTGTTCTCTGTTTGCATGTTGTGCTGTTGCTTTGCTATTTCTTTCCTCTTCGTTGTGCAAATTTCCCATCCCCTTTTCGGATGCGTTAAGTACCGCGAGTTATGGGGTTTTTCGCATAAATTATTCCAAGCATAATGTTTTGCTGAAGCTTTCGTTTTTTTTTTTCATTCGTTTTCGTTCACTGCAACCGATCAATAACGGCGTGGAATATTGCATGGAAGTAATTCAGACGCTGACTTTATGTTCTTTTGATTCAGATCGGCGTTTTTTCTGCCTCCATTCCCTTCCCTTTTTTCGCTCTTCGTTCGTTTCATTCCGTTGTTTAATTTAATACATAACTATTACGCCCATGCCCGTTCTGTTCACTGTTTGGCTGCGGGGAAGAGGCCTGAGTTTTACACAATTTTTCGCACAACTTCAACCGAAACGGAAGCGAACTGGCGAGCGAGCAGCTACAGCCTCCACCGTCCCAGCTTCTCCCTGTAACCTGTTTCCTCCCCGTACTTGATTTGATTTGATTCGTTGGTTTTATTAGCATCATATGTTCCGTTTTCTTATGCTACTTGAGCTCTGTTTGTTTTGTAGTTTCTTTTTTCGCCTGGCTGTTTCTGTTCTGCCACAGCCGCGTTGTTTTATTAGCTTGTAGGTATTTTACTGTTATTGATTCTATGGTTTTTTTTGCTTTGTTTTGTTGTTTTGATCTCTTTACTTTTTTTATTCGGTGCTCGATACCATCGATTCCGCAGCATTAATTCGCTCTACCGAGCGGCAAGAATTTAAAGCCGCGTTCCAATCGAACGAATATCGTTTCGTGGTCTAACTCAATTGCGGTTTTCGGTTGCATCTTATCGATGCGAAAACCCCGACGCCGTTGATGCTGCTGCTGAGGATGATGACGGCGATGATGATGATGATTGTGAAGTGGCTGATGGCCATCCCGGGTCGAGCGGGAGCTGATTGGAGTTGATTTATGGAGCAGAAATCAACAGGCCTGCGTTGATCGCGCCCAAGATCTTTACCTTTCCTCCTCTACTTCATCCAGTGCAGCTGGAGCTGTAAAGGTGGGAAGCGAAGCGAAGAGAGGCCAGTTGTTATCGAGTTGGTGGTTGCTTTATTTACTGACTGTGTCTAGTCGCTTCCCTTACCCCTTGCCACCCCCAACGTGTCGTAAAATGGTACGTATTTTAGCTACCGAAACATAAATAATCAACGGACGCTTGCAGAAACCAAGCCACAGTACCGCCCGATGCGAGGGTCGATCAGATCGATCCATTAACCGTGAAGAAAATGAGCTTGGCTTGGCTCTTTACAATCGCACAGCATCGTCACAGCCAGAAGTCGACAGGGCTTACCCTTCCTATCGTACCTCTACGCTCTTCTTCGACAAACTACACATGCCCTTCAGGAATTGTCCGATTGGTGTGGTGAAAAGAAAGAAAAAATACCCTAGAGCCCCTTAAGCAGGATAGATCAATGAGGCTGATTGAAATGATTGCACTGATGAGCGATGAGTGGCTGGCGTTTTTTGTTAAATCAACTCAATTACCTGACCACTTTGTGGTCAGCTTTCAATCGCGTTCATTTCACAAACATTAAAAATTAAATCACAACTGTATGTAGAGCCGCACGCGCACGAGTGATTTGAATATTTTCCCTCTGTTGCTGGAAGTAATTTTTACATCCCATACTTTTCTTTACGTCTTATCGCCTCGCCAACAGCTGTCAACAGCTTGGGGATTTCGCGGAATTGAAGTCCAATTTGCAAGGGGCTCAAAAATATGTCTCATCCTTTTCAATCACAGCAAATCCATCCGGCCCGAAAGCCCGATCCGATCAACGGTGTGGTCCTCCGCTCTGTTTCGTAACGCTGCAAGCCATACGTGTGTCGTTTCGGATTTGTCAACTCCAGCAGAAGAGGCAAGTGTCAACATTTCATGCAAAAATATGCCCTACGCGTGAGCTTTTCCAGTCCAATCCACCTCCACCTCGCTATCATCCACAACGTCAAACAAATGTCACTAAACTAACGCGTGATGGAAGCGAGCAAAAAATATGTACAAATATACACAGGAACGCCCGCCGGATCCTTTTCATTCTGGATTACGTTTTCACCCGCTAGAAAGATTCACACGCTTTACCGTTGATTGACTATTCGCTGAAATTTGCAGTCCATCTTGAAAAAAGTGAAGAAGCGCTTAAAAAATCACATCACTGCGTGTATTTTGTTTTTCTCTCTCCTGCCGCCCTCTAATGGCCCTGGAACTCCTTCTCGGCGGCAAATAGCGACCCGTTACTAATCGCACTTTTACGCGGAACAAATCAACCGACCGCGAAGCAAAAATCGCTCCTCGTAATGTGACAATTTCGGGTGCCGAAAGCCCCGAGACGCAAAGCCGATACGCACCAGTTGCGCCAGAAGCACTTCATTAATGTCATGTTTGCCCGCCACGATTTGCGTGTTTTGTTCATATTTCGCTGTAAAAATTTTGCATACCCAGCCCTCCGAGTCGACTGTAAAATGAGTAAAAAAAAGGAAAATATTTCCACGCGGTTGCTTGCAAACATAATCCTAACCCTCAGAGCTCGGGTGACTAAATGGACCATATCCGAATATCACAACCGTTTGGCGGTCAAATCACAAATTCAACGCTCTTCTTGGGAAGAGGGTTTTCACCCCTCTCCCATTGTCACCTCCTCTCTCAACACGCTGCGAAACATAGCAAGCAGCAGCCAAAATAAAAACAACCCAAACGACCAGACAACAGTGGCCACCGGACCAAAACCGACACTGCTGCTGATGCTGCTAACGAACGCGACATTCCGGAGCGTGAATTTATTAAGTGTCGGCATTCATGTTAAACCTTTGCTCCTTCTTTTTTCGTCGTTTTGTTTGAATGTTGGCCTCTTTGGCACACTCTTACACACAATGCACACCAAGGATGGCAACCATCCGAATAGAATGCATCTCGTGTCATCACCGGGAGATGCTGCATCGCTGCATTTGCTGCTTCCCTCGCTGGGGGAACAGATAAAGAAGGTGTACGCATCAGCGCAAGGACTGCCGTTGACTGTTTTCCATGAAAGCGAATTTTCTGCTGAACACTTGTACACAAAATTATCCCCCCAATGCAGAATGCATGCATGCATCATACGATAGGGGGGAGGGCTGTCGTTGGCCTAGCTTACTTGCACCAAAACCTCCCTGGGTCGTTAATTGGTTCGTCGTCGGCTGCGGGAGAAACCGTCACCACTCATAACTATTTTAATGACAGAACGAGCAGAATTGATGCTCATTAAATTAACTTCACATTTACGGCTTCGGAGACCTCCCTCAGCAGCCTGAACGCTTCGTGCCTGGCCTGGCTTAAGCTAGTGTCTTCCACCGTGCAGCTGCTTATGTTTCATACCTGGTGCATCTCTTCTTAGGCGATATGTTCACCTAAGCCCATGGAAGCACATCTTCTTAGCGATGGAATGTGCCGGAGAATGTAAATTAAAAGGTGAACAATATCTCTCCTTGCCAATTTATGCAACCGTTACATTCAAATTACGCCCTTCGATGTACAGCTCACCATCGCAAGTGCAACGCACAGTGTTCGCACGAACACACACACACGAGAGAGACTATAAGGAATGTGGTTGCGATGTTTCTAAGCAAGTGTAATTATTGACGCGGGAGGGACGGAGACCGCAGTGGGCACGTTTGCGCCGCAACTCATCTTTGATCGTTGCTGAAAGAATAATTCTCCTTTGAGGTGCGCAATTGATAGTCATTGAAATGTTGATTGCCTGTGGCTGCAAACGGTGGGAAAATACCACTCAAAGGACAAGCTTGTACAACATACAAAAAGAACCTTAAAAAAATAGCTGCAACACAATGTAAATGATCGATTATTTCTATCTCAATAAACAGTAAATGTTACAAACTATAAAAACACAATTCTCGCTGCTCCCTTCATGCTCAATTCCGAACGGCAACACTTGACACCAAATGCAGCTCCCGAAATTGCCCATATTTGCAACACAAAACGGCTCCAAGAATTGCCATTCTGCATCGTGCGCGTGCAATAATAACGATAATGCCGTGGCCCAATAATCGCCAAAGCCCAGGCCGGAATGATTTAAATTTTTGTTCGTTAATATGACATTAAAATGGCCATAATTTACCACTTACATTCATTAAGCACGCCACGGAAACCGTACCGGGCGCGCGCGCGCGTTGCTCGATCGTGTCGGCTATTCCGCGAAATTCGCGACCATTCGAACATTCAAACCCATTTGGCAAAGGGCGGGGAAGTAAAGTGGGCACGAGCAGTGAAAAAGACGATCCACTGTTCCGCTTCTAATGAGCATTCCATTCGTGCTGCGGACCAGTTTTGTTGTGGCATCTTTCTTTCGTCCTCGTGTCCGTTTTGTCGATCCTGCACTGGGCTCGCCCGATGCTGCTGCTGCTGCTGCTGATGAGTCTCCGCTTGGGGTCCATATTCAAAGCGCAACTGCATAGTCTGGTGCGTTGGGTGTGCGTCCAAGGAAGAAGGAAGAATGACAACAGGAAAAGATGGCCATTCGGAGTAGAAATTCCAGCCCGGCCGTCGCATGTGCGTACACATATATTATGCCGATAAATGCATTACAATTTTCCACACATTATGGTTTCAGTTTCGGGTACAACTTTATTAGCGTGCTCTTGTGGGGCGCTCGTATTGGCGAATCGATTCACGTCGATTCAGTTACAATTCCAAACGCTGCCGACGAAATGTTTCGGGTATGGTTGGTGGCTGTTCTTTTTTTAATGGAATGGGACATCCATTTCCCCCGAGGACCGACACCACCAGACGCCGTGTGACCACCAATTCCTTGTGCAACTATGTGTCCGCCGAGGAGCACGGATACATCTACATCATGTGTGCTTGTTTTTTTTTTTGTTTTATTTCATTTCGCTTCTGCAGCGCGTTTTACGGCCTTCTTTATGTGTCATCGTTCTCCATCGTGCAGTAAAGACACACCCCATGGACATGTGGAGCGCAAGCATTTAGAATATTTTTTGCAATTTCACCAAAGTGGATTTCTTTCACTCTCTGCCCGTCCCTTCGCACCCCCACTACCGAGTGCCGAGGGGGGGTTTCAATTTTATTTACGCCCAAACGCCCAGCCGTAAATCTTGGCCCATGCTCTCTCCCCCCTTCTGGTCGCTTCTCGGGCTGGTTGTTTGTGGCGCTGTCGCGTTGTCATCAGCGCTGTCGACACAGACGGCTTCCTCCCGGGGAATCGTCGTCGTGGTTGCAGCCGGCCGGGCCACCGTCTGGCCCGTCTGGTTGGAGCGGGCGACCCGGAGCACACTAGATTACTGCTAACTGCACACGAAATTGGAATCCTGTGTCCTGCACCGCATGCCACACCCAGCAGGTGGCGTTGTCCCTGGCACAATGGAAAACTTTACTTTACAACTTTCATAACTGCACGTGTCAGTTGCTGGCTTGTAAGACGCTTTACGGATGGGAGTGGGGGGGGACGAAAACTTGACGCCACCGAAAAAGGGAAAGCGTTCCCTCGCTTGGAGACATGCAAACATCCGAGCCTGAAGGTGTTGCGATAGTGCAGCGATAGCTCCAAAGGGATGAACGTCGCTTTTTATCAGCCCGACAAGCAGTGGGCAAATGGAGAGTTGGTTTAAATTTACACTATGCAGGCGGTGAGTTAATCTGCAGACATGTTATGCTCTTTTGACATGGTGATGTGCTAAAGTGTTGCAAGAAATTATAGTTTTACTTGTAAGAGGATACAAACAATGATTTAAAAAAGTCCTCATCACACGAAAATTAAGCTTCTGTATGCAGTTGAGTACGTTTTCTCCCATTACAGTGCTTCGACGACGCTAAAACGAGCATTCTGGATTATACGCCCTAATGTATGCAATCACGTGTATTGTGTAATGCAAATGTTCTATCGCGTTTTCATAATTTGCATTGAAACATAAATCAGATCAATGTACGCTCATTAAACTCTAAATCCGACTGAAGAATGCGATTTTGCTCCCAATGCTTTAACTACGCACCTCTAACAACGTCTTTGCTAGCTTCCACTTAAAGAGGAAATATTTGCATGCCTGAGGCTAACACATCCGCCCCTAAAACAGTCAGACCACCTTTCATGCCTTCCATAATGCGATCTAATGAACCACCGCTGTTCCTAACGCACGCATAACGAATCCTTAAGCATCCCCACGTATCCTGCCTCTCCATTTCTTAGGGACACATTTCTGCCGCCGGCTATAGCATAATCTACTTCAGTCAATTCTCATTCTCGCGCGCTTGTGAGTGATACTTCAAATGTAACTTTGTTAGAGTCATCCTGGGAGGGCCCCACCAGACAAACACACACACAAACACACACTCACATACGAGATAGGAATAGGCCAAAAAACGCAGCTGAGAAACCACCATCATATCATATCAATGTCGTCCACTTCACTTAGGTGCCACCATTCGACACGATCGAAATTATGCTCATCATCTTCATCACCTACTGAAGGGAAGGGAAGGAAGTGGACGAGAGAAAGCGGAAGAACACGGTCTTCACTACCGGCAGAATGCCGGTCTGGTCGAGTCCAATCACGGATGGAGCCGTAGAATCATCTCCTCCATCTGAATCGCCACCGTGCAAAAACTTCCTTTCGATGCTTTTATCGAATCAGCCCATAATAGAGTAATTTAATTCAATGTACTACTTCTTGCCCCTAGGAGGGAACTAAAAAAAAACGGCGGCGGTACGCAGCCAAAACCGCACCGAAACGTCTTCCAAATGCGCACATTCTTGACACGTTTCCGAACTGCCGAACTGCCCGAGGTGAAATTACATTTCACACTTCAACGTTTCAGCCGGGCCACATGCCACAGTCGGAAGACACACATTGAAGCTGAAGGGGAAGTCCGCAAATTACTTTGGCCTCCTCGGGGCCCCCGCTTCCGAATTCTAGCCATCCCAACTTTGTCGTCTTTGTGCTCGGATCATTCTGCTGGGGGAAGATGTGTGTCCACAGCAAAAGAATCATATTATGTTCTACAGCACTCAAACAGTTTCCAATATCTGAGCCCCTACCAAATGCTCCAGGAGGGCCCCTCCCCCCTCTTGGAGCCACTGGTCAGCTCGGTCCATCTTGTAGCTTCTAATGTCATAAGCAGGCAGGGATGAGATCGGTGTCAGCTTTTCCGAATTAACCTCCCCGACAACGCATACGCGAACAGTGGACGATGGACGGACGTGTTGAAGTTAAGTCACAAACAACACCAGCGCAAGCAAAACAAGAAACAAAAAACCAACCCCCAACAAGAGCTCCACTTCCATGGCAGTGTCTGCCGGCGTCAGCTGGACCATTACTGTTATCGGAAGAACATTACCGCTAAACGAGGAATATATAGCCCATTGTTTTGTGGTCAGCAATTTTCTTCGACACTACGAATCTATTCTTGGAAAAACAACACCCAAGGAAACGCTCCTTTTCAATGTTGGGTCCATTTCGCACACGATGGGGACGCATTCAACACGCATGATCGTTTAAGGAGGCGAAATTGATCCACACAGTTCCCCAAGTTGGCCCTCTACCGAAGGCTTCTCTTGGAGTGGGTATTATTCACTCCCGAGCCGAAACACAATCCCTTAGGCAAAACTCCATTTCGCCCGGTCCATTGAAAGGATCCTGCTGCCGTTGACACTTTATTTAGCAGCCAAATAGTAATAATCTTTCGCTAAATCAGCCACCATATGTCGCCGTCGGGATCCCGGAAATGGAAAAATAAAGCCATTAGTTTGACGAATGCTACGTTGTACACACACACACACGCAAACACAAACACTCGAGCGAAATGACGAAAAGTCGGAGGAATAAAAGCAATTTGTTTCCAGAGGCAGGAGAGCAAAATTATACACCAAACCAATCGGGAACCACAAAACTGCCGTGCCTCCATCTCGCAGGAAGTCTCCAGTGGCGTCAGTCGCTCCCTCTCTCTTTCTCACTCTCTTTCTCTCTGAATCGGACTTGAGAGGGACAGTTTTTGGACAACATGACTAACTAGCACGGAAGCGGCGACAACTTACCCTTGTGCGAGCTGTGCTAACCGGTAGTGTTTTTGACGTCAAAAGCGACCACCAACAACGAGCGGCGCACGATATGCGAAACTCGCCGGAAACACGGTTGCCGCCGACATGCCGACAGCAATATGCCGTGCCCTGCTATGGTTAAGACTCGACCGGCTTTTTTTAGGATCGCCAGCCAACAATCCTGCGCTGGCTTATTTTTAGGACTAAACCGGTGGTGAAATTAACTTTTGCTCTGTACCCGGAAACACATCCTCTAAATAGGGAAACGTTTCGGGGAAAATTTCGTTTGTTCTGCAGGTGGGCACTGCAAGGCACGATTTCAAAGCGAAAACTTTACGTCACTGTCTTTGTGTAGTGAATGAGCATGCAGTGACATGAAGTTTTGGCTCATTCACATTAACCTCTCTGGCAGTGAAGTTTACAGAAAGAGCCAGAAATAATGGAAATCAATTCTGCACAACACAAATTGCATAACACTACCATGAAGAGCGCGCCCTAAAGTATGCAATTTGCACAACAAAATTATTCTTTTAACCAGTTCGCTCGCACTTGCCAGTGCAAAACTGAGAACAGGTTTTTCGTAGTTGCTACAGCCAGCTCAAAGTTCTATGGCAGTTTTTCCTTCCCAAACATAATAATGACGTAAAAAACTAACTTCGTAAACAGAGTCGTCACTCAGCTTCCCCGTTCGTTCGTGTGCTTGTTTTTTTTTTGTATTTGCTACTTTCCCGAGAATGACTTTGCCTTTGCTGCTCATGATGATCCTGAAAGTAAGCTTTTTTGCACCATTTTCAATCGAATCGTGCCACACTTAGCACAAACGACACTCACCCTTCTACTGACACGGCTTTGTAGCAACCGGCATCGGGTAAGTATTTTGCAAATAACTTCTTCCGTCTCAAGCATGACGAGCATGACAGCGCATTTCTTTTCCGAGGAATGGGTAAACTTTTTACGGGGGAAAACAACCCTTGAGCGCATAATTGTGAGCAAACGTCACGTTACTAGTGCAGTCGGAGTCTACACATCTCAACAGTAGGAAAGGGGGAAAGATGAAAGTTTGAAAATGAATTTAAGAGAACAATACACTTACATCCGTTGACGTGAACGTAATTCTGTGGAATGTGACTTTCCATGGAGTACGGGTCGTGCTTTTTCATTTCTTACAACCATTTTTTGAGTTTTGAATCAATGTGTATTCATTAATTTACAGTTCAATCCTTTCGCACTGGTAGCCGTTTTACTGATTCGAGGAAATCGTGAAAACTATTAATGCGCACTAAGCGACTTCTCCGCCATTAATAAGTCAGGATACACCAGGAATATTGCATTCAACAGCCACATCACCCACAATTCACCCTTTTCTCAATGCAAGCTCAGAATATAATTGATTTAAAACTCATGAACGTAGTTATCCTGCGCTTCGCGGCCCCAGATAAAGAAGCAATAGCAACGGCCAACGAGAAAACAAAAACTGCACCACCCTGAAGATCCAATTTCCTCTCCGAGGCATCTGTAGTTCATTAAAACATTTCCCTTCCATCACCTATGCCGGGACGAGACGAGACGAAGGACCCCATTGTCGGGTGAAATAATTCGATTACCCCGAGTTGGAGGTACCATACCAACGCACCCAAGACCACCATTTCCGACCACCAAAACGCTATTAAGCGGCCGGAAGAAGTTGTGCCGCACAGAAATCACCAGCGTCGCAGGAACGCTCTCTGGACGGGGAACACAGAGATGGAAGCCCCCCATTCGTTTGCCAACTGGGTCAGTGCGGTTCGATTTTCTCCATTAAAACTCAACTCGATTAGTGTGTATAAGTGTGTGTGTGTGTATGACCAGCAAGTACAACGAGGATGAAGCAGAAGAAGAAAAAACTATACCCCCAACTTGATGATGACATAAATTTCTGTTTCGCACTGCCCTTTTTGCGTTTCGAGCTGAGCAAAGTTATCTGACTCCTGCCCGCGTGGCTGATTGTTCGATTCTTCGTCCAATCCAGGGATCGCGGGATGCAACTGCACTCGGAGGAAATTGGAAACGAACACTCCGACCGCAAGGTGGAACGACACCGACGGACGCACGGGCACCCACCATCGCTACGGAAATTACGTCCGATCTTACGAAGGAAAACTTTCCCAGAAAGGAAATGGGTATCGTGGAAGTTTTATTTTTCCCATAAATTTAATTTTTCAACTCATCAAACTAGGATCCACCTCGTTGCGAGCCAAACTTCTTCTGCTGTTGCTGCTGCTGTGATACCGGCGGAGGAAGAATCTCTGTCGGTCTGTATAACAAATCGGACTATCTACTTCCTTCCTTCGTTTTTTCTTCAATATGCCGTTCCAAAGCGTCTTAGCACGTCGTGCTGTTTGTGGAAAGTTGTGTTTTATTCCAGCAAACTCCCAGCACACGGGCCGGAACGCTCGGCAACTCCATTTGCCGGAAACGAGGATCTATTTCAATTAGAGTCCAGTTCTCACTCACACTTGTGCGGGGGGGTTGTGATTTGTAGCAAAACGGTGTACACCCATTACACACCCGGCTTTCTTCAGCTACCAAACTTTTGCTCCATCCGGGTCCGGGTTAAACTTTCAATCCTTGTCGACACCCACCCAGACCTCAACCGTGTGTGTGTGTGTGTGTGTGTGTAGTAGCAGTAGAAAATAAAAGACAATCGAGCAAAAGCAATGGGTAAACGGATCTACCGGACTCCCGAAATTCAACAGAACACAGAGAATGGGTAAAATCCCTTTCGCACTCGCTCTTTCCGGTGGCCAGGTGTGATTGAACGACCACCACAAAAAAAGGATGTGCCGTTCTTTTTACTTTTACCCCTTTGCTTAGGAAAAAGAAAAGCACCAAGTATGGCGGGGTGCGCCACTTGGGCCGGAAGTGAAGCTGCCTTGGCGAGCTGTCCGAAAAAGGGCGAAAGCCAGCCTGTGCCAGGCCGTGAAAGGATACTTTTAATTAATTTTAATTTACGACTTACGAACCCCTTCGGCTGCAGACCGTCGGACGAGAAGCTCGCTAGTGGACCTCCATTCTAAGATCCGAGGGCCGAGGGATCGGAGGTTCTTTCAACTCATCAAGACTCGCTCAAGAACCTTAATCTGGAACCGAAAGTCGAAAGGTTGAGTGGCATCGAAAAACTCAAGAAGCCACTTTCGCTTCAGCACTGTCTTAGAGCGGCATTGCTCCAAACACACTTCTTATCCTTTCGGTGGGGGCCGACTTTGCACCGTGAAGGCTTCCTAAGAGCTTGTCCAGCAGAGCAAAGACGAAACACGTTACAAAATTAATAAGCTACGGCCGTAAATTACTCCAACTCTTGCCGCCGTCCCAAAAAAAAAAGGGATCAATGTTCGCTGGCTTCCTTCCCCTCGCTGTTCCACCAGCTTGCCTCTCCCGAAATGCAGACAACATCTCATTAGGCGCCGAAAGGTGTGAGTTTATTGGTTTCATCTTTCAACTACCACCGGCAAACGCACCATCTCTTCGCACCGCTCGGGATGATTTTCCATTTGTTTTGAAATCGTTAAAATGATCCCCTTTTTTTCTAAAGGAACGGATAGGGCTGGGAAATCTCCACCCGAAAGGAAGACATTTGCGAACCGATTTCTTAATCAACTGCCAGGGAACGATAGAGACCACTCTGGAGCCATTCCGGAGCGTTTCTTAATTAGATGAAAATTTGCTCCGTATCGCTGCGTTCTGGAGGATGCTCCGTCCCGTCCTGGCGAGCATTGACCGTTGAATGAAAAGTTGTTTGACTAATTTGAATCATCTAGTAAATTCGATGATTACAGCCAGGAGGGAGCAGAGTGTGGGCAGAGAGAAAAAAGGATGTTTCTTTGATGTTAATTTATTACCTTCTCCTCCTTCGACCGAGCTCTGGTTCATCTTGTTCGTCTCCAGATGCTAGAGAAACCATCCCAGAACAGAGCGGAGTGGGGGATGGGTGGCTAACTCACCTCCCCAGTGAAGGTGAAATACACCCGAGGTTCCGTTTGTCAGAAAAAGCATCTGTTTGTCCTCCTTTACGCAAAAAATAACAAGCTGCGTATCAGATTTCCAAACAACCACCACCAAGATTCGTCAGATTTCTCCTGCACAAAGTTGCGCTGGTTTTTGGGCTGGGTTGTTTCAACTCCAAATTTATGTACCCAGTAAATTATTATAATTCTAAATTAACGCTCTTCTCACCCCGATAATGGAAGCAAAACGGCGTGTATCTGGAGACCATCGGAAAAGGATTAACGACAGCAGTGTGGAGCTCCATATTCGACCCATTAGTTTTATTGGATAGGAAAGGGCTTTTGCTGGGTTTTTACGACCCACGATAATGCTGTTTCGATGTTACTTAATTATTTTATTGTTATCGTTGACGTTATGGAATGATTTTTTAACAGCAATTTCCTTAAGCTTCCCTCCTACCCATCGTTTGCAGTAGGAAAAATTAACATTTTAATTAAAATATATGTCAAACAACACACCATACCACCTCTCAAAATGGAAATTCGGATAAATTTTATCAGTAAACCATTAACTACTGCCCCTTACCGAATAATATCTGACCACCGATGGTTCCCGCTGTCCTTCCGACACACTCAAACACACCCAAAACCCCTTCCCGGCTTCCGGCACCGACGCTAACGGTGACACACCTGACACTAACCAGCTTTTCCCGGTACGCGTAATGATAATTTATTCTGACCTATCATAAATTCAAAACCCATCCAATGCTACCCACCCCCCACCAAACCGTTTCCCTTCCCGTACTGGTACTGTTTTATTTTATTCTATCGCGTGTCTACGCTTTTTATTTTGCCTGTAACTGCAAAAGTGTGAAGGAATTCGAATCTGTTGCTCGTACCGTGCGTAGCTCGTGCTCGCTCGTGCGACTAGTGTGGCTTCGATTTTTCCACATGGCGGTTCCGGATTTTTACGGTCACCGGTGGAAAAATAAATTCTAATTGAAGAACCATCCGCCTGCTGGCTCTGCTGGTGTGTGTGTGCCTGCGTAAGCTTTCCCGACGAGGCTAACGTACGCGCTGTCACCGCCGGAAAACTCACTCCGATGGCAGCGCGTGAAAAAAAACCCTCCATAGCGTAACAATATACCCTCATTTAGTGGTGTGGAAGAAAAAGGTGACATAAAAAAGAGCCCCGGTCGAACGGGAAAGGGAACCACAGCGAGCATAAAAAGGACATCCACCACCACAAGTGAAAATCACTGCATTATTAGACCATAAATATTTATCAACCAAACCACCGAATGACGATAATAATAATGGCATTCTGCGTGGAAATGGAGCGCACACTTTTGCTGCTGCTTCTGCCATACACCTACCCACCGCCACCGTCGACCCATGACAATGACTCATATACTTATAATCAAATTTCCAAACTCCGCTCCGTGCGCTCGGTTTGCTTCGCCCCCTTTTAGTGTTCCCGGTGCGCGCACACACACACACAAAGAATCACACTCCTCGGAATCACAGGCATTGGAAATTAAGATCACACTCCTCGGCACACTGTGGGGGGAATGATGGGCGAATAATAAACAGACACTTGAGAGCTCGCTTTTCTCACCCGACACGGAAACCCTCGGAGCTCACTCGCCCTCCGAAATCAAGCGGCTCTATTCAGCAGACTTCAGGTGCCGACTGGAACGGGGAAATGATTTCCTCACTTTCACCGATAAGAATCTTAACGCTGCCGCCACTACAGAGCAACAAACGTGCCGGCGAAAAATCGAAATATATTTATTTATGTACCGGTTAGGGCTGACGGTGAGCGAGAAGAATTGAACATAAATTTCCCCTTTGAGCACTTTCTTTCCCGACACGGAGTTTCGGTTCTTGTACCTATTTACCGAGTGCTATTTTGCTTTCTAGCTCCACACAGACAACACGGTCGGTTCATCAAGAGGCACTTGTTTGCAGAAATATATCCAGAGCACTGGTAACATCGCCACCGCCATTCCACCGTCAGGACATCAATATTCACCGAATGGAGCTGACTCTTTTCGCCTGCAACGCACGCATGTCCGGCGTCAAGCGTCAACCCCCGCCAAAGAAAGCCACAGATTGACATCTAATAATCGTCATATTCCGATTTGATTATGTTGTGTGACACTCGAAATCGAATTTCTACACCCCCCCGGCCTAGGAGCGATAAGGGCGGCAAGAAAGGCGAGATAAATATCAAATTTTCTCCTTTCTGGTGTCTTTGAATGATTTTTGCGTGAATCCATGAAGAGAAAAGCAGACGAATAATAAAAAAAACGCACATACACTCTGACGGTTGAGTTACAGTGGATGAGATGAATAAACTGACAGCTATTTTTCTGAATATTTTTGCCCGCTCCCGAGGGAGCCCTCAGCTAACAAAGTGACCGTGGACAGGCGGACAAAAAGAATCGGGCCAAAAATATCCACTCACCGAAGAAACGGGCGCCAGACTTTTTCTTTGCGTAATGTGACACCGACATCATAATGGAAAAGCCAGTTTGGCTAAACTTTTCTTCCTTCCACAGGGACAAAGGGAGCTTTGGGTGTGTGTGTGTGTGTGTGCCATTTACTGACAGAATCCCGGGAATGCACTCACAAACCACGATGAGCTGGAGGCTTTCTGGAGGATGTGGTAGGATTTGGACGACAAGTAAATTGTATTCCAACACAATCGTTTATGAGCGAGAAAAGATCCTGCCAACATTATGCACGAGACAATTTGAAGAAGATGTCAGTGGAGATACGGCTATATCAAGATTACAGTAAGCCTTTATTAAAAAATGTGTAGCTTAATGTGATGTTTGTTAGCTTGAAGTCCTCCCTTTTGAGAAACTAAGATAATTCAGCCTAAAATTATGCAATCTGCATCACAAAACCTCTTATAACACAGCTAAGCGCCCTCTGTGAGTGATTCTGTTCAGTAAACATCTCTAAAAAGTTTGTCCTTGATGAATTGTAATAGTTGTAGCATTAACTATAACGTTCTTAATAACTTAAAGATAACAAAACGTCCTATATCTTCCTTAACTTCTGTGTCACTTAATAGACAAAATTGTTTTTCTCGCCCGCTTCAAATAAAAGTCCAACTCGAGCACACTTTTATGCCTACCTCCCGGCACCGGACACGTTCCAGCCGCAATCTGTTGAAGACTTTTCGACGCCTCGGCCATCGCTGATTGCGTATCATTAAGTATCCAAAAGACACACACAGTTTGCCGCACAGTGCTCTTCGAGATCGTGCGTTTGTTTTTGTGCGTGAAACCATCAGGAGACGCTTCCGTTCATCCTCCGATCGTAAAAACCGAGACCGGGAGGATTCGCACTGCTCCGTTGCGGTGATCCACAGGAAAGCCACCGGAGAATTCACGCCTCCCGCTCCAACCGGGTCAACCTATCGCCCTATCGCCATCACCGTCGCCCATAAATCCTCTTATCAGAGAAGATGATCCATAAATTAGCCATAAACTGTTTTAGTCCACCGTGCCGGGGGCGTGTGGTTGTACCGTTCGCTGTTTTTTTGTTCTACCATCTTGTTTGTTTCCTCAGCTCTTCGTGCAGTTGCCAGCGGACCAGCAAAGTGGCCATCTTGTTCTCTCCATTGCCGAGTCGGGCAGATTATGCGACGAAAATGTCCGCGGACGGGTCGTAAAAACGGAACAACAATCTCCGGCCGGTGCAGGTAGTGGTGGTGGTTAAGGTGGGGAAGGATCGGGAAGAACTCGCCCACTCCATCATCATCATCTAGCTGTGAGCTGTGAGCAGGCACATGAACCTTCAGAGGGACTGTCCCGTCTATGCTTTGCCGACGCCGACTTAGAGCTGAGCCCTGAGAAGATGAAAGCAGTATTCATCCCCTATTAATGAATCGACTTACGACAAACTTCAGTCCACTTCTTCGTCCACTGCTGACCTACTTTCACAGGTCCTGCCAGTGTTTTCGTTTCCGGTGCCCAAGATCCCGGATTCGATTTTATCCCCCTTCTCTTCTTCCTTTGCTTTTGGAGAGCATTTTTATGTTAATTGGCCAAAGTAGCGTAGCACTGAACAAAAGTGGAAGAACACGCGAATTACGCTCTGCAAACGACCGAACGCATGCGACATCGCAATTTTCGGAAGGACTACTTTCGATTTGAAGAGCGTGGAGTTCCCTGTTTTTGGTTACCGGTTTTTACTTTTGTTCACATATTGCTAACGACACAAAGGCCGATTAGGCAGGGCAAGCAATTTGCCCCAAAAATCCTAGCCCTCTATTGATAAGACTTTCGGCAACGTCTTCCGATTCTACCGGGCGGCAAACAACGGCATGTCTAGGTAATGAAAATTTAAAACAAACAAGAACAAAGAGGCTCTCTGGAGGCTTAAATATTCTTCAAACTTCAAAGCTTGCCCGTTGCTTGTCTGTGAATTCTTCGCCCAAATTAAAGTAGCTCCCTTTAACGAACAAACCCGATTCGGTTTTTTTGTTCGGTCTTCCGTTTGCCTAGCCACAGCCACCGGCTCCCTGATAAAATATAGTCCCAAGGACCTTGAATTCAAACGCTACCCAACCGTATCATTCTGCAAAACGAGCATTTAATATGCAAGCGGACGGTTATAATTTAGCACAATTTTGAGACCCTTCGTGGTTTGCCGTTTCGCTCTGCTCATACACCAACCAAAAAAAAAAGGATCCAACCAGTTCGGAAAGAACGTTTCCACACGGAATGCATGCACAAGGCGCACGTTCTCCATGCGCGGCCGATTGTTGCATGCCTACAGTTCAACTACTAAATCGTGCCAACCGTACCCGTGTTCACGTCTAGCGAGACAGAATAAAAAATATTTAAAACACTACTTTCTCAAACGGAAAAAAGTCTGGCGGACGGCCGAAAAATATATTACAGTAATAAAAATAATTCATTCACCACCGATCGCACAAGACGGACGCAATGTCGAACCATCCGGCAGAAGAAATGACAGATAATTGCATGATTGACCGAGTCCGGGCCGGGCAAAGGCGCTGTATGTTATTTTAAAAGCATTAGACAAACGCAACGTGGCGCGAATCATTGGAATGCCAACCTGCCAGAGCCTCTGCTGTTCTCTAATCGTTCCTTGGACCGGTTTTCATGTGTGCGTGAGTGTGTGTTTGTGGTGTATTTATGCTTTGTTTCTGCCCGAAGGCGTTACCAACTCGCACCGAAAGTTCCCATAGTTTATGAGTGCTTCCTGACGTCTTATTTCGTTCGTCCCATCTTTGGGCCGACTCGTTCATGATTAAATGAATTAAATTATATGGCGAATTATCGAGTCAGCTGCATAAAAGCTTTGCTGGTGACCACATACACTTGTGGTTCACCATCTCATTAGAGGGGAGATGTTTGTGTGCTGCAAGTGTTCTTATTTTTTCGACTACATTTTGATTAGTTTCAACGCAATCTGTTGACCATACATCCAAGCAACAAGTACTCGGAGAAGTATGGTAGAAAACGCCTAAAACTATGCAATACAAACAGCAAATTCGTCTTACTAAACATTCAATTATGGTTTCTGGGCTACCATCAGCTTGATACAACCTTTATATGGCATTAAACGAAACACATAAACAAACCAGCAATAAAACTCGCTCAAGGGGAACAAAGTGTGAAGCAGTTTCTCGCGCAAAGTAATAGAAGAAAAACCAATCACTTTTACTAACCGCTCGCAGTTTTACGACCATTTTTCGTCCACACTAAAAACGGTATTTTTACCGCATTCCGTGAAAGCTTTCGGAGAGTGAAATTTATCATTGCACGTAAACTGAGCAACAGAAGGCACGATAAAGATCAACTACGTACTACGAGACATAAAAACCACAACCACCCTCAACCGGCACCTCAAACTGCGCCAGTTTTCGATACTTAAAACTTTACATTAAAAACATTTTGCCGTGCAGATGAATCAAAAGAAAAACATTAAACGTTAACCATTGCCACATACACTCATCCCAGATGGATTGAAACGCGAAAAGTCAGGCTCGCGTATGGGTCGAGAAAACGTAAAGGATTTGTGATAAAGCACCACACACAAGCACTAAAACAACATAAAACGTCCTGCAAATTGAGGTTACCAGCAGGAACGGGATTTTAAATCCTTTTCCTTTTACGCTCCATCTCCCCGTGTCGGTTGGGTGCAGCATCTCGACTCCCAAAAGGATTACCATGCACTCCGTACTACTAACTCCAAATGTCCTTCTCCGTGTGTTTGTGTGCAAAGACAAGTAATAAAATGGACCCTTTTCACCACATGCTCCGCAATGTCCAGGGGATTCGGTTTTAATTTCTGCTTCAATGACGGTCTGCAGCAAAGCTCCCGGGCAAAAGCATTTACCCACACATACTCACTTTTTGCGAGGACTTTTCCTTACATTTTTCCTGTACAGTTGTATACCAACAAGATGAAAAAGAAAACACACTCGTTGCTCGCTGTCTATTTTTCCCCCGTGCTACTCTTACCAGCTACTTATCAACTCCGTCCGGACGGTGAACCGTGGGTGAACGTTGAGCTTTACGAATGGTGTTACCGTTTGCTTTTTTCCTGCTCTGTTTCGTTCGCTACAGATTGCTAATGTGACATGAAACCGGTTGACCGGCTCGTTCGCAGCCGTACCGACTGTGTACTGTTGCATCATTACAACCCACTCACGCTTAAAGGGCAATTAGAACAAAAAACGGAGCGAAAGGCAAGCGCCCTTTCGTTACCCTTTTAACAGTCCTTCTTGTGATGAAAGCTGTTTTGGGAGCTTTTAAATCCCACCGGGGTGAAGGAGGATTTTTATTTCGTCACTTTTTACCGTGGATTACAAAACACATTGCGCCGGGGTTTGCTTTAAGCTTGACATGGGTAATTATGAATGTGTCATCCATTTTGAATTGCGGGTTCATTGGTCCCTTTTGAATGGCAACATTTGAAAAGGATCTTCTTTCTAGAAACAAAACTGAAATTTATCAAAAACTTATCAACACTTCATACCAATATATTCTAATTTTCATCTCCTCAGAACTCAAACTTTCCTTTCCTCTGGAACTATATTTTATTTCTAATCTCGTAACTCAACTAGCACTCGAGGCAATCCAGTCTTATACGCTCCTGCCCCAACTCCTCCCAAACTCTCCAGTCAGTCGGTTCGAAGAATCTCATCAAGAAACTATTTCACCAGCAACAACTCGTAACAAACAGCTTTCGCAACCGCTAATTTGCCTGCAGTAATCAACCGACGTTTCCTAATCTCAACGCTGGTTTGCCTGGCCTCCGCAATCTCCGAACCCCGTTTTTGCCATTCGATGCACACCCGGTGTACTGCCGGTGCAAATAGTATTTCCACTTTTGCTTCGATCAAACCCAACCAACCCCAGCGGCAAGAAGAATGAATCCGTTATACAAGTTTTAAGTTTAAATAAAACAGATAAATCAACCGCAACAGCACCGCAGCACCACCAGACCAGCAGACGGTGTAATGGAACCGCGTGGAACTTCTGCTCCCACACCACACCCCGAAATATCCGGAAATGGATAGCCGAAGATTCTTCCCGAACAGTACCACACTCCCGGAGGACTCCGGTCCAGTACTTCCAAGATCGACCACCAACCAGCAACCAGTGCAATCACCCCTCACCTCCTTCCACTAAGGCACACAAAGCCAACCTTATAAGTAAGGGTGCAGGAGCAGCAACCAGCAAAGCCAGGATGTGCTGCAGGAAGTGTTTGGTAAAGGATATGACTCTTGTCTGCCTTAATGTGAGTAATCGTATCACATTTGCCTGCGATTCCCATCTTTCTCTTTTTCTCGCTCTCTCTCTCTCTCTCAGAATTGCCGTATTTCTTCCTGCGCGCTGAGCGGTACCTCCACGGTTGGCAAATGATGAGGTCCTGCACCGAAACACCGTCTGGGCACTCGCACAGCGTTGGACGGAAAGCACCCACATCCGGGGGTTGTGTGGAACCTTGCATTCCGGAGTTCCGGCGAAATCCCTTTCGCCACCCGAACATCTCCTCCGACCCGGTTTTGTCGTTTTGAGCAAAAATTATCGTTTTACACAAACCGTCCTCGTGTGGCGGGGAATGATATTGCCCGAGGCTACAACAGCGGCAACGTACGGAAAGCTCGAGTCGGTCGAATGCATTCGCCAGTTGCCGCAGCAGGGTACAGTGTTTGCTGAAAAATATCGAAAAGCTTTGGCATGGTTTATTTGAACAATGCCAGGAAAAGCATTACTGCATTACTTCGGAAGGTAATGGAGCTTTCGGTAACGGAATGTTGATCTAATCTCTTGAGAAGGGTTTTGCAAATCCATGCCAAATTAATTTGAACTAGTGTTCGATCCCCGGAACCAGGAAAGGGATATTTAAAATGATTTTGTTCATAGAATTGCATAGCTGCAGGCGCGTTTTTGTGTGAGCATTTGCATAGTTTCAGGATGAAATATCTTCAAATGGTGAACGTTATATTTTCTTCTTTAAAATTGCTTATAAAGCGCATTCATTGAGCTAGTATTAGCTTTGTAACAGTCCTAGAAAGCAGTGCTTTTCTATGAAATACATATTCCACTTTCATGCTCCACACTGTACGGATTGCGATTGCTTTCACCAAGCTGCGAGGTAATCGGAGCAAAAATCCTTGTCTTCCCTGCTACTCACTTACTGCTCGCTATTGGCAGTCGGGGGCAAAACAGGGAACCGACGAACAAAGTGGCACGTAAGTATCTGTATCTGTGTGTGTGTGTGTGTGTGTGTGTGTGTGTGTGTGTGTCTCTATATGTGCTAGAATTCGAATGCTTTTCTCACCCACCGCCCGAAGCTCGTTATCTTTTCCGTGACAATGAAGACGGTGACTAAAAGAGGTGTCATATGGCCCTTTTTTGTGCGTCCTCTCCCTCTCCCCCTTGCCAAGCAACCCCACAATCCACCGGCTACAACTACACGGTGCAATATGAAAAATAATACTTTAATGGAGTTATCCCATTCGTACGGTGGCAAACACGGGCAAAAAGCGCCCACGCGGGCCATGCGACGGATGCAGCGAGCACGAGTCAAGTCGTTGCGCAAAACCCGTACCACACCCTCACCGACCGTGTGTACGTGCTTTCAGACGAAATGTATATTTTGTACCAACTTTTTGACACGCATACGCGCAAACACACTATGTTCTGCGGAGGCAGCACAGGAGGGAACTGAGAATTGTGAAAAGAGACTTCAGTGCTCAGTTTGTTTGCGATTCCACTTGCACGCCCCGTCGTTGAATTTCTTTCCGCCAGTGGGTTATTATGTCGCTCTCGCTTCCGAAACCGGCTGGACTGGGGGGGGGAGAAACAAGCGAGGAACTGTTTGCAAAAGGATGTCAGTTTGGCGAAGGCTTTGGCGCTACTTGACACTGTTGCAATTACTTCTTACATAATCAACTTATCTCTTGCATCACAGACAAAAGGTGCGGTGCTATCTGCACCGGAAGGAAATGAGATTCGGGAAATAGGAAATTGGAACGCTGTTTGAATACGGGAAAATGGTGACATGCGCTAAGCCTTTGTTTTCAATTACGGAAAGAGCATCGTTCTTCCAAATTTACATAAAAGTATGGACCACACCATAATGTCCTTATATTAACAAACGAGTTACGAAGATACGTTGAAAAATCATAACAAAGACGTCCACAAAGCTTTACAACATTCAACTCGATTTCTTTACGACCAGTAGCACCAAAGGCTGCCATTAAAAAAACATCCAGCATGAGCTTATCTTGATGGCGACAATAGCATTTATAACGCCGAGAAGCCAGAAACTTTTCCCTCTGAGACACTTATCTACTGAATCTCCCAAGGATTCGTCTTGGCTATTGCCTTAATTACAGTAATGCCTCAGTGGTTTACGATTTTCTTTTCCAAAAAAAAGGATAACCAAAAAGCAACCCGACACTGATTAATCAACCGGCGTTCATAAACAGACCCATAAACAACACTTTCCAGTCATAATCAAAAGACGGCAAAAAAAGACTACCGCGTAATTTATGGCCAATATGGTACAGCCTGTTGGATGGAGCAAGCGCCACGCGAGCCGCGATATGGTACGTATTTCATTTTGAGCATAATTTTCACAGCCATTTAAGCACCATTCGCAGCTCATAAACGGGAATCTTGTTTTGGTTTATTTCCACCCAGAGTCATTGGCCTATGCGAATGGTTGCTGACAACATCTTCAACTCTTTATCGATAGAGTTACATGTACGGATGAGTCCTTCCGCTTTTTCCCCACAAAAAGCTACACCTAAATGACTTACAACCATTACAACCCTGGAGCAACCCCGTGCGCCTACGGGAAATTGGAGCGCGATTTAACAATGAAACGGTAACCGTGTGCACTCGTTGCGAATTGTTACCATGCGCACCGAGCGAAACTGGGACAGCGTAAGGTGACATTCGCATCAGAATAGGATCAAAGTGAAATAAATATTACCTACTCACACAACACGCCACCGTTAAAAGGACGAGGTATCCAAGCCCATTCGCTACGGCTAAGGTTGGCGAGAGGATCCCCGGAATGGACCATTATTTTCACCGCCTCAACCTCGCAATACAGTCGAAGGCCATAAAACACTCCCAAACATTCACGGAAGAAAGGCACGGTCGCTGCGGAACGGGCAAATCTGGAGCAGTCAGCAAAGGAGTCACTCACTTTATGAATGTCAAAAGCTAGCCCACGGGTTACCTCGAATTACCTCCTTGGGATGCGAAGATGCAGCCCAGTCTGTTGCCCTCCCATCTACCACCGCCGGACATTGGGAAATTCATGCACAAAACGAAAATATGATAACGATCCGACATGTTTGCGCTTAAGAGGCCACGGCTGCTTCCCAGCGGAAAGAAGCAGCAAGATGCTTTATGATATCTTGCAACGTGCTTTTTTTTGTTGTTATTGTTCCGCTTGCCCCGAGGACTTCCGGAAGCTGCTTCGCTTCTGGTGCCCCGTGGTAAAGCTCGTTACGTTTTGCACATACGTGCTTGGTTCAAGTAGCGAGACCGTAATCCTAATGCTATCCGTTCTCGAAGCATGGTAGCGGTTGAAACTTTATAAAGCGAAGACAAGCACTTGCTTCCACCCTTGAACATGCTTGAGAATAAACGGTTATTTTGATTTACTGATTGGCTTATACAATTATTGTTGGATGCAACCCCCCCCCCCCCCCAAGATTGATCTTTTTTAGATCTTGTGCCTTTAATTGCGAAGAAGAATAAAAATCTTGGGCAGTACAAGCAAGAAGGATCCTTAAAATCGCTAAATTGATATGTTATTACGCCTAAAGGTATGCAATTTGTATTGCAAAATTACAGTACTCCCCAAGCATAACCTTCTTACTACACAACATTGTTAAAAAAACATTCCAGTCAAAAAATCGAATACATTTTCCAGCTCGCACAAAGCACAATCTTTCGCAAACTGTTTGAACCGTATTCATTGGCTTTGAAATGAAAATTAAAAGCTATTAGATGTGCGGGTAATGGAAAAAGGGAATATGTTACATCAAACATCAAAGTGAAAAGCTCGTCTGTTCTTTCCTGTGCCCGAGTTTTGAAAGTATTCGGTCCAATTTCCAATCATTAGAAGAGCAAACTCTTTCGTCGTGTGTTATTTTCGTGTGCATTCAATATTGGCCTGTGTAAGTGGAAATTCTTTCCTTCCTTCTGCTCAATTCAATCAAATTACAATCAAACCGCACCTGGTTCTGGCATAGTTTTCTGAAGTCAACTTAATCCAACCGTGCTTTCATCTCGTTGGCAACATTTTATTAAAAAACTTTGGCTCAAAATGGCTTTTTTGTGAAGTAAATTCCATGCAACATAGATATATGTAATGTTTCATCACAAAACTCCACTCACAATTTTACTGAATCAACAATTTTGAGAAACATTTCCACAAGGAATAGAACATCTCTCCTCATTGATACCGAGTATTTGAAAGCTATACCTGCACGAAGCAATTAAAACGAGATCCAAGAACAAAACCCCGGGCCCCATTTCGCTAAATTTATTGCCTTGTGTTCGCGGATGTTCACACTCGCACACCATCAAAAGCTAATGCTAAAGCATGCCAATCAATGCTATGCCAGTTAGCGTTAATAGCTTCTTTATGAGTGCGGCTGGAGCCTATTCGCCGTTCGCTATTCGCCAATACCTGCGAAAGCTGCATTTGCATCGACTAAAATATTGATAACAGCCACCCTGTTCCCTCGCTTCTGCGCTCCTCTAGCAACTACACACCTGGAAAGGACGAACATTCTACCTACACGTACACACCTCGACCCACCACGCTCTTTCTCTCTCTCTCTCTCTCTCTTTCTCACACACACACATTCCGCCACACCTACGGTGCCGCGGCAAATGAATAATTAAACTGCATTTAATCGAAATATTCGAGCCCGAACCCGTCGCGTCCCGGTCGCGCACCCGGAAAAGGCTGAAGGAATGAACGAATGCCGCAGGATGGACCCGAGCTAGCTGTAATTATCGAAGTAATTATAACTCCGCTATCAATTTCATCACGTGCGAACATTCACACCGCCTTACCACCACACCACGAGCTGGAGAATCACACAGGACGCACTAAATCACTAATATTCTCACACACTAGAGCCATAGTACACATACATACCTTTCGGAAAACAATAAGTTACCTACCGTATTTTGAGAACCATAATGGTCCATTTCGCTTTCCAATAATTGACACGTGCGTGGCAACATTCACACGCGACAAGACTGGCTTCCAGCGCAACACTTCAATGCGCCACTGTAAACGCAGCGGCCATAGTAGAACTGCCGCCGTGCACTAAGCGCCAGAATTGACATTCCACCGTCGACATCTGGCGGGTGGAAAAGTGCAGTGACAAAACTGCAGCACGCATTCCATTTACTTCCGCAGCTGGTTCGCCGCACCCACCCGCCCTGCGTCCCATTCCCTGCCTTTTGTCAGCCTGTCTGGGTTCTCTTTCACCATTTTCTCTTTGATGAAATTTATGCAAAATAATTATAATCACTAATTAACTATCATTATGCAAAATCTAATAATTTTAATTACACTCTGTGCTTCATCGTGGCGACTGGAAAAACCACGACCACCTGCATACGCAGACACACACACACACATACACAGACTGCGTCACATTCACTCCAATCACGTATCCTCGCTAAAGATCGTTTCTAGTGCACCGCCGCCGCCCTTCTCACGTGGTTTAATCGAGCGCACAGTCTATTCACACAGTGCAGTTTTTGTGAGCCTGTGTGCGTGTGTAATTTCTTTTCAATATCCTGCTCCCAGTGTCATTCTCCTAGCTCTCCACGGCTCGGTAATGAGAGGGTTCGGAGGGTGGCCGACATACTGCAACATCCTGCCGCATCCGGTGGGAAAGTTGCGAAATGCTCATTTCGGCGAGGGCGCGAGCTTGCACGTTTGAACTGACTGTTTGTTATTTTGCGACAGTAGTCTGTGTATGTGTGTGTGTGTGTGTGAATGCACGAAGCTGGAAAATGAACTCTATTAATTTTACATTTTCCGACCCTTTTGCGCTGGTGATTTATTTATTCAGTGTTGCGTACGTGGGGTGAGCATCAACTAATTTCCAACCACTCTATTGAACTAGATATGGTAGAACACTAGAGCTGTGTGTAGAAGTGCTGATTGGCAATGCGAAAATTATGAGGTGTCGGTGGAAAAGCGTTCTAATTATGAGCAAAGTTAATCTATTCCTATTCATTTTCTCTCACACATGTGTACTTGTAGGAAAAAAACATCAAAGAGTAACTTATTTTGTCGCATTAAACATGAGTAAATTACCCTTTCACAAGCGATAAGTAATACACATCTGAACGAGACACTACTGCTCTCCTCATTCCACAATGGTGGTGTCGTTTGACTGAAAATATTTAATTAAAACCCCTCATGTACTTAGCGATATTAGAAAAGCATACAAACGACTACTTTGCCTCACTTTGGTCAATTAAATTCCATTCCAACGGTTGACTTGCTGCTCCCCACTGCGTCTGCAGAGAAAAGCACATAAAAATACAAATTAATGCATCACTTACCTTTTGCGCCAGCGCGTCCCGTGTCCGTGCGGGCTGTTGTGACGCTAACGCAACTCCAGCCCAAACCGCAGACTCGGGGTCGTTCGTTTCAGCTGGCAATTAAATAATTAATTAAATGCAAAAATCAATCCTTTCGCATTTGTCGCATTTTGGTGCGGGTAGTGTCGCCGGCTCGGTTGCAATCCAGCCGTCCAGGGATGGCATATCGTCCTCGCCTCGAACTCGTGTCACTAGAGGAAAGCGAACACTAAACTACGAGAGAAGAAAGAAGAAAAAAAACATAAGCAAACACATTCCGCTGGCTGAGTTTTAGAACTAATCTTATAAATAATTTATACACACTGAAACCGACACCGCCCAGTCGGTTGTTTCTCGACGACGACCGAACTGTGCTTTGCTGAGAAGACAACAATTTACACCATCTCTTACTGTCCACCTCCTTTTGTGTGTGTGTGTGTGTGTGTGTGTGTGTGTGTGTGTGTGTATCCTGGACCGAGACCGGACAGTTTCCACCATCGATCCTTGTCTTTATGCACCGAGCAACACACTTTGCAGGTCCTTTCACGCTGTGAAGCAAAAAGGGGATGATGAGAAAAAAAGGAAACTAAACTAGTGTAAGATCACTACCACTACCACTCGCTGTTATGCTACCCTTTTCTCGCAGTCGCTCAAGCGGTAGCCATCCTTTAGCACGATAACTATCTCATCCTTGGCAGCATCCTTGTGCAGCAATTGGAATTTTAAATCAAGACCCGGCGAGTTTGGGCATCCCGGGCACCACCCACCCGCTGCGATGGTGGTCATGTTGGTGAACCCAACCCTTGCTTTCCCCCCCCCCCCCCACGACGGGTGCTCTGGGCATGACCCCCGCTCCACGCATAAACCCATTTGACGGACTGGCTGCTGGTGAAAAATCGTTCTCCGCCCTTTTGCGCTTCTCCGGAGATGAGCGTGAAAAACGAACAGACCCGAAGCCCCTGAGCCCACCAGAGAGAGAAAGCGAGTGAACATCGAGTAGTGGAGTAGCGACATCGGAAAGAGTTGTAAAATGTGATTGTACAAGCTGTTGCAAAGCTGCAAAGTATAAATAATGAATATTTATTGGAATCGGGTTCTGGCTGGCAGTTTCTGCCCCATGGTTTGGCCAAACAACCTCGTTCGAATATTGATGAGCGGGAAAAATGTGGGCGGAATTTAGAGTGAGAGAGAGAGAGGGAAAGAACAGCACTAGTAAGGAAAACCCCTTTTTTTCGTCCCGATTATCTTTCGTCCAAAATCACACCTCACACACTTAGGAGAGTTTTGTTTTCTTTTTCGCGCAGCTAGTTTATTTTCTTTAGCAATGCAGAGGAAATGGGGTTTTGTTTGGGATCGAAGAAGAGTTTAGTGGGAAATTGGAAAATGAAACAACTCTATTTGACCGGTAACAAATCCCTTCATTATCTCTCACCCGCTCTGCTCTATGCATCGAAAGAGGGATGCTTTCAAAAGCGAAGTTCGAGATAAATTTATTCCAAGGAGTCATCCCTCTATTACGATTCCTTCAAACGGTTGGGGCTCCGCTTGAATTTCAATGCACATCCCTAAAACAACCACTTTCGTGCATCGTGCAAGAAAATTGCTACACATTTATCACGCAACGATCGCGCGCCCCTCGATCGATAACAACACCGCGTATTATCTTTATCGGCCCGTTTTCATCCCCATTTCACGCTGATAAATACCTGAAGTGTCGAAATCGGGATATCATTTTCACGCTAACGTGCCCTTTCCCGCTCCCAAGCCAGGAAGGTCAGGCAGAAGACATTAACATACACCGTGCATCTGGCCTCTACCCATGGCCCTTTCGTTTGCGTTTTATTCCACCGGTTTGATGTTATCCTTCCATAAATGGGCAAAGGATTGAATAACTGGCTCGCGGGCCTGGCGCGCGAGACGGGCACATGAGCGGGGAAGGATGAAAAAGAAGAATTGGCTCGACCCCATCCAAACCGACCGGTAATTTGCGCCAATAAATCAACCCAAATCAATTCGACGTTAATCAATATAATTTAACGCCGCAAATGAATCGACGCGGCGAAGCAGGCAGGACTGCGGATGGGCAAGAACCACAACAACCCCCACTGGCTTCTTTGCCGAATGGAAACAATCGATGCATTGAATATGTTGTTGCTTCACCTCCTCGGTTGCTTCACCCCTCACGATCACGTACGATCGTCCCCGTGTGGCAGTGTTATGCTTTTGCATCTTCTCGTCGCCGCCGCCGCAGCTGTGGCCTTGATCGACCCGGCAGCAAAATAGCACACGAAAGCTGGCGTTAATCGTGTGACAGTTAACGGTTCAACTCGGACCCGATCACCTTACAAAACAAGCGATCCTTCCCTCGCCCTCTGCCACCGGCTCCGGAGGAAACGCTTTTGGCGGGCAAAGGTTGAACCGATTTTTAATGCGCGAACAAATGGCAGATGAAAATTGGTGTAATTTATATCCCGATTCGCCTCGTACCGATGCACACATACGTGGCCCGATCTCGTGCGGCCGATTGATCGGCACATACCGCATAGTGTTGGTGCGCGCTTTACGCCATCCTGGACCAATAATTTATTGGCCATTTTTCCACCACAACCACGGTCATGGCCGCGGTGTCAATTAAGGGTGAGAAAGGGGCAGGAAAACAACGTGCAAGGATGCCACGAGGCGATGGGGGCTTTTATTTATTACATCAACCTCACTTTGTGCAGCTCCATATTGGGATTAAACGGTGTGCAGGTTTCGATCATTCGGGGGAAAGAAAGATCTCCGATTTGCATAACCTTGGGCTGTTGCTTAAAGACCCACTGAACATCTTGCGCCCGTTTTCGTACTTTGTTTTGTTATTTTTAATTAAATTACATCACAATGCTATCAGCCGGGTTACCGTTCTAATCCCTATCACCGGGTGATTCATAAACATTGATTGATGCCTAGGAAGCCTCTTCACTCCGGGGCCATTATCGTGTTATCGCTGTACGGTAAGGCAATCAACAACGAACCAAAAACCTTCAGCGTCGATCGAGCACTGTTTGAACTGTGAACAATCTGACGCACACATTCACTAGTACTAGTTGAGGGAGGAGTACTACGGTACTGCCCTGGAGAGTAAGCTTATCAACTACTAACTTCGCTAAATGGTTCGTCCAGCACTGTATAGGCTGTTCTGTTTGCCTTCCGAGATACTGGTCCCAACCCCAGGTCCCCCAGTAATCAAACCACTTCAGATAGGAAAGCCTGCGATTGATGGTACGAGTATGGTTTTGGAAAGCTATCACCCTCCTCCACGTTGGAGAGATATGTGTATGTTTTGGCACCATCGGGCAGGGTAGTTTACATAGGCACGTTGGATCGTACCTTAGTTCAGTTCCGTGCCAGCCTACATCTGTAGCGAAGGTTGCCCGTTGCTTGCCGTATTTCGCATTCGAGCGCTAAAAGCCCCAGTTTAGGCACAAGTGTCGGATCTTCAAAGCTCAAATTTGAAATTTGTCTTAAGACGTAGAAAGGCGAAGATGTGTTCCCTGATCGGATGCTGTTGCGATTGTGCTGCCTCGATTGCTTGCTGGTAAGTTGACATGGAAACATGGTGATGTTTTTGAGTCGAGGCATCTCTGCCACTTCACCCAAGTAGGCAGTGAGCTTTTTCCACAATCTCTGTCTTGCACGTTGTGCAGCTTCTCGCACCAAGACGCCTCGAAAATGTGTTGTTTTATCAAAACGATTTGGTTCTGCGTGAAAAGCCTTCTTCAAACCGCGTGCTAGTAAGTAGCTCCAAATACCGGTGTTAGTCATCACACCGACGACGATAAGGTGTTTATCCCCTCCCTAAACAATCACAACAAATTGGGACAAACCCACCAGGAATTGTACCATCTACAGGGGTGTATGTGTGTCACCTCTGTTCAGGGTTTCGATTTGATTGAAATGTATTATCAGTTCCGGTGTCAGCCGCCGGTTCCCAATCTTGGTGTCTTGGTACATTGTGACGACAGGGGACAGTCACACACAACCTGCCATCTGAATCAACACACGGTGCTATTTGAATATCTCGGCGATAACACGTATACAGCCCCGCAACTAGATATCCGATAACGAGCGATTGTTTTTTGCGTTATCTTCAAAGCTTTCTGTGTAGTTTAACGCTAGGTGCAGACTTCCTGCTCAGTGCCGGTTCGTACACGTAAACGACCGGTTGTGATTGATTACCAGCAACAAACGGTTAAAATGTGTGGTATACTTCGGTGTTGTTGCGATTGCACCAAGCGTATTGCTTGCTGGTAGAGTTCAAGATTCTTTTTGCTTTACCTTCATTGTCTAATGCTACTCATCTTCTCCCCTCAACAGCTGCTGTACCTGCGCACTGCAGACGATCTGCTGCATGGTGTTTGTGGTAGTTATCATCTGCTTGGCGATCGGATTGGGCGTCTACTTTGGCATCTTCCACAACCGCGATTCGGACTCCGATACGACCACGCCACGAAGTCTCATCCTAAACGCACTGATGCCGGACGGCTTCCACGAGGAAAAGGAATCCACCTGGGTGTATTGATGAGAGAGTCGCCCCCCAATGCATCCACTATGAACGCTGTGATATGTGATTAGACTTAGGCAGGAACCAAGGAAAATAGTGTTGCGGCCTCAAGTGTGAGTGTGTGTGTTTTCGTTCCAAAATTTCCCGTTTAATAAATCGAGGTGCACTCACCAATGCTCACCAAAAGCAAAGAAGAACAACATCCAACCGCGTGAATCATCCGTCTCAGTTTGTCCAATTCTATGCTGACGCAGCTTGCATTTTATCAGTGTGAGTTTGAATGGTTACTTTCGCAAGCGGTCGTAGATAACGCTAGATTTGTTAGTTGTACCGCGATAAGCCGTCGGACAAGCAGCGACTAGACGATGCACTCCCTTCCCGGAACGAGCGTTAAGGTGTGTGCGATCTCATTTGGCGATAAAGTTGCTCTAATTGGATGGTCAAAATTAAGAAGACCACTACAAATTAAGCTGTCCCGTGTTTGGTGTTTCCCCCTCGTTTTGGCAATTATAAAAGTGAAGCAATTTGAGCTTGAACATTTTCAAACAATGCCGCCCGTT
The DNA here is from genome assembly GCF_016920715.1 of Anopheles arabiensis. Classification (NCBI taxonomy): domain Eukaryota; kingdom Metazoa; phylum Arthropoda; class Insecta; order Diptera; family Culicidae; genus Anopheles; species Anopheles arabiensis. The sequence goes on from NC_053518.1 coordinate 94,421,071, forward strand.
GACGTGATGTGTCTGTACGCCTAAATTTATGTAAATTATCGCACAGTTCTCTCTATCTCTCTCCCCTCAGCTCCGATCGGAAATCCAACCGGCAGTCGGAACTGTTTCTTCCGAAACAAATCAGTCTGCAAAACACACGACCTGTTCCTTCAAAGTACAACTTCCTGCCGAAAAGCGTGTAAAAAGCGTCACGCAGTCACGCAACGTGCGAGAAGCGATTCGTGCGCTGATGGAAGGATTAATTACTGACTGACCGTCGTGGTCTTGGTCTTCGATCGGCACTGCCTGATAGTGTGACAGGCGAAGGGAAAAGAAAGTATCAGCTGATACGAGTCTGCAGGTTTGGTGCAAGGTCAAATGGGTAATTTCATATGAGGGTGCAAATGAGGAGGAGGGAATTACTTCCACTTCAACTAAGCACGACTTGACCAACACTCGCGCTTTCAAGTCATGTTACAAAAAGGGTCTTTCAATTCCGGGAATACGTCGGGAGCCTTTACACCGATAATTTATTCACGCACCCGCAAGTCCGTCTGGGCACTGGGTAGAAGCTATCAGATTGTAAAATTATTCCTGCTTACTTCCGTTCAACCGCAAACGCACTAAAGCGTCCTTTGTCTGAGCGGCTAACTGCGGCTCATGTTGCGGAGCAGAAATTATGACGCTATCGTCATAGAGCGTCCAACCGTCCAAACGAGGAGAACGATTTCGCACCATTTTACGTCACTCGGTCCAGCTAAACACGGATCCGGAAGCGTAAGGCCCCAACAAGCCTACCCTTTCGTTGGCGTTGGCCGCATCCTATCTCCCAAACTAACCCGTCAAGCGTCAATGAGCATGCAATTTGCAACGCAGCGTTTGGCACGGTCGTACCTATTTTTCATTCATCTATTGGCATCGGCGGCCGATGCGTTTGTTTTTCTTCACAACTCAGCCCATAGGCCGACACCGCTCGCCCGCTGTACGCACACGGTGCTGGTTGCGTGAGATGCGTTTGAAGTGTGTGCCACCGCTAACAAATGGTCGATCATAAATCCGGGCTACTTAATGTCGCAGCATTGAATTACGCCCGCTTCATGCCCGCCCTCGGTCCACGGTAGGCGTTTCTAAGCACGTAAATTATGGATTATGGAGCGCGAGAAAGGTGCTAACGAACAGGAGCGGGATCTATTTTTACACCATCCAACCAACCAGCCAACCAGCAACTTGCAACTTCTGCGGTGCATGTGCTCGAGCATTTGCGGCTCACATTACGCAACGGTCACTTGCGGCAGTATCAACCGTCCTGCCCGGATGCAACCGAATTAATCCTGCTGCGTTGTTGCTGCGTGTTGCGCACCGATATGACCATCCGCACCGATCGCACGCACCGGTCAGGCGGTAATTTATGTTCACAGCTAACGTTGCAATCGCTGCTCTTTTTTTCTGGCAAACACGTGTGCAGCTGAAACTAGCAATATGTGTGGTGCAGTGTGGGTGATAATTTCGCTCATCAATGGGAGCGTTATTTATGGGATAATCTTTGAAAACAATCCTGTAATGGGAAACTGTTTCTCGTGTGCTGTAATTGATAAGCTAGCAGCAATTAATATTTTATTGCTTTCAAGTGTTTTAAACGATACGTTTTTCAATTTATTAAGCTTGCCACAACACAAAAATCACCCAACCTTCATCCACAGATAGAGCAATTTTAATCAGCTTATTAGTACAATTTAAAAATACAAGCCAACTAATCTACCTTGACCTACATCTCTGTGCGATCGACTGCAGCAATGCATCATTTCCCTTCCCTAATGATGCCATTATACCCAAAACATGCTCAACCTATTTTTTATTGGCAGCCAAAATGATGATGATGATGATGCTGATTCACCTTTTTTCACAAATGTGCTCAATCAGGTTATGCTTATTTGCCCGCCTGATCCAATAATCCGCTTACGATGTGAATGAGCGAACAAAACTACCCAGAAAAAAAAACGCCTCGTGTCAAAAATATTTCGCCATCCTTCAAAAACCTCCCATCGAGCGAGCCTCGTAACGCGCCGAAGCCGCCGGTGCAACGATGCACATTTCGATCCCGGGCCCGGGGTCTTTTGGCGAAGACATTCGACGACAGCAGCGCGAAAGGGATTTAACAGCACTGGTTCGTCGTCACCATCGCCAGCGACAGCGTCAACGCGAGACTTTACAAAGATTATAATAAATAAGCCCCCTAAATGTTACACAGACAGCAGCAGCAGCAACAGCACAGCTTGTTCTTCTCCTTGCCACCGAAAGCGCTTTAAGCATCCGGTCCCAAACTCGAAGCTGATGATGCCGTTATTAATTAAGCCGTCAGAAGCGTGGCGAACGGAAGGTATTATTATAATATCTTTCTTTTTTTTTTTTCGTTGGTTCTTACTTCCCTCCGGCAAGCTTACAGCCGAACAAGTCTAAAGTCTGTCATCGGTTTTCAAACTTTTCTGTCGCTGCACTCTATCGGTTATTTACGAAAAACCATTTAAGCACGATGCAGCAGGGCATTCAGCGAGAAGCTGGAGCGAACGAACGCACCATGACGTAAACCCAGCCGCCTAACTTTCGGTGGAATAAAAATCTGCACCTCTTTTAAGCGGATTTTTGGAAGTCATCGGGGCGTTGATGCTGCTGCTGCAAACCTGCAACCGAAAGCACAAGGCTACAAACATCCTACCATTCGCTGAAGCGGTGGGAAAATACTTACTTCCAAACAAAGCTGACCCAACGCCGGTAGACGATGGGAGAGAGTAAGGGTACAAGTGCGGTCGGAAACGAACCCATCACCAAACCCGAACCCAGCCAGGTGAGAGGCTGTTGGAGTAAAGTTTATCAATTTTAGCACCAACTAGCCCTCCCCCCCCCCCCCCCCCCGAACTAGACCACCACAGGACAAAGTTGTTGGATCGAACCGAAGCCATCGCCATCGGTTGTCATCCGCAAGCTGTCGGTTGGTCGTAAATTTTCACCAGCATTTCCACGAAAACGTGCGAAAGGTGTCTTTTTTAAGCATCTTTTTGCACGCACCTAGCCCGAAAGTTTGCCCCAACCTAACCACCGATACCACCGGTGCATTGCATTTGGCGACGACACCTTACCCGCAGGAGAGAGGTGGGCGGTTGTATTTCTTTGCCGAGTTTATGACCCGAAAGAATTGTGCCATAAATTTGTACGGTGGTGCCCCGATGGTGCCTTACCACGCGCCTTTTGTGAGCTTGCCTGTCCTTGTTACAAACTGGGAGGTTCATCCCTCGGCGGCACAAAATTGAATCAAGCGCGGGTGGCGCGCTCGCGAACTGCCAAATCGTACTAATTCTTCATTCGCTGAATCGATCCACTGAAGTATTAAGTAGAAGCAGTTCACGGAGCTGGAAATTTATGGCACTCGGACAGGAAATTGCTCCCTGTGCTGTGAATAGTTCGATGATGATCAATATAAAGCGTTTGTTAAAAAAAGCACACGAAAAGCTCTGCTGGAGATCCTATTAAAGAAATGATGTCGAACAAATTGCCTAACTTTAGGCGCATTAGATCATTCTTTTCGTTAAATGCTTCCTAGAATCTGTGTATAGTTTTGTTCGTTTTTTTTTACCAACACTTGCCAGAAGCTTGCTTCGACAGAAGCCCAAACCTCTCTCGCCGTTACCCGTTCTGGGGCGTAATTTGATGGGAAAAGTTTTAACGGCCTCACGCAAACGCATTACCCGCGGGAGATAAATTTGGCCACAAAAGCCCACCGAAGGTTATGATGAACTGCCGGGAAGGCTTTCTAATGGAGCCACCAAACGTCATCTTGCAGGACTGATGTGCAATATTTCGTTTAACACCCGCAGGCTGCTGGATGTTGTTCGGCAACTGACATTAGAACAGACCAAAGGTGCGTGAATTTGTAGACTTTAAAATGTTTGCTAAAATGCAAATTGATTTTATATGTTTTTATGTGTTATTTTTTCTGTTTCGCAACAAATACAATAAATTTCACTCAACTTACCGTGTTTTTCGAGAAGTTGAAAGATTGAATGCGCATCATTCTGCTACCTCAGGCCCAAATACTGGTGAACATATTCTCTGAACGAATAACCATTAACCTCGTTTTTTTTTC